>NC_056681.1:91840306-92500306 GCF_018350215.1 Panthera leo
GCATTATATCTGTGCTGCTCTAATTAAATGTTTCTTGTACGAAGAAAAAGCTTTTATTACTTTTTTAGAGCTAGTTTCATGACTGTATGGCCTAGGCATATGAGATTTGCTTGAGATGAGATGGGAAATACAGTCTTGTGGGGTCTTGTTGCACTTTGAGTTAGGATCTTGTGACTCTAAGTAAAGAGACCTTTAATAAACTTTAATTTAAAGGACAGAATTTGCCTTATGTATTTATAATCCAATATGACTTGTCTCTTTTTACATCCCCCACACAATCTGTTTTATCCAATATGGGCTTCCTTTAGCATTCCCACACTTGAAACCTACTACTCCTGTGGTTAGGTGTTTGAAGTCCCCATAGTGAGCCAAGACAGACACTTAAAGTTAAGAAAGGGGTAGAGTCACTGGTCCAGCCAGTCATGCTAAGCAATCCACATGTCAAAGCGTTCACTCATCCTTAAATTCAGCTAGAATCACAAATCCCAAATTACGTTAGTCTTAAGTATTAGAGACTACCCAGGAGCTATTTACATTTAAGTTTTTAATGCTATTTATATTCACATTTTGTTAGAAAAATGTTAATTTGAAATGGGTGGTAGTAACCTTTACATGTAAATAAAAAGTATTGAGTACTTTAAATTTTTTTAATAATATAAAAATCATCATCAATACAAATGAAATATACATATTCAATATCTAGGGGAAAATATTTTATGGGAGAAAATATTTGCTTTGTACTTTGAAGTAAAAACAAACTGATTTAAAAAACTCATGTAAAGGATTTTTGTAAATCTATTCTTACACATTCTTGCATATTAATTGATAAAATCTGAGAGAATACTTACCAATGAGTTAACAATGCTTTCCATTGTGAGGTGAAATTATAGGTGATTTTAATGCCTTTCTTCTTTCTATTTATTTGTATTTCCAATTTTTTTCTACGTAAACATGTATTACCTGTGTTGCAAGTATAAACAGAAGAGAAAATTACGTATAATATATATATTTTAAAGCATTTCTAATTTAACTCTACTTGCTGCTAGCAATTTCATATCATTTGGCTTGGCTCACTGAGCTTCTCAAATGATACCAGGCTGTTTATATTAGAGAGTACTACAAATTGGGTAACCAACAATCTCCTAGAGAGAGCTCATAAAATGACATGGTTGGATGGAAACCTGAACAGATGGGCTAACTCTACCATGTGCTATATTAACCCTGCTGTTCTCAGACTCGTGGCCAATAGCACATTGAAAAAGTACAACACTAAAAATAAGTTGGTGAAATAGAAGACGGTTAAGCATTTTAATCTATGAGTTGGGACTTAGTGGACAGGCACTTGTTGAAACGTTTCACTCTTATTAAGGCCATTTTTTTTTTATGACTATGAAAATACTTGTGCTTCAGAGGAGTTCTGGAAGGATGAACTCTAATGGGGGCTTAGGGAACGGTAACTAAGCATGTTTCCAAGCAGTTTGACTGGAGTCAGTATATTACACTGAAACCAGTGTAAGTGGTGTCTCATTATGTATATGATGATGATAAGCAAAGGGAGAGTGAGGTTGTAATTGGCTAAATAAAAAGAATAGGATGTTTCCTGATCTTCTGCATGTTCCAATCACTGGATGGAAATCAGTGGCAAAAATGCACACAGTACTGTAAAAAAAAAATTCTGTTGCCTCTAGAGAGGTCAGAGTCTACTCTCAAATTATCTACCTGAATTATATGTGGAAAAAAAAGAGTTTAAAGACATGCATTGTCAGAATTTAAACATAAAACTGTAAGTAAGAACAGAAATCTACAACTTTTGTAAATATTCTTATTATATAACTCGGTGGTGGTCTAATCAATGTCAACAAGGTCCTAAAGGGTCATTTAGTAGTATAGTAACAATAGAAGAAAGGACAGTAATTTCATTTTGAGCAGGGAGTGAGTATAGAGACTGTGTTGTCAGAATGTCTGGTTTCTTGTCACAAATATGTCATGAGGAAGATTTATAACCTTGAAAAAATACTGCTTATGTTCTATGAGATAGTGTCCTTTTATTAAAAAAAAAAGCTAAATAGATGAAATTCAAAATCCTTCCCAATGTTATGATTCTACAAAAAAAACATACATGTTAGAAGTAGTGACTTCAAATTGAAATTGTCTAGAAGGAGCTTATCTCCCAGAAGATGATACTGTGATGCTATGATGTCCACAAGCTGGTTTCTTAAAGGCATTCTGCAAATTTTATGTTTAGTCCAATAAAATAAAGTGAGTTGGTAGGTTGGGCTAGAGAACCTTTTATTTGAAGTGTAGCTAAAGAATGGTCTTCTTTTAGTCACACTTTGTGTTTAGTCATGGCTGAAGACCTGTGTGGGCTTCAAGTCCCAAACTCTGATTAATGATTCAGCTCTATCCAACTCACTTCTGCTTTTCCCTACCAGAAACCAGACTATCTTCAAATGACTAATCTGACATTGCCATTGGTGAGAAACCAGTGAGTGTTATCCGGAATGTATTGAAAGACTAAATTCTTTATTTAACCCCAAATCAAAAGCATAAGCACAGCCACATTAGGATAAAACAATACCAGAAACTAATTCAAGTTTTCTTAGAAGAGTTGAGCTGAAAACCAGAGGTTTCCAGATTGTTCTTGGGAACTAGTTTTAGATGAGCTTCCAAACATGAAGTCTATTATTCTAGAGAATTTCAAAACTGCTATTTTATGACTATAAGTATTTAGTTGGTAACTGGAAAACTGATTGAGTTGCCTAAAGAAACTCCGTGGGTTGATATACAAAAACAACACCATATAAAATAGTTATAATAATGTTTAAATATTAGCTGTTAATAACAAATTAATACCATCCTCATGAATGCTTGATATGAAGGATGTAATAGAATAGAGAAATAACTATGAGAAATACTAGAGAATAAAAAAATGATCTTTGGAAATAAAATTAAAAGTATTTATTGGTATTAAAAATAACAGAGATGGCATCATTGAGCCTAAGGTATACACAAAAGGAGATCTTTGAAGGCTAGAGAAAGCAGACTCAGTGATATGGTAAGGAAGGAAATTCTGTTTTTATTACATATTCCAATGTGATAGAGAATGCCATTGATTTATAAGGTGGATTGGATGGGGGGTGGCCAAGAAATGAAAACCTCCCCTGGAAGGTGTTGGTGATGTTAGTGAGAGATGAAAAGAGGTTTACAGATCACAGAAGAAGAGGGTTTTGCTTGAATATATCTCTAGCAGAGGAGTGACACATCTTTTCAGAAAGGAATGAACCAGCTGCTGACAATAGAGCAATGTTAAGAATTTTCCTTAAATTATGTATCTTTAAGAGATCAAAAGAAGGAAAAGCTAGCAAAATCTATCACTGGACATTTCGCAATGAAAAGACAGAAGATAATGACTGAGTGGGGAAATCATAAAACACTGAGAGATGAATTAACACTTGAATCTAGAATAGGCCAATAGATTCTACAAATTCTTATCAGCAAGATGAACACTGTGAAGGACACAGTTAGGAGGAAACATCCTAAATTTAATAGGGGAACATATCTAAATCTCCAATTATACTATTCATTTGATGACACCAAATGACATTTTCCCCATTCTCTGTTAACTGGAAGTTTTAAGTAAAAGTCCTGGATAAAGTCATTATCTAGACATATCTTTATTTCAAGAAATTCATCCAACTATTAGTTGCTTCAGCAGTAACTATGAGCATGAGACTGACACTAATTCCTTTGACTGATAGGAATACTAAGATTACACTTTTACTGTCAAATATTTAAGGGACAGTGACATTTCTAAAATCTTTTCCATTCAACCAAATCTTGTCTGGTACTCCTGACAATTACTTATCATTTCCTGAACACTTTGTCTGTGCTAAGCAGTTTGCATATGGCTGTCAAATCCTACAATTATTTACAAATTAAATAATTAAACAGTAGGGAGGTTAAATGACTTCTTTGAGTCATACAGATAGAAAATTCAAAACAGAGACTCAAACTCAGCTTGATACTGAAGCACCTGTTCTGTCCACTTCACCTGGTTCTATTGCCATGCCCAAGCTGTGTAAAGGATTGATAGCAGATATGGGACCCCTTCCCCAATCTTCTGCTTAAGTTTTAGTAGGGAGACAAAGCAACCCAAATTTCTACTTCCAAGGGTTTTAACAGTCTTGCCCTTGAAGAGACCTGAGGTAAGATAGTGAAAAATGTTTAGGTCCTTACTTTCCTTCTTAGAGTTTTGTTTCCTCCTTCCAATCCTATGTCTCAGTTATCCCCAAGGACTTGCTCCCTCTAGTAACTGCTTAGCTGGAAAGTAACCAGGAATTTGGATTTTATGCTGCTAAACACAGTGTGTTTTACTTTACAGAATTTCTGAAGTCCTAAATCATTCCAAACAACAAAGGGGAGGGGTACCTGGGTGGCATAGTGGGTTAAACATCTGACTTTGGCTAAGGTCATGATCTCAGTGTTTGTGAGTTCAAGCCTCACATCAGACTCTGTGCTGGCAGTCAGAAGCCTGCTTCAAATTCTCTGTCTCCCTCTCTCTCTGTCCCTACCTTGCTCGCATTCTCTCTCTCTCTCTTTCTCAAAAATAAATAAATAAACATTAAAAATGTTTAATTTGGGGACACCTGGGTGGCTTAGTAGGCTGAGCATCTGGCTTTGGCTCAGGTCATGATCTCATGGTTTGTGAGTTCGAGCACCTCATCAAGTTCACTGCTGTCGGTGCAGAGCCCACTTCAGATCCTCTGTCCCCCTGTCTCTCTGCTCCTCCTCCACACTCTCTCTCTCTCTCTTAAAAATGAAAATAAACACTTAAAAAAAAGATGAAAAAAAAACTCCAAAGGGGAAACCCAAGGGTAAAAGTCCTGGTTTCGGAGGAAGGGGTACTTTGAGGCAGAGGAATTTTCCCAGAACTCTTTAAATAACACCATGGAAGTCATCAGTTGGGTAAATACAACATTGACTCAGTTCTTAGATTATATACAAGGCATCTTTTTTTCACCCTTGAAAACCCTTCAAACCTTGTGATTGTTTGTTTTTTCCCAGAGCACATCCTCTTTATAACTTAAAAAAATGACTTGCTGTGTTGTGTGTCTATGTCCTCTTTGAAGGTATTTTCAGTTGATGTACTGACCCAGGAGAAGAGGTAGAAGCTTTTATCCTCTACATCAATTAAACTAGGAAAACGGAAGGTTTTTGAAGCAAGACAATTTCTAGAGAGGTCCCTTAGCAATTAAAGGATGACCAAAGAAAGACAATTTTAAAACAGAAGTTACTTGTTCTCCATCTGTATCCCATGAAACTCCATACCTTAAAAATCCTTGCAAACAGTCCAGTTTATATAAAGGTGCACAACAAAAACACAATTTCAAAATTATTTAAACCTTCACCCAGAATTTTTGTCCTCATTATGAGTACTTTTGTCTTTCCGAATAACTAGATTGGCTACACATCTTTGTTTGGAATAAATATGGATGGAATGGAGACAGATTCTGGAATTTTTAAAAATTTAGTTTTTATGCTTTGATTCACTTATAAACGTTTATAGTTTTTCCAATATACATGTTCATGTTTCACTATCTTGCCAAGAACTCCATAAGAAAAAATTGGAGGCTTAAATGCTAAACAAAGAATACCAATGGAAAATTACTAAAGAAATTTATTTTCATCTTTCTGTATCTTTTCAGTCTCCCCAAATCCTGCACCTGTGAGAGAGATTTTGGACAAAGTGTTTGGAGCCATTTGGGGATTTCCTCAGATCTAACATTTTGTTGGCTGTGATTTGTACCCCATTATGTGCTACAGTGCACTTTATTTCCCACATTTGGCACTTTTAGTGATAATTCCTCCAAACAGACACAGGGAGCCATGCTTGATATTCTTTAAAGGGAACAAATAGATGAGCTAATTGTTTTAAATGCCTCCAATGAGATAAGTGGCAGGATGTTGGAATTGATCATCTAATTACCTATTTGCTATTGCAGAGAGGAGGAAAATCCAGCCATAATTAATGTTTAGGGAATGCAAAAGTTGTCATCTTAAATCAAGGTAAAATATAATAATCACATTGAGGTCTTATTACAGAAAAAGACAAACAATTTGTTAGATGGTAGGGGATTGGCTGCTTAGTTTTGCAGCTAATTGAGTGCTGGCATCTGTGGTATGGTATTACCAAAGAATTAGTCTGGAATTTAGTTCTGATTTATCTGCATTTGCATTTACAGAACTTTGGGAGCCATTTCACCTGATGTCTAGAGTGGAATGGCTATAGATCCTCAGTCCAGGGCCAGCCACTCATCCATCAAACATGCCCTTTTATTTGCCAGAAAGGGGCAATGGCAAAGTAAACAATCTATGACTTTAGTAATAAGAAACGTATGAACATATCTTATGGGTTATACATGAGGGAAGTATCTTTGAGATATATACAGGCCTACAGAACAACATACCTTCATTTCTAGTGTATATGTTATTTGTTCCAGGAATAGCCATACTCTGCTCAATTCAGGGGAAAGATAAAGTTGTCACCAACCAGGGAGAAGTTTAGAAAGTAAATGGTTTCTTCAATTTCTTACTTTTTTTTTTTTTTTTTTGCCAATTATCCTGACAAATACGGTGAATCAGCTGGCTCATGTGCTAGGCACATGCTAAGTAAGAAGGCTATTACTATACACTTGTAATACTCACTGCTCTTTTGTCTTGGAAAAAACTCTTTATTTCCCAACCCAGCACTAAACTACTAAAGTGGAAGTACTTTCCCTCAGGCACACCTTTGCTCACTCCTAGAATGATCTGGATGTGGTATAGAAAGCAAGTAGCCAAAGGGTATCTCTGACATGTAAGTTTCTGTACACAGGCAAAGTTGACATATTTGAATGTGGATCCACGCAACCTATGAAAGCAGGGAGACCATGTAATATAGCATCAAGATCTCAACACTCTGAAAGCTAAAGAAGTACAGATTTATTAATTCCCAAGGATAAGGGCAGTCTCTGGTACACTGGAATGTATGACCACATTAGATAGGACATTACATTAGAATTGAGAGCAATGATGAAGTATTTATTTGTCCTTCCCTGTCTTCTTTCTTGCACATAACTCCCTAGGATGAACTTGAGAACCTTGAAGAGGATGGATATGGTAGAATGGAGTTTGAATTTTAGAGATCTTTGGTTCTAGCCATCTGTCAATCTCTTAACTTGGATATGTTTGGCATACCAAGGCTTGGAGATATATACTAGGGAATGGAAAGGGATGTGGAGAGCAGGACTTAGGTGATGGGACAAACCTCTTGTAGTTATATGACAACTGTAAATGCATCCGTAGGACAGCTAAATTGGGTCGTATTTTGTCAGCAGGTTATGATATTTGTGGGGATAAGTTTCTACAGACAGAGACAGTTCATTCAGCAACTTCATCTGTGGGAGCATCTGGCTTATGTTCTCCAAAATCTTGCAAAGTGGCAAAACTCTCAAAATGTGGTTTTGGCTATAGCAGATAGAATCTGGTATTAGTGGGGGTTTAGGTTTATTATGAGAGCAGGATAGGTTTATCCAGAACTTCAAATTGCAATAAGGCTGCAAATCAAGTTGAAAACATCTCTTGTGAAGTGACTAGGAATTGGTAGAGGCAAAGATTGAGATTCATTTCTAATGCTAAGATAGGCTATAAAATCTTGTAGCTTTTCCAATTTGATAGTGGGACCTGTTCATGGTTTTTAAAAAATGTTGAAGATGTGGGAAATATATGATATGATTAGGTGTCCCATTGACATTCTAGAAAGACATGTCATGTGTTTAATCTGGGACTTTAATTTCTATCTTTTTAAAGTTAAAATAAGTACCATTGAAATACAATACATTTAATGATTTTCCTAAGGAAAATAATAAGATGCTTTTAAATAGTTGTAAAATCAATTGCAGATGCCAAGTGATTATCAATAAGTTGGCTAATGGTTTGAATATTTATTTTTGCCCAATTTGCCTTCAGAAAAATCATATAAACTCAGAGAAATAATTTTTTTTATTATGTGGTCACAAACATGTGGTTGAACAAGAAGAGCAGGCCCATTTGGTTAAAAATAATTAGAAAATAAAATTCTGAAAAATACACATTAATGCTGAAAAGTTTTGAAATATGCTATCACTTAAAGTTCATAAAAGTTACTTCTCCAAAGGTGAATATTTGAAAAATCTATAAATTAAAACTTAACAATTTCTAAAATTCTACAAAGTCACCATTGAGAGATGTGGAAGATTGTTCTTGGCCCCACCTCTAATTCCAAAGAGTAAAAAGCCAATAAAAGGACATGAAAAGCCATATAGCTGTCATTCTGTGCAATTTAAAAATATTATTTAATTAAGGCAAGAACACAACATGAGATCTACTCTGTGTACAAATTTTTAAGTGTATTATACATTATGGACTTTAGGTACAAGTTGTATGGCAGATCCCTAGAACTTATTTATCTTAACTAAAATTTTATGCCCATTGTTTAATAATTCTTCATTTCCTCCTCCTCCCAGCCTCTGGCAACCACCATTCCACTCTTTAATTTTATGAATTTGCCTATTTTAGATAGCTCATATAAGTGGAATAATGTAGTATCTGTCTTTCCTTGAATGGCTTATTTCACTTGGTATGATGACCTCTAGGTTCATACATGTTGTTGCTTATAACAGAATTTCCTTCTTTTTTAGGGCCCAATAGTATTCCATTGCATATATTTACCACATTTTCTTCACTCATTCAGCTGTTGATGAATTTTTTAGGTTATTTACACATCTTGACTAATTTGCAATGAACATGGGAGTGCTAATATCTCTTCCAGATCCTGCTTTTAATTCTTTTGTATATATACCCAGAAGTAGGATTGCTAACCATATGAGAATTGTATTTATTTTTTATTTTTTTAATGTTTATTTATTTTTAAGAGACAGAGAGAGAGAGAGACAGAGAGAGAGAGAGAGAGAGCACAAGCAGGGGAGGGGTAGAGAGAGAGGGAGACACAGAATCTGAAGCAGGCTCCAGGCTCTGAGCTGTCAGGACAGAGCCTGATGTGGGGTTTGAACTCACGGACTGTGAGATCATGATCTGAGCTGAAGTCGGACGTTCAACCGACTGAGCCACCCAGGCGCCCTGAGAATTGTATTTTTTAATTTTTTGAGTACACTTTCCATAGTGAATGTACCATTTTGCATTTCCACAAACAGTGTCAAAGGGTTCCAATTTCTCTTTATCTCACCAACACTTGTTACCTCTTGTCTTTAAAAATAACTATCCTAACAGATAGGAAGTGATACCTCACTGTGATTGTGGTTAGCATTTCCCTGATGATTGGCAATGTCTTCTGACAGAGGAGTTTAATCCATTTACATTTAAAGTAATTACTGATAGAGAAGGATTTGCTCTTGTTATTTTGCAGTTGTGTTCTGTTAGTTTTGTAATTCTTTTGTCTGTCTTTTCTTCTCTTTCTGCCTTCTTTTGTATTTTGTTGATCTTTTGTACTGATATACTTGGATTCTTTTCTCTATTTGTTCTGTGTAATTTCTATAGGTACTAAAATGTCTATGGATACTAAAATGAGCTAGCTGTAATCATAGTGGGGATTTGAAACATCTGTGAATAAATGGAAGATTTGGTAAATCCATGGGGCTACATGGGGTATTTGTGGTCAAAACAACTACGTAAAGTGCCGACCTCCTCTCTAGGGCTCAGGAAAAATTGCTCTTGAGGTCTGCAGGTTTTGAGTGTTGAGAAGGTCACCTCAGATTGCCAGATATGATGAATTACTGAGGAAATGCTTTTTACCTTGAGATCATTATAATTAAGGACATAAAAAATGAAGATAATAAAAAAATCCTTGTATTAATATTTTCTCTTAACCTTAGGTATATATTCAGTACTTAAAATGTAACAATTAAGAACATTTTGGTATATTAGACTACCTACAAGATTAACTTTTTGATACCAATCTAAAATAGATACTTGAGTAGTTGATTTAGACCAGAGATTTTAAATCGAAAGGTATATGGCACTTTTACTAATGCAAATAATGTTGAACTGTTAAGAGAAATGAAGTCATTATATTTATAAGCTTAACTGGCAAGATTTATAAAAATTACTTGAGTATGTGGGGAAGCTTTTCTTTGGTAGATAGACAATTTGAAATGTTTAAAGGAACTTAATTAAATTTAAAGCATTCTAAAAGGTGACTTTCAAAATTTAGTAGATTTATGGAAAGAATAAGAGTTTTTTTCTTTAATTTTATTTTTTAAAATTTACATCCAAATTATTTATCATATTGTGCAATAATGATTTCAGGACTAGATTCCTTAATGCCCCTTATAACCATTAAGCCCATCCCCCCTCCCACAACCCCTCCAGTAACCTTCAGTTTGTTCTTCATATTTATAAATCTCTTCTGTTTTGTCCCCTTCCCTGTTTTTATATTATTTTTGTTTCCCTTCCCTTATGTTCATCTGTTTTGTGTCTAAAAGTCCTCATATGAGTGAAGTCATATGATTTTTGTCTTCTCTGACTAATTTCACTTAGCATAATACCCTCCAGTTCTATCCATGTAGTTGCAAATGGCAAGATTTCATTCTTTTTGATTGCTAAGTACCATTTCTTCTTTATCCATTCATCCGTCAGTGGACATTTGGGCTCTTTCCATACTTTGGCTATTGTTGATAGTGCTGCTATAAACATGTGGGTGCATGTGCCCCTTTGGAACAGCACACCTGTATCCCTTGGATAAATGCCTCGTAATGCAATTGCTGGGTCATAGGTAGTTCTATTTTTAGTTTTTTGAGGAACCTCCATACTGTTTTCCAGAGTGGCTGCACCAGCTTGCATTCCCACCAACAATGCAAAAGAGATCCTCTTTCTCTGCATCCTTGCCAACATCTATTGTTGCCTGAGTTATAAATGTTGGCCATTCTGACAGGGGTGAGGTGGTATCTCATTGTGGTTTTGATTTGTATTTCCCTGATGATGACTGATGTTGAGCATTTTTTCATGTGTCGGGTGGCCATCTCGATGTTGTCTTTGGAAAAGTGTCTATTCATGTCTTTTGCCCATTTCTTCACTGGGTTGTTATTTGGGTGTTGAATTTGATAAGTTCTTTATAGAGTTTGGATACTAACCCTTTATCTGATATGTCATTTGCAAATATCTTCTCCCATTCTGTCGTTTGCCTTTTAGTTTTGCTGATTGTTTCCTTCACTGTGCAGAAGGTTTTTATTTTGATGAGGTCCCAATAGTTCATGTTTGCTTTTGTTTCCCTTGCCTCCAGAGAAGTGTTGAGTAAGAAATTGCTATGGCCAAGATCAAAGAGGTTGTTGCCTGCTTTCTCCTTGAGGATTTTGATGGCTTCCTGTCTTACATTCAGGTCTTTCATCCCTTTTGAGTTTATTTTTGTGTATGGTGTAAGAAAGTGGTCCAGGTTCATTCTTCTGCATGTCGCTGTCCAGTTTTCCTAGCACCACTTGCTGAAAGACTGTCTTTATTCCATTGGCTATTCTTTCCTGCTTTGTCAAAGATTAGTTGGCCATACATTTGTGAGTCCATTTCTGGGCTCTCTATTCTGTTCCATTGATCTGAGTGTCTGTCCTTGTGCCAGTACCATACTGTCTTGATGATTACAACTTTTTAGTATAGCTTCAAGTCTGGGATTGTGATGCTTCCTTCTTTGTTTTTTTTCTTTTTTTCAAGATTGTTTTGGCTATTAGGGTTTTTTTCTGATTCCATACAAATTTTAGGATTATTTGTTCTAGCTCTGTGAAGAATGCTGGTATTATTTTGACAGGGATTGCATTGGATATATAGATTGCTTTGGGTAGTATCGACATTTTAACAATATTTGTTCTTCCTATCCAGAAACATGGAATCTTTTTCCATTTTTTTGTGTCTTCAACTTCTTTCATAAGCTTTCTATAGTTCTGTTTTTTGTTTTGTTTTTTTTGTGGTAGATTTTTTATTATTAATTAGAAATCTTTAATTTTTTTTTAATTTTTTTTCAATATATGAAATTTATTGTCGAATTGGTTTCCATACAACACTCAGTGCTCATCCCAAAAGGTGCCCTCCTCAATACCCATCACCTACCCTCCCCTCCCTCCCACCCCCCATCAACTCTCAGCTTTCTATAGTTTTCAGTGTATAGATTTTTCACCTCTTTGGTTGGATTTATTCCTAGGTATTTTATGGTTTTTTTGTGCAACTGTAAATTGGATCGATTCCTTGATCTCTCTTTCTGTCGCTTCATTGTTGGTGTAGAGGAATGCAACTGATTTCTGTGCATTGATTTTATATCCTGCAACTTTGCTGAATTCATGAATCAGTTCTAGCAGTTTTTTGGTGGAATCTTTTGGGTTTTCCATATAGAGTATCATGTCATCTGCGAAGAGTAAAGTTTGATCTCCTCCTGGCCAATTTGGATACCTTTGATTTCTTTGTGATGTCTGCAGAGGCTAAAACTTCCAATACTATGTTGAATAACAGTTGCAAGAGTGGACACCTCTGTCTTGTTCCTGACCTTAGGGGGAAAGCTCTCAGTTTTTCTTCATTGGGAATGGTATTAGCGTTGGGTAGTTCATAATGGCTTTTATGAATCGAGGTATGCTCCTTCTATCCCTACTTTCTTGAGGGTTTTTATCAAGAAAGGATGCTGTATTTTGTCAAATGCTTTATCTTCATCTATTGAGAGGATCATATGGTTCTTGTCCTTTCTTTTATTGATGTGATGAATCACGTGAATTGTTTTGCAGATATTAAACCAGCCCTGCATCCCAGGTAGAAATCCCACTTGGTCGTGGTGAATAATTTTTTTAATGTATTCTTGGATCTGGTTGGCTCATATCTTGTTGAGGACTTTTGCATCCATGTTCATCAGGGAAATGGGTCTATAGTTCTCCTTTTTAGTGGGTCTCTGTCTGGTTTTGGAATCAAGGTAATGCTGGCTTCATAGAAAGAGTTTGGAAGTTTTCCTTCCATTTCTATTTTTTGGAACAGCTTCAAGGGAATAGGTGTTAACTCTTCCTTAAATGTTTGGTAGAATTCCCCTGGAAAGCCATCTGGCCCTGGACTCTTTTTTTTTGGCAGATGTTTGGTTACTAATTCGATTTCCTTACTGGTTATGGGTCTGTTCAAATTTTCTATTTCTTCCTGTTTCAGTTTTGGTAGTGTATATTCTTCTAGGAATTTGTCCATTTCTTCCAGATGGACCATTTTATTGGCGTATAATTGCTCATAATATTCTCTTATTATTGTTTTTATTTCTGCTGTGTTGGTTGTGATCTCTCCTCTTTCATTCTTGATTTTATTTATTTGGGTCCTCTCCTTTTTCTTTTTGATCAAACTGGCTAGTGGTTTATCAATTTTGTTAATTCTTTCAAAGAACCACCTTCTGGTTTCATTGATCTGTTCTACTGGGTTTTTTTTTTTTTTTTTTTGGTTTCAATAACATTAATTTCTGCTCTAATCATTATTATTCCTGTCTTCTGCTGGTTTTGGGTTTTATTTGCTGTTCTTTTTCCAGCTCCTTAAGGTGTAAGGTTAGGTTGTGTATTTGAGATCATTCTTCCTTCTTTAGGAAGGCCTGGATTGCTATATACTTTCCTTTTATGACCACCTTTGTTGTGTCCCAGAGGTTTTGGGTTGTGGTGTTATCATTTTCATTGTCTTCCATGTACTTTTTAATTTCTTCTTTAACCTCTTGGTTAGCCCATTCATTCGTTAGTAGGATGTTCTTCAGTCTCCAAGTATTTGTTACCTTTCCAAATTTTTTCTTGTGTTTGATTTCGAGTTTCATAGCATTGTGGTCTGAAAATATGCACGGTATGATCTCGATCGTTTTGTACTTACTTAGGGCTGATTTGTGTCCCAGTATATGGTCTATTTTGGAGAACATTCCATGTGCACTTGGAGAAGAATGTGTACTCTGCTGCTTCAGGATGAAATGTTCTGAATATAACTGTTAAGTCCATCT
Organism: Panthera leo; assembly: GCF_018350215.1. NCBI lineage: Eukaryota > Metazoa > Chordata > Mammalia > Carnivora > Felidae > Panthera > Panthera leo. The sequence goes on from NC_056681.1 coordinate 91,854,315, forward strand.
GGTCCAGTGTGTCATTCAAAGCCATTGTTTCCTTGTTGATTTTTTGATTAGATGATCTGTCATTGCTGTGAGTGAGGTGTTGAAGTCTCCTACTATTATGGTATTACTATCGATGAGTTTCGTTATGTTTGTGATTAATTGATTTATATATTTGGGTACTTCCACATTTGGTGAATAAGTGTTTACAATTGTTAGGTCTTCTTGGTGGATAGACCCTTGATTATGATATAATGCCCTTCTGCATCTCTTGATACAGTCTTTATTTTAAATTCTAGATTGTCTGATATAAGTATGGCTACTCCGGCTTTCTTTTGTTGACCATTAGCATGATAGATGGTTCTCCATCCCCTTATTTTCAATCTGAAGGTGTCTTTAGGTCTAAAGTAGGTCTCTTGTAAACAGAATATAGATGGATCTTGTTTTCTTATCCATTCTGTTACTTTATCTTTTGATTGGAGCATTGAGTCCATTGACGTTTAGAGTGAGTACTAAAAGATATTAATTTATTGCCATTATGATGCTTGTAGGTTGGATTTTCTGGTGGTGTTCTCTGGTCCTTTCTAATCTTTGTTGCTTTTGGTATTTATTATATACCAAAATTTTAATAGTGTCCCCTTAAAATTTCTTGCAGGGCTAGTTTAGTGGTCACAAACTCCTTTAATATTTGTGTGTCTGGGAAATTTTTATCTCTCCTTCTATTTTGAATGACAGCCTTGCTGGATAAAGAATTCTTGGCTGCATATTTTTCTGATGCAGCACATTGAATATACCCTGCCACTCCCTCTGGCCTGCCAAGTTTCTGTGGATACATCTGCTGCAAACCTGATCTGTCTTTCCTTGTAGGTTAGGGACTTTTTTTCCCTTGCTGCTTTCATGATTCTCTCTTTGCCTGAGCATTTTGTGAATTTGACTATGATATGCCTTGTTGATGGTCGGGTTTGTTGAATCTAATGGGAATCCTCTGTACTTCCTGGATTTTGATATCTGTGTCTTTCCCCAGGTTAGGAAAGTTTTCCACTATGATTTGCTCACATAACCCTTCTATCTCTATTTCTCTCTCTTCCTCTTCCAGGACCCTATGATTCTGATGTTGTTCCTTTTTAATGAGTCACTGATTTCTTTAATTCTTAAATCGTGCTCTTTTGCCTTAGTATTTGTCTTTTTTTCTTCTTCATTATTCTCTATAAGTTTCTCTTCTATATCACTGATTCTATGTCCCACCTCATCCATCCTTGCCACTGTGGCATCCATCCGTGATTGCAGCTCAGTTATAGCATTTTTAATTTAATTCTATTTTTTGCTTCTTTTATCTCTGCAGAAAGGGATTCTAATCTATTTTTGACTTCAGCTAGTATTCTTATTATTGTGATTCTAAATTCTGGTTCAGATATCTTGTTTGTATCTGTGTTGGTTAAATCCTTGGCTGTCGTTTCTTTGTGCTCTTTCTTTTGGGGTGAATTCCTTCGTTTTGTCATTTTGAAGGGAGAAAAGGAATTAATGAGGTAGAAAAAATTAAAATTAAAAAATATTAAAATTAAAAATACACACACGCGAAAAAATTGGATAAATGATGCTATATCCTAGGTGTGTTTTGATCTGGGTGTTGAAAGTTGTTTGACAGATGAGAGAAAAAAGGGGGGGGAAAGGAAATCATTTGAGAATTTGAAAAAATGAATACAGTGATGTATACTAAAATGAGATGATGGGAGTAAAATAGAATTTGAAAAAATTTACACAAAAGTAAAGAATATGGTAGAAAAAGTTAAAGAAAAATATATTTAATAAAAATTAAATATACAAATTAAGTTTTTCTCTTTATTCAAGAAAAAGCAAAGAAACAAAAAAGAGAAAAAAACAAAAGGAAATCGTTTGAAAATTTGAAAAAGTGAATACACTGTAGTAGACTAAAAGAAAATGATAGATCTAAAATAGAATTTGAAAAAATTTACATAAAAGCAAAAAATATAGTAAAAAAATTAAAAAAATATTTTAATAGAAATTGAAAGTAAAAATGAAGTTTTTCTCTTTCTGCATTCAAGAAAAGAAAAGAAATGAAAAAGAGAAAAAAAGACTAAAACACAAAAACTTTTGAAAATTTGAAAAAGTGAATATGCTGAAGTAGACTAAAATAAAATGATGGAAGTAAAATAGAATTTGAAAAGAAATTACACAAGTAAAAAATATAGTAAAAAATTAAGGAAAAATATTTTTAAGAAAAATTGGAAATAAAAATGAATTTTTTCTCTTTCTGTTCAAGAAAAGATAAGATGTGAAAAAGAGGAAAAAAAAAGAAAGAAAATTGAATAATGGACCTGCTAACAGATTGACATAGGACTGAAATTACTTCGTTTTCCCCTAGAAGTCAGACTATGAAGTGCTTTATAGTCCATAAACTAGATAGGCAGTGAGACTTGTGTTCTTGAAGAGAGAGGTTGGCCCAGCTGGGTGGGGCTCAGTGCAATGTCTCCGTTCTCCACTAGATGGCGCTGCTAGCCTCCTGGGGTGGAGTATTGTGGAGCTCGTAGCTGCGTATGCGCATGTGCGGGAGTGGTGAAAATGGAGTCACATAGCTACCCAGCCTCTAGTATCAGAACTCTGTTCTCCCCAATCAGCAACTGTGCACCCATCCTCTGTCTTCAGCTTTTGTCCACTGGCCACTTTTTCACTCTCCATGACCAAACCCCAGGCAGTACCTCTCTCCTGAGTTTTGTCTCAGATGCGGCTGTTTTCCCTGGCCCCTTACTTCTGAAGGACTGTGGCTTTGACCCGTTCTGCCCCTCTGTGGGAGGGTCTCACGGAGCAATGGTCGAATGTCGGCTGCACCCAGCAGCGCTTGCTGGACCCTGCTGCTGTTGGTACCCCAAAACTGCAGCCATGTGCCAGCCCACCCCAGAAAAAGTTCTCGAGATAGTGTAGCAGCAGCTTTTCAGGGATTATGGAAAATCACAATATACATCTGGCACCAGGCTTCACCCTTAACGACCTTGCCCAAGCACCAGCAAATGTGGCCGCCTTCTGGGGTCTGCTGGGACCAGGTGGCTTCAACAGTCTCTACCAAATGTCCTTCCAGCAGTGGAACCGTTTTTTCCCCGTGTGGCCCAAGAAGCTCCCGGATCCCACTCTGTTCCTGGGGATTCTCCCTTCCCACCAGAGTACCGTCAGGTATCAAGCTGCAGAGTTGCAGCCTTTGCGCTCCCCTTGTTTGCAGTCTTAATGGAATTTAAACCCTGTCCTTTCTCCTTTCTCCCTTTTTAGTTTATTCCGTGTGGCTGTTTCCAATTTTCCACTTTCTCTCCAGCTGCTTTTGGGGAGGGGTGCTTTTCCCGTATTCCACCCCCTCATCTCTCCACCCGCGAAAGCATGTCCCTTCCCGTGGCTTCTCACTCCCCAAGTTCACCTCTCTGTGCCATGTACCTGCTGAATCCTGTGGTTCAGTTTGTGCAGATTGTTGTGTTAATCCTCCAATCAGTTTTCTAGGTGTGCAGGATGGTTTAGTGTTGGTCTGGCTGTATATCACAGACATGAGATACACAAAAAACCTCCATGCTGTTCTGCCGTCTTGGTTCCTTGAAAAGAATAAGATTTTAAGGTTTATTTTATTTTATTTTTATAAAATGTTTATTGATTTATAGGGATAGAGAGCAGGGGAGGAGCAGAGAGAGAGAGAATTCCAAGCAGGCTCCATGTTGTGAGTGCAGATCCTGATATAGTGTTCAATCTCACAAACTGTGAGATCATGACCTGAGCCAAGACAAGAGTCAGATGCTTAACCAACTGAGCCATCCAGTAGCCTCTAAGGTGTGTTTTATTTTAATTAATTAATTAAATAAGTAATTTATTTATTTTTAAGTTTACTTTTGAGAGGGATAGTGTGAGTGTGGTAGGGGCAGAGAGAAAAGGAGAGAGAGAGAGAGAGAGAGAGAGAATCCCAAGCAGACTGTCAACACAGAGCCCACTACAGGGCTTGAACTCACGAAATGGTGAGATCACAACCTGAGTTGAAACCAAGAGTCTGATCCTTAACCCACTGAGCCACCCAGGCACCCCTGTAAGGTGTATTTTAAAGTGTAAGGGGAAACTATGTTTTTTAAATTTGTAACTTTATATAATTGAATTTAAATATTAAAAAAAAATCAAGCAGCCCAAATCTTTTCCCCCCCGTGCATTAAAGTTACTCTGAAAGATACCAAAGAATTCATGTTGGTAGATGAGAGAATAAACACCTTGAAAATGTATTAAAATAAAAAGGCAAGATAATGATGCACTAGGTGTCCCAATGATAGTTGATAGCCAAATAAATCATCCAGACAGTAAAACTGTGGGTTTAGCTAAAAGACAGTTCACTGTGTCTGAATTGTTCTGGTAAAACTGAATTAAAATGTATTAAATGATCCCCAGCCTCATCCTCATGAATTGGGTTAAAAAGATCTTTAAAATTTGCAAAATGTGGTGGTGATAGAGACAGAGGTGACTTATCAATAATGCTTCATTTAAAAATGAGATGTTCTCTTATGTGAAAGTTTCTGAAAATGTTATCCTTCCTTTAATGTGAAGACGTCAGTGTGTTGTATTGATTTATGGTTTTGTATTTATTGTTCGTTAAGTGTGGAAATGTGCCCCTTGACTGAACAATGTTTCTTGCTCAGTACTGAAAAATGACCTCATTCGTTTGTAAAGATTAGTCACATTTTAATGGGGACACATTCAACGTTTGTACAAGAACTCCCGAATCTTCTCAAAGCATTATCATCACACATGGGTGAATTTCAATTACCAATGATGCCGCTAATTCAGTGTTCTTCTTATATTATGATCACAGATGAAGGTGAGTTTTAGATAGCTAGTGACTAAAGGCATTGAAGCAACTGATGTCGTTTGCTTTCCTTTTGTGTCTTTTTTGCTCCTAATTGTTGCTGCCCCTAATAAGTAAGATGTGTTACTTCAAAATATGCTAAGCTTTGAAAATGTAAGGCCATTTCTCTAAGTGACTAAGTTAATGCATCATCATTGTTTCCTATTTGGTGCATGAGGAACAAACAGAACCAGAGTCTGAAGTTAAACCTTAGGGAAAGAAAACAGACTTAGCTCTCTGATGGAAAAGAGAAGATGTGAGATTTGCACACGGAACAAAAAGAACTCTTGAGTTATACTTGGCAAATGGCTGCTGGAGAAGCAGAGTTTCCTGAGCACTTGGACTGAAGATTCTTTCCTTTTCAATTCTGGTAGCAAGAGCTTGGAAGAAGATGCTTTTAAATGTTATTGCATATATGGCAGGGGGAGCAGATCAAGGAAAGTCTTTAGAATCCATTAAGTTGCTCTTAAAGCCTCTCACATTACTTACCTGGAAAGTTATTTCTTCCAATGTAAACAAGAGATAAAAATATCCATCTTGCACTGTTGTATGGAGTGCTGATCACAGTGCTGATACAGAGCAAGAACTCAATAAAAAGAAAGAATTTTGAATGTTAATGAGATAAGTTAAAATCTACACAGACAAGAAGCCACAAACTCTTCCCTGAGATTCATTTTCCTCATTTGTAAGTCAGGTATAATGACCCTATTCTGTGCCGTATAGTAAGGATTAAATCAAGAGAACATACGAAAATGCCTGACACAGAGCCTGGTTCATCATAGGCACTAAATGAAGCTCTTTTCCCCCCTCATCATCTTTACTTACAGATTTGGGAAATAAATGCTTTCTTAGTGCTTTGGTACTTGTGTTTTAAATTTAGAAATTTAGGAAACATTTTTAACGGTACTTTAATTTATTACAACAATATTTTCTAAAGTACTGGGTTGTAATGAAAGGTCTACATTCTGTAGTATATTAAATTAGGAATCAAGTGGCTCAGAAATTCAGGATATGATTTTCTTTGGGGGAAACAATTGCATCTTTAGAATAGAAGAATAAAAAACATGAGGCAAATACAGTCCATCATCGGTCAATTAGTAGAGCTCCCAGTCTTGGGCAACATGATCTGGAGGACAGGGGTGTTGGCTAACCACCTCCTGAAAAAGCCATTGGAATCACCTGTTGATCAGCCAAACCATGTTTATTAAGCCCATTGTAATAAGGGAGTGCTTTCTTGACAGAGTTTTAGTAGTATCCATTTGGGGGTGTTTTATGAGATTTAAAGATTCTTTTGATGGCAGAACAGAACATAGCGACACTCGAATAGATGAAAGGCAGAACTTTGGTTACAACTGCGAATGAGAGAAGGTTGTCAGGTAGGGCCACACATCTACCTGAGAACAGGGTTACAGCAAGCTTGAGCTGTAGGGTGCAGCTTAGATATTCCAAGTGGGAAGGGGATAGCTAGGTTTTGTGGGCTCCTTGACTGGCTAATTTGGATCCAGGGCATAGGGTTGTCTGATATATGACTTCGGGGTGATTAGGGCAGATGCATAGGGGCCAGGAGTATGAGAACCTGATAAGGCAAGGGGTTGGGGTATGAACTTAGTCGAATGTCCAAAAAGGGAAACTGGACTGTCACCATGGATTCAAAACTGGGTCAAGATGGTGTTTAAACAAACCAAACCAGGAGCTCCTGGGTGGCTCATTCAATTAAGCATCCGACTTCGGCTCAGGTCATGATCTTGGGTTCATGAGTTTGAGTCCCGCATTGGGCTCTGTGCTGACAGCTCAGAGCCTGGAGCCTGCTTCAGATTCTGTGTCTCCTTCTCTCTCTGCCCCTCCCCTCCCTCTCAAGAATAAATAAACATTAAAAAATTAAAAAATAAACAAAACAAACCAAAACTACATTACAAAAGAATGTCAGGGAAGGAAATTTATCCTTTATTGGGGCCTGGGCTCCTGTGGTTTAAGGCAGGTTTTCATGACAGGGACTAAAGGTCATCACATAATAATTTAATATTGGAGGAACACGAACAGATGAGGAGTTTGAAACAGATTTTGATAAGTGAACTGTTGTTTGGTAAGCCAGCTGTTTTGACCAGGAGAATAATCTATAGTTTTAAGAAGGTGGATGCTTGCCTTGAGGAGGAAACTGTTTACCTGGATACATATGTTTTCTGAAACAAACGGTGAAGTTATTCATTAAAGTCTTGTGTTCTCGGGCTAGAATTTCTTGGAACAAATAGAAAAGTTATCTTAAAACAGGTGGTCTTAGTTCTAAGTCCAAATATTTAAGCCGTGTGGATTCATATGGTCTTATTTCCCATAGGAAAGGGCATGACTTGGTTCCTTATAGTCTGGGAATAATATAGTATACTTAAGGAGACTACTAATATGCATGAAATAGCAACAAACCCACAAAGCAATAATATGTGTACTTACTGAGATTTAGGGAAATAGATTTGAATTTTCTATATTTGCACCTAATAATATGTACATTAATATGTGCTATTCTACAATATACAGCATATACCTTGAAGATTTAAAGGAAAAGTGGGTGAGGCAATGTGTTGTAGTTGGAAAAGAATTTAAAGAAAGGAAGCAGCCTTAAGTTGACCTTAACTTGCCACTGAGGTGATGTTTCTACTTGGGCGAGTCACTGAACTTAAGGGCAAGAGCTGTTCTGTTTTTGCTTTTGTTTTTTCTTTGAAACTATGTCTAGAGCTTAGCACAAAATTAATGATCAATTAATTACTGAATCAAAGAATGAATAAGTTTGATAGAGAAATGTTCATGGAAAAAATGGGTATCGAGGGGCACGTGGGTGGCTTAGTTAAGTGACTGACTTTTGGTTTTAGCTCAGGTCCTGATCTTACAATCTGTGGGATCAAGGCCCACGTCGGCCTCCATGCTGACAGCATGGAGTCTGCTTGGGATTCTGTCTCTCCCTCTCTCTCTGCCCCTCCCTGCTCACACTCTCTCTCTCAAAATAAGTAAGTAAATAATTGAACTTAAAAGAATGGATATTGAGCTGGGCAATAAATGGAGGGGAATTGGAGAGAACGAGAAGGTGTAGAATGTGAGGGGGTGAAAAAGAGGTGGTACTTTTCACAGGAAAATGAAATATTAGTGCTTCCTAGATCTAAGAAGAATTAATAGTAGGGCCGGGGAGATGAGAATTGTAAGAAATGGAAGGCCTGCGAAACCAAGATTTTACATCTGACATACTGACAGTGGTTCTTCACCTTTTTCCACGCAGCATTCCTAATGACCAAGGGAAGCAGTCACAGGGCAAAACTCTTAGGGATGAAGGTAAGCTCCAAATTTCCATGGTTTTCTGTTTATCTTAAAATCCTATGTGTTGTTTACATTCTATATCAGAATTTATCTGTGCTAGTTTGGTTGTAAGAGTATTGATTTCACCCAAACCCTTGAGTAAATATATCATTCCAGGGATATACACTATGTTTTCTTGGGCACACCGTTGTGTCTACCCCGCTCTCTGTGCCCTAGGGTTATGCCAAACATTGTCTGAGAACCACCTGAAAAAAAATTAATTTAGTACATAAATGGATCACCAGACATTGAGAATTGTTTGTTTCCATTATATGGTTCCTTTACCAATATTTTTAGGTGGTCCTAAGACCAGGGTTGGCATAACCCTAGGGCACAGAGAATGGGGTAGACACAATTATGTGTTGTCAAGTATATTGTAGGAGTTGGCACACTGCATCCTGTGGGCCAAATCCTGTCGGCCACCTGTTTTTGTAAATAAAGTTTTATTGAGTACAGATATGTTCATTTGTTTACATGTTTTCTATGACTGTTTTGTGATGCAATACACAGTTGAGTGTTGCAACAGAGACCAAATAGGCTGCAAAGATGAAGATATTTACCCTGTGACCCTTTACAGTTTGACTTCTGCTTTAGTATAAAGTGGAGCCAGTGGGGTTGAAGGGGAAAGGAATCATGAGGAAATAGGTGCCCAAAAAAAACCTCCAAACAAAAATCTGCTTTGTGATTTATAGGGTAAAGCGTTTGAAGGAAATAAGATAGTTACACTTTATTTACTTCAAAGGCAACTTGAGGTTTACAAGCCTGGGTGACTCTGAAAATTGTGGTGTCATTGGAAGACACAGGGTGATAGAAATAAGAATCAGTTTAGGGAGCTCAAGCTTTTACATATTGATTTTTGAGGTGACAGTTAACTCCAAAAATTGCCTAATGAGATGCCGGAAATATCAGATTTTAACTTAACTGCAAGATGGTGATGGGAGAATTAGAATCAGAAATCATCAATAGAAGATAGAATTATAGGGGTGCCTGGGTGGCTCAGTGGGTTGAGCGGCTGACTTCGGCTCAGGTCATGATCTCGCGGTCCGTGAGTTCGAGCCCCGCGTAGGGCTCTGTGCTGACAGCTTGGAGCCTGGAGCTTGTTTCTGATTCTGTGTCTCCCTCTCTCTGACCCTCCCCCGTTCATTCTCTGTCTCTCTCTGTCTCAAAAATAAATGAATGTTAAAAAAATTAAAAAAAAAAAAGAAGATAGAATTATAGTGGTACAACTGACAAGAATAGTCAGTGTACTTAATGATGAAAGAAAAAAAGAAGGTACAAGGGCAGCTGCTGAAATCCCATACACTGAATAGGGAAACAAAAAAAACCAAATGCCTGTTTATATCCTGGACAACTTCCAGCCTGCCATCTAGTTTGTCTAGTTTTCCTTTAAATCTCTGTCAGTTGAATGTAAAAATAAGGTACTCAACGCTTATGAACTATTTAGAAAAATGGAATAAAAGATTTGAAACACTTTCACAGCTTTGAAAAAATAGATACTAGAGGCAAATTCTAGGGATTATGAGTATTATCCCGGAAAACTTGCTATGCCTCACATGTGTAAAGCTGTGGGTCAAATTATGCCACCGTATTATTTGTGAATACGGTGAGCTTTATATTATATGACTGTAACTCTATATTCATCCTGGAACTAAGAATGAGATTCTAGAACATTTCCATGGGAGAAAAGCAGTGCGTATCAGAAGGGCTTACAATTTGTTTAATTTCATCAGACTTTATTTTAGTTATATAGCTAATATAGCTCATTTTTAATATATGATAAATAAGTGCTGATTATCTTTCTAATATTTTAAGGAGCATATAAATGAACTGTTTACACTGTCTTTAACTCAGACTGAATTAACATTCATACCTTCTAGCAACCCTCATTCTTCTTTGTTGGGCCATAATATTGTAAGCAATAACTACTCCTATACTCCCCCACTCTGGCCAATAATTTGTTTCTTCTCAAATAATAATAATTTGATAAATTGCTTAATACTGGAGAGTGGAAAAGTCAAAGCCAAAGTAGAAGACCTACGTTCAGTGCTTTAATTTACTTCTTCATTGGTTATGATACTTAAAGATCCTTTAAAATAATAAAAAAAAACCCACAAAAATGAACTGTTAGCTATTTTGGGGAGAGGGACAAGCAGACACAAACCCTTTCTCTCTAAATGGTTGTCATTAATCGACTTACATAGTCTTGAAGCCAATACATGTGTCTTTATGATGCTCTTACATTAAAGCCTTTGGTCACTGGCATTTTCCTTTTTAATGTTACAAAAATAGAGGTGAAGTTATAGAGAGGAGAGAAAAAAACTCAAAAAAAAATGATGCAGCTTAGAAAGCTCATTAAGAGAAGAGGCTTTATTATTTATCTGCCAAGGTTGATTCCAAGGAGAAACAATGCCATTAACGCTGTCTTAGGTAATCAATATTTATCCCGATTCTTCCAGCCATTCAGAAAGAAAATGGATTAACAGAAAATAAGACACCCAACTCCAAAATATAGCTAAATGCTGTGACTGTGCCCGATGTGGTGGTGCTGAAAATCAGTAGGAAAAGTGTTTTAATCACGGGCAGAGAAAAGAGAGCAGAGGTGGTATCTGTCCTCTTTAAACATCATGAGGTTCAAAACCCCTCTATATTTTCCCAGGGCTGATGAGCCCTGGGAAAAACAAAAACAAAGTCAAGAAAGAAAGATATTGTTTGGTCTATGAGGAACTGTGTTCAGCTACAAATAAATGTGACCGAAAATAGTGCTTTAAACAAATTCGAATTTGGGGCGCCTGGGTGGCTCAGTCGGTTAAGTGTCTGACTTCGACTTAGGTTCCTGAGTTAGAACCCCGTGTCAGGCTCTGAACTGTCAGCTGTTGCGCCTGCTTCCGATTCCGTGTCTCCTTCTTTCTGCCTCTCTCTCTCTCTCTCTCTCTCTCTCTCTCCCTGTCTCTCTCTCACTCAAAAATAAATAAACATTAAAAAAATTTAAACAAATTAGAATTTGATTTTCAATGCAGTGAGAAGGCGTAGTGATCAGTTCTGGCCTGGTGTGCAGCTCCACAGTATCATTAGGGACGCAGATCTCTGCTTCTCTTCAGCCAGCTTAGCATGAGGCTCTTGCCACATGGTCACAAGAGCGACCCTCTTCTCCACTTCTGCTCTTTCCTCCAGCTCCCACCTGGCTGTCTCCTTCAGCCTGTTCCAGGCAAGAGAAAGGGAGAAAGTCATGTGGGAGAAACGGCCCATGCCAGCTCAGTTTGATCCCCTTTTAAAACACTTTCCCATTATTTTACATCTCGTTGGAAAGAACTGTGACTGTACCATAAGATGACCATTAGCTGCCAAGAATTGCTGAGAAATTGTTTTAGATTGGGCACAAGGCCACCTGAATAAAATAAGGATTCTATGGAAAGGAAGTGGAAGGACTAGATATTGGGTAGCAGCTAACACTCTGTCAAAGGTGCACATGTCATGTCTCCAAATAGCCTTTTAAGATGACACTGCATTGTTCAAATGCTGTTCATATCTGGGTTTTATATTTATAGGCAGAGTCTGGAGGTAAAGAACCTGACGTGTAATAAGTTCATAGACAGCTTTTTGTTTTGTTTTGTTTTTTTCTGTTGTGGGATCCATACAAAAAAAAGCAATATAAAGAGTTCTGACATGGAGGGGAAAAGAAAGGATGAAAAGAGAGAAATGATGTTTCAATCTCTCTTGCTTCACTAATGCTATAGTCATTCTTTCCCCTGACTCATTCCCTTCACCTTGCCTCATTAGAAGGATCTGAGATCAAAACTGCAGTGAGGAGGCGGGTGATAACATATCTGTTTCCATCTTAGACGTAACACATCCCAGAGAGTCCCAAGCCTTTCCTTCATTTTAAGGCACACCTGTACTATAATATACTTCCACTTTCAGGGACTGACAAAAATTCTGGAGTTAAAATTTGAAGTTGCTGCTTCTGTTAGAATAAGGAAATTATGATTAAATTTTTAAAGTAAGTTATATTTCTTAGAGCACTTTAGACTTATGTAAAAATTACAGAGATACACAGGGAATTCCCATGTACCCTTGTTTCCCCTATTATTAAATCTTACATTGGTGTGGTACATTGGTTTCAATTGGTGAACCATTAATTGGTTCTTCTTGGCTGTGGTAGTTCTTAGGCTTGCCTTGTTTTTGTTGATCTCAACCATTTTGTGAAGTACTGATGAGGAACTTTGTAGAATGCTCCTCTTTTGGGGTTTATTTGATGTTTCGTTCATGATAAAGGTAATGCGATTGGAGAGGATGACTACCAAGATAAGGTGCCATTTTTATCACATCATATTAAGTGTATACTATCAACATGATTTATTTTGATAAGATAATGTCAACTACTGATGTTGATCTTGATCAACAAGCCAGAGTAGTGCTTGTCATGTTTCTTCATGGTAAAGTTATTCTTTTCCCCCTTCTTTCCATTCTGTGTCCTTTGGAAAAAAGGCATTGTGAACAACCCACACTTAGGGGTAGGCAGTTACGCTCTGTCTTCTTGAGGACAAAGTATTTACATAAATAATTTGGAACTCTTCGGTAGGGGAGATTTGTCTGTCCTCCCAATTTATTTACAGGAGTGTGGCCTCATGAATATCCTATAATTTCAGTTATGATCCAATACTACTTTATTTTGTTGTCCCATTGTTCCAGCTGTGGCCATTGTGAGCTCCTTCCATCGACTCCTATGTCCCTCTGACATACTCCATCACTGTTGGGATTTTTAAAAAATATATTTTTATTTATTTAATTTGAGAGAGAGAAAGAGAGAGTGGGGGAGGGGCAGAGAGAGAGGAAGAGACAGAGGATCCTAAGCAGGCTCCACACTTAGCGCAGAGCCTGACATGGAGCTCCAGCCCATAAACCATGAGATCATGACCTGAGCCGAGATCAAGAGATGGAGGCTTAACTGACTGAGCCACCCAAGTGCCCCATCTGCCAGGATTTTTTTAAGCACTTTCTTACTTTCCTTTCTCCGGGTTTATCTTATGTGTATCCTCTCTCTGTCTTAGAATCAGCCATTTCTTCAAGCAGATCTGGTTCCCTTTTAATTGGAGAATGATATTAGAAACAAGATCTGGACCCCAGGTGTGCTCACTGCTACTGATGTGTGATTCTTTTATGCTCTCTCAGCTGACAGAGCAAGGAATATATGCATTTATACCAACCCTTGTGTATACATGTATCTATAAATATTCCTAATATTTAATTATCTGTATCTATATTAAGCTAAACATAAATTCATACTGATGTGTCTAACTCTAACCCATCACCACGTGTGTCATTGTAACCTCCTTGCCTTAGGTATCTGTAAACCCCCCTCTAAGAGTGAGAAACTTGGTTCCCATTTGTCATTTATTTACTTAATTGTTCAGTTCTAGTATACATGCACAGCAGCATAATAATTAGCTCATATCCCCATGGAAAACAGCTTTATCAGTTAGAGCACAGTGCTTATGATCAGTTTATTTTGCCTTTAGTCTTACAGACTCTACTCATATACAAATTTATTCAATTCAGCATATTTCTCCTGACCCCCTTCCAATGAGATTGTTTCATACATTTGTAATATGGTTACATTGCTTTGTCACATTTCCCATTCCATCCTGGGATTTCTCTGACCACTTACATGGCTTAGCATTAAATTTGCCTATTAGTTTTTGTGCTGTATCTGTGGGTTTTGACAAATGCACATATGGTATCATAGAAAATACTTTTGCAACCCTAAAAATTGTCTTTGTGTCACCTGTTCAACTCCGCTCTTTCTGCGCTTGAACTCTTGGCAACGACTAATATATTGACTTTTCAAAAATATCTGCAGCTAACCCTAGTCCTAACCCTAACATGTTTCCAGAATATCATGTAACCTGATGTATGATAATATATTATATATAATTATATTAATACAATTGTATACTAAATATAATAAAGTTTAATAAATATAATTGTTATATGATACAAGTGTATAAATTATAATTGTATACATATATAATTATATATCTATATATATATCACATAGCCTTTTCAGACTGACTTCTTTTACTTAGCAATATGTATTGAAGTTTTGTTTGTATACTTTTTTGTGGCTTGATAGGTCATGTCTTTTTATCATTGAACTGCATGGATGAAGCACAGTGTATTGATCCCATTCATTGATTGAATGACATGTTGGTTTCTTGTAGTTTGGGGCACTTATGAATAAAGCTGCTAAATATTTGCATGCATGTTTTGTGTGGAAAGTAGTTTTCAAATCAGTTGGGTAAATGCCTGTAAGTGCCACTGATGGATCACATGGTAAGATTTTGTTTACCTTTATTTATTTATTTATCTATCTATTTATTTATTTATTTATTTCAATTAAAAATTTTTTATTTATTTTTTCAATATATGAAATTTATTGTTTACCTTTATTTAAAAAATGACCAAACTGTCATCCAAAGTGGCAGTACTGTTTTGTGTTTACTCTGGCAATGAGCGAGAGCTCCCATTGCTCCACATCATCAGTAATTCATGTTGTCAGTGTTTTAGAATTTATCAATCTTATATTTAACAGTTTCAACTTTCAATTTCCCAATGACAGATGATGCTGAACATAATTTTGTATGTTCATTTTCCATCTGTATGTCTTTTTAAATTAGATACACATTTGGATCCTTTGCCCATTTTTAAATTGGGTTATATGTTTCCTTATTGTTGAGATTTAAGAGTTCTTTGCATTTATTGGATGTAAATTCTTGTAAATATTTTCTCCCAGTCTATCATTTGTTCTTTGATTCTCCTAGAAGTATCATTTCTAGGGCAGATGTTTTTAATTTTAATAAAGTCTAACATCAATTTTTCTTTCAAAGACTGTGTTTTTGGTATTGTATCTAAAAACTCATCACCAAACTCAGTATCACTGAGATTTTCTTCTATGTTTTCTTCGAGAAATTTTATAGTCTTGTGGTTCACTTCGATGAAGGAAATTGATGAAGACACAAACATACAGAAAGATATTCCATGTTAATGAATTAGAAGAAAATTAATATTGTCAAAATGTCTGTACTATCTAGAGTCATCTGTAGATTCAATGTTAATCTCTATCAAAATTCCATTGACATTTTTCACAGAAATAGAAAAAAAAAATCCTAAAATTTGCATGGAACCACAAAGGATAACCTGGATAAACCTGATACTCAAAGCAATCCCGAGATAGAACAAAGCTGAAGATAACAGACTTCCTGATTTCAAACTATGTTGTAAACCTATAGTAATCAAAACAGTGTGGTACTGGTATAAAAATAGACACACAGACCAATGGAACACAATAAGGGGACCGGAAATAAACCCTCTTCTCAACTAATATATGACAAAGGAGCCAAGAATACTTAATGGGGAAAGGATAGTGTCTTCAATAAATGGTGTTGGGAAAACTGAAAAACCACATGGGGAAGAATACAATATTGCACCTATTTTACACCATCCACAAAAACTAACTCCAATTTTTTTAGACATGACATCAAAAGCATAAATAACAAAAACAAACATAAATAAATAGGACTAAATCAAATGAAAAACCTTCTACACAGTAAAAGAAACAAACAACAAAATGTAAAGGCAACTTACAGAGAGGGAGAAAACATTTGTAAATCATCTATCTGATAAAGGGTTAATATCCAAAATTTGTAAGGAACAACTCAATAGCAAAGAAATAAACTTATTAAAAAATGGGCAGAGGAACTGAGCAGACATTTTTCCAAAGAATTCATACAAATAACCAACAGGTACATGAAAAGAAGCTTGCCATTAATCATCAGGGAAATGCAAATCCAAACCATAATGAGATATTACCTTACACCTAGTAGGACGTTTATTATCAAAAAGACAAGTAAGTAGTGTTTGTGGGGATGTGGAGAAAAGGGAACCCTTATGCACTGTTGGTGTAAATGTAAATTGGTACAGTTACTATGGAAAAGAGTATGGATGCTTCTCAGGAAATTAAAAATAGAACTATCATATGATCCAGCAATATTCCTTCTGGTTATATATCTAAAGGAAATGAAGCCATTATTTTGAAGAGCTATATGTTCATCACAGCATTATTCACAATAGCCAAGTGATAGTAGCAAAGTAAGTGTCCATGAGTTGGATTTTTTTCTTTTTTTATCACAAAATCTTTTAATTCTTACTATGGCAAAATATGCCTATTTTGTTGTTGTTTATGAGATAGGAAGGTCTTCTCTACTCCCATCGTGTACATGTAATCTCCTATCTGATAAGTTTTTTAAATTAATACCTTAAGTCATTTTGGTATTTATTTAAAATTGAATTGTGAAATAGAACTTTGCCTTTATTTTCCTCTTTATTGGCACTCAGCAATACCATTGCATTTCTCAACTGAAACATCTTTTTATATCTTACATAAAATTCCACCTTTGTCACACATTTATATATACTGATGTATTTATTCTTAGATTATTAATAATATTTTTATATCTGTACTAAAACAATATAAATTTTTTAATGTTTATTTATTTTTAATTTTTAAAAATGTTTATTTATTTTTGGGAGAGATAGAGCACATGCAGGGGAGGGGCAGAGAGGAGACACAGAATCCAAAGCAGGCTCCAGGCTCTGAGCTGTCAGCACAGAGCCCAATGTGGGCCTTGAACCCATGAGCCATAAGATCATGACCTGAGCCGAAGCCAGAAGCTTAACCGACTGAGTCACCCAAGCACCTCTGTACTAAAACAATATAATATGATTTCATTACAGTGGTTTATACAGATGATGCAAACCTCTTTTCAATCATTTATTGGCTATTGGGTATTAAATTGTCCATATTGCTAAATGCAAAGTTTGGGATTATGAGTTCAAATGCATTAAATTATCTTTATCAAAAAAAGAATGTGACATTTAATATGTTATATATCTTATTATTAACTTGTTGCTATTTATGTGTGTGTATACATATATATATGTGTATATACATATATACGTGTATATATGTGTGTGTATATATATATATTTATATATACATGTGTGTGTATATATATATATGTGTGTGTGTGTGTGTATACATATATGTAATATTTCCCAACCATGAGGAAGAAGGATACCCTTCATTTGCACAACATGGATGAATTTGGAGGCATTATGTTAAATGAAATAACAGACAAAGACAAAATGCTAAATGATCTCACTTGTGTGTGGAATCTCCAAAAGGCGAACTCTTAGGAGAAAGTAGCAAAGTGGTTGCCAGGGATTAGGGGATGGGGGAAATGGGAGATGTTAGTCAAAGGGCATAATATTCCAGTTAAAGGATGGATAAATTCTGGGCATCTACTGTATGGCATCATGACAATATTGTGTAGTATATTTGAAAGTATACTTTGCTAAGAGAGTAGATTTTAGATGTTCTTACCATAAAAAGAAATGGTAATTATATGACATGATAGAAGGTGTTAACTAACCCTACTGTGGTAATCATTTTGTAGTATGTAAGTGTATCAAATCATCACACGGTACACTCTAAACTTACTTAATGTTGTATGTCAATTAAATCTCAATAAGCCTAGAAAAAATAAGAGACTTTTTTGCAGGGCAGGAAGTAAATTTCTTACCTTTTGTTTTGTCTGCAAAATCTTTATTTCCTCTTTACTTTTGAGTATTTTTCTTCGCTGAATATAGAATTCTAGATTGGTGATTCTATTCTTTCAATGCTTCAGATACTTCGTATTCTTTTCTCGTTTGCACGTTTCTGACAAGAAGTATGATGTCATTCTCTTCTTTCTTCCTTTGCAGACAAGGTCTTTTTCCTCTCTAGCTTCTTTCAGGATCTTCCCCTTTTAATCTCTTTTCCTCTGGTCTTCTGCAGTTTTAATATAATATGCCCAGGTATAGATCTGTTTTTTTGTTTTTGTTTTTGTTTTTGTTTTCTGGCATTTTACTTGCCTAGGTGTTCTCTGAGCATTCTGGATCTGTTGTTTGCTGCTGTCACTAATTTAGTTAAATTCTCTGCTGTTATTATTTCAAATATTTCATCGTTTCCATTCTCTCTTCCTTCTCATCATATTCTCCTGTTCACTATGTTACCCTTTCTGGTTTTTTCATTCTTTTTTCTCTTTGCGTTTCAATTTTGGGACTTTCCGTTCACATAACTTTAACCTCAGGAGTTTGTTCCTTGGCCATGTCCAAGGCAAAGGACTTATCAAAGGCATTCTTCATTTCTGCAACAGCATTTTTGAGATTTGGTGTGCCTTTCAATTTTTTCTTAGAATTTCCATCCCTCTGTTTACATCACTCCTCTGTTCTCGCATACTATCTACATTTTCTCCCTAAGAATCCATAACATATTAATCATACTTAGTTTGAATCTCCTGCCTGAAAATTCCCAAGTATGTGCTCTGTGATTCTGGTTGCAGTGTTTGCTTGGTCTTTTAAGACTATGGTTTGTTTATTTGTTTTCCTTGCCTTTTAACTTTTTTTTTGAAAAATGCACATTATGTATTAAGTAAGAGGAACTGAGGCAAAAGACTGTGAATGTGAGGTTTTATGTTAATCTGGCTAGGAGTTAGGCTGTGTTTGTTTGCCTAATAGCTATAGGTGTCAGAGACTTCAAATTACAACAGTGCCCTTATTTTTGTCTTCTCTGTTGTGTCTGTTCTTGCCTAAGAACACCTCTATAGATAGAGTTTTTATTTGCACCTTTTTCAGCTATTATCCACTGTTATATATTGGAGCCTATTGGTGTGGTGTTAAAGTAGGGGGTACGGGGAGCATTCTATAATCTTATGATTAATTCTGTCTTTTAATGGGCCTGTTTCCCTGGACTATGAGTCGGCCTGTGCTCTTGAGCTGTGAATTTCACAAGTTTTTCTTAGCTTTTTTCCCCTTCCTTTTGGGGAGACAGAAAAGCTAGACGAAGTTGGAATAAGGTAAATACTCTTTCCCTGGGTGGACTAAAACTCTGGAGAAGTCTTTTTCCTCTGGATGTAGGTGTTGTTATGAAGAACCCTCTTGGCCTAGTATTTCTCACTGGTAACCTTTTCCCTTTTACAGTCTAAGCCCGGAAAGAATCTTTCCTAGCTCTTCAATGTGATAACCCGGAAGCAATCCCTGAGGTAAAATGCATACAGTTTTGGCCCTCAGGAATGTTTTGCACTCTGCTAGTTCACAGCTGGCCTCCAGCAATTTGTCAAGGTTACCATGTAAGTGTTGCTACCAGTTTATGGCTCCAGTAGCATCTGCTTCAGGTAAGCAGATCTTTGCTGTGACTCTGTATTCACGTGTCTCCACAGATTTCAGGGTGGTGGTTTACCCTGCAACCTCAGTTCCCTGATGGGCCCAAGAAAACGTCTTTGAGTTTTCATTTCTTCATCTTTTTCTTGTTGTAGAGATAGGAGTGATGACCTTCAAGCTCTTTACATGTCAGAGCTGAAACTGGAAGTTGGGGATTTATGTTTTGTTTGTTAGTGGCAAAATATACCCACGTGAGAGCTTAATCATATGACTATTTCTTCGGTAAATGTGGTACATACCATATGGGTTAGTACACTTTCTTTGCTACACATTCTTACTCTTGTGGTTCATCAAGACTTCCTTCATTTGTGCATCCCCAAAGGAGATTCCAAGCTAAGAATATGATTGGGTCATGTATCACAGGAACCACAGGAAAGATTCATCTTCTGGAGTAGCCTGTTCTGCCTCTGCAGAGGTCCTCACTGAAACAGCACACTGATCATCTTATGTAGCTCCAGTTCTACAAAGAGGTGGGGCTCATTAGGGCTTATTACAATCTCTGTCTTGCCTTTTGAGTCAGGATCTGTTTGACAGTGTCCCAGAGTGTATTGGAAAAGTAATTCCAGCTGCTCAAGATGCTTTTATCAAATAGATGTCTTTGAGTCAACATCGAGGAGAATTTGAGTGGAATGGGATGAAGACCCAGATTGCAAGCTCTAGCAGGTTTTACCAGGAATTTATCTTTACTGATACCTATAGCTCTGAACTAAAGCATGTACTCTGCTTTTCTCTGATTTGGTTGGGTTGGTTGATGAGAAGGTTGCTGCTTACTCAACAGTGATTGCTTTCTTTTGTTGGCTCAGCTTTACCTAGTACATTAGTTTTCTATGGCTGTATAACAACATTACCACAAACTTGTTGGCTTCAAGCACCATACGTTTATTATCTCACTGGTTTTGAGGGTCTAAAGTCTGGGCACAACTTAAATTGGTTCTCTGCTTAGGGTCTTACAAGGCTGCTAGTGAGGGGTTGGCCAGTACGGGGGTCTCATCTCACAGCTCACTTGGGGAAGGACCTACTTTCAAGCTCAAGTGTTCTGGCAGAATTTAGATCCTTGTAGTGGGAGGGCTGAGGGCTTCAGTCAACGCCTTCTGAGACTGGATTCTCATTTGTGTTTTCATACTGCTATCAGTTGGAGGCTACCCCTAGTTTTTTACTGTATGGGCCTCCTGACATGGCCACCTGCTTCTTCAAAGACAGTAAGGGACATAATCTTCTTAAAGAACAGATGTCACAAACCCATGTAATGTAATCATGTAAGTGACATCCTGTCACTTTTGCCATAATCCATTGGTTAAAAATGGGTCACAGGTCTTGTTCACACTCAAGAAATGGAATGAATTCCAAGGAAGAGATCATGGGGATCATTTTAGAATCTGTCTGAAAAGAATTATCCTTTTATGTAATGCTTATAGCAACTGGCCCTATCTAGTTGAGCCACATGATGAAAAAAATCTGCTAAAGATGAGCCTCATCAAGAAGTGAGATGTTTCCTTCATTCATTTTGACAATTGAAATATTAAAAAAATGTGTAGGCTATATATAAAGAGTAATTACACAATTATTACATAAGATAGTAATTACATAGGACTTATCTATTGATTTAGAAAATACCGAAGGAAAAAAGTCACTGTGAAGTCCATAGTTTTTTTAAAAGAGAGTTTATTAAATTATTTATAATAGATAAATATATATAATTTATATAATTGTATGATAAATATATAACATCAATTTTATAATTTATAACAGAACATACATATATGGAAAATAGTGGCATATTCATGTAAAAGGTAACACTGCTAATTTTACAAGCCATGGTTGGAATATTTATGGATTTATAGAGAACCTTTTTCATAATTCTGTTCTGTTCTCAGGGGATAGTTGTCTTCAACATGAAAACCATTTCCCTAGTGAGAAATGGAGAAATTTCTTCCCAGACAGATAAATGCTAAAGAAAAAAAGGAATACTTCTGAGTTTCCACTATAATATTCATAATATCACACAAACAGTAGGGAAGATAGACATAATTTTCTTGAAAGATTGCAAATACTGAAATAGAATATTGATGCAATAAGTTGAGAAAAATGCATAATTGTTTTCCAATTGTAGTTTTTTTAAGTGTCACATGCATTGTGGGATATATGCAGGGGTTGAATGGCACAGAAGTATTCATCGAAATAATATTGTGTGGATCTTCTTAGCCAAAATTATCTTTGTGATTAGCTGGCACTTACACCTGATCATTACGTGCTGCTATTTAAGCACCCAAGGATGCAAAGGAATAAACAAAACAGCAGCAAATCAGAAACATTAAAGAAACCCACTTCAAATGGATTAACATAATTGCTTAAGCCAGGGACTGACAACAAAGTGACAAAACACACTTGAAACATAGATGTTTTTGTAGCCCACCTTCTGCTTGTATACACCTGTGCATTTTGTAAATGGCTCCATATGCTTAATCAAAAGAAATCTAATTGCCTTAATTTACTTCATCCAAAAGTAGAAGAGTAAATTATATGTTTAATTATAAACTTTCCACTTTGGGCAGCTACAATTAATGACTCAAGGAATTGTGCAATAAGCCAAGAGCAACCTTTTATTACTCCTGAGGTACCTGAACAACACCAGCATTTCAGAGCCAGTCAGCTTCTATTAGTACAAGAATCAAAAATGCCTACCTGAGGCATTAATCACGAAGCACCTCTGAGCAGAGAGACTTTTAATTATATGTGCTGCATACCATCCACATGGATTGCCTGCACCAGGGGATGGTAATAAATGTTCTCTCCTAAGTAATGATGACAACAGAGTTTTTTATTTTTAAAATTTTTTAGTGAATGCCATCCTAAATTTCTACAACCTTACTAAGATGTGGCCTCAGGTCTGGAACATGGGGAATTCCTTTCTCTAAATCATTTCTCAGGAAGTCAATGCCTTCAGAGACTGGAGTCTCATCTGTGTTTTTGAATAGCATTGACTTGTGCAATGAGCAGTGCCTCTACACCTAGAGATCCAACTGGTTTTCCTTACACATTCGGGATTCCATTTTGTTTTAAGTGTATTTATTTATTTTGGGAGAGAGAGAAAGTGTGTGAGTAGGGGAGGGGCAGAGAGAGAGGGAGAGGCAGAATCCCAACCAGGTTTTGTGCCATCAGTGCAGAGCTCGATGTGGGCTTGACTTCATGAACCCAGGGATTATGACCCGAGCTGAGATCAAGAGTCAGATACTTAGCTGACTGAGTCACCCAGGCACCCCTTATTTTTAAGAGAACCATATCTACTTACCATATGGAGAGAGTGACTTTAGCTTATTATCAAAATCTGGACCCTTTGTCTACCAACACAACATACATAAACGGGGACTCTACTGGGAAAATCAGGAGTCACTCTCCCTCCATATGGAAAAAAAGCCAGTTTATTCCTTGCACACAATCCATCTATGGATTAGGCATCTTATAGCTTGGCTATTTTTGCATAAATAGCACCGTTTGTCATAGAAAGAGAACGGGCTTTGGCATAAAAGAAGATCTAGACTTGAATCTCCACTAAGTCACTTGCTAGCTAAGAGACTTGAGACTAGTTATTTAATTTCTCTAAATCTTAGTTTCTTTAACTTTAAAATGAGAGCCCTTAAAGTACTTATGTAATTATATACTCAGTTTAGTAATGATAAGTAAAGCTTTTGGTGTGGATAATGTACTTGGTACTCGCAATTGAGATTTGTTGTAATGATGTATATATGTGTAAAAGCATGCTAAATATACTTTTGATAATTTTATTCACCTACTCAGAATCTAACTAGCTTAGGCTGCTGATGAAAACTTTAGCCTTGGCATGTAAAAAACAATATAATTTTAAAAGCAAGCTTATATTGTATGATGGGTCTATGGATTATTTTCTAGTTGCATCTCCCCACCCCCTTCTGTTCTCTGCTTTTCTCTTCCCTATTCTGTGCCTTGGGAAGCTGACATCTAGAAAGTACATACCTGGGCCCTCTTGCCTATGGCTTTCAGTTAGTTTGGCCAAGAAGAGACACTAGCAAATGACTGGATGCCCAGAAGAGAAAGATTTCAGGGTATTATCATTCTCTTTCCTTCTTGCTTTACCATGGTTTGCCTGTGGCCTTGTCAATTCTTCTTAAACAGCGGTTTTCAAAGTGAGGCTTGCATTAGAATCATTTAGAGGATTTGTTAAAGTGTACATTTCTGGGTTCTACCCCAAGACTTTCTGATTTAGTAGATGCATAATGGAATACAAGCATTTGCATTTGTAATAGTCTCAGGTAATGGTGGTGCTGATCCAGAAACATCTATTTGACAACCAGTGCTCTTAGATAGCGGGTCCCCGGGGCCAGCGTTCCTTTATAGCTACACCCCGTCTCTCATCTCTGATAACACCATTCATTCCTCTTCAGGCCTGGTATGGTAACAGCACCCCTTCTGTTGCTATACCCTGGGTGGTGCCTCACCATCCTCTATGAGTCCGTTAATGGGGACTTGCCCGCACTTCCAGATGTTCCCCCTCATTATATTATCTTTCATTAGTGCTACAAAGTATACCATTTTTTTTTCTTCCTGGACCTTAACCAATATAGTGGGTAAAGAAATCACTCAAGATAAACATTAAGGATTTCAAAAAATAACTGGAATTGTTGAATTTTAACTGTTTTTTCTCAATTATTTTAGAATGTTATATCACCTAAGCCTGTCATTTCCATCATAATTCAGATGACTTTCCAAATTCAAATCAGAGAGAATATTGGATTTCAACCCATTGCATCTATACAGCCTCATTGAAAATGTAACTGAAACAAAACAACAAATAATTATCACCCTAGAAGCCTTCCATTTCAAATCTGTTGCCATTTCCATGATAGTTAAAATTTGAACTGGAGTTATTGTGACTTCATGTAATGACTTTCTAAAATAGAAATGTCTTAGTCATTTAGTTTCTATAAATGTATCATTTTCTGAAGAATGTTTTAAACAGCTTTAGCTTTAGTAGTTTAGAAGTTACTCAGCATAGATAATTGTATTATTGTTAAAAACTACTGTAAATTTAGTATGTTTTCCGCCCATATTCCCTACACCTACTAATTATGATTAGAAATGTTTTGAAACTTCAAGATCAAGATTTAAAAGTCTCTAAAAGATAAGTTTTCAATCCCCTGCTCTTATCTTTTTGTTTCTGAGTAAAGGGTTCTTACCTGTGAGAATTATTTTTCCCATTCTATGAAGAATGTCTATTTGCTGTTAAAAAGGTCACTCTTAACTGGTCTCTTGTGGACCGTTCCAGACAAAAAATGAGTCAAGTGAAAAGAGGGAAAAATTCTTTCAGCATAGTGAAGATATAAACAATTTCTCTCTACGATTTTTTTTTAAATGAGGCAAAAGGTACAATGAGGATAACAGAGGTCAGCTGTGGTGCCTAGGGGGCATCAGAGGTCAGAAAGCTCAGTAACATAGAGCCAACTGTCCCCATGACAGGATCCTAACATCTCCACACCTAAGATTCCTGTGTCCTCAATCTTACTTTGTGGAACTTTGAAGAATGAAATCTCAACCATCAAAACAAATTCTAAAAAAAACAATCTCACATTCTTTCCAAGTAAGGTCAAAAAGGTCTCTCCTTTTCCAAGTCCAAGTCCTGGATATAAACAATCTACTCTGCCTAGAATTTATCAGAACAAGAAATGGTTCCATTTTATGTTGTATTAGGAACTACACAAAGATTTTTTGAGGAAAAAGGGATGTGTGGTGATGTATAAACTTGGAATTTATTAGAGATCACACTAAACATCAGCAAAAAGGAGGGCTGAGTATACATATCTGAAATTCTAAAATAGATTGCGAGTTTGTTTCATTTAGTTTTTTTTAATTGAATTAATTTGTTTTTGATGGAATTGGCACTAACACCAATCTTTTATTTGCAGTCTCTTAGGAGTATAACAATAAAAGTGACATACAAAATTTGTTGCCTAAAATCCACAGTGAAGTATCAGATATCAACAGCTAAATAAGCATTTTGTAATTCTAGGGATTAGGAAAACAAAGCAAATGTATAAGCAAGTTCCATTTTTTTTGAGTTTATTTATATGAGAGAGAGAGAGCACATGCATACACGTGAGAGAGCAGGGAGGGGGCAGAGAGGGGGAGAGACAGAATCGCAAGCAGGCTCCACACTGTCATCGCAGAGCTGGATGTGGGACTTGATCTCATGAAAGGTAAGATCATGGCCTGAGTCAAGATCAAGAGTCAGACGCGTGACCAACTGAGCCACCCAGGTGCCCCATCACACTTCATTTCTTTATGACTGATTTCAAAATTAAATGCACTGTGGTCAGAAAATTTGGTATATTGAGACTTGCCTTAAGGTATAAGTCGATTTTGTTCATATTCCATGATTGCTTGAAAAATAATGCTTTGTATATTTATTGGATGTGGAATCTGACATATGCCTATTAAGTCAGGCTTATTTATTATAATTTCATATCTTACTGGGTTTAATAACTTGGTCGTGCTAATTCTGTGAGTTTCTAAGAGATGTGTTAAAGTTACTATTTGTAGGTTTGTTCATCACTCCCAGTAGTTCTCTCAATGTTTGTTTTATATAGTTGAGTGTTTTATTTTGGGCCCAATCAGTTTTAAGATAGTTGTTTCTTCTAGAATCAATTTGTCTTTTATATCACAGACTCCTCTCTTTCTCTCATATATCACATGTTTTCTATCAGCAAATCCTGTTTGATCAAACTTTATAATATCTACTGAATTCCACCATTTCTGACCACTGCCACCATAGACCCCCTGGTTGCAGCCATTGCTATACCATATCTGTTCTAGATTACTGCTGTAGGCCCCTGCATCTACTGCTTCCACTCTTGCTCTCTGAGGGTCTGTTCGCAGCAAAGTTCCTCCACTTCTTGCAAGAGCACAGTACAGAACCCTCCACAGTCAAGGTACTGTCTGTTGTGAAAGTAACCCTACAGAGCAGCTCTACATTTGCATTCTTTGGGGTTCTATGAATGTCAGCAATCCTGGAATTGTTTTTATATCAGGTTCTCAGCTTGCAGTTTTTATACCATGTTGATATTATAAATTTGGACCCATATCTATAGATGGTGAGGGCTTGGGGTTTTCATTTATTGGAGAGGACTTTTTTTTTCCCCATCCCAGGACCCCTAGTGAGATGGCAACCATTTTTGCTGCTTCCCAGGGATAAAGAATGAAGTTGTTCTGTTTAAGATGAGGGAGTGGGAACTTGAGGGCAACACTTTATTAAGGGTGTTTTCTCTCCTGCTTCATGTAGGTCTTTGTCAAGTCGCCAGCCTATGAAGATGGCAGAGCTCTAGTCCTTCACTCTCAAAGTCTACATCCATAACTGAATCCTTGTGGACTGACACACCTTCAGTTTATCCTTAACTTTTAATTTCCTATCAGGAGCCTAGAGATCTACCTTTATTTGATTCCAGCAAGGCTATATATTTTGGTGTGTGTGTGTGAGTGAGTGTGTATGTACTTTTAGGTGTTTTTAATCTGGAGTTTCTAGCCATAGTGTGTAGCCAGAGAATAGTCCTTTGATGACAACTGAAGGTACTCTACTGTAAGTTCCATATAATTTCTCATTCATGTTCTTAGATGTCTCTGATTAGATTAGGACGAATTTACAATTAATTCTCAATATTATTTAATCAATTAAAATCCTCAGCAAGCATTTATTGAATATTTTATAACTGGAGGTGTGTTAGACCATGAGGATTCTATAGTAAACCAGACATACACCTTCCCTGCCCCTATGGACTTAAAGTATAGTGGAAGAAACAGACATTAAACAACACATAAATAAAGAAGTAAAATTATAAATCATGATAGATGAATCAATGTCATGAAGAAAGTCATCTGGGGAAGAAATAAAGCAAAACTGGGATTGGGTTGGAAAAGACCTCTATGACCTCCAAGAAAAACCAGAAAACAGTTTCATAGAAATGCCTGTTACTGTCCTGAATCATTTATTAATGACCTTTAGGACTGGAGGGTGTGATGTTTGGAATCAATTAAGAAAGGCTTGGATTTTAATCTATATCTTTCTTTACTTAATAGACCTCAGTCATTACATGGATTGAAATATACCTTAGGTTAAATGTCACTTGGTGGATGTTAGAAGCTACACACAAGAAAAAACAAATCATAATAAATCTACAAATATGACGTGGCTAGCATATGTCTTCTATAGATAGTAGTTGACATATGATAAATGGTTTTTCACCTTTCTTGGTAACTGGTATTTTTTCAGTTTCACTGAGGTGTAATTGGAAAAATTATAAGATATTTAAAGTGTGATGATTTGATATATGCATGTATTATGAAAGTAGTCCCCCTATGGAGTTAATTATCACATCCATTACCTCACATACGTACTTTTTTTGGTGAGAACATTTACATTCTCCTTTCTTAGCCAATTTCAGTTATATAATACGGTGTTATCAACTATAGTCACCATGTTATACATTAGATTCTCAGACCTTATAACTGAAAGTTTGTACCCTGTCAACAACTTCTCTTTATATCTCACACCCACCAGCCCCTGGCAACCACTTTTCTACTCTTTGTCTTGGAAACTGTTATGATTTTAATCTCAGCTCATGTTTATGGACATGTAAGTTTGAGAAATGCTATATACTGTATCTCCTTTTATAAATATGCCAATGCAAATTAGCATAACAAAGATTCTAAAAAGTCTTGAAGACTTTAACTTTGTTTAAGGTAGCATTTTTTCAAACTTCTCTGGCTATAGAATGTTGTAGTGGAAGGCCTGAAGTCCCTGTTTTTTTACTGGCTGGCAACGATGGCTTATTCTCAGCTCGAGAAAATGTCCTCAGGCTCTAGTCACATGGCCCTTTAAAAGCAGGGCAGCTCATTTATTCAAAACTAGTGAGGGTATCTCTCTTTAGTCAGATAAGATGGAGTCTTACATCATGTATCTTATTTGCGGGACTGAGTTTACCATAATGCTTGTCATATAATATGACCTAATATGGGAATATTATCCCATCATATCCACATGTCATACTTACGTTCAAAGGAAGGGCATACATAGTGGAAGTCTAACTTGCAGGTTATCCCAGAACTCTGTTTAGCACAGAGCCAACTCCCCTCCCTGATCTGGAGGCTGCGGGCCTGAGAAGAGGGTGGGCCTCAAGCAATATAAAATCTAGTAGTTTCAGGGTGCCTGGGTGGCTCAGTCAGTTAAGCATCCGACTTTGGCATAGGTCATGATCTCACAGTGTGTGGGTTCGAGCCCCACGCCGGACTGTGTGCTGACAGCTCAGAGCCTGGAGCCTACTTTGGATTCTGTGTCTCCCTCTCTCTCTGCCTCCGCTGGTGCTCTGTCTCTCTCTCTCTTTCAAAAATAAATAAAAACATTTAAAAATTAAAAAAAAAATCTAGTACTCTCCTTATAATGCCTACAAGAGGAATGAATTTGATAACTTATCACTAGAAAATGAAAATCTTTAAAGAACCATATCCCTGAACTGGTGTGCCTCTTTTTCTCCTGATAAACATGAAATGATAATTTCCCCCACTTTTTTGCAACAGAGATGAATTTGAAGCTAAAGTACATATTGTTCTTGGCTTCAACTTTTTTCCCCCTGTCTCTAGATGACACTTTTGAGGAAGAAATTTATAATAATTTTGAAGAAAAGTTTATGGGATTCTGAGTAAAAGAAATATGTTATGTTCTTCAGAACCTGCCTCTTCCTACCCACATTACAAAGTATTCTTCTTTTCTTCCCCAGCAGTAGGACTATGACAGAGAAGATAGAAAAAGATGAGAATAAAGGAAAGAAAAAAGAAAAGTCAAAGCAAATACATAGAAAATAAATAAAATGAGAAAATTGAAAATGAATTTAATACTGGATTGGGATAAGGAAATTTGTCTCCTTCATCATAACCCACCAGTAGGGAACAGAATGAAGTATCTTTAAGGGACAATGTGGATGCCATTTCCTCACCTTGTAGTTAGTTCATCAGGGGTATTGCCCAATGGGGTGAACTAATTCTTAGTGCTTTAGGAAGAATGCCTCCTAGACTATGATTACTATTTAAATTTGATTTTAGATACTCTACTTTAAAAAATAAAGAGAACTGAGGGACACCTAGGTGGCTCAGTTGGTTAAGCATTTGACTTGGGCTCAGATCATGGTCTCACAGCTTGTGAGTTTGAACCCTGTGTCTGGCTCTCCACTGTTGGCACAGAACCTACTTTGGATTCTCTGTCTCCCTCTTTCTCTCTCTGTCCCTCCCCTGCTTGAGTGCACTCATGCACTCTCTCTCTAAAAAAGAAATAAATAAACATTGAAGAAATTTAAAAAAAAGTAAAAAGCAAAGAGAATTGAGATACGGGGTTAGAATTTTGAGGTTTAGCTCCTGGAGTTCCATGTTTTTTCCCCATCTCTTCATTTCACGAATAACATCTATTGAGCTCTTTGTAGGCAACAGAGACTCAAATAAGAATGGCATGGCTTTGCTTGTGGGAGATAAAACCATAAATCAATAAATCATATCATATCATATCATATCATATCATAATATATACTAAAATAAAATATAATGTATACATACTAAAAACTAACCTACGAATACAATATAATGTAATACACACTAAACTATTGGTGGTCATTGGCAGAAGTAATGTTTTGAAGGAACGAATACAACAACACAAAGGGGGTGATATTTTCCTGCATCTTAAAGAACGAAGTGTTTTAGGTAGAGAGTGAGGTGGCATGCGAGTGGGTGGGAAAGATAAACGTTGGTGAGTTTAGTATGCCATTACAATGTGATAAATCTCAAAGCTCAGGTGTAAGAGTCACCTTAATGAAGAGAAGTTTCATCAAGTAAATTAACAAAGACAAGGTTAATTTGTGCTATTAAGAGTTCTTGGTAGCAGCTATTTTTCATGTCTTAATCATAAAAGAGATAAGTTAGTACTAGTGAAAAAAATCACTTGGAAGGAAAGCAAAGTCCATCTGAGAGATTAGGTTCCATTCAGTTAGTCCCCTGACCGGCCCACAAAAGAGATGGGAATAGCTTCATAATGGCGATGTCTTTCTCTTTCTCTTACTCACTTAGGCATGTGCGTAGTATTTATAAATTTCATTGAGAAACAGCTTGTTTGTGGCTTGCCTGGAGCAGAGCCAGAGGGGATGGGGATGCTTGCACCTGATGTCCCTTTTATGCTTATAGAAATGAGCCCTGGGAGGCTTCACTATCTTAACAATGCTCTCCTTTCCTAACAAAGACCCTTTTAAAATCTAGATTATATAATTTATCTCCTCAGTAAATGTATGTTTACTACACATTACTTATTTTAGAGCTAAGGGAGAACGATAATAGTCTGAAGGCATTATTTCATTTGATGCAATACCTTTTTGTCAAGTTTTTTATTGGTCTGATTTTTGGAGTTAGTTTATGATGCCAGTATATGGCAAGCTCTTGACCTCAAGGCTCCAGTCAGTAACTTGCAAGGACATAATATTATTCTTATTATCACTTTTTTTATTTCTTTTTTGACACAGAACTGATATTTAAGTTTACTGTAAGTAGTTATTGGTAAAAAGAATTTATTAAAAAATGCCTCTATTCCCAGTGGTATATAAAAATAAATACTAAATATATATACACAAAATAGTTCATATTCTGTATACTTGCTTGTTATTGCTCATGTTGCTTAATAAATAATTTTCCATGTATATAACTCTATATCCAAAATGGTGGTTCTTTCAGAGGGGCATAGGCCACTTTTAAAATCGATGTCAGTCTGGGGCGCCTGGGTGGCTCAGTCGGTTGAGCGTCCGACTTCAGCTCAGGTCACGATCTCACGGTTCGTGAGTTCGAGCCCTGCGTCAGGCTCTGGGCTGATGGCTCGGAGCCTGGAGCCTGCTTCCGATTCTGTGTCTCCCTCTCTCTCTGCCCCTCCCCCACTCATGCTCTGTCTCTCTCTGTCTCAAAAATAAATAAACATTAAAAAAAAAGTTAAAAAAAATAAAATCGATGTTAGTCCAACATAGAAAAGTTTGCATGTAGTTTTAGAAAGCTTATGAATCCTTTCTGAAGCATAAGGGGCTACATGGATTTCAGAATAAGGACCCTTGACTCAATTCATTAGTTTTAGTTTATTTGTATATGTTAGTTATTTTCTGTGGTTTCAGAGCCCCCTTAGCCTCTATTTCTGGGAAGTTTTTCCATGCATGGCCTTTTCAGAAGGGGCAAGTCTAGTAAGTATGCTTCATCCTCTCTCGCCTTTTCCAACTGACTAGACTGGGGTGGGCACATGATACAAGAAGTCAATTCACTAGGTGGCTAGGAACCTCTTCAATTCTTTCCCTCTAGGAAGTTTCTAACTGAAGAAAGACATGAGATCTATTATTGGAAGTGCCTTGTGAGTGACACACAGAATAAAAGTAAATCTACGACCAAACACCTAAAAGTGAAAACTGTTAATATCAGAGATAAAAAGAAAATATTAATTCTACCACCACTCAAAACAGATCACCCACAGAAGAATAATAGACATGAATGTGGGGAGACATTCACAGTAGCAGTAGATGCCAGAAGATATTGGAGGAATAGCCTTAAACTGGAAGCTTAGAATTTATTGCAGGAAAACTGATGATATCCAGACTTCATGTTATTACAGTTTTTTCATTCAAAAGCCAGCTCACCATGTGTCACACTGGAGTTGTCTCCCACCAGTCAATACATCCTGTCCATGTATTCAGAGCTCTCATTGGCTTTGTGAGGCTAGATATTTGGTCCTACGTGAAGGACCAAAGGGACAAAAAAAAATATGCAGAAAGAAAAAAGGTCATAGAAAACAAAGGCAAACTGGAAGAAAAGAAATCATCAAAGGAAAAAAAATATTTGTTCAGAGATAAAGGATGGTTCTGGGATCTTAAACAAGAACAGAATGCTATGAAAGGAACTTCCCACAGAAAACTAAACACTCTTAGCTATTAAAAATTATGATGCTAGAAATGAAAAATTTAATAGAGGGTTTTAATATAAAATTGACAAATCCCCCAGTAAAGAGAATTAAAGAAAAGATTAAAAATATAACAAATGAGATAAAAGAATTAGAAGATCATTTCAGAATTTTACATAGAGAAACAAAAAAGAATTTGAGAAAGGGAAATGGGGAAAGGAATTCTCCAGGATGGAAGGACTTGAGTTTAGATGGTAAACAAGGAGCAACAGGATTTGCCCCATATTCACTGACTAATTATAGAGTTATAATTAGTAGGACAACATAATTATTATGACCAAAAAGGAATCTCAGAAAAGGATACAGAAATACATGGAAAGTTGATAATGGAAAAAAAGTAATTCTAGAAATCAGTGGGGAAAGTTTAAACACTTGGATAGATATTTCAGAGATAATTTGTTACTTACAGAGAGAAAATAAAATCAGATTTCTACTTCATGTCATAAATAAGGATAAATTTCAAGTGGTTTAAAATCTAAATACAAAGAAGGAAAACTTTCACACATGAGAATAAAAAAATTATAACCTTGCATTAGGAATTATTTTCTCAAAAAAGCAAACTAAAAAGTACATCTTATATAGGAAAAGATCAAGAGGTTTGAGTATAAGCAATTAAAATATTTTGTTTAAAAAAAGACATCACAAGTAATATCTAAAGACAAACCAGAGGGAAGATGATTACTACATATATCTCTGTCAAATGATAGTATCCAGAATTTGTGTTCTACTGTCCAATAGGGAAAAAAATGGAAATATGAACAAATGAATTATAGGGGCAAAACACGGACAAGGAAACCTGAACCTAGTAACTATTAAGAAGTTCTCAAATTTAGTGAAAGCCAGAGACATGCACCTTGAAATATGAGTAAAATATTATTGGTGGCTCAGTCAGTTTTGTGTCCAGCTCTTGGATTTGGCTCAGGTCATGATCTCATGAGTCATGGGATTGAGCCCCATGTTGGGGCTCGGAACTGACAGCACAGGGCCTGCTTGGGATTCTCTCTCTTCTCCTCTCTCTGCTCCTCTCCCACTCACTGGCTCTCTCTCTCTCTCTCTCTCTCTCTCTCTCTCTCTCCCTCCCTCTCTCAAAAATAAATAAACTTAAAAAAAGTGAAATATTATTTCACACTAAGCAATTAGAAACATTCTGAAAGGTCTAAGAATACAAAGTATTGGCAAGAGTATGGTTAAATGTTGGTATCTGCTACTCTTGAGCATGAATATAAATAGAATGTTTTTTAAAACATTTCTATACTTGCCTGTTTTTGAAAGATAATTCATAATTGAAATTTTTGAAGTGATATTTTTCTCTATGTCTTGAAACAAGCTGAAAATTATAGGAATTATCTATCTTTGTAAAATTGGAAAGAACTCTTGCTTCCTGAGAGCATCTTTGTTTGGCTTTTTATTTAGGGCTAGGTTATTACTATTAACAGATTTCTAATTTTTTCTAGCACTTCAGTGTTAGTATTTTTTTTTCCTAGAAAATCATGTATTCTGTTGATATTTTAGTATTTTTAAACTAGAGTTGATATTGTAAATTCTAATAATTTGAAAAATCTTGTGAATATCTGGGGTTACATTTTCTTCCTCATTCTTATTATGGATTCGTAGTATAGATTCTTTAGTTTTTACTAACCTTGATAGAAGTTTGTTTATTTGTTGGATTTCTCAAACATCCAGTCTTTTGATTAGTGAATTAATTCTATTCCTTTCTTTTTCTTTTAATAGTTTTTACAGCTGTGTGGAACAGTATTTCTAAAATGATGCTTGTTTTAATGTAACTGTAGAGGTCCACCCTCCACACAGGAGTCTCTGGAGAGTTTATTTTTCTTTATAACCACCAACTTCCTTCAGGTCAAGGGTTTTTTTCCCTTCTTGGGGGGTCTCAAGTCAGAAAAGTGGGAGGGATTCCCTTGCAGGGAAGTTCTAATGGGGTTCAATTAATTTCAGGATGTGAGTGAACTTCTATTTTGCTAGAAGATTCATGCATATTCTGTAGGAAAACTGTAGATAGATGCCCCTCTCCAGCAAGAAAAAGGATTGCCCACATGGTGGCGATTCAGCCAAAAGGAACCTCTACTTAAAGGCAAGCAATGATGGGCTAATCTTGGCACTGGATTGAAGAAGCTCCTTGGCTAGTAACAGTCATTATAATGCTTGGCTAACTCTACACCATGACTCCATTTATTTTTCTGGTCCCTCCTGGAAATGCCCTGCCCCCCCTCCCCAACCCCTTCTGCTGTGTTCACCCAAAGTGCAGGCTCACTTCTTGTTCCTTCAACCTCTCTCCACTTGGTTTCCTTATTTTCCCTTAGGCTAGGTGACTGCATAGACTTCTAGTCTCCAGTCATATATTGTCACAGTAATAAACACCATACCTTGCCTCCTTCAATGCCTCTCACTTTTAATTTTAAAAAAACCTTTTCCTTTCTTAAAAAAACAAACACAAAAATGTCTTTTTGAAATAAAAAAATTCAGAATTTCAAAACAGTGTTCTTCTCTGTGGGCATTGTGAGCCTATTTTGGATGTCAAAAAAATCATCTAAATGAAAATAACCATATCAAATATTGAAGATTCCGTTTTTCTCTTAGCTTTCCTGCTATTTACAAAATCAATTCTTGAGGGTTTCTTTCATTGACCAGTGGAAGGATTTTGTACAAGGAAACAAAGGAAAACTAAGGAAAAAAATTAATATTTTGAAACATTAGTTTGTTACACAGATATTTGTAGTGCTCTGTTTTCTCTTGAAAATGGTTCCTTTTACTTTCCCATTTATTAACTCATGTAGCCTCAGGCATGAATGTTAATACAGAGGTGCTGAGCTCTGATTTTGGGGTCAGTTACACACAGCTTCCTCTCCAAGACTTTGAGAGTAAATTGGGCTTTGTCTCCAATACTCAGTTTATTCATTTGCAAATTCAGGCTAATAATGCTATCTATTTCATAGGGTTTTATGAAAGTTAAATGATAAGCACGTGTAAAATATACACTGTATTGTATGTAAGAACTCTTTCATCTTTATCAATGTCACTTCTCGAGGCAATATAAGGTGATATAGAAATATCTCCTAATAGCCCAACTTAAAACTTCACCATTTCAATGTTCCTTTGCCACTCTGTATCACCTACATTTAATTTTTAAAAATCAAAATTGTTTACACCAATATCTACTCTCCAGGTTTTGAGGGTGTGAATTATATTTTATTCATCTGTGTAAATCTCCCACCCCACTTGTGAGAACAAGTATCTCACATTGGAGTTTATTTTAAAGCTTTTTACTTTTTACTAGTTTGTCAAGACAATAGATGATCATCACAAACGATTTTGAGGAATTAGGAAAGTATAAAATAGAGACAGTCAACCAGAGTTCTCATTTTAGTGTAATCATTTTAAGAAAAATATAAAAAAAATTCCTTCTACTGAAGAGAAGTGAGCCAATCCAAAGGGCACACCTTATACATATATTTTAAATATCACTTAAAAAAGTACTGGTTGGGGGCACCTGGGTGGCTCAGTTGGTTGAGTGTGGAACTTCAGCTCAGGTCATGATCTCAGGGTTCATGAGTTTGAGCCCCACATTGGGTTCACTGCTGTCAGTGCAGAGGCCTCTTTGGATCCTCTGTCTCCCTGTCTCTCTACCCTTCCCCTGCTTGTTCGTTCTCTCTCTCTCTCTCAAAAAATAAAAAAATAAAAAACATTAAGAAAAAAAAAAGCACAGGTTGATGAATTTCCCTGGAGAACATCCTTGTGTCATAATCTCTCAGATGGAGAGATTGAACAATTAGGAAATCACTCTATTCCTTCTCTCAGCCTCTACCACCTTCTTTTCCTCA
Source organism: Panthera leo (assembly GCF_018350215.1). Taxonomy (NCBI): domain Eukaryota; kingdom Metazoa; phylum Chordata; class Mammalia; order Carnivora; family Felidae; genus Panthera; species Panthera leo. The sequence continues at coordinate 91,890,700 of NC_056681.1, forward strand.
AAGGTCCTAAAATGAAATGATGTAATTTTTTTTTTACAGTTCTAGAATTCAGAAGTCTAAAACCAAACATTTGTAGGACTATATTCCTTCTAGAAGCATCAGGAGGAAAAACCGATTTCCTTACTTTTTCTAGTTTCTGGAGTTCATCTGGATTCCTTGGATTTTGACCTCTTTTTCTGTCTTCATAATTTTTTTTTGTTTACATTTATTTATTTTTTGAGAGACATAGAGAGACAGAGCACAAGTTGGGGAGGGGCAGAGAGAGAAGGAGACAGAGAATTCAAAGCAGGCTCCAGGCTCTGAGCTGTCAGCACAGAGCCCGATGCGGGGTTTGAACCCACAGACCGTGAGATCATGACCTGAGCCGAAGTCGGACGCTAAACCGACTGAGCCACCCAGGCACCCCATTTTTTTGTCTTCAAAACTCATCATCCCAACCTCTGGTTCCATTGTCATATCTCCTTCTAACTTTTGGCTCCTACTGTTTCCCTCTATAAGGACATTTGTATTTATATTGGGCCCACCCAGATAATCCAGGATAATCTCCCCAGCTCAAAGCCCTTCATTTAATCATGTCTGCAAAGTTTCTTTTGCATGTAAGGTAACATATTCATAGTTCTAAGTATTAGAACATGAATATCTTTAAGGGGGCGTTATTCTGTCTACCACAGTAACCATTAACCTTTTATTGTTTTATTTTGTTTTTACTTCTCATAGATACTATTTTAACCATCTTCTCTTCTCTTCTCTTCTCTTCTCTTCTCTTCTCTTCTCTTCTCTTCTCTTCTCTTCTCTTCTCCTCTTCCTTTTCTCATTTCATTTTCATCATGATAAATGTACTCTTTAATCCCCATCCCCTATTTCCCCTATCCTCCCACCCACCTCCTTTCTGGTAACCATCAGTTTGTTCTCTTTAGTTAAGAGTCTGTTTTTTGATTTGTCTCCCTCTCTCTTTTTTTTCCCTTTGCTCATTGTTTTGTTTCTTAAATTCCACATGTGACTGACTTATTTCACTCAGCATTATACTCTCAAGCTCCATCCAGGAACCTGACTTTTAATGATATAGATTAGTTGGACTAGTTTTGAATGTTATGTAAATGCAGTCTTTATATAAGTGTACCCTTTGGTGTCCAACATCTTTCACTAAACATTCTATTTGCGAGGTTCATCCACATTGCTGCACATAGCAGTAATTTGATAATTTTCGTTGCTGCATGATATTGTATTGTTATGAGTAACAAAACACAATTTATTTATCCCTTCTATTGTTGATGAGCTTTTAAAATGCTATTGTTTTCAGTTATTCTGAATAACATTGTTATCAGTCATCTTATACATCTTTTCTAATACCGGTATGCATGTGTGCTTTATGGAGTGTATACCCAAGAGTAGAATTTTTGGGCCAGAGAGTATGCATAGTTCAACTTTAGTAGAGGCTTCCGACCAGGTTTTTAAAGTGTTGTTCTAATTTACGCTTCCACAGGAAGATAGAGTTTCAGTTGCCCCATCTCCTTAGCAATGTGTCAGTGTTTTACATTTTAGCTGTTCTGGAGGATATATAGTGGTATTCTATTGTGCCTTCGGTTTGCACGTCTACTACTGTCAGCACTTTTTGATTTATCTCTTGTCCATTGGATATCCTGTTTTTGTAAAGTGCATTCTCAAGGTTTTACTCACCTTTCTATTGTGCTGGCTGTCATTCTGTCATTGATTTCTCTGAATTCTTTATGTATTCTGGATTAACATTCTTTGTGGGTTTGTATGTATGGCAAATATCTTCTCCCATTCTATGGCTTGTTCTTTTCATCTCCTAGTGGTACCTGTTGATAAATAGAAGTTCTTAACTTTAACAGAGTTCAATTCATCATTTTCTTTCCTTTATGGAAAGTGTCTTTTGTGTTCTTTGTAAGATATTTTTGTCTACATTAGGATAAAAAAGGCATTTTCTATGTTGTCTGCTGGAAACTTTATTGTTTTCCTTTTAAGTTTAGATCTTAAATCTATATGGAAATGAATTTTGTGTATAGTATGATGTAAAGGTCACGTTTCCATTTCTTTCCATAAGAAAGATTCTCTATTCTAGTATATTGAATTTATCTTTAATTATCTTCCATATTCTATTAATTATTGTGGCTTTATGTCTTTTTATCTGGTTTTTAAATTTTTCTTCTTTAGGATGATAGCAGCTAATTTTTTCTATTTCCATGTGTGAAGTATGACCTTCTTTGGGGCACCTGGGTGGCTCAGTTGGTTAAGCATCCAACTTTGGCTCAGGTCATGATCTCACGGTCTGTGAGACTGAGCCCCACGTCAGGCTCTGTGCTAACGGCTCAGAGCCTGGAGCCTGCTTCGGATTCTGTGTCCCCCTTTCTCTCTGCCCCTCCCCCACTCATGCTCTGTCTCTCTGTCTCTCTCACTCTCCCCAAAATAAATAAGTATTAAAAAATTTTAAATATGACCTTCTTTGATGCTGCTTTATCTAGCCACCATTCCAAGTTCCTACTCTCTTTCGTAGCCAAATTCTTTGGCAGAGTTTCTGAACATTCTCTCTGTTTCCTTATATCCAGTTCATTCTAGTATGACTTCTTCTCTCTTCATTACAATGACTGTACTCTAGATGGTAGTGGTCACCCTGTTGAGAAACCCAATGGACACAGATACTCCAGTATAGACTAGGTCTTCTTCAGAACTTCTTCATGAATGGTACATGTCAAAATAACGCACCTTATTTGAGCTCTCAAAGCACGTGAAAACTGTTGGCCGTTTTCTACTTCCTGAAATGCTCTTTTAGATTCTAGAAGAACCTCTCACACAGGTGTTACTTCTACCTCATATACTATTCCTCAGAAGTCTTTTTTGCTTTCATTTCCTCTCTGTTGTACTTGTAAATGTTGACATTTTTCAGGAGCTGACTTTCATGTGTTCTTTAGTTAGTTTTTAACTATTAATGATAATATAGGCTGTTGCTTTGAGGTCAGTTCTTTTGTTGTGTTAGGAGGTCCTACACTGGAGTGGTATTGAATTATATCAATTTATGGTAAATAGTACTGGACTTGAACATTAGAGCCAAAGTAAGATGCTACTCTATATCCACCAGAATAGCTAAAATGAAAAGCACTAACAAATACCAAGTGTTGGCCAGGATGTGGAACAGCTAGAACTCTATTACTCTTCTGGTGGAAGTGTAAATTTGTATATCACGTTCAAATTTTTGAAAGTAATACTTTTAGTCTCTCTTTTCTTGTGAAACTCTAATGACACATATGTTAGACATTTTCTATACTTTGTGTATCTCTCATTTGAAAAAATACTGCTCATAAATTTTTTAGCTTACATTCTTCAGCCTATACAATTTTGTTCTGACCCCGATTCCAGTTTCTTAATCCTCTTTTCTTCTTTCTTACCTGAGGTTAAATATAATTATTGAGTTCTTAACTTGAGGGTTATTTTTTGGTGTGTTTAATTTTTCTTCTAACTTTTTTTATAGATTCCCATTTCTGTGAGAGAAATATCCTATTTCTCTTTCTGTGGTTTTAAACATAGATAATAAAATATAGTTATTACATTTTAAACATGATAATCATAAATCTTAAAGTATATATCTGATATGATAATTCTGACATCTGCATATCTTATTCAAGTGTTTCTATTATCTTTTCGCCCTTTTATCTTGGTTTTCTAGTGTTTGAGTGTGTGTGTGTGTGTGCGTGTGTGTGTTTAATTGAATGCTGGACTTAATTATGAAAAAAAAATATTGAGCCTTTAGAAGCTATCTCCTCTACAGATGGCTTATTTTTGCTTTTGTCAGGCAAACAGTTTAGTCAGGACAGATCACTTACATCCAATCTTGGACTGAACTGCTTTTGAACTGGGTTTATACAGTCATAATTTCAACTGAGATTTTGGGGTCTTGATAAGGTTTCATCCTCACTGGCAGAACCTGATCTTCAATTTTTGTCTCAACAGGACTGAGTCTTCCCAAAGCTCTTTGATTTGTATCCTGTTAACTGCCACTTTTTGTTGACTTCTTTTTTGTGACTTACATAGTGTGTAAGTGAGCAAATACTTCAATCTGTAGAGTTGTACAACATATTATATTACAGCTTTTTACTTTGTTCTTTCTGGAATCTTGGTTCTTTAAGTGCTGGCTGGCTATTATGGTGGCTCCAAACTTTTTTTTTCTTTTTTCTTTTTTCCTTTTCCAACTCTGTACAACTGCTAAGAGTTCTGGCTGGCTGCTCTGACTCTTAACCTTCTTGCTCAGCTTTTTTGGACCTTTGGTTTCTTTATTCTTAAGAATAATAAATATTTTGAGGAAAAAGGAAGCACACAAGGTTAGGTTCACATTAATGTGGTACTGTTCTTTCCCCAAATTTTAGATCCTCAAATCATGGCTTCCTTGCTAGCTTTCCAAAGCCTGAATTCACATAGCTTAATTTTTTTTCAATCATATTTTTTTTTCTGGTGGTAAGATCTGTTATGAGCTAGTTTGACATAACCAGATTTGAAGTCCTCAGTGTATTTGTATGTATTCTTTCTGAAAGTGATTGAGATGTATATTGAATATAAATTTTGATATTCTATTTTTAATATTTCACAAATATTTATCACCTTGCTATAAATTTCATAAACATAATTTTGAATATCTGAATCATATTCTAGTATATGGATAACCCATGAATTAACTATTTCCTCAATATTGAACTTTTTGCTTGGATTCCAAAGTTTAACTATTACAGATAATTATAGGAATAACATTCTCCAATTGTAAGAAATATTAGTGAAATGTTAATTTTGAATTGTAGTGATGATGATCAATAAAACTTGAGTATCTACTATAAGCATAGGACGCTGTGTTAGTTGTTGCACAAGATACAAAATACGTAGAGATCCCTGTCCCCAGACAACATATTTCGAGACATAAAGCATAGATTAGAAAGACAGTGTAGGCTAGCTTTTCATCAGAACTTCACAAATGGTACATATTAAAAGGATGGGAATAGTCAAAAGAGAAAGAGATCATTTAGTCATTGGAAAGGAAGGAAAAACTTTATGAAGGCAATGTGGTCTAAGATGGACTGGATTTTACTGAATGGAGTGAGGAAGGAAGACGTATTTAATTATTTTCTACTTCCTTTTCTTAGATTTACTTAAGGTTGTTTTGGAGGTATTATTCCTAAGACATGTATGGTTGCATTTATTTCTGTCTGAAAAAAAATTACCATTGATGGATATTTCATGGTCTATAAATCTGTTTCAGTTGAATAAATACATTTAACCTAAGATACTGGGTCACAGGAAGTTTGCTGACAAACTGCATAGCTGACAACCCTCTGTATGCAAATATTAGGACAGTGTTTTGCGTTGCCAATTTGAAGTAAGAAAATGTTTATGATCCTTATTATCTCCTTTGCCCAGAGAAAAAGGCAGGATATACACATGAGCAAATGACTAGCAGTGGTTCAGAGAAGAGATAGGGCACCGATGCAGAAAATCCTGAAATCATCGGTAAATAAGAATGTATCAAACACTTATATATGCATTATTTTATTTAATTATCGCATTACACTGAAGGAATAAGCATTATTATTCGACTTAAAAAAAAACCTTAAGTTTATTTATTTATTTTGAGAGAGAGACAGAGAGAGTGAACAGGGGAGGAGAAGAAAAAGAGGGAGAGAGAGAATTCCAAGCAGGCTCCACACTGTCAGCACAGAGCCCCATGCAGGGCTTGAACTCATGAACTGTGAGATCATGACCTGAGCCGAAACCAAGAGTTGGACACTTAACCAACTGAGCCACCCAGGTGCCTCTATTATTTTACTTTTAAGGTTAGAAGCTTGTTCGAAGTCAAAATTTTAGAAAATGATGAATCTTCATTTGGAGTCTGTCTGAAATCAAGACATCTTTCTACTCATGTATTAGTGAGTTAGTTCTATTAACAAAACCGTATCTAAAATAAAACCTCATATTATTTCAGGATAAATCGGTAAATCCAGAAACATGGCACCACATATAATATTTATACTACTAAAAGATAATTCATATAGTCATTTAATCATGCATATTTATCCACTCTGTTAAAACTCAGGGCCTTTGAGTTAAACTGATTTTCTAAATCCTTCCTATGAAAGGCTTTGTGAGCCTTACAAAGGGTCCTGGCAGGACCTCATCCAGAGTCCTTCCCTTTACTCAGTTGCCGCAATAGTGACCACAGTTTACAGCCTCTTAGTAAGGCACAATAAACGTACAATAAATATTTTATCTTTGCTAATATCCATTGTGGGTAAGATTGCAGATCCACACACTTTGCTGGAAGCAATGTGAATTGGTTTAGTACTTATAGAAAACAGACATAAATATTCTGTCAAGAAACATAAAAGTGTTTATTCTTATTGACCCAGTAATTATACTCCTGAGAATGTATCCTAACTAAATAATGTAACAGATGGCAACACTATAGACAATGTTAGGCCTTTTCAGATTGCAAAGAAGAAACATATTCAGGTTTTATAAGGAGGTGAGGGCTGTTATAAAGACATGGACACACAGAGGCCCAGACGACCTTCTCAGCAGCTGGGAAGCATGGTTTTACCACCATTCTCAACAGAACCTGTAGTGGTCCAGCAGCAGCCTTGCTGGCCTGACTTTCAGATGGTCACACCACTGCTCCCCCTTTGACAGCCTCAGTTTCTGTCTCTAGCATTACCTCTGCACTCTGTCTCGCATTTCTGCTGTTAAAGTGTGCCCAGCTCTCTGTTTTAACTAATTACCCTCTTACAACAGCAACCCTCTTTTGACAGCTTACTATGTGCCAGTCATGGTTCCAATAATGTAGCACATTATAACTCATTTAATTTTCATTATGCTCTTCTAAGGAAGGCATTTTTATCATTATCATTTTATAATTGGGGAAGGTGAGGCATTGAGAAGTTAATTGATGTGAACGAATCTCCCAGATAGAAAATAAGGGCACTGGGTTTCAAAACTAGATCATTATTCAATAGAGGATGTGGTTGAGAGCAGTACAGATATATCTGAGAATATCAGCACTAGCTTGGAATATAAATCCATTGGGATACATGGGATCACTCAAGAAGAGAATGTAAAGAGAAAAGAGAGGCAAGAAGTGAGTCTTGAAAAACGCCAACATTTGCAGATACAAAAGAGGAGACGCAAGAGCAAAAGAGACTAAAAAGGAGCAGCAAGTGAAGTAGAAGAAACACTTGGGTGAGTGCTCTTCCAGAAGGTAAGAGAAAAGAGCATTTTGAGAAGGAGAAAATGGTCATTGCTTTGAGTGCTTAGTATAGATCACATTAGATAAAGATAAATGTATCCATTGGAGTTTTCAACAGAGTGATCACAGGTGCCTCGAATTATGTGTAGAATGAAGGACAAGTCATGTTTGAGTGGAGATAAGGAGATGGAAGTGGTGTGTTTTGACTATGAAAGAGATTGGACGCTTGGGATGGTAATTGGAGGAGGAAGCGATACCAAGGGAGAATGTGTTTTTGAAGATACTGAAGTACGTTTACATGTTCTTGGGAAGATACGGTAGAAAGAGAGGAGTGAAGTGGACGCATGGGAGAGAAGGGATGACTGAGACTTTACATTTTTGGAAGGCAAGAGGAAAAGGGAAGCAGAGCCCAGGTAGAAATTCTTTCTGTGTTAGGAGGAGATGTTTTCTCCACTGCCCTAGAGATAAAGGAGAAGATGGATGTAGAGGCGGGCATGGGAAGGTGAGGACTGTGGTCTTTTTATGTAATCAGTGACACATGAAGTGAAGTCATCCATTAAGGATGGCAACAGACACTTTAAGAGGCTGAGGCCAAAGAATTATAGCAATGAGGGTAATTACCGAGGAAGGGCTAGTAATAGGAATTTGTGTTCAGTCGGTATGATGTTTGAAACTGGTGTTTCAGCTGTGATGCATTTTCTCCTTCTGACAAGATCAGGGCTATGTTCTGATAATTGGTCTTTGAAAATTTTGTTAGTTAATGATGTAGCATAAAGAGGGGGGTAGTGTAGGCTTCAGGAACAGGATGTTCTTGTCTGGAAGTTGGTCTGAAGTGTGTATGCGTCTCCCACTCTGTTGTAGAAATGATTGACCACTAGTATGAGACTGAGCTCACTGGCAGGTGGGGTTGTGGGAATCCAAGGAGGGGGAAATGTAGCCAGACTCTGGCTACAGTTTGAGAGCCTCTCAACACTCACTTGAAACCTGAAAGTCATATGGAAGTATGATACACCCTTTGTCCTCCAAATGTTTCCTTTTTTTTTCTTTGAAATACATCTATGTGTGTAACCAAGTTTTAAATTCTGGAGCTACAATTCTAGTCTAGACATCAATTTACTCCTGGAGAACTCTGAGTGCCGAATCAGCCTCTTCACTCCTTCTTCCACTGCATCCTGTACAACATTTTCAGAATAATATCTCCAAGACCTCATATTTATCACGTTCCCCAACATTTATAACAATTTCCAATTCATGTCAGAATAAAACTGAATTTCTCTGGCCTGAATTCAAGGCTATCCATAATCTGGATCCAGGCTGCCAATCCAGTCTCATTTCCTAGTTTGGTGTATGACTTTCTCATAGTGAAGAAAGGCTTGAGAGGTAGCCAGCTCCAAGTATGGATCCTGCATCGTACTTCCTGTGGCCGTGAGAAAGTTACCTAACTTTTAGAGATTGCAGTTCCTCACTTCTAAGGTGGTTTTACTGATCATCTGAGAAAGTTTTAAATATTAAATGAGATGATGTATTTAGTGCACTCCACAGAGTTCCAGGTACATGTTTAGCCCTAAAATAAAAGGGTCTATTTATGGTTCAAATTACTACTTTTAATAACTGGGATAAGACATTTAATTCATTTACTGTTCATTAATGAGTTTATTTATCTTTATTATCTTTCTATAACTGTAGGTAAACGGTGAATATTTAGTTTAGGGTTAACATTTTAAATTTTCAGAGTCGGCTTTTATTTCAACATATTTTTCAGAAAGATCTGAGAAATTGATTAGAATGATATTCTTGCAGTTTCAATTCCATTATTAGCACTCCAATTGAAATTCATTTTCTTAAAACCTTTTAAAATGAATTTAGATATTGAAATTAGTCTGTATCACCTCCCTCCGTTCACTCATTTTCCTGTTTATTAATTCGTTCAACAAGAATTTACTGGAAGTGTTATTTGTGAAGCACTGGGACGGGTACAGGGAACATGAAGAGTAAGATGAGAATCTGTGGCTGAGATTACATTTCCTAGTCTTCTTTTCAGCTAAGAGGTTATTTGACTATGTTCTGTTCAATGTGAAGTATATTAAAGTGATGAGTGACACATTCCAGAAAGTTCTTCATAAGAAAGCTTGAGGATACTCTCTGCCCTTTTCTCCTTCTCTTATTTCTTTCTCCAAACAGCAGTTTGGAGTTTAGATTGTAGAGTGATGTCTACCGTCTTGGGCCATGAGGATGAAGGCCGTACTCCAGGGAGGTAGAGACTAAATGCTGGAAGCAGATTGGGTTTAGAGACATGCTAAAGGCACCATATCTGCCCTGGACTGCCTATACCTGGACTTTGTCATGACAGAAGAATGACCCAATTTTGTTGAAGCCAACATTTTGGGATCTCTGATAGTTGAAGCTGAGCCTAATCCTAATTGATACCCACTCCCAGCCTTTCTTCCAAAAGCTTACAACCTCATGAGACAGACATGTTTATATGGAAACTAATTACCTACACGAAGAAGGCTTAGGAAGCTGAATTAATATTACTTTGTGTGCAAATGGATTGTAACATTTTGTATTTTCAGTCAGTAATTTGAACACCATTTTCAGTTTAGCTCTTTTCATAGAATGTCAATAGAAATAATTGACAAAAAGATTTTTAAATTGAGTTGTTTACTTAAAAGAATAATATTGGATTGGGGTGCCTGGGTAGCTCAATGAGTTAAGCGTTTGACTGCAACTCAGGTAATGATCTCAGCAGTTCTTGGGTTCAAGTCCCACGTCAGGCTCTGTGCTGACAGCTCAGAACCTGGAGCTGTTTTGGATTTTCTGTCCCTCCCACTCACACTCTCTCTCTCTCAAAATAAATAAACAATACAAAAAATTTTAAAAATCATATTGAAAATTAAAAAATAAATGTATCCATAATCATATATAAATGCAGGTACTGACACATGAACTGCATTTCATAGCCACAGACTTCATAAAAATCTTTCACCAATTCAGATCCTTAAATGGTCAGTCTACATAAAGGTTGTAAGTGTGGCTTTCATGGTACTTTTCCATCCATGTCTGAAAAATATTTTTTTACTCCATTTAATTTAAATGCCAAATACTTAATTAGCATTTGTATAAATATTTTCATTCTTATAACACTTAGCTCTTTCATGTTCATTTAATTCTGTTCAAAGGTTAATTCCTTTTTTGCTATTTGCTCAATGGTGACAGGTAATAAATGGTGAATTATATCCATAATTATTGTTATCAGGAGGAATGATTACATTTATCGAAAGCACACATAGCAATAATTTTTACCTTATTCTAAGGATTCACTCGAAAAATTCATAATAAATCTCGTGATAACTTTTCAGGTAACATTTGCTGTATGTCGCTATCATGCAGTAAATATGAGTAATTTACAAAACCATCTTAAAGCGGCTTCAAAATGAGGACAAAAAAGGAAGTCGCATCGTTCAAAGTAATCCTCTTCATCAGCTTATTTTTAAAAATTTCAGGAACTTCAAAAAACTATCAACTAGAGATTTATCATAAACTCTCACTATTAAGTTCTATCAATAAAAGCAGATATCCAATTTAAAAAAGACTGTAAAAATAAGGTTATCCATTATATAACACATATTTGAAAGTAAATTTTAACCGGGAAACAGAGCCAAATTCCAGCACTATGCACTGCACCCATTTCCCTATCCTATTTTGGTGGCCTGTGCTTAGGCACTTCAAAGTATCTATCACCTGATATTCATGCTAATACAATTTGGCATGGGGATGCCTTTTGTGTCTGGGTGATGCCTTTGCTCAAAAAGTTCGACGTGGTAGAGTGTGGTATCCTATTCTCACACTTGCAATGGGTTTAGCCTTGTGACTGCTTAAGCCAATGGAATGTCCGCACACACTGATACAAACAGAGTCTTGACTAGTGCTTGTACTTCCTACTCTGCTCTCTTGAAGTGATTCCATCATCATGTGAAGCAGGTTAGGATGAGAGAGAGATCTGGCCGTCACAACCATTTCGTCCATCCCTGCTGGACATTGGCAAGGTGTCAAATTGGACCATCTAGTCATAACTGAGTATGAAGCCAAATGAGTTGGCCCAAGCAAAAGTAGTAGAAGAATTGCCCATTCGATTTACAGAATTGTGGGAAATAATAAATTGTTGTTGTTTTAATCAAAATTTGGGGGTGATCTGTTATGCAGCAGTTGATTACTAATATAGAAGCTGGCCTTTAGTAAGCTGATCTGCTCATCTGTTAGGCCAATTACTCCTAGGTAATGCAGTGGTTAGTATGACCAGTGAATTCTACGGGAGTAAGCCCCTTGCAGCACATCTTTCACATAAAATGAGTTCCTTGGTTGAAGGCAGTGTTGATAGAAATGTCTGGGGTGAAGCTGACTTTCTTTTTTGGCCATGGGTGGTGGTTTGGGCAGAAATATTGCCAGTAGGAAAGGCAAATCCATTCCCTGCAAGGATAGATCACTATTCTCTCCATGATGGAAGGCATCTAATATAAATGACATCAGACTCAATCCTCCAGGATAAATGATTTTTTGTGTCCATAAAATTGAATCACCATTCTTATTAAGTAAGCTAAGTAAAAAATAAGTTAATTAAATGAGATTTTAAATTAACATTGAAAAGGGACGTGTATACGTTCTGTTGTAATTAAGATGGACTGAGGAAAGAGTTGACTTTGTGCCATATCTTGCACATAACAGAAACACTTTTCTCTGTGTCCAGAGTTGCAACAGTTTCTCCACCATTCCAAAAACAGTACCAAGGTTTGCTGGAATATTAACACACGGGTCATGTAATTGTAGGTCTAAATGTCAGCTTATGTTTGGTGAGGAGACTGTGCTTATCATGAAGGATATTTCCTAGTGGGCTCATAAAAAAGATGCTGTTGGTTAGGCAGAGGTAAAGCCCCAGTTGTTGCTGGGTTGCCACAAAACTGAAAAAAATTCTGCCCCACCAAGGAAATTCCGGGATATATCCCTGTATCTGGGTTAAGTTGCCAGCCAGTCATGAATAACTGCATTCTAATCTGGCAAAATAAACCACAGAAAACGTGAAAACCCCCCTTTCCCATTGTAGTGGCCAGAATCCATTTCTGTCATGTCATTCATCAGAATGTTCTCTGTCATGTCAGCCAATAGAGGAAAAGCACCAGATACGTGAAATGTTTCAATAGTTGAAACAGGTGGCTGATTCATGAATTGACATAGGCTAGTTATAAGAAACAGTACAGTGTTCTAGAGAATTTCTTTTTCAAATTCTCACAGGTTCAAGAAGTTAATGTATCTGATGTAAAAATATGAGTGAAACAAAGACCTAAAGTCTCTCTTTTTCTCTCTTCTCATTACCTATGTATCTATCAAAAACTAAGAGATCAAAGAAAATGTTGGGAAGCACTGAATTTCCATCAACTCAAAGTCATGTGCCCTTTGGGGTTGAGTAGCCCAAGAATTTCCAGTTTTTTACTGATTGCTAGTCTACCTATCTTTTATCAATAACTTTGATACAACTTCCAAAAGTCATTTTTGAATATACTGCCTGCTAGTTAGAATCATTGTGGGAAATCTTATAGTCTTGAGGCAAATCATAAGAAGGAAACTCAGAAATGTCTCTGTAATCTTTTTACATATTACCAGAGACAGTGGAGCAATGTGGCAGAATCCAATTTATGCTATCCTTAGCCAAGCTATGATCTTTGTGTGAAGGTCACAGAAATATATTCTAAAGTAGACAAAAACTTAAGGAATAATAACATTCACAAGCCCTTCCTGAATATTTTACTGGAAGAATAAGAACTTAATAAAGCTAAAAAACTCAGATATGGGTAAACATATAATAAAGCAGGAACTGACAAATTATAGCCAGTAGGTAAAATTCAGCTATTGTTGGCTTTTGTAAGTAAAGTATTATTGGAATGCAGCCACACCCATTGTTTATGTGCTATGTGTGACTCTTTCACACTAAAAATGTCAGAGTTGAGTATTTGTGATAAAGGATGTATGGTGCATAGAGCCTAAACTACTTACTATCTGGTCCTTTACAGAAATGTTTGCCAATCCCTGATCTAGTCCAATAACTGTCATGTGGACTCTGAATCAACTCTGGTTGATCCAGGCCTCTTTCAGATGGGCCATCCACAGATTGTCTTTCCTCACCCTTGGTCTGTTTTCCTTGTCGCTCTTCCTCTTGTCTTTGGTTGCCACAACCCTCTTTATTAGAGAATTGCTATTCACCAAACTCTTTAATCTAAAGACTCTTGCTTTTATTTAACAATTTTTCATGTCATTTATTTGATTTTTAAAAATCTCTTCTTTAGAAAACCTAGTTGTCTTTAAGATGAATGAGAAGACAACCATCTAACAAGATCCTCTGTTTCTGTTCTTTTTGGGTAGGTAAATTATTTTTGTAACTTTTTACTGTCTGGAAGATTTTCTTTTAATTAAATATTACTTGACCAATTTAATTCACAGATGCACAAAGAGAAGAGTATTGCACATTTCCTTCCTTCCTTCCTTCCTTCCTTCCTTCCTTCCTTCCTTCCTTCCTCTCTGACTACCTATTTATTCTTTCAGAAACTGTTATGCTGGGCTCTAGTTTTATGTATCCAGCTTTTAGTTTTTCAGGGTTTAAAGACTGTGTTGGATTTAAGGCTTTAAAGGGGAGCTACTTTCAACTTGTTTATTAGAACTTCTGTTACCAAATATCAAAAGCAATTAATATTTACTATATGCCAGACATATAAAACTAAGGGTTTCATGCACATTAGCTTAATTGTTACCTATCATATCTCTACAGGATAGGTATTATCAAGTTTACTTTATACTTTAAGGTTAAGTGACTTGTTGATAGCCACCAAGCTTGTGGAGCAAGGCTTAAACTTGGACCTTCTTTTCTTCTGTTGTATTTGCCGGGAAGGTAACATTTGCCATGTTATCTCATTCAAATACCTTAACTTGTCTAGAGGAAAAATAAGACTCAGAGAGTAAAGTGACTTTTTCAGAGGGAATCCATAAAGGGCTAGTGAGGACTGGTACCCAGATCTCATGATGACTAACTTTGTAACTGTCTTTCAAAGATTGAAGGTCTACTGTCCTCCAATTTTGTCCTTAGAAAAGCCATTAATTTTTATAGCTATGGCTTCCATGTATCTTTGTGACCTTGCCCATGACATGCCTCTGGGAAGCAGTCAGAATGCTTCCTTGTGAGTGGGTATGTCTTGTATCTAGTCATTAAATGGGAAGTATTTCATTTGGTAGAGTACCAGTGACTATCTCCCATTCAGAAGGTAAATACGTGTATTTTTCATGGTTCAGATGCTTTTGTAAACCCATATTCTCTTCATGACTTCTTGTGGAAGAAACATTAATTTAACTAAGAGTGTGTGTGTTTCCATGCTGTTACTGCTTAATTAGGTTGATTAGAGTCCTGGTTGGACTATTTACTATGTCAAGGTTTTCCATACTCAAGACAAAATATGTGTGGGCAGATAATTCATTTAAATGGCCATAATATGAATTTGGAATGCCTAGGATAATAGGTCCTTTTTAATATACTGCTAATAAATCATTGTAATTACAACTCAGCAGAAGATCTTGATAACACTACATGGAGTGATTTTTTGTTGTTACCATTATTCATAACCTCTCATTTATTTTTGGATTTTGTAAGTTTGTATTGTTATTTTTCATATCCTAACTTGATAAATTAATGAAACATAAGTTTCATGTAGGAGAGATATTTAACAGGATTTGTTATAATCTAGGGGCTAACGAATGACAAGCCATACAAGCCATAGGTCAACAGGTCCACAAGTATAATCAGTCCCATTGCTTGTTTCTGTGAATAAAGTTTTATTGGAAGTCTGCCACACTTACTCATCTATGTGTTGTCTGTGGTTGCTTTTCTTTTATAAGAGTTGAGTAGTTGTGGCAAAGACCAAGGGCTCACAATCTCTAAAATATTTACTATCTGGCACTTCACAGAAAAAGTAAAGTGATCTATTTTATTTAATAGACTATCATAGGAAGGTGTTAAATGAAACATATTTCCAATTGGTCAGGCAAAATTAAAGTTTATTTGGGACTCCACATCATCATCCATGAAGTGCTCCCTGGCCTAATTTTGTTGGAAGTATAATTAAATCTTTCTCTTCATGAAGAGCAATCATCAGACTATGACCCAGAATGTCCTTGTACAAAATTGCATTTTATGTTATGCTGCTGATTCTGTCTTCTTTTAAACATTGAGCCTATTAGGTTAAAGTGAACTATTGAAGAGGAAATTCATTAATATACTAGTGCTATATATGTCTCCTATGTGGGGTGACTATATAATTTTTATAATTCCAACTAGGTCTGTTTTGAAGGGGACCACTGGGATGACTGGTGTAAGCTGAGATAATTTGCTGACCCCTGGAGTAGGCAGTTGGCAGAAATCCAGTTAAATATCTCTCCCCTACATGATTGTTGTTTCAGAAATTGATATAAGGGGTATTTTGTCACCAGAGTAAGATACCATATTACTTCTCTCTTAGAATTATCCAGTTCTTTAGCCACGTGTGATTAATACATTAGAATAGCAGTCTTCAGGATTATTATAACAAAGCTTTGTCTTGAATCCGTATGTAGAAGCCCATTACTTGAAGCTCGGGACATGGAAATGATCTGTTTGTAGAAGGAACAAGGGGCAGGAGCTCCAAATGCCCAGCATCTTCTTCTCTTCTAGTGGTCTCTAATCTACTTCTGTGAGGTCTCCAGGATTCGAAAGAGTACAATTCAAAAACTTCTGAATGATAAGAAAATAGTTCAAAACAAGTTTGTGTCTCTCAAACACCATTCATAGCATTTAGAACATCCACGGCTCTCACTAAAAGGAGATGCCAAGACATGGGTGTCATGAGCTGCATTACAGAAAAGCTCTAGAGAAATAAGTAAACATTGTTTTAATAAGAACATACTGCAGTCTTCTCAGTGGCACTGAAACTATAGTTGTGAAAATACAGTACCTGTTGGATATAGCTATCAATGCTGTGGGATTTGGTAGGTAGGGCACCTAGCCCTGGCCAGTCCCACATCTGCCTTAACCTTGGATAGGTCATTTCATTTTCCAAGTCTTATTTTTTTCTGTGTACTGAACCTTAAAATTCTTTCTGAGAGGCCTCTCCTAAGGGTAGGGTGGTGGGAACTAAGCTTATTGCTCCTAAGTTTACATTTCATGGATTTTAGAAGTTAGGTATCAGGTTTCCAGAACACTTTGGGAATTCTAAACCATGGTGTATTTCTTTTAGATAGTGGGATAACTTGAGTACATGGTGTAGACACTCACCATCAAGTCATATATACAAATAGATGAAGATCTCAATAAAAAAAATTAAACATTGTACACTCCAAAATATGTCTTAGGAATCACATATGTGTTTGGTACATAAATTATCCTGCATCTATATAAGCAGCCTATGAACATATGGGTTACTTGGATATTGCTCTAGATTTCTTTAAAGCTACATTTGCTATACTTTATATATTACTCCAATTTTACAATGGACAGTGCTGACCCTCTGCCATCAATGTGTTGCTGAAGCCTCAAGAAGGATGGAACAAATCTATATCAATTTCCAAGGCCTTGAATAGCCTTCTAGTTTCTGGTTTCTCCACACATGAAGTTTTCTGAAGTGTATCTCCAAGACTCTGCATTTTGATATCAGTTATTTATGGGAATTAACATGGAGAGATGGAACAGCAGGTCTGTGTGGGATGGTGGCAAATTGGAGTCTAAAAATGAGTGACGTTTGTTGTAATGAGGTACATACATTTGAGACAGAGGGTGGTAGAGGCAGAGGGAGAGAGGAGAACATAATATGATCTGGTTTATTTAAAGACTTTGGATGAAAAATAAATCACTCAAATATGCTCAGGTAGAAGGTCTCCTCTTTATTTTTATACAAATGTCTTGTCATTCCAGAAAGACACAAATAAGGCAACAAGAGAACATAATATATTTAAAGGAAAAACCACTATTTCTCTTCTATTGTAAGTTCTGTACTCTTGTTTATATTACATGCAATTCATCTGTGTCTTTCTTGCTCAGATGGATCCAGATATGAAGGCAACTTAAGCCCGGGTGCAGTGTTTTACTTCAGAAGCGAGGAAGCCCAAACAGATAAATTTTACTTTGCCATAAACCTGGACACCCCGCTATGGTATATTTGTTACTTATAGGCAATTTACAAGAGAAATTAAGCTCTAATCTGTTGAAAAATTACAACCAAATGGCAGGTCTTTATAAATAGTATACCATGGTAACTGTGCTGGGATTATCTAATTCATTAAGAGCAATATATAATAGAAGACAGATCCTCTCTTTAATTAGCTAATAACACTAAACTCTCAAGTGGGTGGGCAATAAACTTCTCAGGTTGATTACCTAGTGTTGTATGCGTAATCACTGCACTAATGTGAACACTCTTGCTGGGTTGAATTGGGGTTCTCTTTTCCTTTGAGAAGACTAGAAGATTGATGGATGTCTTTGCCAGGAACTTTTCCTTGAATGTAGTTCTATAGTAGAAGTAATAAAAGTAATGTGAAATTGAT
This sequence comes from Panthera leo, assembly GCF_018350215.1. Classification (NCBI taxonomy): domain Eukaryota; kingdom Metazoa; phylum Chordata; class Mammalia; order Carnivora; family Felidae; genus Panthera; species Panthera leo. Next base: position 91,908,545 of record NC_056681.1, read on the forward strand.
ACTATTGTAAGTATTTGGCTGGACAGAGAAGTCAATGACCTAGACAAAGAACTTCTGAACTGAGAGGTCTGCAGAAAATGGCTTGCCGTCTTGAATGGTGTTGTGGTACCATAAGAATGATAAAAAGAGATCTGTCGCATAATGGTTGCTAAAGACCAAGCATTTTACATACAAGCCTGTGAGATAAATACTATTCTCATGACTGTTTTACAGGTGAGAAAATTGAAGTCTGGATAGATTAAGTGCATTGTCCCTGGTCATATGACTGGAAAAGACATAGCAGGGATGCAAACATAGCCCGTCTGGGTCCTGAGTCGACTCTGCATATTGAACCACCACACCAGTGGTTCTCAGACTTTAATGCATGTTCAGCTTACCTGGGGATCTCACTAATATACTGATTCTTATTTAGTTGGTTTGAGATAGGGCCTGAGATTCTGCATTTCTAGCATGTTCCTAGGTGATGACGATACTTCTGGTATCTGGGCATACTTTGAAGAGTGAGGAACAAGACTATAGAGCTTATTGCCACTTATGAAAGAAAGACAATAAGGAGATAGTTGTTGGTCATCTGGCCAGAATCACTAAGGTGAGCCGTTTTCTTAAAATGTGCGCACTTGATTCAGTGTCTGTAACTCTCCAGGTTCAGTTTCCTCTTCTTTAAGTGAGGATCCTTCCCACACCTCACAGATGGGGTAGGAGTGTGGAGTCAGCGCAGACAACATTGAGAAAGCCCCATGAATGGATTGGCAACAATATGGCTGAATGCCTCCTACCCAGTGGCTCCATCTCAAATGGGAGGGAAACTGGTTGGTCCATGCCTCATGAAGGGGCAGGGGGGTGAGGCAGGGAGGGTTGCAGTGGGGCTAGCAAACAAGAATTAAGCCTTTTCTCTGCCGGACATTTTTGCAGAACAGGTTTCAGAACAGATTTTTCAGAGTTGTCTCATGATTTTCAGCAGATCTTTCTCTAGCAGTTTCTAAGCTTCCTAGTTATACCCTTTTTGCACTTTCGGGGAACCTGGAGAGGTTTGCAGAAAGAAGGGAAGTTTCAGGGTCTGGGCTGGCCAAAGTCACAGGGCTGGTGAGGAGCAGGTGCCTAGTGGCTCCCATTCTCCATTTTAAGAAAGCAGCAACTTGACTGGCACTGAGAAAGAGTCCAAGACAGAGAGTCAGGACGGTGGTCCTGAAAGCAGATTCTACGTGGTCAGGGCTTCAGCAACACGCCCAGTTCCCCGAAACAGGAAAACTTACGTTAATGTTTATGACAGCAGCTACCATTTTGAAGGGTTTTCTGTGTAGGACGCTAGAGTGAAGGTATTATATGCTTGTAACTAGTAAAATGACTTGCAACTTGCTTTTTAAATATGAGGTATATAAGGATCATGGAGGTGAAGCAATTTGCTCAAATGGCAGGTCCTACAGTGACAGAGTTGTGGTTTGCAAGGACATCTGTGTCCTGAACCCACACTCACCTGCCTGGTTTTCCTGCCTCACTGCAAATGGTAAAGTTACTGGTACCTAAACTAGTGCTTTTCAACTCTTTTTTTTAAAAAGACGGATATACTGAACCCACTCTGAGAAATTATGATTCAAAATATTTGGGGCAGGACTTGGGTATTTATAAATACTTGGGTATTAAAAAAAAAAAAACCTCGCAGGTGATTCTAATGCACACCGAAGAGTGAAGGTCACTGCCTTCCACTGTGCACAGTGTGTTACAGCTGGCACCATGCTGACCTTGTTCACTATCTTATTCATCTCTGTGGCAACACAGGCCCAGATACAGGCACTGGTACCCTCATTTCACAGGCAAGAAGGCAAGACTATGGGGGAGGGGGGTGAATGGACTGAACAGGACTGAAACTGGAATGCAGATATTCACACCTAACCTCAATCAAATGCTGTGATCAAATGCACCTTTCTCCTAACAAAATTAGAACTCAGGCCAAAGTAGACAAAGAATTGTAGGAAGTGGCAAATTTTAGGAGGTTATTTCTGCCCATCCAGGATATTTTATTTTCATTTAAAATTTTTTTAATATTTTTAAAGTTTATTCATTTATTTTGAGAGAGAAAGAGAGAGAGAGAGAGAGAGAGAGAGAGAGAGAGAATCAGAGAGAAGCAGGCTCTGCACCTCCAAGGAAGAGCCTAATGAGTGGCTCAAATTCATGAACTATGAGATCATGACTTGAGCCGAAATCAAGAGTGGGATGCTCAACAGACTGACATACCTAGGCACCCCATTTGAATTCCACTTTATAAGACCAGGGTCAGAAAACTGGATGAGGGACACCAGGAAATCATGAGTCATAAGCAACCACTTCTCTCTTTTTTTATCCATGAAATGGGGATAATGACGGACTTGATGGGGTTGTAAGACAAAAATCAAACTCATATGAAAGCGTTTTGAAAACTGTAAAACACACTGTAAATATAAGATGCTGTTAAATAGACAAAATGTTTAATAGCAAAATCTGTGAGAAAGCAATCTTGGTTGACATCACAAATTCAATCCCCTCTGTCTAATGCCAGAAGAAGGCTGAATTCAAACGGGAATTCATTCCTTGGCTTTCTTAGATTAAGGTAGAAAATGCAGGTGACTCTTAAGCTTTAGTGGCAGCATTCATTATAATAGTGGGATCTAGTTGTCAGCAAAATGGGTCTTGCTTTTTTCCCTGAAGTGGGTCATCTGTATTTCTTTACTCACTTTAAATTGCTTGGTGGCTGCTCTGGCACAGATGTCAACATGTGAGAGAAGGGAAAAAAAAACCAACAAAAGATAAAGATAGAAGAAGGAGTATCTTATTCTCCAAAAACCTGATTACAAATGGTGCTGACTTGTCTATTGGCACTCACCGTCCTCTCTGTGACCTTGTCTCACACTGACTTTGATAATCATCTATGTCTTGATAACCCCCATATTCCAGTTCCCAGCCAGTTCTCTCTTCTGAGTTGTAGGCCTATGCATTCAATTTCCTGCCGGAAAATCTGCCAGTCTGCCCCACTGGTGTCTTAAATTCAACATATACAATACACAACCTAACATCTTCCTTCTAAATTTGCCTCTCCTCCTTTTATCCCTATGTCACTGGAGAGTGCTATCATGTAACAGCTTCCCAAGTCAGAGAGCTGAGTGTCCTGCTTGACTCCTCTCCTTCTGTCAAACTTAAGCCAAAGTCTGTCTGTTGTTCTTCTCAATATCTCCCTATCCTTTATATTTCTCTATCATGTTGACTCTTCCCCAGTTTAGGCCATCTTCATCTTTTGCCTGGTTACTTAGAAAAGCCTTATCGCACATCTCTGACTCCACTTCTCTTAGCTCCCGCCCATACTCTGTAGGGTACCAACCAGATTGCTGTACCAGCCAAGCCAATTGTTCCAAAGCCCAAATCTAATCTTCTCAGAGTTCTTTAATGGCTTTACATTGCTGTCATGTGGAGTCCAAATTTCTTAAAATGACTCCCAAAGGCATTTTTAATATGCCCTGTTGACCTATACTGACTACTTATTGACACATACACCCCTCTTTATATTAAATACTCAAATTCCACTAAACTAGGTTTAGTTTTGTGAACACATTCTACGTTTTCATCCCTGTGCTTCTTCCTCTGCCAGGAATTGCTTTCTGGGATCACTCCTGAACTGCCTTTGCCTGGCTCGGCTCACACACCCTTTCTGGTACATTCATATTTCTTTTCTAAGCTTCTCTGACTCCTTTCTCTCCTGCACTGGATACTATACCTTCATGACATATTATATTTTCCTAGATACTCTTACTCTGGGTTGCAATTGCCTGGTGACTTATTTCATCTTTTCTCTATCAGAATGCTTTCTGAAGGCAGAGTCGTTCTGTTGTCTATGTGTGTTGTTGACCATAGTGCCTGGCACATAGTGGGCACTCAAACTATTTGAGTGAAATAATAAATACGTATCAGCTGCAGCAAAGTGTAGCTGCCTAGAAAGAAGTATAGTGTTTCTGCTGAATTATTTTACTTAAACGTTAGGTACAGATATCAGGCATTTAATATGGAAATAAAATTCAGGGCCAGTGAGGTGATTTTTATTATTGGAAAGTTATAAACTTAGAAAACCCTTAGGAGCCAGATTTAATAAATACATTCGGAGATGTTTGCCTATTCTCTGTCAGTTTGGGGAACAGTTTAAACAATTCTTCCATCTTTCCAATGGTTCTGTTGGTCTCAATTTATACAGTATAAGAATGTTCTGTTTTTAGCAATATTACAAAGATAATGCATACAAATGATCCAGATCTTGGATCTGAGGCCTGAGATTTTATGTCTCTAAATCCACCGCTCATGAAATGACAGTCTTATGCTAATTGCATTTTTTTTTTTAAGGACAGCCTCTTGGGTATTTTGTTCAAGGCGAAAGAAATGGGATTTGGACTTGGAAGGGCTGATTTTAATCTTCTGCTCTAGCATATACTAGATATGAGATCTTCAGCAGAGTATTTAATTTTTCAGTAACTCAGTTTTCTCATCAGCAAAATGTAATATGAGCTACCTACCTACCTCACAGAGCTGGGTGAGGATTACATGGAGTATGTAATAGTAGACAATGAACAAATTGTATTTCTTTTCTCTGTAGAAATACACATTCATTTTCAACGCAGTGGAAAAAATAGTTGAGCTTTCAAAAGTACAACATGCCCTTGGGCCAGCAATTACTCAGCCAGGAACTGTACCAAAATACCCATAAAAATATTCAATATATATGTAAAAATATTACTCTTTAAGCATTATTTTTAATTCCTTTCCTAGGCTTAATAAACATTTTAATAAAGTATACTGTGCATACATAACAGTGTTATAATTAATAAATGTTTAGCTAGTTGGATTATTACAAAATGAATACATGTATTTAACCACCACATAGATTAAAAAAATTAAATACCAGCACCCTAGAAAACCTCCCCTTGCCACTAATCTTAGTCACCAACCTTACACTCCTTTCCAGATATAACCGTTAACCTGATACTAATATCATCAATGATTTTTGACTACTTTTGAACTTTATATGGGAATTCTATGATCTGTATCTGGCTTCTTTCATTCAGCATTGTGTTTAATTTTTTTTAATGTCTATATATTTTTGAGAGAGAGAGAGAAAGAGAGAGCGCATGAGTGGGGAGGGGCAGAGAGACAGAGCAAGACACAGAATCCAAAGCAGGCTCCAGGCTCTATGCTGACAGCTCAGAGCCCAATGTGGGGCTTGAACTCACAGACGGTGAGATCATAACCTGAGCAGAAGTCAGAGGCTTAACAGACTAAGCCACCCAAGTGCCCCTCATTTAGCATTGTGTTTAAGACTGGTGTGATAACTTTTTTTGTTATGTGTTGTAAGATGCTGTGTTGTATATAACAACAGTTTGTTAAATTTCTAGTTGTAGACAATCCCATTGCATGAATGGATAAAAATTCATTTATCCATTATACTACTGACTGGCAATTGGGCTTTTTCGGGCTTTTGGCTATTATAGATGATGTTGTCATGGCCATTATTATGCATGTCTTTTGATACGTGTCAATACGGCAAGGCATAGTTGACTAGAAAGATACAGGGTATTTTTCTGGATTGACTCAAATAAGCATTAGGAGAACAGATATCAAGTGTTTGGAGTGATCCAGATGCAAGGAGGTAAGTTTTTATTAGAATAGGTAACTTTATGATACATGTTGATATCTGGTGATTTAAGTCTTCTAACTCTGTTCTTCAAGGATTGTCTTGGCTGTACTTAGTCCTTGGCATTTCCATATAAGTTTTTAAATGTAATTATTTAAATGTTTATTTATTTTTGGGAGAGAGAGAGTGAGACAGAGACAGAGACAGAGACAGAGAGCAAGTAAGGGAGGGAGACAGAGAGCGAGGAAGACACAGAATCTGAAGCAGGCTCTAGGCTCTGAGCTGTCAACACAAAGCCCAATGCGGGGCTTGAACTCACAAACCACGAGATCGTGACCTGAGCCAAAGTTGGATGCTTAACCCACTGAGCCACCCAGGCGCCTCTCCATATATTTTAAAATTAACTTGTCATTTTCTGCAAAAGTGCTGTAATTTTTTAGTTAGGATCACATGGTATCTACAGATTAGTTTGGGGAAATAGAAGATTGAGTCTTCTAATCTGTAATGTTTATATATCTTTTGATTTCTTTCAATACTGAGGGTTTTATGTGTGGAAATCATATATTCTATACCATCATCACCATCATCATCATCATCATCAATTTCTAGCTTAATTTCACTGCAGTTATAAATAATTTTTTGTTATTTTAGTCCTTTGAAATTTATTGAGACTTGCTTTAAGACCTAGCATATGGTTGATTTTGGTTAATGTTACTTACGCACTTGAGAAGAAGGCATGTTATATATTTGTTGGTATCAATATTCAATACATCATGTGATCAATTTTGTTAATGATGTTGCTCAAATTTTCTATACATTTACTGGATTCCCCCTCCCCCCACCTTATGTTATTAGTCATTAAGAAATGGGTGTTAAAAGGTCCCACCATCATTGTGGATTTATTGATTTGTCCTCTTATTTCTGTTTATTTTGTTTTATAGCTAGATTTTTAGTGTGCGCACATTTAACATTTTTATATCTTCTTGATGGATTGATCTTTTTGCTCTTATAAATTGTGTCTTTTTATTTATATAGATACTTTTTTCATATATGAAACTAAATTTAATTACATTTATTTATTTTTTTTATATAGTTGACATGCAATGTTATATTGGTTTCAGATGTACAACATAGTGATTCCACAGTTCTATACATTACAGAATGCTCACCATGATATGTATACTTACCATCTGCCACCATACAAAGTAATGAAAATATTATTGACTAGTCACTCATCATCTGGGAAATACAAATCAAAACCACACTGAGATACCACCTCACACCAGTCAGAGTGGCTAAAGTTAACTCAGAAAGAGCAGATGCTGGCGAGGATGTGTAGAAATGGGAACCCTCTTGCCCTGTTGGTGGGAATGCAAACTTGTGCAGCCGGTCTGGAAAACAGTGTGGAGGTTTGTCAAAAAATTAAAAATAGAACTACCCTATGACCCAGCAATAGCACTACTAGTAATTTATCCAAAGAATATAAGAGTAGTAATTCATAGGGGCACATGTACCCCAATGTTTATAGCAGAGCTTTCAACAATAGCCAAATTATGGAAAGAGCCTAAGTGTCCATCAACTGATGAATGGATAAAGAAGATGTGGTTTATATACACAAGGGAGTACTATTTGGCAATGAGAAAGAGTGAAATCCTGCCATTTGCAGCAACATGGATGGAACTAGAGGGTATTATACTAAGTGAAATAAGTCATTCAGAGAAAGACAGATACCATATGTTTTCACTCATATGTGGAACTTGAGAAACTTAACAGAAGACCATGGGGGAAGGGAAGGGGAAAAAATAGTTACAGAGAGGGAGGGAGGCAAACTGTAAGAGACTCTTAAATACAGAGAACAAACTGAGGGTTGATGGGGGTTGGGGGAGAGGGAAAATGGGTGTTGGGCATTGAGGAAGGTACTTGTTGGGATGAGCACTGGGTGTTGTATGTGAGTGATGAATCATGGGAATCTACTACCAAAACCAAGAACACACTGTATACACTGTATGTTAGCCAATTTGACAATAAATTATATTAGAAAACAAACAACCAAACAAACAAAAAAAAAGAAGCTTAAAAAACCCATTATTGACTATATTCCTTATGCTGCATTTTTCATCCCATGACTTACTCATTTTAAAAGTGGAAGTTTCTACCTCTTAATCCCCTAATGAATACTTTTTAACTAAGCGTTTTTTGTTTGATATTTGTTTAGTTACATGAGTGTTACCTTTGTTGGTGTTTGCATGATATATTTTTCCTTCCCTTCACTTTCAACTTTTATATATTTATGTATTTAAAGTTTTTGTCTTATAAACAGTGTGGTAGGCAGAATTCTAAGATGACCCTAGATGATTTGACCTTCACTTTCATACAATCTCTTCTCATTGAGTGAGAGTTGAAGCTGGAATATAATGAGATATCACTCTCCTACTTATGCTATATGACAAAAGAGATTTTGCAGATGTAATTAGAGTTACTTATCATTTGACTTTGCGTGGTATAGGTGAGCCTAATCTCTGATATAACCTCTTTAAAAGCAAAATGTTTACAAATGAGCAGCAGAGAAGTCAGAGAGAATCAAAGCATGGGAAGGATAAGAGCAGAAGAGATATTCCATTAGTGGTTCCGAAGACAGAGGGGACCACCTGGAAGGGATTTGAGAGCATCCTCTAGGATCTGAGAGCAATGCCTAGGTGACATTAGTAAGAAATGGGGACTTCAGTTATGTAGTGGCAGGACACTGGTTCCTACCAAAAAGATCAAGGAGCTTGGAAGTACAGTCTTTCCCAGAAGCCCCAGATGAGAATGCTGGCTGGTTGACACCTTAAAGTATTCTGCCACATTCTTTCTTTCTTTCTCATCTGTTTTTTTCTGGAACTGTGTGTGTGTGTGTGTGTGTGTGTGTGTGTGTGTGTGTGTGTGTGTGTATTTGTGAAAGACCATCTTGTTTACCATTACTCTTTAAAGTGTAGCTCTTCAGAAATCCCTAATAAAAAGTCCTTTGCTGACTGTCAAATTCTCTTCTTTTGGCAGCATGGAACTCAATATTTTGGTTTCACCTGTTCTATGAACTCTCAAAATCTCTGTTTGGCTTCACAGCCTCTCAACTACTGTTTTCTGCTCAGCTTCACAGCCTCTTAATTACTCTTCCTTTTGAGTCATCATTATTCTGAAGGGAAAAGAAAGCACAAAATGTTAGCCTGATCCTTCTGCTCCTTCCTTACCTTGGGTGCTTGGCCACTGGAAGTTCTCCATGCCTCGGAATCTTTCTGATGCACTCAAACATCTTCCTATCTATAGATCTAGATCTAGATCTAGATCTAGATTTTGATACTTACCATCTATCAATCTGTCGTCATCTTTCTATAGTGACAAATAGATAGAACTTCAGTTAGTTTTTCTCCATAAAAGGTTAGCCTAAAACAAGCTTGTCTGCTTTTACTGGAAAGATAAACTTATTTCAAACATTATTTGTAATATCAAAATATTCAGTATAATCTAAATGTTCTTTTGTGGAGAGGGGGATGGCTAAATAGATTATGATACCATGAATCAATCTTCTGTAGTTGTTTAAAGAAAAAAGACTAACTTAACCCTGTACATATTGACATGTATATATTGACATGAAAAGATGTCTGTAATATAGTGTTAAGTGAAACAATTCAAATTCCATAACAATAAGCATATTATAAACCTGGGGTTTTTTTGGTACAAACAAAATGCTCTTTAAAAAAATGTGTATATTTGTGAATGTGTGTTATGGACATAGGTACTTGGGAGGGATTCATGTAGAGCAACTAAATACTAGTGTTTGGATACTCGTAAAAAGCAGGATGAGATGAGTTGAGAAGGAAAGTTTTTACTTTCTCTCTGTACTCTAGGGAAGTATTTGAATTTGGGAGCTCTTAAATTACTTTTGGTTTATATTTTTTAAAATAAAATAAAATATTTTAAAGAGTTTATATGAAAACATATGCCCTTCATCCTAGTCAATTTTGGTCACTTCTATGTTTTAAAAAGAAATAACTAGGGGTGTCTGGGTGGCTCAGTCAGCTGAGCTGCCCACTTCGGTTCAGGTCATGATTTCACGGTTTGTGGGTTCGAGCCCTACGACAGGCTCTGTGCTGACAGCTCAGAGCCTGGAGCCTGCTTCGGATTCTGTGTCTCCCTCTTTCCCTGACCCTCCCCCGCTCATGCTCTGTCTCTTTCTGGCTCAAAAATAAAAATAAAGCATTAAAAAACAAAAGAAAAAAGAGAGAGAGAAATAACTATATGTTAAATCAGCTTCACCTTGGAGACTTCATCAGGGGTACCTAGACACCTTTCTTCTTTTCATTACACAAAGTATCTAGTATCAAATTAGTTCTTCCTGTGTGGCTAGATAGTATGAGTATTTGTAATCCATTATATTGATATAGTTTGGATAAACAATGTTGGTATTTTCAACCAAGCCCAAACACTGTCTATGTTCCACCAAATCAAGTGAACCTTTTTGCATCAGTACCAATTAACAGTTGAGAGCAGTGCTGGAAATGGTCATCTGAGTAGCTTAGCTTCAGTTATGCACTGCTGGGCTATTCTTCTAATTCAGCTCCACATTTTTCTTGATAGCCTTGTAACCAAGTTACACAGATTCATCCACCCCAGACTGACATTCCACAGGGCAACAGGGGAACCATAGGAGGAATTCTGAGTGTGTAAATATGGACTCACCTTATTCTCAGAACTCCATCTTTTCATAGTTCCAGTTACTTCTTGTACCAAAGTTGTATCAAAATTGAAAAGTTAGACTAGTATTGTTCCAAAAAGATAGAGCATCATTGAATTTTTTTTTCTTTTTTTTTAACGTTTATTTATTTTTGAGACAGAGAGAGACAGAGCATGAACGGAGGGGCAGAGAGAGAGGGAGACACAGAATCGGAAGCAGGCTCCAGGCTCTGAGCCATCAGCCCAGAACCCGACACGGGGCTCGGACTCACGAACCGCGAGATCGTGACCTGAGCTGAAGTCAGATGCTTAACCGACTGAGCCACCCAGGCGCCCCAGTTTTTTTCTTTTTTTAATGTTTATTTATTTTGGAGAAAGAGACAGAGAGACAGAGTGTGAGCAGGGGAGGGGCAGAGAGAGGGGGAGACACAGAATCCAAAGCAGGCTCCAGGTTCTGAGCTGTCAGCACAGAGCCCAATGTGGGGCTAGAACTCACAAACCGTGAGATCACGACCTGAGCTGAAGTCGGACGCTTAACCGACTGAGCCATCCAGGTGCCTCTGAATTTTATATTAGATTAGAAAGAAGAACTTTCCGTTTGTACTTCCTGCAAAATTCCAAGTATAGCTCAATATGTACTACCTGAAACAAACCATAAAGAGTATCTTCCCTGTACAACAAAACATATTGCATAATGTCTTTAATAGTAGGCTCTCTTAGAGAGTTTTATGTAAAATCAACATATATGAAAATGGAGCAAAATCTAGCAATGTGTATATTATTTTAAAAATATAGGATGTCTAGGGGTGCCTGGGTGGCTCAGCCGGTTAAGCATCCCACTCTTGCTTTTGGCTCAGGTCATTATCTCATGGTTCATGAGTTTGAGCCCTACATGGGGCTCTGTGCTGACAGTGTGGAGCCTGCTTGGGATTCTGTCTCTCCCTCTCTCTATGCCCCTCCCCTGCTCTCTCTTTGAAAATAAATAAACTTAAATTAAAAAAAAAATATATATATATATATAGGATGTCTATTGTATAAGCACAAAATTATTGTATGACTTGGGGATTGAATCTGGCTGGCATTACTTTTCTCTAATTTAAATGAAGTCCAGAGTTAGTCAGGATGGAGCTAGTGCAGCACCTCTGCACTTATTAAGGACCCAGGCACTTCCCAGAGTTCTGCTCAGCCGTCCTAGTCTGCTGTCTTGGTCCTTTTGTCACAAGATCGAATATGACCATGATTCAGGAAGATGAAGGGAACAATGAAGGGCAAAGACATAAGGGCAAGGCCAACCAAGTTTGTCTCTTTACCAGTGGCTTTTCTATAAACTAGACAACATCTTGTAATTCTATCTCAATGGCAAGGACTGTGACACAAGACACATGAGCAGGAGAAGCTGGAACACAAGGTTTTTAGCTTGGTACATTTTCATCACCACCGTGTTTAGGATTGGGGTTTTCCTTAGTAGAGAATAAATGGATATTATCTGGGGAACCAGAAGTCTCTGTCATGTTCTTCATCTTCATGGGGCACATGTTTTAAGTTATTTCATTCAGTTCAATCCTTAGTGCCAGGAATGAATTCAATCTGGGTAAGAGAAGGTGTTTGAGCATTTGATCAGGATTTATAATAATAACTACATCTGACATTTCGTGTTTCCTCCCTTGGAAATGTTTTAATATTATGCCATTTGAATTCTATAAAAACACAATGAGTCTTGTAGGAAAGATATCATAATCTAGTTAGGCTTAAAAGGAAACTGAAGACCAGAAAGATTAAATCACTTGACCAAGACCTTACAGAATATCTCTGAATTAAGCTTAGATTTTTGACTCCCAAAATAGGATGATGAAATTTAATTAATGTTATTCTGATACACCCTTATTAGGAATATCTTAGTTTTTTGTGTCATTCTTAAGCCTTTGCTCAGAGGACATTTCATTCTGCATATTTCCACTGATGGATCAATTCCTATAGGGAGAAAAATGGCACATCCTTATGCTCCAGAAGTGTGAAGTTTGGATCAATTTCACTTTTCTTGTAAACCCTTCTGGATGGCACCTGTTCCCTAAAGAATGCCTTTTTACCCATGTTCCTAGGCAGCTAAACACCATGTGAGCCTACAAGTGATGTGAAAGCACATGCTTCCTAAATAAACAGTTTTCCAGCTGGGAGCAGATGGTTTGTATTTCACACCATCATCGGCCAATCCTTGACAGCTGTTAGGATATGGCAAGATAACCATAGCTGCCATTTGGTTAATCTTACAAATGTATAGTAAATAGGCTGCTTAATGTTGAAAAACAGCTATTGGTCTCATCTTTGTATGTATAACCAGGGTTGTTTTCCCAAACAGAAGGTGGTCACATTCCTAATGTTAGACCTGCTCATTTTCAAATCTTCCTTTGCCAAACTCTCCTCTTTGTGTGTGTGTGTGTGTGTGTGTGTGTGTGTAGTATAGTATAGTGTGTGTGTATATAGTATATATAGTATAGTATAAAGGTGTAAACAGACCCCAACACTTCTCTTCAAAACCTTACCCCAGAATTTCAGACAGAGTTGAGGCACAATGATCCCATCCCATTCAGATGAGAGTGATCATATTTTTATAGCCCTTCAGAGAAAAGGTGTCTACGGCCTCCCAGGTGAATCATCTGAACATGCGTCAAATCTTATGAGGACAGCGTTATGTCACAAAGTCAAAAATACTCTCATTTACATTCCAGATGTATGTGTGTGCATGTGTGTTTTCATGCATGTGCCTGTGTGCCGTGGTACCTAATCGAGTTGGTTTTACACTGGACGTGACTGAATTTTTAGAGTCATCAGCCCCCGGTCAAGCAAGGTAGTCCAGTTATGCAGTGGTAATAAGCAACTTTAAAGTTAGTAGCTTTCAACATCTGTGGTTTTTCTTGTTAACACCATGTGTTCGTTGGGAAGCAGCTGAAGTCTAGTCTGAATCACTGTTGTCTGCATTCTGGACCTGGCTGTTGGAGCACATCCTATCTGGAACTACGGAGAATGAAGAGGCACTATGGGGAAGAACATACTAAAGCTTTGATCAAAAGTACCACACATAACTTGTGCTTTTATTCAGTTAATCAAAGCAAGTTAAATGCCCAATGTCTGAGTTCCCCAGGGCAGAGAAGCATAAAGCTGTCAGAAGGAAACAAGTTTGGGGACATTTAATTGACTACCTCAGCCCATCTCCCTTGTCACCAAAAATGTTGTCCACACTCCTTTGTATACAGAAAACACATTATCCCTTCCACAAAGAATAAAATCCCTTCTGCAAGGCTTCAGCCACAGATGCAAGCTCCAGGTCCAGGTTCTCTGAGTGACGCCTGGCCTTCGCATCTGGTCTGGAAGTAGCTCCTTTTGACACCTGGCATTCGCATCTGGTCTCCTTTTGTTTAGGAGACCAGTGCCTTTAAAAGACGAGTTATCTTCCCTGTCACAGACTCAATTTTCAGTGGAGGAACGGAGACAGGACAATTTATACAAGAGTATAAATACTCTTGTTACAAGTGGGAGACACAGGCTAGTCACTGGTTTGGAACAACTTCTGAAATGTCCCTGTGCAGACATTATGATGAGACTCTACCCAGCATGGGCTACATAATTTGCAGGAAGCCCTGCAAAATGAAAATGCAGAGCCCCTGTTCGAGAAATTGTAACAGGAGCGTTAATCCAAGCATTTGAGCTTGGGGCCCTGTGCTGCTACCGCACAGGTCATACAGTCATGCAGCCAGTGCCATCCTTGGCTGACGATCTTTGACGAGGCGCTGATTCCTCCTCTGGTGGTGGCTGCTGCTGCCTGGAACTTCGCTCTCAGAAGCTTTTGGCTTTACTCTCTAGGCGCCCTCCCCCTTTCCAGTATCCTTTTAGGCTACACTTGAAGAAGGCATTGAGGAAAATGACCTCTTGTGTGCTGAAGAGATTTCTCAATCTGCTCTTTGTTCATAAAGGTTAGAGGCCCAAGGGCCACTTTAATGTTTGAAAAGTCAGTATCTTTTAGACCAGGCTAGAGGATTTTGGGTAGTCTGATTATTGTATTTGTTTCTTGGGCTACCATAACAAATTACCACAAACCAAGTGGCTTAAAACAAGAGAAATTCATTCTCTCACAGTTCAGGAGGGCAGAAGTATGAAATCAGGTGCTGGCAGGGGTGGGGGTGCCTTCTGGAGTCTCAGAGGGAAAATGAGTCCCATGTCTGTCACTTAGCTTCTCATTGTTGGTGGCAATCTTGGGCATCCCTTGGCTTGCAGATAGATTATTCCAGTCTCTGCCTCCATCTTCACATGGTATACACCCCTGTGTGTCTGGATCTATGTCTAAATTTCCCTCTTATAAGGACAATAGTCACTGGATTGGGTGTTCTTATAAGAATTGAGTTAGGTGTCCTAAATCAGTATGACTTCATCTTAACTTGATAACATCTGCAAAGACCCTATTTCCAAATAAGATCAGTTTTGCACATTTTAGGGGGATATGAATTTGGGGATGGGGGCACTATTCAAACAAGTACAAGTGTCACAGATTAAGCTAGATTCCGGGGGACTTCAAATGCCTAAAACCATACTTGCTGTTCTTTTCAACATAATTTTGTTCATGTTGACTTTATTACTGGTATTTTGAATCATAATGGGATTTGTGGTATTACTATGCCCTTAGCTAATTCATTCGGAATTTTTTTTAATGTTTATTTATTTATGAGAAAGAGATACAGAGTGCGAGCAGGGGAGGGGCAGAGAGAGAGGGAGACACAAAATCCCAAGCAGGCTTCAGGCTCTGAGCTGTCAGCACAAAGCCTGATGTGGGCTTGAACTCACAGACCAGGAGATCATGACCTGAGCCAAAGTAGGATGCTTACTTGCTGAGCCACCCAGGTGCCCCCATTCAGAAATTTTAATAAGGAATGTGAGGATTATATCTTTCATTTGATACCTTTCATGAAGTGAAGTTGGTTTTTGTTTTGTTTTGTTTTGTTTTTTGAGAAAGAGAAAGCGTGAGCAGGGGAGGGGCAGAAGGAGAGGCAGAGAGAGAGAATCTTAAGCAGACTCCATGCCCAGTGTGGAGCCTGATGCTCGATTCCACAATGGAGAGATCATGACCTGAGATGAAATCAAGAGTTGGACACTTAACCGACTGAGCCACCAGGTTCCCCAAGTTTTAATCACTCGTTATCCCTACAGATTGTTCTGATTTTGCTGTTGAGAGGCATGTACTACCTTCCTAACCCTGGAAGCCCTTGTCTTAGTCTACTCGGACTGCATCACAAAATATTACAGACTGGGTAGCTTAAACAACAGAAATTTATTTCTGACAGTTTTAAAGGCTGGGAAGTCTAAGATCAAGGTGCCAGCAGATTCAGTTCTTGGTGAGGGCTCTCTTCTGGACTTAGAGATGGCCGCCTTCTTACTGTGCCTTCATGTGGCAGAGAGACAGCAAGAAAGATCTTTGGGTATTTTTTTTATTAAGACACTAACTCCATCATGAGAGTCCCACCATCATAACCTTTTCTAACCCTAATTATCTCCCAAAGACCCCATCACACTGAGGATTAAGGCTTCAACATATGAATTTTTGAGGAACGTGATCCAGTCCATAGCAGTTTTCAAATTGTTGTACTCTGTGTTTCTTTTTATTCCTACATACATATAAACCAATTCTCTTCTTGGATTTCTTTCTTTCAGTATCTCATCAAATGCAGATGTAACCCAACAGATTATATGAGGGCTCTGATTTTCAGTTTCTTCACTGAAAATCACAATGCTAAAAACTTCACAGAGCTAAAAAGTTTATTCAGTACATTAATGCTTTGTAAGTTAGAAAGGTGGCCATTTTAGCAAGTTTGACTTACTACATAAGGCTTGACATCCACCCAACCTCCGATATCATTTTCTTAGCTACCCACTGCCTAGCTCCTCATTAAATGTCACACATTTTAGTAAAAATGTTATGGCAGGGTGTCAAGACATTTCAATGATAAAGAATGGTCTTTTAACAAATTGTGCTGAAACAGCTACGTATCTACATGCAAAAGAATGAAGTTGAACCTCTACCTTACACTATATCCAAAAATTATTTCAAAATGGAACATAGACATCATTGTAAGAATGAAAATTATAAAACCCTTAGATGAAAACATAGGAGGGCATCTTCATAACCTTGAATTAGGCAGTAGTTTCTCAGACATGACACCAAAAGCATAAGTGACAAATGAAAAATAAATAAATTACATTTCATCAAAAATGTTTAAAAATTTGTGATTCAAATGACACCATCAAGAAAGTGAAAGACAACCTACAGAATGGGAGAAAACATTTATATATATAAAACATATATAAACCTTATGTATCTAGGGAGTTGTATCTATCATGTATAAGGAACTCTTAAAACTCAATAATAAAAAGACAAATAATACAACTTAGAGTGGGTATAGAATTTGAATAGTTTTCCCAAAGAATATACACAAAAGGCCAAGAAGCACATGAAAAGATGTTATCATCATTAGTCATTAGAAACATGTGAATCAAAAGCCCAAATGAGATACCCCTTCACTTCTGCTAGGATGGTTACAATCAAAAAAGCATATAATTACAAAGTGTTAGTGAAGAAGTGGATAAGTTAAAACTTTTGTACACTGAAGGTCAGCATAAAAAATGTTGGGGCGCCTGGGTGGCGCAGTCGGTTAAGCGTCCGACTTCAGCCAGGTCACGATCTCGCGGTCCGTGAGTTCGAGCCCCGCGTCAGGCTCTGGGCTGATGGCTCGGAGCCTGGAGCCTGTTTCCAATTCTGTGTCTCCCTCTCTCTCTGCCCCTCCCCCGTTCATGCTCTGTCTCTCTCTGTCCCCAAAATAAATAAAAAACGTTGAAAAAAAAAATTTAAAAATGTTGCAGCCATTTTGGAAACAGTCTGGCAGCTTCTCAAAAATGTAACCCTGAAGTTACCATAAAACCCAGCAACTCCATTCCTAGGTATATATGCAAGAGAATTTAAAGCATATGCGCATGAAAAAGCATGTACATGGATATTATCATGGAATAATCACCAAAAAGCATAAACAAACAAAATGTTCACCAACTGGTGAATGGATTAACAAAATTAGTTTATTAATATACTGAAATAATATTTGGTTAAAGAAAGGAATGAAATACTGATATGTGCTACAACATTGATATATTTTGAAAACGTTATATTTTATGATTTCCTTCATATGAAATGTCTGCAATGAGCAATCTATAGAGACGGGGAGTAGATTAGTGGTTGCTAGGGGTTGAGGGAGAAATGGAGAGTGACTGCTCATGGACTTAGGGTTTCTTTTGGGGATGATGAAAATGTTCTAAGATTAGTGGTGATGGTTACACAACTCTGTGATATACTAAAAACCATTGAAATGTACACTTTAAAAGGATGCATTTTATGTTTTGAGAATTGTGTCTCAATAAAGCTACTATTTTAAAAAATGTTATGGCAGAATTCCATAGCTGTACCATTTTTTTAGCAGTCATGGTAGGTGTTATACTGTGATAACAAACAACTCCAGAATCTCTGTGGCCTGTAACAATTTATCTCTGACTCATGCTGTATGTTGATCATACATTGTCTGAGGATTCTGATCTGTTTCCTCTCTTTTTTTCTTCTCCTGTGGTGATACACAGTACATATTGGCTCTTGAAGCTTCTGTCTGGAAGTGACACACATTGATTTCGCTCATGTTAACCAAAGGCAGGTTATTGGGTTATGCAGGAGTTCTATTAGGCAGGAAAGTATAAGCCTACTATGTTCTCTGAAGCAGAGAGAACAAAATATTTGTTTGTGTACACCACTAATTAGTATCTTACTTTCCATGAAAAGATCACGGGTGGCTCTACTTGTTTTGCAGTTACATTTAATTTTCAGTTGTTTGTTTGGTGTGCAGGATACTTATTACTGTGTAACAGACTACTTCAAAACGGTGTCATGTCATAATAAGCATTTAACTAGAGGAGTTAAGGATACAAGACAGTGATCTGACTTTTCTTTTCAAGTCATTATTTGTTTTTCTTCAAAAGTATCAGAGTTCCCTAGGTCAAATTTTATTTTTAGTCCACAGATCTCTCCTCTCTTAAATAACAAACTAGAACGTTGAAATATTTGATACTTTTGTTTAAAAAAAAGATAGCAAGCATGCCAAATGTATTGTATTTAGAAAAGTATTTCAGAGAGGGGAAAGGTGAAAAGAAGGCTATTTTGCAAAGCTTGATGGAGAGAAGGTGGTTAGGTGGAATGAAATTATGAGGCAAAAAGCAGGCAAGATCCAGAACTCAGCCTTCTGACATCATTCAGTTAAAATAGAAGTCCACACTGATCAAAATTTTAAAAATCAGTCTAAAATTTTTCCAGAACGGTTTCAGTACATAGGTTGCTCCCTTTGTTCCCAGCCTCTGAGTATTTTTAATTTCAACTGGTATTTAAATCTATAGTTAATTGTAACATGTCTGTGAAGCAGAGAGTGTGTGTGAACAATCACATGTGCACTTGCTTATTGGGGTAGATGGGATATGGACATGATGGACCTAATTAAGAGATTGGGCTTCCAAATGTGTTTAGAAGGTGCATAAAAGTTGGACCATGACTTTAAAAATATGATGTATTCAAATTGTTACACAAGTAATACATGTTCAGTAAATTAACTTTTGAAACTTTAATCATAAATCAGTAAGAAACAAAAATGCAGATGTATACCACCTTGATCCTACAACCCAGACATGGCACTATTAACATTTGTGTGTATAACCTTCTAGGTTCTTCCCTTGAAAATATCATTTATAACTTTTTAACATACAATATATTTGCAAAATTGTTTCTATTTTGTTTTAGTATTCATTGTTTGGGTAAATCCTCCATATGCATTTGTCCAGTTATTTCCTTAAGCCAATTTTCTATAAATAGTTGGGTGGAAGAGATGCTGGAACCAGAACTAGACCACTGGCTCTCAGTATGTGGTCCCTGGACCCTCATCATCAATACCACATAGGAACATTTTAGAAATGCAGATTCTTTCACCCACTCAAGACCTACTGAATCAAAACTGGAGTGACACCAAGAAATTTGTTTTTATTTTTTTTTTTTTTAATTTTTTTTTTCAACGTTTATTTATTTTTGGGACAGAGAGAGACAGAGCATGAACGGGGGAGGGGCAGAGAGAGAGGGAGACACAGAATCGGAAACAGGCTCCAGGCTCTGAGCCATCAGCCCAGAGCCTGACGCGGGGCTCGAACTCACGGACCGCGAGATCGTGACCTGGCTGAAGTCGGACGCTTAACCGACTGCGCCACCCAGGCGCCCCAAGAAATTTGTTTTTAAAAGCCTTCTGGGAGTATTGGTACAGACTCAAATTTTTGAACCACTGAGGTTGACTTAAGGTACAAATCTTCATCTCCTTTGGGTCTGTCTCTAGTCCATATGACTTTGTATTTAGCACCTGAAACTACCTTGCTCCTAGCAAAGACTCACATGAACTTTGTTCAGAGTATACTCTGTATGTAGGGGTTGGGTGTGTTACAGAGCAGTTTCTTCCATGTCCACTATTTTTTCTCTGAGATCACTTTTTCTAGTTTGTTTGGGTATTTAATTTCATTACAGTTACTTTCTTCAGTATCTGATGATCCCTAGCTTTCCTTTCTTGTTTACAGCTGAGACATTAAAAAGCTGATTGGAATCTCTCTGTGCATCACTGACTAGTGGGCTTTACTATGTGTCCATAAGGCAGGTTTTGCAAAATAGCAACCCCAAGACCAGTATGTATAGGTGTTTTCTCAACCATGACCCTGGTTGACAGCATTTTGTGAGTTGAATAGAGAGAAGACCATGGATTCTCAGTCTTTGATTTGTATACATTGTCTTAATTCCTTTTCCTCAGGACAATGCCTTTAGCTGGCTCTCTTTCCAGTTCTCCTCCCCAGAGAGCAAACATGTTTTCTGCCAGATTGCAGAAAGAGTGGTCTCATGGCTGCATAGGCTGTGGGAGGATATCTTGGGTCTCAGATGTTCATTTTGTATTCATATAAATTTCTGTCAGAGAAATTTGGCACGTGAAATACCTCATTCTTTTGAAAAAAAAATCAGAAAATTATGAGTTTCATTTCCAGCCCTCAGATAGAGAACTTAAAACTCCATTTATCCTTTTGTATTAATCTTTCATCTATCATCTATCTATCTATCTATCTATCTATCTATCTATCTATTATCTATCTATCTATCTATTATCTGTATATCTATCTACCTACCTACATACATACACCTTGATATATCTTTGTTAACCATGATTTGCTTAGTTCAATTAATGACAAATCAGTTGAGGTACTGTCTAGAAAAAATATGTCTCTCATTTTAAAAGAAGTATACCCTAAATTTACAACAGGAAATGTTACTGTCTAGTATCTCTCATAGTCTCATTCCTCTATTCTGTGTATTCATACTTCTTAAAATCTGAAGAAATCTTGAAGCTTTTTCATTCAATGTCACCATAATTTGTCTTATTTTAGGAGTACTGCAAAATTCTAGATGCCCCCTGCCATTTCCATTGCTTCCAAATAATCCCTTTCCTCAGTTTCTTAATTTCTAATGTTTGATACACCATAGTCTTTCTGTCACCTCTCTGTCCTATAATATAGGAACCTGGCTTTAGATCCCCTGGGGTTATGAGCTAGCCTGTCTTCTACAGGTTTACTCATTTTTCTGCTAGATAAATTACCCACCTTGAAAGCTCTAAGGTTGGAATGATGACCTGAAAATCTTCGAAGGAAGCATAATCCTGGAATTGTATTATTGTTATTACTTAGTGATTTACCAGTTAAGAGAATCTTTTAATCAGACAGTGAGGATAGAAGAGGCTAAAGAAGTACATCAGGGATAAGTATGTTAAATCTTGATAACACTCAGAAACGGAAAAGGAATCAGTGTGTCTAGTATTAAACCTGAAAAGATTGACCTTAACACAAGGAAATAATCCTCAAGGTTAAAGACAGTACAAATTTTTCTCTGTTGATAGATACTTAGCTGGTCTTCCTGGCGATAAGTAGTGATTAAAACAACATAAAAAAGAAAAAAACAAGGGCCTTGTAAGAAATGAAAACCGAACATGGAAAGGGAATAACTGTTGCAAGACTCAGGGGAAGAACACACTTCTGAGAAATACCAGTGACAGATTCAGAAAAAAATTTCCAGAACTTTGTTTGAAATTTTATTGACCTATTTGAAAAGGTCAATAAAATGCAAGAAAAAAGCATATTCTAAAATAGGGACTAGGAGCCAGGTGAAGAGATAAAAAGGCAAAGGTTTGAGAGAAGACACAGGTGCTGAAATGGAAGATAGAAAAAGAACTATTACAGGAAAAATTAAAAGCCTGTATATAGTATGATTCAAATCCAAATATGGGGAATTAAAAAGAAAAATTAATTCTGTGACTCATGGAATCGTGATATCTAGGGAAAATTAGATAAAGTCTCTCAGAATTCCGTCAAGACAATGAGATAATCATTATTAGAAACTAAGGAATTGTTTAATAAAGAGAATACAAATATTATGTGTACATAAATATTTGATAATTTTAATGAAGGCATCAGAACAAACATAATGGGATCAGTTATTAATAATATAATAGAAAAGTTTTTGGAGCTGAAGACATAATCAAATATAAAACACACACATACATACACATATACATATAAAAAAATGAATCAGAAATTATACCAGAAATATGAGTACACTGTACTATTTAGAATTCCTTAATTCATTAATATCTATTAAAGTAAATATTTTACTTATTGTTAAAAAGCGCATTTGATATTATTAAATTAAGAATAATTGTCTCTTTTGTAACATAAAGAATAATGCTTTTCAGGGCACCTGGGTGGCTCAGTAGGTTAAGCATCCAACTCTTGGTTTCTGCTCAGGTCACAATCTCATGGTCCACCTGGCTCTGAGCTGACAGTGTGGAGCCTGCTTGGGATTCTCTCTCTCTTTCTCTCTCTCTACCCCTCCACATCTCTCTCTATCTCAAAATAAATAAACTTTAAAAAAAAAGAGTAATGTTTTTTCAAAGGAAGAGCATTTTTCTGAAAAATACCACATATAGGGTCCAACATTACATTCCGTACCATCTTGGAGACATTCTCATTAAAATGGTAAAAAGACAAAGATATTTCTTAATTAAAATTTTTTTTAATGTTTTATTTATTTTTGAGACAGAGAGAGACAGAGCATGAGCAGGGGAGGGACAAAGAGAGAGGGAGACACAGAATTTGAGGCAAGCTCCAGGCTCTGAGCTGTCAGCACAGAGCCCAATGCAGGGCTCAAACCCACCAACCATGAGATCCTGACCTGAGTTGAAGTTAGACACTTAACTGAGCCACCCAGGCTCCCCAAAAGACAATGATCTTTATAAATATTCTTATTAGTCAAATTATGTTCTGGAATTTCCAGATGATGCACTGATATAAAACAAAATAAATGAGGCAAATACAATGGAAAGAAAATTAAACATTTAACATCATCTATAGACAACAGGTGAAAAGGATTAGAATACTGAGAGGTGTGTGAACAAAATTAATCTGCAAATATGCATGCACATGTGTGTGTAATCCTCTTATTCTTTATTCTTTTATTTCCTTAATTTCTTTGAGCATTTTAAATGGTTTTACATTACAATTCATTTCAGATTTTAAGTGTAGATTTAATTCATTTGATGTGAATCCTCCCATTTTTGAGTTCTGTAAACTGACTTTCTTGGCATTGAATTTTCCTCAGATGTTCCGTCATCTCATCTATGTGCTATTTTACACTGGATTTAGCTTTCATGGGATTTTTGGACACATTTCCTGGGTTGTGTAAGTTTCAGTACAGAGGCCGATCTAGGTTTGGCTCAATCCATTTTCTACATAGATCCCAGCTCTGAGCCTGTTTGTATGTGAGTGCCTTGGTTTGGGGTTTCCTCACAGGCTGGCCAGGATGAGTTCATCAACAGCATTGGCTACAAATTCTAATTGTTCAGTGGTGAGTCAGCTTCCATCAGCAGCCTGGAGCAAGACTTCTGTCAAGAAACAAGGACTGGTGGGGGAGATTCACGGGTAGCATTTTGCAGGCAAGCACAATTTCTCAAACCTGAGCTTCAGGCAGAATCCTAGTGAGGGTAACTGGCCAAAACCATATGCTGTGGACTCCGCTTCAGCCCTGGGTGAGGATTCCAGGTCTTCCTCTCACTCCGTGGGCCTGCCAGTTCAGATTCTTCTCGGCATTGTGGGTTTCTTCTTTTGTTTCTATTTATTGTTTTAAAAAATACAGATTTTCGCCAGAATTTGTATTTATTCGGTGAAGAGTGTGATATCAATGTGTGGCCCATATTTCCCCCAGAGGTCAAATTTTTCTTTTCTCTTTGACTTCTCATACGTATTGAGGCTAACTAAAATACACTGAAAACACTTTCTACTGTTTGTCTGGTAGGTTTTACTCTATGTCCTAGTTTTCATATCTAAGATCTCCGAAAGGTCTAGAATGCTTCATGGGTTTTTATTTTTGTGTGTGAATTCAGTTATCAAAGTTTTGGAGACTATTTGGAAGAGAAAGTAGAAGGAAAAGACAAAATTAGAGTGTCTGTACACAAAATAGGAAGTCACTAGTGAAAAGCACATAATGCATGCTGATTTAATCAGCACCAAGAACAAGAAAACATTCAATGAAAATGCAGGGTGATGAATTTACAGCAGCTAAATGAAATATGTGCTTTCACAGCACGCAGCAAGTCTGTTGAATTCTTCTTTGGGAAATCACGATGCAAATAATACAATATCCGTTGCTCTGATTGTCTCGGCCACCTGCATCATCCCTTTGGTTTGGGTCAGTACATTAGTCAGGAGATGAGAGTCCATGAGTCTCCGAGATGCCAGCACTACACTGGAAGGAAGATGAGAGACATTTGTCAAACCCACTTGTCAGCACCTGTTTTCTTCCTGTGGGTTTTATGAGGAGGTTAATCACACAATTGTTTGTTTTCTTGTATTTATGCCAACGCTTTCTCCCAAAATGTTAATTTATTCTTGCTCTCTGTGGTTAGTCTGCACTTCTTTCATTCTTCTTTCTTTCTTTTTCTTTTTCTTTTCTTTTTTTTTTTGGGGGGGTGCTTCATAGACCATGAAGATCTTCAAAACCTCAACTATGCTTCCATGCATTGGGGAAGTGAAAATCATAGATTTTTCTCCACCATTTTTTACCATAAAGACCTGATCTGACATGGGAACTGTATGGGGTGGGACACTGGGAAGTTTGCTTTGGAATTTATGCCCTTTATTTTTCTCTTGCCAGAAAAAATTCCAGTATATTATACAATTTAAAATTCCTACATAGGTAAAAGTGGCTGTGTGGATTAGTGCCACTTTCTCACCTCTGCTTAAGGCTCAGACAGTTAATTTTTTGCATTAGAGATCCATTTCTTTTTCTTTAAGAATAGAACTATAATTGGCCAAGAAAAATCCAGCCTCTAACATTTCACATTAAAACTTTTGCACTGGAAAACAAGGTAAATAGGTGCTCTTAATTTGTTCTGAATTTTAAAACCATTTTAAAGATTCAAAATACTTAATAAAATATGTCAGAATGAGAAATACTATCCCATGTTGTTTTCTTTTGCTATACATTGATCAGAAAGTTATAAAAGCAACTCATTTGCTTGGAAATAATTAAACATCCATCAATAGGGGATCAGTGCAAGAGTCAGCAATTTGCAGCCTGT
Source organism: Panthera leo (assembly GCF_018350215.1). Lineage (NCBI taxonomy): Eukaryota > Metazoa > Chordata > Mammalia > Carnivora > Felidae > Panthera > Panthera leo. Next base: position 91,933,673 of record NC_056681.1, read on the forward strand.
TTTTGTAAATAAATTTTATCTGGAAACCAGGCAAGCCCATTTGTTTACATATCCTATTTGGTTGCTTTTGTACTTTAGTGGCAGAATTGAGTAGTTGAGACAACATAGCAAACGGAACCAAAAATAGTAGTATCTGGGCTGTTAAGAAAAATTTTGTCAATTCTCAGATTGGTTGCAATTCTCGGATTGATTCTTCCAACAATAAAACACTGTGTGGTATGAAAAATGATGGGCATCTTTGTATATGAGTATTTTAGTTTCTTATTGCTGCTATAAAAAATTACCACAAATGTGATGCCTTGACACAAAACCAATTTATTGTCTTATAGTTTTTGAGGTCAGAAGTCCAATAAAGAACTTACTAAGCTAAAATCAAGGTGCTGGCATGGTTGTATTCTTTCTGGAGGCTCTTGGGGAGAATCTGTTTCCTTGCCAGCTTTTAGAGACCACCTGCATTCCTTGGCTCACAGACCTTCCTCCCCAGCTCCCTGACCATCTTCAAAGCCAGCAAGAGTGACTCTAGTCCTTCTCATGCCACCCTCATCCGGTTTCATTCTTCTGCCTCCTTTCACTTAAAAGGACCCTGTGAAGGCCCCTGGGTGGCTCAGTCAGTTAAGCATCTGACTTTGGCTCAGGTCATGATCTCATGGAGTTTGAGTTGGAGCCCCCCATATTGGTCTCTCTGCTCTCAGCACAGAGTCAGCTTCAGATCCTCTTTCCCCTACTTTCTGGGTCCCTCCCCTGCTCATTCTTTTTCTCTCAAAAAAAAAAAAAAACAAACACACACACACACACAAAAAAACCTGAAAAGGACCTTTGTGATTACATTGGTAATCCAAGATAATCTCCCTATCTCAAAGTCAACTGATTAGCAACCTTAATTCCGTCCATAACTTCAATTCCTCTTTGCCATGTAACCTAACATAGTCACAAATTTCAAGGAAGTAGAATGTGAACATTTTGGGGAGGAGAAGCACAATTCTGTCTACAAAGAATCTAAAGATATTCATAATGTTCTATCATTTGGGAAAAAACAAAATAATAAAACTTAATATACAAAATGGTTTAGCTTAAAATTTGTGTTTGTGCTGTGACTAGAAAAATAATTCTCAAAGAATTTATGAAAAACATTACAATTATTTCTCTTCTGAGCCATGGGATTATGCATTCTTTTTAATTTATATATTTAAAAATTATGTTGTTAAACAATGAGCACTTGTCACTTTTATAATGGGAAAGATCTAAATGTATATAATAGTAAATTGGAGACCAATTACGATGGAAATTTCAGAATAAGCAATTTTGCAAAACAAAACCATTGTTCCTAAGTATATTTTTTTCAATGTTTCCTGTATGATTTTTGTCTTTTAACAGAAGCAGATACTTCTTACTTTTAAATTTGGGGCAGGCTCTGCTGCAGCCTTAATGCAAGTGCTTCCCAGAGGGGCTTTGCTTCCCTGATTCATAGAAAACCTAACCCTATCCCTTTAGGCTAGGATGTCCCAACCTACATAGAATGGAATCACTTGAGTTGGCATAGAGATATGGCTTCTCTGGCTTTGTCATCTTTCTTGAATATTCCATACTTTCCAAGTCCCAAGTTACTGATTTATAGCTTTTGAAATCCATTTGCATACCTCACACAATCTCCAAGTCATTCCAGTGCATGTTAGAGTTGAAAAAATATTGATATTCAAATTCTCACTTCCTTTTTGCTTGTACCTCCCGGAGACAAATTGCGGAGGCCATTTTGTTGCGTGATGATTTTATTTTCCTCCTCCTCCTCCACCCCCTCCTCCTTCTTGAGATAATTCAGTTGCCTTTCTTTTTCTCAACTGTTTATCATATAATGTCCACTTTTAGTTTTGATAGAATAATGCCTGTTGTTTGATATTAATCTGTTATCCCAGATGATCTTAAAATTTTACAATTTCTTTCACTTACATTATATCCTGTATGAATTCAGCTTTATTTAGTAATAAACTTTTCTGCTTTCCCTACTATGTGTATATTTTGAATAGTGCTTCTTTTTTGATGTGCTACTTTGTATGCTTTTGTAGCAGGTGATTAATATCTCAATATTATCAACCAGAGCAATTGCACTATTTGAAATAAAAAACAATGGTTTTTTAAAAGTGTCAGATTAGAGACTAGAAGAATCTTTAAAGGATTCACAGTAAAAAATAGGAAAAGTCAAAAAGGGGAAAAGAATAAAGAAGCAGAATGGCTTTAATTGCTTTGAGTTTAGCTTTCTCTTGCTCATTAGCTTTGATATGGCTTAGGGGACAACTGTTATTCGCACCTTTATCAGAGAAATTAACTGAAGAGTATGTGAACCTAACCTTCATATTCTGTACACTAGCCAGCACATTATGGGTCTTTAGAAGAGACTAATAAGGAGATTATTAATAAATATGAGGACAATATTTTTCTCTAATAGTCAGAAACAGAAGCAGCAGCTCTAACCTAAAATAAAAATAAATACAGTAAAGAAATAACCAGGAGCTTGGGTCAAACATCTTATAAAGAGAATCTAAAAACACTAGATGTGGGGCGCCTGGGTGGCTCAGTCGGTTAAGCCTCCGACTTCAGCTCAGGTCACGATCTCGCAGTCCGTGAGTTCGAGCCCCGTGTCGGGCTCTGGGCTGATGGCTCAGAGCCTGGAGCCTGCTTCTGATTCTGTGTCTCCCTCTCTCTCTGCCCCTCCCCCATTCATGCTCTGTCTCTGTCTCAAAAATAAATACACTTAAAAAAAAAAAAGAACACTAGATGTAATGTGACTGGATTAGTTTTGTGTGGTTAGCTAAGCAATAATGTGTTATAAATAACATTCAAACTGGGGAAAGCTATATTTTTTAAATGACTAAAACTTGTCCATTACAAAAATTTCTCAAACCTTTACGTATACATGAGAACTTGGACATTGATCTCATAAACCTTATCATCTCTTTAAAGAGACAGAGCTTAACTCTGACTTCAGGGGGAAAAAATCAAAGAACCTAGTAGCATCTATGCTAAGAGCCTTACTGGTTGGAAAATCAGGAGGGGCTGGAACAGTCAGTAAAGGCTCAATGGTTGAGAGGAGATAAGTGCTGAGCTTCAAAGGATCTTGGAAGAATAAATGCAGGATGAGATTTGTGGGTATGCATAATGAAGGGATTTCCAGGAGCAAAATTGGAAGGCAAGCAGATGTACAGCAGGCTATCCCAATGGTTTACTGAAACTTGGGTGAAGTTGGAAAGACAAGAAACATCATATGAAACAAAAGTACTTCAGCTGATACTTGAGGTAATCTTACCTATTTATCCCCAAAGGGATCCCCAATTGCCCAGACATGATGAGAGACAAACACCTATTAGCACAACTAAAAGACAAAATTCAAAGCTAAAAGATAAAAAGAGGTGGAATTTCTATCCAAGAGTTCTGTTTGCTGAAAAGAGTTGGTTTCCGAGCTCTCTAGAATCTAAGAAAAACAAGGAAAGCACAAATAATAAGGTATTATTTTTTCTTGTTAAAAGGAGAAGTCCAGTTTTCCTTCCCTCAGCCCTAGAGGAATTTTTGTTAAGAGCATTGAGTAACCACAAGTAATGGCCTTGAGAACAATTAAAAATATGGAGGCATTTTGTAGGTGGTGACTCTCCTTTACTCACACTTGGTGAGAGCAAAGTGTAATGGGGACTAGAATAAGAAGGAAGCTTTGAATGCCAGACTTGCTTGACCAAAGTCCCAGGCAATTTTCCTATTATATTTATTTTGACTTTAGGTCAAGGCTGCTACATCAGTGTCTGGCTAATAGAGAACAATAAACTTCCCTTAGTTATTAATAATTTTCTCATTAGTCTCTTCCAAGGAACCATAATGTGCTAGTTGGTGGCCAGCACACGCAGACAAGGGTCATACACCCTTCCGTTAATTTTCCTAATGCAGGTGTGAAAGTCAGTACTGGATCATAATCCATGCCGAAGCTAATGAGAAGGAGAAGTCTAGACTCACAGCAGTTAAGGGCATTCTGCTTCCTTATTCTTCTTTCTTTTTTTTTTTTAATTCTTCTTTCGTTTAAATAGGCTTTATTGTGAATTCTGTGATTCGACTGGTCTCTGTTCTGATATTTAAAAATGCATTACTTTTTTTTAAGTAGTACAATTGATTTAATTGACAATATTGTGATGTTAATCATCAGTTACAGAAGAAGGCCAGGAGCATATTGTAGTTTTTAAATGTAGACATTTCTTGTGTGTGAGGACACTGCATTAACTTTGGTGACAGCTCAGTATTCTTGGGTAAGGGTAGGATCTGGAGAATACCTTGAAGGCCAGAGGGAGAACTTTTGGCTTTTTGTTTTAAAAAGTAGATAGTCGTGGAACATTTAAGTGACTATAGAATAAAATAATCTGTAATTATTTCAAACACTTTTCTGAAAAGAGGCACATTCTTCTTTTTATTTTTCCTTCCAATTTGGAAGAAGACTGAGAGTGAATAATATATAGTTACAACCGTGATTTCCTGATATGCCAAATAAGTACCAAGAAATAGCTACATTTATGGAGTTTATGTTAAGGCCTATAACTGGTATGCAAATTCCCAGCCGATAATTGTTTTCACAATCAGGCCCAGAGGCATTACCATGAAGGAAGTAATTATAAAATGGTTAATTAAAAGTAATTATAAAATGGTAAATTACTTTTTATACATCCTCATGCATTGTTCAGTTATAACTTAATCTTTGAAATACTGGAATGGCTGCCTCCCAAGAACACAGCACCCTTCGGGGAAATGTGGCTCGTCAGCCAGTAACAACTGCCCTTTTTAAAACTTTGCAAACTCAGATTCTGGGATGTTCCGGCTCAACAGCTGGTCCCTTGTCCTGTGCCATGGTCAATGTTTAATGTACTACAGCAGAGTTCCCCAAAGTGTGGCCTGAGCTCCCCTGAGGGCCCTCTCAGACCATATGGGAGAGCCGATGTGCTGCTGATGTGAGCACCTGGCAAGCTTTGCAGACGACAGGGCGCACAGCAGCCGATGCTATGTGAGCAAGCAGGTGGGTATTTGTTTGAAGAGGGGAGGATACTGATAAACTTTAACCATGTGAAACAGGCCTGGAAAATTCAACCAGATGCCAAAAAGGCCTCGCTGGGCCCAAAATATGAGAATTCACACAGAATTAAAACTTAATTACTAAAAGTTATAGTCCACAATTTAGCTGCAATTTGAAAAACAACTATAAAAGTTGAAAATACAGACTGGTGAAAATCACTGTTGAATAGTAGAGCCAGTGATTATCCCTACACAGGAAAACTGAAGGTGGCCCCACGACTTGCACCTTGCTTTTCTCAGGCGACATTTTATACCTCTGGTCTAGAGAAGTGAAATACAATTCAGAATGCTGAATTAAATTTAAATTTCAGACAAACATTTTTTTTAGTGGAAGTATGAATTTTTGGTATAAGTATGTTCCACATATTGTATGGGGCATACTGATATGAAAAAAATCATTGTTTATCTGAAATTCAAATTTAACTGGGCCTCCTAGATTTTTACTTGCTAAATAGAGCAGCTTTATATACTTCCAAAGTGGTTTCTGCTGGTGGAAGAAAACATTGATATTTTGCATATTAATCAAGCTACCTTACTAAATTCTCTCATTGGTTCTTTTCAGTTTTCCAGGTATGAAACCTTGCTTTGGCAAATATTGATATTTTTGCCTTCTCCCTTCATATGATGTCTTCCTTTTCCTTGTATGATTGCATTGAATAAAAACATAAAATCGCAGTTAAATAATACTGGCGATACTGGGTATCTTTGTGAACCCCTATGCCTCCAGGTTACTATTTTATTTAATTTGCAAATTAAGCAAGTAAGCCTCCCATCCCAAGTTCTGTGAGAATTCTAGCTTATTATTCACGATTTCTGAAAATTCTGGGGCTTGTATTCTCATGGTGATTTCATCTTATTCTAAATTTTAATATCTGATGTAGGCTCAGTACCTCTGCTTCTGTGGTCTCTGCCTCTATGACTACCTTCCTTTCTCTATGTATTGAAGTCATACCAATACAATGCTGGTATGCAGTAGACCAAGAGAGCAGAAGGGAATTTACAGTACCCATGCATCTGGAAACAACTTAAAATTCACTATTAGCTGTCATTTTCTTTCTCCCTTTTTTAAGTTTATTTATTTATTTTAGAGAGAGAGAGAGAGAGAGCACGAGTGGGGGAGGAGAAAAGAGAGAAGGAGAGAGAGAACCTCAAGCAGTCTTCACACTGTCAGCGCAGAGCCTGATGCGGGGCTTGATCTCACCACGGTGAGACCATGACCTGAACTGAAATCAAGAGTAGGATGCTTAACCGTAGCTGTCGTTTTCTTTAAACACAAGGAATACCTCCCAGGTCATCTCACTCTCCCTAGATTGCTATCTGTAACCAAGAAGTTGTACCTGTTATTCCACTCCATAGGCAGCTCCTCCTACAGACCCTTATTCTACTCATTTAAGTATATGCAGGAACTCTTACATGTGTCAGCTCTCCCCAGGCATATGAAGACTTCAAATGCATGTTGCTTTTTTTGTCAAAAAAATTGGGTTACTTGAATAATTTTGTGTGTACAAAAACTTGGTGTGTTCATTAAGAAGTTAATTTTGTTGAAGGGCCATCTTCCCGTTTCTCCACTATTAGCAATGCAAAGTACTGCCAAAAGAGTGAAATGACAGATTTCCTTTAATTTGGGCTAGCTCAGATTGTAAAGCAGGTCTCTTCTGGGAATGGGAGCGGTAATTGGAAGATGAGTTCTTCTTCCGTTTACAATTGTCTCGCTTCTGACTTTCATGTGCCTTCTAATTATTTCTTAACTATTAATTATAAAATAGGCTATTGCTTTGAGATGAATACTTTTGTTATGCTAAGGAAGTTCTTGACAGTAGTGATGTTGAGTTATATCAAATTGCTTTCTGACATCTATCAAGAAGACAACCAGCATTCTTCCACTACCATCTTTGATCAATTGGTAGGTTAAAAGATATTTCCTGATACTAAGCCATTTTTGCTTTCCTGGAAAATAGTTGTTTTAGCTGTGTTTTTTAATGGAATGCTTGAATTTTCTTATATACTGTTAGCTCTCATCTGATACAGCAATGTTTCTCACTGTTCTAGGAAATAATCAATGCTCCATTAGCAAAATTGTTGTAATGAAATGAACTTCAGAAATTCTTCCTAGGTCAGGTACACAAAGCTTGGCCCCATGTTAAAGCTGTAGAGAAATACAAAGTTTAAATACCTGTTTTCATTTTTTAAAGAATTGAACTAACCTATTTGTACAAGGGAAATACATTCCATAAAACAATTGAAAAGGTATTTTTTCCTTTTTTTGTAAGTTCTGTAAGAGTTTGTGTATCAGATGAATTTTATGATTTCATAAATGTTTTAAGGAATTCTTTAGTCAACCCGTTTGTATGCGGTGCTATATGTGTGTGTGTGTGTGTGTGTGTGTGTGTGTGTGTGCGCGCGCGCGCGCGCGTGCACGTGTGTGTGCACGCACATGCATGCATATGTGATTTTTTTCCTGGAAAACTTTAAAATTAGGGTTTCTAATTTCTCTGATGATGGCTATGGTAAGATTTGTTTTCATAGAAACATATTCATTCAAGGTATTCCTACAGAACTGTGTGGAATTATCTATATAATATAGAATTCTTTTATAGCTTTTAACATATTTTTACCTGTATCTCTACAACTTTTACCTAATTGCCATTTCAGTTCTTTCGATTTAACTTACTTCTCTACATGTACTGCCTATCGAACATCTTAAGCAAATGATCTTACTACTTAACACATAGAGAAAACAGACGCTAATACACAGAAATGTCCTCCACTTTTGTCTATGCTGAATACTTCCTTTCAGTATTTAAATATTTCAGATCTCTTTATCTTGAAAATTAAGCCCAGATGGTTCTAAAATGTGTCCACAAATTTTTTTTGATACTCCTCTCTTCAGAGTAGCGGTTAATTCCCTTCTCCTTGAGTGCGTATTAAACTTCACAACTTGCTTCTAGTAAATAGAATTCAGCAGAAGTGATGGTATATCACTTCCAGGAAAAGGTTATAAAATGACTGCATCTTCCATCTTGAGTGCACACTCCCTCTGACACGCTGTCTTGTATGCGCTCTTTCTCTTTTCCTTGGGTCACTTGCTCAGGGGAGCCATGTTGGGAACAGTTCCACGGTAATGTCCAAGTGATGATGAACTAAAGCATCCTGCCTAAAGTTACATGAATGGGTGTGGAAGCCGAATACCCAGCCCCAGTCAAGTCTTTTAGAGACTGCAGCCCTGACAGACAGCTTGATTGCAATCTAATGAGGTACCCACTCAGCTCAATAGCTCCAAAAGTCTTGAAGCTTATAACTGCGTGTGAAAGTAAATGTTTGTTGATTTAAATTGTGTTTGGTATAATTTGTTATGGAGCAATGGATAAATAACATACCTTCTTTTAGTCCTCCCACCCCCGTCTCTCTATCACTACTACCCTATATCTCTATCTCCTTTCACAGGAAAAAAGTTGAAAGATAAGCTTAATTGGCTTAAGGACATTTATGATCTCACATAACAGACAGTATTCTGGGTTCACATACCAACGGCAGGTCTGAGTCTGGCTAACTTAATGGCTCAGTGATGTCATCATGATTCCCTGAGCATTTCTCTTTTCTTTTCTGTCATCTTCAGTATATTTGGTCTTAGGCTGACTCCTTTCGAAAGGAGTCCAACATTGTTGCTGAAGTTCCAGACATCACAGTTATCACAGTTCCTGTGATGGTCTCACTGGCAAAATGATCCTATTTGATTTCACTTTTCTTAAAAAAATTTTTTTAATGTTTATTTTTGAGAGAGAGACACAGACAGTGTGATTTGGGGAAGGGGCAGAGAGAGAGGGAGACACAGAATCCAAAGCAGGCTCCAGGCTCTGAGCTGTCAGCACAGAGCTTGTAGTGGGGCCGGAACCCACGAACCATGAGATCATGACCTTAGCTGAAGTCAACACTCAACCGACTGAGCCACCCAGGCGCCCCTGATTTCTCTTTTTTAAAATGAGGAAAACCATCTCAGAATCCCTCTGGCATTGGTCAAAGTCTTATCATGTGACCATGCCTAAACCAATCCTTAGCTGAAGAGAACAGATCTACAGGACTATCATTCTTAGCTGTACTGCCCCTCTCCAAGGTGTGTAACTGAGTGTTCAGTGATTTAAAATGTTAACTGATACTCATATCAACATTATACTGGTATCTATGTAAGTATAAGCTGCAAGTATATATTATCTTTCTTCCTTAAAGCTCTGTTTTCCCTTTATTTTTTCTAAATCCCATTTAGCAGACCTTCCAATTTTTTTTTAATAATTCTCTAGAATTCGTCCTTATTTCTTTCACATTGCCTTGATAATTTGATTCTTACTAGAGCTGGGCAATATTATCTCCTATCACTGGGAGGATGATTACAAAATGACCTGGAAATAGTATTAATTAGGGCAAGTTTGTAAATTCTATTATAGGAATTACTGTCCTGACTTTGGTCAGTTTGAAATTTCGTAAAATTAAGGCATTTAAAATGAGAAATACTCCCCAAATGGTAAGTCTTTCTATTCTGAGAGCATCAAGCTAGAGTCAGCTAGAAGGTGATTTTGATAATGAAATTATAAACCCTTGTCATGGAAATAGTATTTGACCAGCCAAACAGAGTCCTTCTTAGCTTCTGTGTCATGGATAAAATGGCTACAATATATTGTGACAGAGAAATGGATTTGCTTGAAGATGCACACATTGATAGGTAAGGTTGAACAGAAAGTACCTGACAAAATTGACTACTATACTGTCTAATGAAAAATATCATTTTAGTTTTAGATCTGACGTTCTTGACAATATAATTAATCTGAGAGATTGTGGAAGAAAAAATATATATATAATCCATCATAAGAGTCATGTAGTATTACAAAACTTAAGCCTTAAATTTAGCATTATTAGAATGTAATTAGAATTGGCCTATGTAGTCAGATTGTTACACATTTTTGAAATCTAAAAATTCCAAGCCTCTCTTTATTCTCTGTACTAAATGTCCAGATACACTAAGTGATGTACTTTGACTATACCTATTAAAGTCTTTAGTGCTAGTTATTGAGTATAAGCATGGCTGCTGTGAAGGAGAAGGTAAAATTAAATGTCTAAATAGTGAAGTCATAGCAGGTGAGCCCTAATAGAACCATATGCTTTGATTTGTAATAGGGTTTGTATCAACTTTTTGGCACGCCAGCTGACATTGTTTGTTCTTTACAAAGTGTTCTCTGATACTATTTTTGTGTTAGTTTTTATTTTCATTCAGTAATGCAATTAATACATTGTCACCATTTTCCTATTAGTGACAGAACAAAATACTTGCAATCATATGCTGTTTGAGTTTTTAATGATAATGGATCTGATGAATTAACCTTATAAAAAATGAAATTGTTCATCATTTACCATCCCTTATATTATTTTAATTAGATGGTAATCCCCACTCCATGTCTAGTTTCATATATGTTTTTAAATTTCCACATTCATCTCTAAATTCCTGAAAAATGTGATAACACTGGAAATTTATAATGAAATAATAAATAGAAAAGTGACTTGGACTATTGATAAGTCTTCTAAATATTCAAATTATTGAAGAAATTAAATTTGTGATTACAAATTATCTAGAAAATAATGATGATGAAAACATTTAAACAAATTGAACCAAGTTGTTCTTCATAGCAAATTCAAAGTTTCAAGTGCTCAAGCATAAGCAAATGACATATGTATAGACAATCTAAAGATTTACTTCAAGAAGCTAGAAAAGAAAAAAATAAATTAAATTAAGGTGGGAAGTAGGTAAAAGGATATAAGCAGAAATTAGGAAACAGAAAAATCACCATCATGATAAATCCACAATCCAGTTTTTGAAAGGATTTATAACACAGATAATTCTAGGCCAGATTACAAAGGACAAAGGAGAGAGGGAAAAGAAAAGAAAAAACCACACTTTGGGAACTGAGAAGGAAGAAATATTCAGATATATTGGTGTTTGTAACTTTTTATTCTTTTACCTGAAAATCTAGAGGAAATAGATGTAAATTTACTGAAGAAAAGTTAGAAATCCCAGCTGACTGATGTGTAGAGTAGAAATTGGGAAGTTGTTAATGAATAGTATCCAAAAAGCATTTGGGCCATAATTATAAGAGAGTTCAATGAAAGCTTCAAGGTGTCAATAATTCCTTTGCTATGTAGAGTTTTTTGGAACCCAGCAAATGAAAGAAGCCTTCCCAATTAACTTTATAAAGTTAGCAAAATCCCAATAGTCAAATCTGAGAAACAGAGCATGCATAATCAATGATCTAAAAAACAAGTTTGAAAATCTCTGTACCTTATTTTCAACTTTGCTATGAACCTAAAACTGCTCTGAAAAAATAAAGTCTTAATGATAACAACAATAATAGATTTGAAGAAATCTATTCTAAGACTATAAGAAAAGTCAAATGCATTATCACTAACTAGGATTTATTCTAGGAATTCAAGAATGAGTCAGTCATTGGAAATGTATGGCATAAATTAACATTTTAATACTTTAAAGGATAAAAAAATTATCTTAATAGATGGCAAAATACACACACACACACATACACATATTTCCTGAGAAAACTTGTAACATTAGACTACAGATATTTTACTAAATAATGAAAGAGAAGTAGGTCAGTGGTCATTGTTACTCAGCCTCTTCATTCTTTTCTGGCCAAGTGCTGACCATTTATCAACTCTCTCCTGTCTGAGGAAGACTATGATGGATGATAGATATGTTTTAATGGACTGACTCATTAGGTTGGTCCGCACCCTATCTGGAATTTTATATAATGGTACATGCAAGCACACACACATACACACACAAACACACACCCACACCCTCAAGATACAGACTTGTAAACTTTGGGAGGTATGAAGTTTTTCAAATTTTTGTACTGAGAAAACCGATAAAAAGAAGATTACATAAGAAATCAACTTAATTGAAAAGATCCATATTCTCCTGGCTCACAGATCATTTTCACTGAGGGCTGTTTTCTTTTGAGGCTGCAGATGTGTAAAATGAGAGTCAGCTTGATTCTGAGAGGTGGACAATCTAGAATTAAACACAGGATGTTGGCAGAAGAGAGAACTACCTCCTTTTCACAGTGACCCAAATATATATTCAAAAATACATAATTGGTTAAGCCATGTAACCAAACACAAAAGCTCTGAAGGGGTACAGGCACCATGCAAGACAGAACAGCCTAGCAAACCAGGGGCCCCATGGGAACATGTTCTCTGTTGTATTTCATGGGAATTAAACTGACATCCTTAAAGCTTTTAAATGTTTTGTAAATCACTTCTGAAATGTTCACTTTTTTGTTTTTTTCCTTTGGCTTCAAACCAGAAGCAAAATGGCATTTGTGTTACTGAAAACTAAAGGAAAAGATTAGATGTATATTTCAATATATGTTACAAATGGCCTGAACAATTTAGATAGATATCGACTATCTATATTTGCTGATGCTAGAAATAATGAAAACCAAACAATGCATCCATCTATGAAAGTGGTTTTCTAGCTGTCTTCTGAAGAGCCCTAAGATGTTAAAATATTTCAGAAGCCATCCAGAGAAGCTCTCCCCCTTGCCCCATATAAGGATGACAAGTGGAGACAGACATTCTTATCCCTGACTTCATAGGTTTTATGTGTGTGTGTGTGTGTGTGTATTTAATGTTCTGCAAAAATTTTCATTCACTGGGGAAAAGGGAAATTATATTGACAAAGAAAAATAAATTAGTAAATCAGTTATTAAAGGACTATAAATGTATTTTATGAGTATAATGGAAAAATTTTAAATAGTATTTGTTTGGGATTACTTATTGGTATTTTAGGATTAACACCTAATATGGTACTTAAAGATGATTCAAGGTCTGAAGTGCAAACAGACCTTACGTGCTAAACCAATACCTTCTGAATTTTAAGAACATGTATATATTTTTAAAGTACATTTGATTCTTTTTCTAATGAGATAAAATTTCAGGAAAAAACTAATCTTTTATAAATTGGGAATACCACTGAACAAAAGCACTAAAGAGATTAAGCCATTAAAAATATTAAGCATTAAAGATATTATAGGATCCTTATACATTTTTTTAAGAAACTCTTTTATCCACATTTTCTTTATGTATTAAAAACTGAAGTAAACCTATAATATTTTCTTTGCAAAAATATTTCTACTTGGGGCTCCTGGGTGGCTCAGCTGGTTAAGTGTCCAACATGATCTTGTGGTTTGTGAGTTCTAGCCTTGATTCTGTGTCTCCCTCCCTCTCTGCTCCTCCTCCATTTGTGCTCTGTGTCTCTCTTTCAAAAAATGAATAAATATTAAAAATTAAAAAAAATATTTCTACTTATAGAGATTGAAAAAATACCAATATTGTTTAAGTACATTATATATTTAAAGTAATAGCCATCTTGTTAAACATGCCAACAGCTTGCAAGCTGTACCATTTTTTTACTGATAAACATCTCTGAAAAATGTAAAAAAAATGAATTCTTGTGAAGGTAGTTGCTTTTCATTTTATTTTTCTACAATAAAGTCTCTGAGGTTTGTCAACTTCTGATGGATGATGATGTAATTGGACATGTTTTATTATAATAGAAGACTGACATGAAAAACATGTTAAATCAATTGGACAATAACATCTTATGTTTTCCATATTTACCTCGACTATTCCATTCCTTCATGATAGTGTATTGGATAATACAAAATCAGCTGTCTGAGTCCAAAAAGGCTTTCAGGTAAATGGAAGCCATCTCTTCATGCTTTTATAAAAATTTCAGAACTGACCCATGTGCTTTAGGTGTGGCTGCAGCCTTGATGGTAGGCTGGTGGGAGTGAAAAAATATCAGGTGAACAGAGCAGGCAGGTCATTTGAGTTCACATGGCAAGGTGACTACTTTCAGTTTTCTAGGACTCACTATCTGTATCCCAGTTGGTAATTCTGGGAGCTAGGGGAGGATTTTGGAGTTCTATTATAATCTCCTATGTCATTTATATTTCTAGCTCAGATCTCACCTGGAGATGTAGTCTTGTTTTTCTAATTGCCTGTGTAACTTGGTTGTCTCAGTTGAACTTGTAATCTCATCCTTTAAATTCCTGCTGGTTTACCTTTTCTCATCTCATTTAATTACATCACCATCTTTCCAATCACTCAAGACATAGAACTGTCATCCTGAACATTTTTGTTTCTCCCCTGGATTAAATGCATCATCATGTCTTATTGACAATAAAGCCCCATGTGACGAGCATCTCTCCGCTTCATCTGACTCCTGTCTTCAGCTTAAATGTTGCAGCTATACTCCTTCTAGTTCTTCAAGAACATCATGCTGTTTCCTACTTGGGGCCTTTGCTCATGCTATTGTTTCTTCCTGGAATGCTCTCCTCACCACCTCACTTAAGTCACCCTTAAATATCCCAAATTACTTTCATCCTGTTAGCGCACACCATTCTTTCCCTTCATAACAGATATCACAATTTGTAATTACAAAATGCTTTTTCTTTTAATTTGGTGTATGTTGTCTCTCCCCTGTACGTGTAAACTCTGTGGGGGCTGGAATCATGTCTGTTTTATTCCATTGCATTTCTGGTGTCTGTCACAGTTCCCTGAGCCCAGTAGATATATACTAAATATTTGTTAAATATAAGATTGGCTTTTAACATTGATGTATTGCTAAAACTGAGAGAAATGTGGAAGCATACTTTCCACTGGATCCTATGGAAACTGATTGGTACACTTGAAATTATTACTTAATTATGAGAAAGGAAAAAGTTGTCACCACAGGTTGTCCTGCTTCATATTTGTAACATTCACATTGTCTTTCAAACAGATACTCAACAGATATTTGAATGAATGAATACATACATAATAACAGTTAAGACCAAAAGTTTGTAAAAAGCTTAGTCAAATAAATCCTATACAGTATCCTAAAATATAGTTGGAAACAAAATGCTTGTTTTCCAAGACATATCTGATTTTCTTCATCTGTCTATTCAAAATTAACATTATCTATTTATAGCTTTCAAATTTAATTTTTTTCCAGAAAGAACATCTAAAGCCACATTATTAGTGAAAGAAATGATTGTGCAAAGACTTCTTTAATTTTACCTTTTATGTTTCCTAAATAAATATTCATGGTGAGAACAGTTTAAAATAGTAATAAAAATAAAGAGGAAGTTAAGGATCACTATTAAACATTCCACCCAAAAAACCAATGTTTCCTTTCTTTCATATGCTATTTCTCATAAAATAAATTTATTTTTTTATAAAATAAATTTCTAAAATATTAACAAGTAATGCTTACTTAGAATTTAGTCTTTGATAATTTCTTTACACATATTAACTAATTCAACCCTTGCAATGACTCTATCAATGTCCCCATTTCACATGTGAAAACACTGATGCTTAGATTTGTTCAAGGTCACATTACCAGTAGGACATAAATTGGGATTGTTTTCCACATGTGTGCTTCCACAATATTTTTTATTATACTATTTATATTATTATTATTATAATGTAATATATTATTTATAATATTATTTATTAAGGAAAGTATCACGCTATGTGGATGTTTAGGTTTTTCAAATTTTTAATTGCTATAAATAATGATAAATATTTTCATACATCTTTACTTGCACAATGTCTTTCCTCCTAGCTCTGAAGGTCTTTTGAGCCCAAGATAACCAATGAGAAGTGGAAACAGAAACAATGCCGACTCTCAGTAACAAAGGAGAGGGCAAACAAAACTTACCTAAGGGAGTGTATAGAGATTACAGTTTATGGAAATCACTGACATGTCTTTCTCTCTCCTGTTTGGTCAAAGAACTTTTGCTATTTTTTCTTTTCAGACTTGCTTCTTTGTTGATATAAACTCTAAGTAGTCTGACTATTCAAATTCCAAACATTTCCAAGTATCTCACTCTGGAATTTCGAAGGGCATTTTTACCTTTCTTTTAATTAAAACAAAAATTTTAATAGACTTTATTTTTCAGAACAATTTTCAGTTCACAGTAAAATGGAACCAGGATATGGATATTTCCCACTTACCCTCTGCTACCACACATGCAGGGCTTCCCCCCATTATCAGCCGTCAGAGCAGTGGTATGTTTGTTATAATTGGTGACCCTCAACTGACACATCATTATCATCTGAGGTCCATAGTTTTCATTAGTTTTCACTCGTGGTGTTGTACATTCTGTTGGCTTGGGCAAATGTATAATGACACACATTCATCATTATAGTATCATACATAGTATTTTCACTGCTGGAACAATCCTCAGTGCTCTGCCTATTTACTTATCCCCCCACTCCAGCCACTGGCAACCGCTGATCTTTTTTGTCTAAGAGTTTTGCCTATTTCTGAATGGCATATAATTGAAATGATACAGTATGTAGACTTTCCAGATTTGTTTCTTTCACCTAGTATGTGGAAATGTGCAATTAAATATACACTTAAGTGTGCAATTCAAAACATTTAAGGTTCCTCTATGTCTTTTCATGGCTTGACAGCTCATTTCCTTTTAGTGTATTAATATTCTATTACCTGGATATACCACAGTTTATTTATCCCTCCATCTACTGAAGTATATCTTGGTGGTTGCTTCCAAGTTTTGGCAATTATGAATAAAGCTGCTATAGACATCCTTGAGCAGGTTTCTGTGTAGACATAAGTGTTGGACTTGTTTGGGTAAATACCAAGGAGCACACTTCCTGGATCATATGGTAGAGTATATTTAGTTTCATAAGACACTTCCAAACTGCATTTCAAAGTGGCTGTATCATTTACATTCCCACTAGCAAGAATGAGAGTTCTTTTTGCTCTACATCCTTGCCAGCATTTGGTGTTGTCCATGTTCTGTCCATGTCTATGCTTATTTGATTTGCAATTCCCTGATGACATAGGAGGCGGAGCATCTTTTCATATGCTTTTTTGCCAACCGTATATCTTGTCTGGTGAAGTGTCTGTTTTAGATCTAGTATACATGTCTTTTAACACTTAAGATACTCTCCCAGTATTAAAATTGTTGGGGAATGCCATATGAATCTTTTTAAGATCCTTGCCCTCCTCTTTTAAAATTGAGATAAATTTACCTGCAATAAAATGTTGAATGTACAATTCAAAGAGATTTTATCAGTGTAGATACCCATGCAACCAACTACCACCAGTTGTCTCATCTCTAAAATGGGGAAATTAATAGTACCTATGTCAAAATATAGACTATCCCATTATCCCAGGATGTGCTCTTGTCTTCCTTTGCAGCCAGTTCCCCCTCTCCCACCTCCCTTTCCCCAGCCCTTCCTAACCTGCTAGAGGAAATCACTATTTTCATTTTTGTCACCATAGCATTTATTTGCCGGCCCCAAATTTCATATAAATTGAATCATACAAGATGTATGACTCTGGATTCCTCACCCAACATGTTTTTGAGCTTCATCTGGGTTTTACACACACACACACACACACACACACATATATATATATATATATATATATATATATATATATATATACACACACACACACACACACACACACGTATACATATATATATACGTATATATATATATATATACGTATATATATACATATATATATATACGTATATATATATATAAATTCAGTAGTAAAGTCCTTTTTATTGTTGAATGCTATTCCTTTGTATGACATACCAAAATTTATCCATCCACTCATATGTTGATAGACTTGTGGGATCTTATGATCTAAGGCATTGATATATATTACAAACTTTCCCTACAGTAAGGTTGTCTCAATTACACTCCCCCTAACCCAAGCTCCCTGTCTCCTGCAACAATATAAGAGATGTTTCTACCACAACTTATCTGGAGCACTAGGCTCCATGCTGAACATGGAGCTTGAACTTGTGACCCTGAGATCAGGAGTTGCATACTCTACCTACTGAGCCAGCTACGCACCCCCCAAGAGAATCACTTTTAAAGCCTATTCCAATTGGATAATCACCAAATGGCATCTCATTTTAAATTACATTTTTAAACACTGAGCTTCAATTTTGTTAAAGGTTTACTGGCCAAATGATTTTCTTGTTTTGTCAGTCATACATTTACCTATTTTTCTATTGGCATGTTTATTTAGAGATATGTACATATGTGTGGGCTTTGGAACCTCTTGGGTCTTCTTTAAGGACTTTTCCATGACCACCACCAAACTTCCCCCTAGCTATCTTTCAATACATAAACACCTACTTTCTCTAAAAAGAGATGTTATTGTTGTATCCATTTTAATGATGAAAAAACTTAGGCATAGAGAGTTTAAGTGTTTTGCAAAAGGTCACAATCAAGGAAGTGAAAGCTTAATGCTAAAACCCTTGCTTTTATTTATTATGCATTATGCTATTTTTCTGTTCATGCAGGTTTATACAATGAGAATACTAACAACCACCTCCATGGATTGTTTCAAGGATTAAACAAATTTATACCTATAATAATAATAATAATAATAATAATAATAATAATAATAAACATTAGGTGCCAGTGTTCTACGTACCTTGTGTATATTAACCCCTGTAATCTTCCCAACAAGCCCATAAGAACTATAATCTCTCACCCAAATTACAGGTGAGAAAGCTGATGCACAGAGAAGTTATCTACCTAGTTAACACTATACAATTAATCAGGCAAAACTGAAATTTGATCTCAGAGTGCATTGTTTTCAAATCTATTCTCTTTAATAATAGGCCAACAGCTGAGAGTTACTCCTGAAAAATAGAATGCCCTAAATGAATATTAACCAATATCATTACTAATGGAAATTTATTGGGTCATGTTTATGGAAATAAAGTCTTTTTCCTCTCCCCCCAGGAGTTGCAGTCTCTAGAGGTTGCCTCCTCCTCTTCACCCATATTGTTGCAACAGTGAAAATTAGGAACTGACACTTGAGAGAGCGCTTCCGAAGAGACAGGTCTATGCTTCTTGAATTTTACACTTTGAGGCCCTCAGCATGTGTTACTCAGTCTTGATGCAGTAAAGCCGTATAGCAAACAAACTTCAAAATTTCAGATGCTCAAAATAGCAAATATTTATTTTCCTCATTTACGGATCATGGACCAGCTGTCACTCTGCTGGACTCAGCTGGGCTATTTTGGTCTGAGGAAAGCTGGTCAGATTCAAATCTGCTCCACGTGTCTTCATTCTTTCTGGGACCCCTAGGACTCAAGCCTCAGAGCCTGGGTGTGACCTTTGTATGGCAATCACAGAAAAGCAGGGGAGTAATGCGCAAACACATTTAAATTGTTGCATCATGTCTGTTAATATCCCATTTATGTTGTTGGAAGAGGATAAAGAGAAAGAAATGACAGAATAAGATTTGAGTGGAATCTTGGGAGCTTATCCAAATACTTTCACACAATTAGCTCTTCATTTTACTAAAGTAGTATGAATCCTTTGTCACATTTATACAAATATTTTCTTTCAGAGTTTTTTTTTATTAGCTTTTAAACATCATTTAGGACATTTTGGCTTTGACTTTTTAAAAAATCCTTTCTCTGAGATCATGTATCCTGATGTCAAATTTGGAACATTTGATGTTCCTTGTAAAGAGCTGAATCTAAAATGTTAAACTGATACACATTTTTTGGGGGGGGGGTAAATGTTTATTTGTTTAGAGAGAGAGTGAGGCTTGAGTCTTGGGTGGGGCAGAGAGAGAGAGGAGCAAGAGAATCCCAACAAGGCTCTGTGTGATCAGCATTGGGCCTGAGGCAGGGCTTCATCTCAGGAAATGTGAGATCATGACCTGAGCCGAAATGAAGAATCGTATGCTTACCCAACTGAGCCACCCAGGACCCCTAAATTGATAAGCATTTTTAATTAGCATTAGACACATAGCAGGTTTACAACAGACCCTTGTTGAATTAGGTTTACAGTGGAATGCTAATTAAAAGTGGGGAGATTGAGAAAAAGCCAAATAAGGCAAAGGATGATTGCTTAGGAATAGTACTGCTTTTACTGAGTTTTGGACTCCAGTGAAAGGGGAAGGGCGAGAATATTTGTGCACTTATTAAGTTATTGCATGCCTTATTATCTTAATTCATCCTAGGAATAATCCTGTAAGGTAGATAAAATTGCCTCTATTTTATATCGGGTAACTCATCTTTGGCTTAGACAGGCAAACAACCTTTATAGGACTGTGCTCTGTGGTGACAACGACTCTCACCTGGACCTAGCTTTTGTTAGTCTTTTGCTGAGCTCTCTTCTTGACTAGGCCTTGACTTTGGCCACTGTCTTTGCCAGACCTGCATAACTCAGTTGTAGCAAGAATCTTGCTAAGAATCAGTTTAGTGAGAATTCCCCCATCCTTGATATCAGATCATCCTGGCCTGCTTTTTAGCAAGAATTCCGTTAAATTAGTTTGGCTAGAATCCCCTTGCCCCTGATGACTCTTTTGAGTAATCTTCTATCCACTGACTCCCTCATTCTGCTTGTTGGCTAGAAATCCCTGGCTGCCTTTGCGTTATTTAGACTTGTGCCTTATCTTCCTTCCTTTATTTCAACAGTCCTGCATAAGGTCTCCCTTACTATTTTAAAAAGCGTCAGAATAACACTGACAGTGGCTTAACAGTGGTTGTCATCAATAGGAGCACCAAAGTTGCCCAGTGTGATACCAAATTCACAGAAGAGATAAGAGGAAACCTGAATAAAAGGCCATAATATTCATGTATAATTCACTGTCTTTAGAGTTCACCAGTTTATGCAAAAGTATGGATTAAAGAGCCTTTAACACAGAGTGCTTCAGGCTTCTTTATACCCCTTATCTTTGGGAGGTTTTGTTTCAAAGATGTTCAGGTGTCAGCCTGTGTAATTGCTGTGACCTCTGTTACCGTGTGGTGTCCATCTGCTCATCTCCACATGCTGGCGAGCACTGGTTCTTCTGCTGCTGGTCACCTTCCTGTCTTTGAATGTATTGACCTCTCTTAAGCCACCACCAAGAGCAATATTCTGTCCTGAGAGGATGGTTGCATTAGCCCTTATCTCTACTCCAGGCAGCTTCAATTCCCACAAGACAGCTGTGATCAGGCTGTGATCTTTCCCGAGACTTCAATGAAGAATTCAAAGACAGACATAGCTACAATAACATAAAAAATAATAGATGTTTGCTATTCAATTTCTTTAATTTCCAAAATGCATGATGGTACTTTTGTGGCACCTATAATATTCTTCGCTTCCTCGTCATAGAGCCTTACCCCAAATGCCAACTTGCTTCCATGTCATCTAAGATAATTTACCTCAAGCAGAGACGGTGACTTTGAGCATGTTTTGTTTCTGTGAATACAGGGCAACAAGATGGACAGATCAGAACAAAATAGTGCAGCCTCAATACCGTTCTCGAAATCTGCATTCGTTATCCATTCCACAGTAGGACATTGCTGGTTTGCTTCTATTCTCCCAGGTCCAGCTCTTTTGCTTTAATCCTTTTGCCAGGAAAGAGCAGACGAACTTGTACATCTTTTCAGTCTTCTCAAACTCTCTTACATTTTTCTGCGAGGAGCCAGTTAAACCAGGCCACGTAAGCGCATACATGCATGAATGTGGAAGACATTCACACACATGCACGAGCATGGCAGGTGCACACGTAGCCCCCTAGTTCACAGAACCTCAATTCCCTGTACAGTGCAGCTTTACCTGTAGTTGAGAAAGAAGCACTTCTCTAAAGGGAAAATAGTCTGTAGAGTTGCAACTCTGCATAAAACATCCACAACCATTTACATTATTGCCCTGAGCAATTGTGCTTCTTCCAGACAGCATTCAGACATCTTTTCTGATGCTAATCCCTGTCTTACATTTGCATAACTGAAAGGCCTAGCAGGAATATGTTTTTCTGAAAACCCAGTGCCCCACAGTTGTTGAAAAGCTATGAAATAGCTATAAACATTTTTTTCCTACTGACTCTTTCTAGGTTTCAAATATGTTTTTTAAACTTTTGATTATGAATTAATTTTAGTGCAGATGGTTTCCTTTATCCCTCACACCCCATCTTCTCTTGTCATCATCCTACATAACCATAGTTCTTCTCAGAACGAGAAAATTAGCCATAGTACAGTATTGTTAACTAAACCTAATAGACTTTATGTGAATCTCACCAGTCTTTCCACTAAAGTCCTTTGGCTGTTTTAGGATTCTCCACTGACAATTTTCATCCAGAGTTGGGGCTCATTAACCACCTAGCTTAACTTCCTTTAACAATCTCAAGAAGAAAGAAGCTCTTTTTGAGGATAAAGCTGAAATGGGAACTAAGCCCTAGGGTGGTGACTCTACATCTGCTTTCCCAATGGAAAGGTCATCCATCATCCCGGAGGGGTGGGTGAGAGGACCAGGAGGTGTGAGAGGAAGTCTGTCCTGGTGCAGAAACTGGAAGTGAAAGTGGAGAGCATTTCTTAGATTAATTTCTCCAGACACTAAAGTCAGGAATTGTGTAAATTATTAAGAATATTCCCAGAAGATACTGACAGAGAAGTAGGGAAGGGGTACTGGGAATGTCAAGTAGAGGAGCCCAACCGAGGCTGCCACTTTGAGCAAAATCCCCTCAACTTGATTGAGTGAGGGAACACCAGAAATAGAGTGCATCACATCTCAAAATTTTTCTGATTGGAGGCCAGGAAACTGGAGTATTTGTCTTTTACCCTGACCAGCCATTCATCCATAGCTCCTTCTGGGGGATTGTCCATTCCCAGGTTTAGTTCTCCTGGGTTGTAGGTCAAGCAGTTCTGGTAACCTGAACCTACTTACACAGAGTCTCAGGTGCTGGCTACTAAGAGTAAAGCACACAGGATCCAGTGTGAACAAAAATGGTGCAAGAGACTGTGGAGGGAGTGTGTCTTTTATGATCTAAAGTGAAGGGACTTCACTTAAGTGGGGTGTAAAGTGCATAAGGGTTGGGGCTATTTGGAGGGCAAAAAGGAGATCCTATTTGAAAAAATTATGGCAGAAATGGTTTTATTATGGTGAAGGTGTCAAGGAAATAGAATAAAAAATACAAGATCTTCCCCCACTGGAGGAAGGGGGGAAGATTCTCCCCCTTATGGATATTCTCCATAAGGGGAATAGAGACAGAAAACAGTTTTATTATTGAATAAGAATTAAACCAGATTGTGGTGCACACGGCAGGCAATCCACTAAGAAAGAGATTTCAAAGACAAAAAGAAATCTTACTTCCTTAAATAGCCAAGCAGATAGAACCTATTACATAAATGCTCTCAAGGTAAACAATAACTCAAGTAAGAGAGCTTGAGAGTACCGCTGAGCACACATAATTTACCCTAACTACTTGGTAATTGGAGTGACCATATGTATTAATTAACTGACTTTATCCAAGGGAAAAAATGAATAGACAAACTCAAACTCTTAATGACAGGAGGTAGTTTTACAACTTGGAACAGAGGAGCCTACTGAAGTTAGGTTAATACTTCCCACAGAAGCTGGGAGACAGGAGACAGGGGCACTATCCCTCTAGAAGTTTATATTTCAAAGAGATGGCTCTCAGGTCCATGAGAGAGACATTCCTGAGTCCTACAGCTGACAAAAGGTCTATCTAGTGTACAGATGATTTATATATATGTCAAAGAGAAAAAATACTGACAAGTTTTCTAAAGTAAATGCTCTAAGACAAAGAACAAAGAAGACTCTTCCCTTATTTTCAACAGGGAGAATTAAGTCTCTTATTTTTAATTTTTGTCTTTACCAAAGTTATGAGGCTTAATGGCTCCAGACTCCTAGTTTATGTGTTTTTTCAGTCCATTAAGAAATGTATATGTTATATTAACTCTTCCCAGACATCATTAGGAGCAGTGACACTTTAAATTATGAAATATATTTTCTTTTTAAAAATCAGTAATTTGTGATGCCTTTAGTGATTACTATGTTTTTAAATATACGTTTTCAACATTTAATTCATGAAGTCAATTAAGTAGTTCTACCTGACAGACTCAGTTACTTGGAAATTATTACCAACAACAATAGCAACAACAACAACAACAACAAATCTAAAGGTAAGAGTCCAGAGTTCAGGGAGATGCACTGAACTCTCATGAGATAGGAAGAACATAGGGCTCTATATCTTTTGGAGGTACTATCAATTTTGCAAGGAAAATATATTAGAAAGACATAAAGAATGTTTGCAAGAGAAGTGGAAAAGTTCATTTTCCCTGGCATACTGAAAACCAGATATATTATAGAGATAAAAAATGGAATTTAGCAAGCAATCAGCTATGGGCACATTTGAGAGTGAAGACCAAATTCTAGTGGCTTTTAAACATTTAAGGTTTATCACACCTCTTTCATTGAGATTACATCTTTAATGAAAACTTGGGAAGGACATAAACCTGAAGCATAGAATAAGATCAGCCACACCAACAGCATTCTCAGTTACCTGGAACAGTGGTGAAAGGAGAGGTTTGATCCTTTTTTCCCTTCCCATAGCTAGCAGTTGCTCTAATTTACTTTAATTTATAGATCCCGAGCCAGTCACACATAGGCATGTGTTCCTGGCAAGCAAAAGGATGTCAAATGCAATCAGGCTGCAGGAAAGTTGGCCAAGCTTCAGCCTCCTTTTGATGATTGGAAGCACGGAGTTGTGGAATGCGAGACTAGACCATCTTGGAGATCAGATTGCTCCTCTCCTCCCTTAACAAATGAGGTTTAGCGAGAAGGCAAAGTGCCTTCAGAAGGTGACATGGACACTCTAATTTGAATTAGGGCTAACACAGATCACCATATGCACTCTTGCTTAATAGCTTTGCCTGAATTATTTCCCTCATTCTGAAACTAACACATTATAATGCAAGCTTATTACTTTTCTTGCCATTCTATATTTGCTGATGCTAAGCTAAGGATCTGTCTGTGAGATTTTAAATTTTTTAACCCTCTCTTGTCCACTGACCCCATGTCCAGCTTTCACACCTGAGTCCGGTGCCCTTACTCCACGTGACCCACTGCCCCCGAAGGTCTGTCTGTTCTAGGCCTTTCCTAGTCCATCACTTTCTGATCATCATTGTCTCTGCATTCATAGCTCACTTTTGCCACACTCAGAAATAGAACGTGATGTGGGATAACCGATTTTGGAGCATTAGACATTATATTCTTATTAAGTCATTCTTGCTAAAAAGCTTTCAAATTAATGGGTTATGTTCTTACTTTAATAAGTCAAATTTACTAAATATACTTTTAATTGTTAGCAATGTAGCATACGTAAAAGTAGTTACATTATTAACTTAAAGCAATAACTCAAAAATACCTGGTCTGTTATTAGTCTATATATAAGTCGCCAGATGAAAATGTGCAGCATATCCATGACTTTAGGATTTTGAAAAAAACTGTGCCATTATCTCGTTTCCTGTCTTTTCACTTCAGATCATAAATTATAAGAAAGTTTATGATTTCCAGTCTAATAACTGCTGTGAATTTTTAAAGCAAAGGATGAACCATCTTATTTTTGCTTTTTCCTCTCATCATTTAATGCTCTTATTTTCCATCTCTGTCCATGCTGACATTTCAGCATGCATAACTGTAGAAAATAATGTTATTCAGTAAAATATATAACATATCAACTTATTGATGGCTTTGGTCTACTTCTTCTATTTCACTTTCCTTACAAATTTTTATTAGTTATAAAAGAACAGCCTTCTCAATTTCAAGGAAATTTTGGTAATATATTTTGTAAAATCTCTTCATAAATTTACATGCTGCAGGTGCACAAGGCTTGAGGCTTTATGCCCTCAGAATTCCAGGTGTGCATTGCAACAATTTTAAAATTACAAGCTTATATTGTAAAGACACGAAAATTTTTATGGAAAATCAAACACTTTTTCTTCCAGTGATTTCACTGTTCAGTATCTCAGAAATATATGCACAAGAATGTATGTGCACAAGAGGGTATGCACAATATGACGGCTACTGCAAAATCGGTTGTAATAGCAAAATATAAAAGCCATGAAGTGTCCAGCAGTAGGAACTATTCACAAAATGGAATACTATGCATAGTTAAGAATAACAAGGAAGATAAGATCAATGTATACTAACTCAGAAAGATTTTCAAAACATTACTAAACAGAAAATGCATTTGAGAAAAATTGCATACAGTAGGATATTATTTATATAATTTATATTAATATACACATATTTCGGAGAACAAAGCTATTGTGTAGGTGTATGTGCTATGTGTGTGTGTGTAGCATGTGTATAAATGTATGTATGTACATACATATTATATATTGTACTGTATATATAGTCCATCATACTGCATATCTAGTCCATTGAATAAATATTTATTGAGTATCA
Source organism: Panthera leo (assembly GCF_018350215.1). Classification (NCBI taxonomy): domain Eukaryota; kingdom Metazoa; phylum Chordata; class Mammalia; order Carnivora; family Felidae; genus Panthera; species Panthera leo. The sequence continues at coordinate 91,960,085 of NC_056681.1, forward strand.
ACCCTGTATAAGGCTCTTTTCTAGTATAGTGTTTACATTTGCATATAAAAGCATAGGATTTTAGAAGTTAGGAATGAAGATAAAATTTGAAAGTCCACAGCATATAAATGGAATGTTCCTAATGGAAACCATTAGGAAAAGAATATACAGAAACAAATGTAGAATAATCCAAAATAAAGTGATAGCAGTGGCCTTCTCTGAAGAAGGAACGAATGGCTTAGTATAGGGAGATAGTATGGGTAATTAAGTTTACATATATATATGTACATGGATGTTCGTATTTTATGTGTACAGGGAAATATAGTATAGTGGCATTAAAATTGGATTTTGAAATAGCATGATGGGTAGCAAGAGCAGGATGTAGGAAATCAGAGGGAAACAAATGTTAACACTATCCATTCTCTTGGGACACACAGATTCCTGAGATCACTCCAACATGACCCTCATTTAGGGTTTCCTCTCAGTCTCCTTTTGGCACACAAAACAGGGCAAAGATAGAACTATTTTTCTCTCTTCCTTTCATCTGAGCCTGCATGCTTTAAACAGGGGCATATAAAGCCTTCTGAGAGAATAGTTTAACTCCAAATTGTGGAAAAAAGACATTACCTTTTGTAAGGATGAAGAAACTGAGGAAAATCACTACCATCAGAGAATAAACACAATAAGAAGACAATTAATATAAAAAATGAAAACAAATATGTCTGTAAACAACTGGTAACATTTTGTGGGGAATCCATATTAAATATTATATTGAGATTACATATGGAAGCCATACATGCCAAAGGGCAGAAAAGAATATACAACAAAACAAAACCCAATCTTGAGGTTTAGAAAGATTTCCTTAGATGAAATGTGTGATCATAAAACTTAAAAAGTAGGTTAATAAGCAGAAGACGTTGAAGAACAAGATGGCAAACTAGAAAATGAATTTAAAAAACTATCTCAGGGTACCTGGGTGGCTCAGTTGGTTAAGCATCCGACTTCAGGTCAAGTCATGATCTTACCCTTTGTGAGTTTGAGCCCCGCGTCAGGCTCTGTACTGACAGCTCGAGCCTGAAGCCTACTTCAGATTCTGTCTGTCTCTCTGTCTCTCTCTCTGCTCCTCTCCTGCTTGTGCACGTGCATGCACTCTCTTAAAACTAAATAAACATTAAAAAAATAAAATAAATAAAAAACTATCTCAAACTCATGGAAACAGATAAGACAAGTAAACTTAATTCAAGCAGCAGAATTATAGTAATAATACAAGAAAGAAACATTTATGGGATGCAATATCACAAAATCGATATCCCAGATAAAGAAAATACATCACACAAAAGAGAAATAATAAGAAGTACTAGAGATGTGGGGTGCCTGGGTGGCTCAGTAGTTTAAGATTCCAACTTCGGCTCAGGTCATGATCTCACAGTTGGTGAGTTCAAGCCCCCAGTTGGGCTCTTCACTGACAGCTCAGAGCCTGGAGCTGCTTCGGATTCTGTGTCTCCCTCTTTCTTTCTGCTCCTCCCCTGCTGTGCTCTTCTCTCTCTCTCTCTCTCTCTCTCTCTCAAAAATAAACAAACAAACAAACAAACATTAAAAAAAATTACTAGAGATGAAACTTCTCCTGTGCCAAATAAAGAGATTTTCATCATAAGATTGAAAGTGTTTTGCTGAGACCTAAAAAAAATGAGATACAAGTTAAGACTAATCATGTTCAAGTGTATAAATCTAATAAGAGTAAAGAAGAATTTCCAAACTCAAGTAGGAACACAAAGAAAAATGTCAATACACATAGCTGTTGCTTTAAAAAAATAACTCCATTATACTTTATAATTTGAATTTACTATAATATTTTAACCATTTTCCCCTTGGGGATCTTCAAGGTGAGCATGATATTAGGTCAATGGGTAAGACAGTCTGGGTTGGTTCTGAGAGGATGGCTGCAAGAGTAGACTGACCCCTGGAACTCAATAGGAAGCCATGATAAGATAGGCGAGAGCTGACATTTGTGAAGTAATTTGAAGGATCAAGAAACTGGGTGAGTTGTTGGAGGCAAAGTGAGAGTATAATTTTGTACCATTTGATAAAGCACTTGTTAAACATGTGCATCAATCAACTCGTGTAAATAAACTGCTAATAAACTAAAGATTAAATGACCTTCATTTTTAAGAAGATAAAAATAAGAAATAAAAAGGAATCTCTTCAGTAAGATCAGAAGTCACTTTTCCTAAAGGCATTTAGAAAAAAAATATTACTTAACTAAAGCAGCAAGATTTAATTCTCTTTATGTTCCCCTCTACCCCCATCCCACATTTTTAGGGAAAAATCTCCACATGTACTAAGGATTATGTTAACTTAAATTACATCATTAATTTGAATGCTAATTGCATTATTTTCAATCTGTTTTAGTCTTTTCATGTATTTAGCACTGAGATGGCAAAAATCTCTTAATAGGAACAAAATCAAGACTTCAACTGCAGCTTATATACAGATTCTTTCTGATGTGAAGCGAACACAATTTTAGCTTGGCATTTTTGAAATTTTTTTTTTTGGTGGTTGTTTATCTTCACCATAATAAGAGAATGATTTAGCTCATTATCAGTGTATATGTTCACAAAATATTGCTTCTGTAAGGATACTTACTTTTAACTAGATTTTGTTATCCTTCATTTTGAAGTTCACATTCCAAATAATATAGTAATATTATGCAAAGCGGCTTTTGTTGCTTCAAAATTTGGAATTTGCATCTCCACATAAAAAATTTCCTGAATATAACGTTTGTATTCAGGAAAAGCCTTTAACTGATGCCTTTTTTTTTTCTTTGGCAAGTAGAGGTTAATAAAAATATTTATACTTTTAATAAACTCAGGAGGATAAAATCAGTACTATTATGCTCACTATAGCAGCAGGGTATAAAATATTAAACATTTCAAACATGTAGAATTAATATAACTTTGGAACTAAAATAATTCAGAGGCTATTTTAAGATTTAGTGCCTAAGAGGAAACAACCCAAGTGTCTATGAGCTGGTAAATGGGATAAATGAAACATGGCATCTCCATACAAAGGAGTATTACCCAGCTTTAATAAAGAATGAAATTCTCATATATGCCACAACATGGATGAACCTTGAAGACATTATGCTATGTGAAATAAGCCACACACAAAAGGACAAATATTGCATGATTCCACTTAGTTGAAGCACCTAGAATATGAAAACTTATTGAGGTAGAAAGATTAGACATTCCCAGGGGCTGGGAGAAGAGAAAGTGAGGAATTATTGTTTAATGGTTTCTATTTGGAATGGTGAAAGAGTTTTGGGGTGCATGCCGGTAACAGTTGTACAACACTGTGGGTGTAATTAGTGCCACTGAATTGTACACTCATCAATGGATAAGATGGTTTATTTTATGTCATGTATATTTTACCACATACACAAACAAAAGGAGATTTTAGATAGTTGCGAGCAAACTGTGCTTTCATATTCAAAATAACAACTAGAGGTAGGAGACATACTGTCTCGATGCAAATTTAGTGACTGTATAAATATAATAGATACAGCCATTGCTGAACTAATCTAAGATGGAGTTGTACCCGATCTGAACAAAATCCTGAATTCATATATTGGAGATCCTTAGGCCATTATGATAGGAGTGAAATAACTTTTATCAAACAAATACTGGGGAAATTGTTATGATCTAAGTACTATCACCTTTCACATTACATATGTTTTAAATAAAGTACTCACTAGTATTTTTGGAGCATTGTAAAATTTCAGCAGTTTACAGAAGAAAATGTATTATTGTACTCATGACATTTTTAGGTATATAATCTTTTATTTTTTTATTTAGTTAAAACTATTCGTCTTTCCTGGTTTCTTTCCTCTATCCTATACCCACAAAATCTTTTCCATCTGATGAATAGATATTGAATTATATTTTATTTTTAATATTTTATGATTTTGTTTTTGCAATTAGTTTTGTTGGTATGTTATGTAAGTTATATATTGCATTTATTTTTCCCCTTTTAAGTAACTATCCTAGAAACATTTATTGTATGATTGTACATTTCACCACTAATACAAAATATCTTCTTTCCATATTATAGGCTGTTATGGTGTGAGATCTACTTTTGAACTTTTTTTTTAATGTTTATTTTTTTTATTTTTGAGAGAGAAAAAAAGAGAGAGAGAGAGAACACACACACGCAAGGGGGAGGGACAGAGAGAGGGAGACAGAGGATCCCAAGTAGGCTTTGCTTTGACAGTGGAGAGCCCAATGTGGGGCTCAAACCCAGGAACCATAAGATCATGACCAGAGCTGAAGTCTGACACTCAACCAACTGAGCCGCATAGGCACCCCTACTTCTGATCTTTTTATTCAGTGTCACTGTTCGAAAAAATTTCAGGACAACGTTATAAATGTATAAATTACTGAAAATTGAGAACATATGCTTTACTATCTGGTGTGCAAGTACATTTAATTACCTTTATTTCAAAATATTTTTTATGATTCTAAGCATTATTTTCCAGCTTTGTGTCATTTTGTCAACCTTGTCTCCCACCATCTTCCAAGAATTATTAAGATTTTAATTACAATTGTGTTTACATATGTATTACATGGGAAAATCCACTTTTGTTTTTTTCAGCTTCAATTTTTGTTATTTGCTTGCATGGCTCTAAAGATCATGCTAAACCACACTGCTACTTGTTGATTTGTTTGGTTTTAACTATCATCTGTTCATTTCCCATTGGACAGGAAAAGACTGATTCCACCTCACCACCTCCACCCCTCCTTCCCATTCCATTTTCCTAATGGAGTTATAATTTGATAATACTAAAAATTGTTATTTATATTCTTAGGAGTATGTAAATACTACTCATAGTTGAGCTTTGGTGGGTGATTTATTCCCACACCATATTTTTAAAAATTAAAATTTGCTTGATTTTCTGTGTTCTTACCAATTAATTCAAATTCAAACCCTTTGAAAGTAGGGTTTAGGTGTGCTATGCGTTTTATGTTCCTGAAGCAATCTCTCCTGAGCCCTCTGACCTGCTCCCATCTGGCTCCCCCTCTGCTGGAGCATATCTGTAACACTGGGGGCAATCTTCTTAATCCTAGAGAATCTGGTTGCATTTCCCCTGTGCTAGATTTTTTTTTTCTAGTATGGTTTTCTTTTTGCTAGCTGTTCCCTTATGTTGATGCAGTAAATTACACATTAGCTTCCTGAGGAAAAGAAATACATACATACATACATATATATATGGGCAGGAACTTTTTTAAAACCTTGAACACATGACAATGGCACTTGATTGATAGGTTGGCTTCATAGACTTGGTTGGGTAGAGACTTTGGGGTTTTATATAATATTCCTTCAGATTTTTAAAGCTGCTTTTCTATTGTCTTACAACTTCAAGTGTTTCTTTTAGGTCGGTAGCTAGTGTGATAACTGATTCTTTTAAATAATACATTTTAGTTTTCATCCTGAAAACTGGCACTTCTATTTCCTCTATTGTTTGAAAATTTAATAAATACCTTCAATGGTGTAGGTAAATTTCCATATATTGTGCTGGGAACATTTACGATTCTTTATATTTAAAATATACTGTATTTCATTTCCAGGAAAATTTTATAAATTTATTTTATATTTTCTCTTTTCTCTAATAACTTTTTCTAGAACTTATCTTATTTGAATGTTGAACTTCCTGGACTGATCTTCTAACTTTTAAGGCTTTTTTCACTTAAACACTTTTTAGAGGTATAATTGACATGTAAAGACTATATATTTAATGCATTTAACTTGCTGAGTTTGGAGATCCATGAAACTGTTACCACCATGAAGGCCATAAAAATATCCATCACCTTTTATCTTTCTTGGCCATCTTGTTCTATTTTATTCTTTCTAGTAAATTCCCTGCAGCTTTTGTTTGAATTTCTGTCAGATGAGTTTCCAGGAGCTTATTCTTCTTGTCTGAATATTCCTTTCTTGTAATATCCTTTTCTTTTTTTATACTGAGATATAATTGATATATATTAGTTTCAGGTCACCACAAAAAGTCTAGTTAACATCCATCACTATACAATTTTTTTCTTTTGTTGGGAACTTTTAAGATCAATTCTCTCAGCAACTTTCAAATATATAATCTGTATTATTAACTATAATCACCATGCTGTATATTATACAATGTCTTATTCTTCTTTCATAGTTGTTATGTCTTCTCTTATTTTGAGACTACTAATAATAGTGTAGGGAGTTTTTTTAAATATTTTCTTAATCCTATGGAGTTATTTCCTCCCTCTTTCTTTCCTCTTCTTTGATTGTTCTTTCATGTGAGATACTCTTTTCAGGCTCTGCTCATTCCTGTTGTCTGCTTATATTTAAGAGAACTAAGCTCTAGCCTGTGAAAGACACCTTTCAGCTGTAAGCTTCACATGGAATGATCTAGATAGGCTGTTTAGTAGGAGAGCCTCTGATTCAGTATTTTTAGGTCTTTCTCCTAAGACTAGTCATATTTTGCAAAGAAGAATTCTCTAACCCAGTCTAAGCAGTGAAAGTCTAGTTGTCTGTACTATGTGAGCCAAATGGGCAAAAACTTCTAGGGGATTTTGCATCTAGTAATGATTGTTCATTGAATTCATTGATGTGCTGGAGTTGGCTGATACTGGCACATGAAAACCAAATATTACAAGTTTAGGAATTTTGCAAGCCAGTGTTCAACACCACCATTTTTAAGAATTAAGTTACATAAGCATATAATTAAATTATATAAAAAACAACAGTAATAAAAGGTAAAACCCCCCACTGCCTGAACAGTGTGGAGGTTCATCAAAAAATTAAAAAATAGAATTACCCTACAACCCAGCAATAGCACTACTAGGAATTTATCCAAAGGATACAGAAGTGCTGATTCATTGGGGCACATATACCCCAATGTTTGTAGCAGTGCTATAAACAATAGCCTAATTATGGAAAGAGTCCAAAATTACTATCAACTGATAAATGGATGAAGAAGATGTGGTTTATATATACAATGGAATACTACTTGGCAATGAGAAAGAATGAAATCTTGCCATTTGCAACAACGTGGATGGAATTGGACGGTATTACATTAAGTGAAATAAGTCAGTCAGAAAAAGACAGATATCATATGTTTTCACTCATATATGGAATTTGAGAAACTTAACAGAAGACCATGGGGGAAGGGAAGGGGAAAAAAGTTTCAAACAGAAAGGGAGGCAAACCATAAGAGACTCTTAAATACAGAGAACAAACTGAAGATGATGGGGGATTGGGGAGAAGGGAAAATGGGTGATGGGCATTGATGAGGGCACTTGTTGGGATGAGGACTGGGTGTTGTATTTAAGCGATGAACATGGGAATCTACTCCCAAAGCCAAGAGCACACTGTATACATTGTATGTTAGCTAAATTGACAATAAATTATATTTAAAAAATAATTAAAAAATAAAAAAACAAAACGCCTCCCTACTTCTTAATTATTTTACCTATTTTATTATTTATTTATAGATTTTTCTATTCTCTATGCTCTTGACATTGTTACTGTTGTATCTACAACTACATAATGTGTTCCTGTGTATCTTTTCCCATCCCATGTTCAGTACTGTCATGTGGGTAGCTTTAAATCAGCCATGGAAAGAGTATTTACACCACAGAAATCAGCAAACTCTATAAATTACGGCTTGCTTTATTGTTTTTTTTTTTTTTGTACAGACTTAATAAAGTGAAGCAGAAAATGTTAATAAGCCACATCAAACTGGAAATTTAGGGGCACCTGAATTTAGGGGCCATTAGGGGGGCTCAGTCAGTTAAGCGTCCAACTTTGGCACAGGTCATAATCTCACAGTTTGTGAGTTCGAGCCCTGTGTCAGGCTCTGTGCTGACAGCTCAGAGCCTGGAACCTGCTTCGGATTCTGTGTCTCCCTCTCTCTCTGCCTCTCCCCCACTTGTGCTCTGTCTCTCTCTGTCTTTCAAAAATAAATAAAATGTAAAAAAAAAAAAAAATTAAAAAAAATAAAAATGAACTGGAAATTTAGATTTGGAGCTGTTACACTGTAAATAGCACCGAAAGTGAATAAAAATTCTTGGAGTACTTGAAAACTATTACCTAATTCAGTAAAAAGTCACTTATGTCATTGACGAATGAAGTACTTTTGGTTATCCTCATAATTTTACTTTGGCTTTTTCCTTAAGTAAACAAAAATAACCAATATTCATGTTGGAACTATTCTTATTCATCAATTGCTACCATAAATTGACTGTAGATAAATGAGTTTGGCAAAAAAAGAAAGACTTCCATCAGAATCAATTAGCTTTATGGAATTTATAGTATATATAGTAAATGTATTGTTATTTATATATTTGATTGTGACTTAAAAAAAATCATGTTTAAAGACCAATTTTAGGTTCACGAAAAATTGAGAGGAAGGTACAGAGATTCCCCTTATACCACCTACTCTCACAAATGCATAGCCTCCCCCATTACCACATTACTCACCCAAATGGTACATTTCTTTCCAAGGATGAACCTAAACTGACACATAATCACCCAAAGTCCATCACTTACCTTAGGTTTCACTCTCAAGGTTTTGCATTTTATGGGCTTGCACAAATTCATAATGACATATTGATCATTATAATATCCCACAGAGTATTTTCATTGCCCTAAAAATCCTCTGTGATCTGCCTATTTATTTCTCCACTCCTTCCTCCCAGACAACCACTGATAGTTTTACTGTGTCAACAGTTTTCTCTTGTCCAGGATGTCATATATTCATAATAATACAGTATGTAGCCTTTTCAGATGGGCTTCTTTCACTTAGTAATGTGCATTGAAGTTTCCTCCATGTCTGTTCATGGCTTGATAGCTCATTTCTTTTTACTGGTAAGTAATATTCCATTGTCTGGATGTACCACTGTCTATTTATGCATTCAGCTGCTGAAGGACATCTTGGTTGCTTCCAAATTTTGGCAATTATGAATCAAACTTTTACAAACATCCTTATGAAGTTTGTTTTTGGTAAATATAAGTTTTCGACTCTTTTGGGTAAACACCAGGGGGCACAATTGCCGGGTGGTATGTTTTGTTTTGTAAGAAGTTGCCAAACTGTCTTCCAAAGTGGTTATTCCATTCTTCATCCTCACTGGCAATGAGAGTTCCTGTTGCTCCACATCCTCACTTATTATGATTTTTAAACTATGTACTATACATCCATCATATCAGTAACAAATTTATGTTTTTCACAGAGCCAGTTGTGAACATGTACAAATCACCGCTGACTTAATCCTCTGTGTTTTATACTATTCCCCTTCCAAATTGTTTCTATTATCCATTGGTTCAAAAACCATCTCTTTAGCCATGTGCAGTAAATAAATCTTTGTTCTTTTTCCAGAGAATGGATGTAGCAGCCTTCATGCAGTTCAGAGTGGGACATATTAAATGGCAGTATGAAATTTAACCCCTCTTCTTTATTTTTAGCTAATTTTAATTTTTGGATTTCTCTACTACTATTTTAGAATTTACTCATCTAGAGTTAGATTATGTATCACTTTTTTCATCTGCTTTCCAACTTACAAAATTTTGTCACTGTTACCTTCTGTTTTGCTCTCCCCTCCTTTGAATATGGTTAGTTTAAAGCAATTTTCTGTCCTAATATTTCAGCTGGATTTTAGGAGGTAGTGAAATTAGATGCTTGTGTTCAATGCAGCATCCTAGCCAGAAGTTCATCATACATTGTTTATGTGTTATTGACTTGTGAGTCCATCTTTATTATATACTAAGCCAATTTATATGGACTAGTTTCTAAACTTTCTGCACCATTACAACAGTTTACTTATTTTGGCTTTGTAATATGTCTTAATATATGAAAAAAAGGAAGGTCTTCTATTTTTCAAATTGACTCAGCTCCTCATAAAAACTAGAAATAGTTTTTTAAAAATTTCCCTTAAAATTTGCTGTGATTTTAATTGGAGCTCATTTATTTATAAACAAGGACAATTAATGTGTTTACACTGTTTAAGGGTAACTTCATTAACTTGGTATACATGTCCATTTTCTTCAGGTCTTTAAAAATGTTATTAGAGCTTTGCAGACATATAATACAGTTCACGTGGATGATTCGAGATACTATGTATTTTTGGTTACTGATATAAACAGAATCTTACTTTCTATAATATTTTGTAATTTGGCTATTATCAGGTTAGAACACAAATGAGTTTTTTATGACCTCATACTTGCCTTCTGCTGCCTATTGTTTTTCTTGGATTCTCTTATGTGAATGACATATGTGCATTGCATCAATTTAAAACTTCAAAGATATTTTCTACTTTTAGCATATTTAAGAATTTGTCATCGATTTTCAATCACATATATTTACATTTTTAGATATTTCTATTTTAATTGATTCTGCTTTCCCCTCTTGTGCTCCTAATTTTGTACCACCACATACTTAACTGAAGTTTATTTTTATGCAACTTTTATGTGTGCTTTTAAAAATCATTTCAAGAATGGTTCATGGATTGTAATTATCACATTTTTGAGCTTTCTTATTATTGTTATTTGGCTCAGTATACTATTGGTGGTTCATAAATTTTTCACTCAGAATTCCACAAGCTTGCTCTTTTGTCTTTTGACTTTTATTTTACATAAGAACAATTTATGACCAAGTTGCTTTTTAGTTCTTCATAAGTAATTGAGTTTTTAAAAAAGTATCACGAACTATTTCATAACACAAGTAATATGAGAGCACACACACAGAGAATTGCCTAGTGAACAATCTAATATACAACTTAGCTTAAGAAAAGAGATATTCTTAAAATGTTGACTCCTTGTGTATTTTCCCTCTTTTATGATTCTCTGCCTTCATACTCCCAGATTAAGAGGTAACCACTAACCTTTATTTTACATTTGATTGTTTCTGTTTTGGATTTTAGTTTTATAAATTATATATGTATTGTGGAATGTTTGCAAGCCCTTGCTTCCCTCCAGTTGGCTCATGACTTCCTGAATCCACATCCTTAAATAATCCCCTTCTATACTGACTCTGGTCTTAGCCTTGTGAATTGTTTCAGCCAATGGCCACACAAGTCTGCTGGATGATAAAGGGCACATGGCCTAACTGCTCCCATCACTCAAATTCATAAAGATATTTCCTTTAGTTCCCTCCCATGTTTTAGAACTACGATTTTTACATTTAAGGATTTAACTAATCTAGAGCTACTTTTTTTTTTTTAAGTGTTGTAAGGTGGAGCTAGAATGTCATCTTTTTTTCTATAAGGATAACCTTTCACATTGGAACATCACATGTTATATACTCTACCTTTACCCTAATGAGCTATCATGACATTTCTTTTGTGTACGGTCTGCCTGTGTTTTCTTTATTCTTTTCACTATTCTATTTAGGTAACTCTATGCCTATTATTATTGGTCTCTGGTAAGGCAAATCCCCTCATCTTGATCTTCTTGGTTGTGTTACTTTCCAAAATCAGAAAGCAAAATTCTAATACAAATCTTAATAGGGGTTTCATTATGAATGTGTTGACTACATAGATTAATTGTGACTAATCCTTAAACTTCTGAGTCACTAAACATGAATATGACACCTCTTTCTGTTTGCTTAGGTCCCCATTAATATTCATCAGTAAAGTTTCTCCATGAAAGTCGTATATTTATTGTTATCTATTACAGGTACTTATATATTTGCAAGTACTTTTATTAATATTTTAAGTGGTATATTTAAAAACTACATCAGATAGCCATCTGTTGCTTATGTATAGAAATGCTACTAAGTTTTATATCTGATTTCATATCCACAATCTTGTTGAACTTGCTTGTTACCTCTAATAATTTGTACCTTTTTGGTTGCTCTTTATATATGATAATATTCCCTGTAAATAAGGACAGTTCGATTTCTTTTTCATATTTCTTAGGACTTTTATTTCTTTTTATTTTGACCCTGTGCTGGACAACACTTGTAATACAATGTTGAAAACAAGTGATGAGAGCAGACATTCTATTTTTTCCTGATTTTAAAGGGAATGTTTTTATTATTTCATCATTAGGTATGCTGTTTGCTATAGTTTTTCTTTAAGATACACATTATCAGGTTATCAAATAATCTATTCCACTTAATAAGGATTTTTTTAAAAAAATAACATATGTCTTACTTTTTATTAAAAAAAACATGTTGCACCTGTGGAGATGATAATGTACGCTTCTTTTAATTTAATATGCTTATGTGGCAAATTGCAATATTAGATTTTATAACATTAAACCACTCTTGAATTCCTGGTATAAACGTAAATTGGTCATGAACTATTTTTTTTATACATTGTTAGGTTTGGTTTTGTAATACTTTATTTGGGATTTTACATCTATGTTAATGATTGAGATTATCCTAAGCATTTCTTTTCTTATTCTTGTCTTATCTGGTTTTAGTATCAAGGTTATTCTGGCCTCATAAAATAAATTGGAGAGGGAGAGGCATGTTTTATGTTTTCCACTCTCTTAACAGAAATTTTGTTTGTTTGTTTGTAAGATTGGAATGATTTATTCTTTGAATATTTGGTTATAATTCATGTCCTAAAGCTACTGGGTTTATTATTTGTAGAATGGGTATTGAATTTCATTTACTGGTTAGATTTTTTAATGATTGTAGGGCTATTTAAAACTTCTATTTCTCTTTGAGAAAGTATGGTAATTATTTTTTTAGGGAAAAGTACATTTTCTCTAATTTTCTGAAATTTAGCATGTTTTTCTTTATATTCTCTTTAACCTTTTTTTTTTTTTTAAATTAATGTTTATTTATTTCTCAGAGAGAGAGGAAGAGAGAGACACAGAGTGTGAGCAGGGGAGGGGCAGAGAGAGAGGGAGACACAGAATCCAAGCAGGCTCCAGGCTCCAAGCTGTCAGCACAGAGCCCAATGCGGGGCTTGAACCCATGAGCCATGAGACCATGACCTGAGCCAAATTTGGACACCCAACTGACTGAGCCACCTAGGCGCCCCTATTCTCTTTAACCTTCTTAACTGTGATTTACCAATGCTTATTCCCTTTACATTTCTAATACTGTTTATTTGTGCCTTCTCCCTTTCTTTTACTGGCTTGTTTTGCCAATTATGCTAATCTTTTCAAAAATGCATTTTGCCATTGTTAATTCTCTCTACTTTTCTTCTTATTTTATTCTTTTCTGCTGTTTTACTTTATTGGATTTATTTGTTCCTTTCTAACTTCTTATATCAGTGATTAGCTCATTAATTTTTAGACTTTTATTTTTGATATAAACATTGAAGCATATAAATTCTCCTCTAAGTACTGCTTTAGCTGAAATAAACAAATTATTGTTCAACTCTAAGCATTTCTACTTTCTTTCACCATTTATTTCTTAACCAATGAGTTATTAAGAAGTTTGTTAATAAATTTGAGTGTGCTTGTTTTTGTATGTGTATTTATTTCCATATGTATGTTTTCTTTTGAACTTATTTTTTGTTTTCAATTTTTTAAGACTGTTTATTTATTTTGAGAAAGAGAGAGAGCACAGAGGAGGTGCAGAGAGAGAGAGAAAGAGAAAGAATCCCAGGAAGGCTTTGCGCCATCAGTGCAGAGACATCGGGCTTGATCTCCTGAACCATGAGATCATGACCTGAGCCGAAATCAAGAGTCTGACGCTTAACACCCAGGAGCCCCTTGTTTATAAATTTTAAATTTATTAAGATTACAGAATAGATATCTATGATGATACTAATTACTTTTAAATTGTTCATTCTTTTATGGCATCATACATAGTTTTCCCTGCATTCTACATATAGTTGAAAAGAATCTGTATTTTCTAAATTCTGGTTCTTGTTTCTAAATATAGTCATTAGGTCAACTAGTAATTATGAATTCCAAACCTAGTATAGTTTTATGGATGTTTTGCCCAGTGTACTATTTTTTATGAGAGAATTGTTGAAATTTCTTAGCATATAATGATGGCTCATCAAATTTTCCTTGCAGTTGTGTTAATATTGTTTCATATATTGTGAAGCTGCACTATTAGGTACGTACTTTCTTAGGAGGCTACCATGCAGCCAGTATAGCCTTGTGAGTCGTGAGATCCAATAGAATGTCATTTACCTTTGATTGTTACTGATGAGGAAGAATGTAGGAAGATTTCAAAACAGACTGAAACAGCACATAACAAACTTGAATCCAAACAAGTAGCACAGCTGACTGAAAGAGAGTCAGAGGTGCTGCTCTGATATGAAAATTAACGTGTAACTCAAATCCCAAAATGCGGGCTGGGCGCTTACTGCCGGGTGTTTGTTCTGGAGTCACTGCTACAGAGAGAACTAGGGCTCAGTGTATTTTATCAGTATCATACATGAGAGTCTGGTTGGCTACTCAGCAGGTATTTCAGGTAATTAAAACGCTTCTTCAAGCTGAAAAGGCAAAAACAAAAATGTCTGAAAAGTGATTCCAGTCTGAGGTGAGATAATTATTTCCTTGGAGAATTAGCATATTTTTTCCCAGAGAAGTTTTGGAACTATTTATAATTGTTTTCTAATATTTTTGCCTATGGTCAGAAAACCATTTTTTAAAATGTAGTTTAAGAGAATTAGATTGGGGGTATCTGGGTGGTTTAGTCAGTTGAGCAACAGACTTCAGCTTAGGTCATGATCTTGTGGTTCGTGAGTTCGAGCCCTGCATTAGGCTCTGTGCTGGCAGCTCAGAGACTGGAGCTTGCTGTCGATTCTGTGTCTTCCTCTGTCTCTGCCCGTCCCCCTGCTTGCAGTCTGCCTCTCTCTCTGTCTCAAAAATAAATAAACATTAAAATAATTTAAAAAAATAATTAGATTGATTAGACTAATAGATTAACCTTCTAATTACAGTTGCCAACTAACTGTTTGATTAGGTAATTGATTTATATGTCTGATTTTAAAATATTTAAGCTCTTTTCCATACATTGTTACAATCCTTAAGAGATGTTAAGAATCGTCATAATAAAATGTAATTCATTATCTTTGTAAAATGTATGTATGTATTCAGTAAAGTTTGTCACATAGATAGTTGAATTAATCAAAGAAGAAACTAAAATTAAATTTATGAACACAGGTTAAGATTTAAAGTGTTTAAGGGCGCCTGGGTGGCTCAGCCAGTTGAGTGTCCCACTTTGGCTCGGGTCATGATCTCACGGTTCATGAGTTCGAGTCCCACATCAGAGCTGGAGCCTGCTTTGGATTCTGTGTCTCCCTCTCTCTCTGTTCCTCCCTCACTTGCACTCTGTCTCTCTCTCTCTCAAAAATAAATAAAGATTAAAACAAATTTAAAAGAAAGATTTGAAGTGTTTAAGCTAACTTTGTGAATTGGAACAAGTATTAGATAACGTTCTCTAGTCTTCCCTACAGGCCAGTTTTCCTCTCATTCCAGACCAGAGGCAAACCTGTACTTCTAAACTTTCTAGTGGCGGGTGGGGTCATGTGATTATTCCTGGCCAATGGATGTTATTTCCAGACCAAGGCTTTTAATGTCATGTGAGGCACTCTAGTGCTCCCCACTTTGCTGCTTCATACCCAAAAACTTCTTGCTGAGGTGGTGGCATCAAAAATGGAGACTCGGGGTACCAGGGTGGCTCACTCACTTAAGCCTCTGACTCTTGATTTCAGCTCAGGTTATGATCTCACGGCCCACTAACAGCACAGAGTCAGCTTAGGATCCTGTCTCTCCTTTTGTGCCCCTTCCCTGCTCACACTCTCTCTTTCAAAATAAATAAATAAACTTAGAAAAAATATAGATTCTATAGCCGGGTTCTAAGAATGACTATGTGGTATAGAAGCCCTTTGATGATTTGATTTATGATGTGAGGAAGAAATGATCCTTTATTTAAGCCAGTGAGATACTCTTTTTCTTTGTTATTGCAGTGTAATTTATCCCATCTTGACTGATAAAGCTATTGGTCTTGGGGGAGGGCAGGGCCTGAAAGATGTGGCTTTTCCTCAGTTAGGAGACCGGTGGCAAGAAAATTTATATTACGTTTGGAAAAGTTAGTAAGATTATTCTGTGGCAAAACATTTTCTAAAACTTTCAACTGTAGCAGTTTGAGAGGCAAATTGTGTGCTCATTACCTTTTGCATCTGTAGAGGAAGAGATGTAAAACAGTAGCAGGTGCTGGTCAGTATCGGCAATATTTGGTAAGAAAGATATTTACAAGAAGGATATGACACAGTAGGGAACTGACGCTTTCACAAGCAAAGATGAGATGGAACAAAGATATTCTAGAAAGTTGCAAACTTTCAATATTGTAGAATGCCAACTGACTGTATATTCTACTAAACAGTAAGAACTAGAATAGATGAGGTCTTGGTGTTAGACTGATTAAAATTCAGACTTGGGATAAAGAAAAAATTAAGATTATCTCTATGTGAAGAGTTTTGAGTGGCTGGTGGATCTCCCAGACCCTTTTGGGGATCTGCAAAGTAAAAAACTATTCTCATAATAAAATGAAGACATTATTTTCCTTTTTCACTCTCATTGCCTCACAGGTGTACCAGGTACAGAAAGTACATTGACATGATTTCAGATTCCACAGTGCAACTACCCTTTAAGACATTATCAGTTGTTAAGTATCAAAGGATAGCCACAGTTATCTAAAAAGACAACTAAAATACTTTATTTCCCAACTACCCATATGTGTGAAGCCGAGTTTTCTTTGCATTCCTTAAGACCAAAACAACACAAGGAAACAGATACTGAAAGAGATATGAGAATCTAAGTGGACTATGGCAGATTTTTACTCTTCTCCAATATCCAAGCTCCTCTTCTACCTAAGCAATAGATAGCAGAATAAATTACATTTTTCAGACTGCTTTTCAACATTTATGGACAGTGAGATATAAGAAAAAATAGTGTGCAACTTTTGTGCGTTGTCTTTAAATGGGGAGGTTACTCCTATCCCTTTTCTTTTCCCTATTACCTAGAATATTGATGTGATAGTTGGAACTCCTGCAACTACTGTGTGCCATACCTTAGAGACTGTTGGCCTTGAAGTATTTACTTGAGAGAATAAAATCTTGTGCATTTTACCAATGTTCATTTGATTTTTCTCTAGCATGCAGCTACAACCAATCTTGTCTAAAATAATAACTTCCACAGAAACGTTACTTACATATTCTTGTTTATAAAACATTTTTATAATAAACAAATTTAAATACACATTTACACATTACTAGGCTTTCTAGGAAATACTCCAAATTATTATAAAACATTTAAAATTAGTCCTTGCTACTACTTAACCTGGGACAGGATTCAGAGGGTACTCCTTGTGAAGAATAGTCCAATTTCAAATCAATTGCTTACCTTCTTTCTATTTTTCTTCTTGGGGCTTAAATGTGAAACAATTTGTTTCACTGTTTTCTCTGTCCACAGTCTCTTAATGTGCATGGAATGATTTGTCTATGCTGTAGTCTCACGAGCCACTTGATGTGATTCTGTTTTATAGGCTTTGAAAATAACTTACCATATATTTCAGATAGTTCTTAAGATACTTCAAAATAAAGTTCATGCCTGTAGTATAAATCATTTACATATTAAGTCTGCTCATTTCTAACATATCTTTCAAATCAGATATCAATCCATTTACCAATTTGTACTTGATGTGACAATAGGCAAACAGACAAAAACAAACTTTAGAGTGTGTAGATACAAAGTTGGAAAGAACATCAACATGTTAATATTAGTTACGTTTGAGAAGTTGATTTATGAGTGTGTATGTATATTTTCAATTCATTCTGCAGTGAGTAATTATTACTTATGTAAGAAAAGTATATTAAAAGCAAAAAAATTAAATTAGCAAATTCAATGACACTCAATTGTGAAGAAGGAATGCTTTCTTTTATCTATGTGCAGAAAATCCAATTAAAACAAAAGTCTGTCATCTTCTACTTTACCAGCTAAAAAGCTCTAGAATCTGACAGTTTTTAAGATGCTTCTAGGAAAAAGTTCTCAATCAACCCCAACCTAAACTAAATCTAATTGGAACAGAGCCAAGCTGGGATTTGGGAATGAATGTGCTAGAAGTGTGCTACTCAATTTTCTGGATGATATTTTTGATGAAAAATTATGTTCTTCCTCTTTCTGACAGGGCTGACAGGCAGAAACAGCAGTGGTTTACACGTGTAAGTTATTGTAATTTTAGAATATAATAGAATGTTGATGCTGGCAGGAAATTTAAACATTATCCACTTCATGAAAATTAAAACAAACACAAAGTCATGAGGGTCCAACACATATAAATCTTACAACAAATTGAGTAAACTACTATATTTTAAAAGTAGAAGCTAGAAAAAGAAATATAAACAAATAGTGAAGTTTAGTTAATGGTATGCATGAAGAAGTGTTTAAGGGTCAAATGTACTGATGTCTGAAACCCACTTTGAAATGCATTTCGTAAATAATATGCACTGCTACATGAGTAGCCATGTAGACATGTGATAAATCATATATAATGATAAATATAAAATCTAGGGGAGGGTATATGGGTGTTCACTGTACAGTTATATTAATATTTTTGTAAGTTTGAAAATTTTCATAATAAAATGTTGAAAAAAGTAGAAGGTAGAATATAGACACCCTTAAATGTTTAATATATATTTGTTGACTGACAAGAGTCTGGAATGGAAATATACACCACAATATTTCTCACTTTGAAATACTTTGGATATGCACTCAATTTGTCCTTGATCTTGAGATGTAAATTTATATATTTAAACTTATTTTTAATATTTACTGAATTCTTGCTCTATACAAGAATTTTTTGATTATTATTTTGATTATTTAATTCTCAAAAGAATAAATAAGTACTCTGATTAGTATGTTTTTATAGGCAGACAATATGAGGCTTATGGAGACTAAGTAACTTACCTGAGGTCATTTAACCAGTGAGCACAATTGAGAATTTAACTCAAGCAGCCTGGATTCAACTCTTCACGGTTAACCACAGCACTATAGTTCTTTTGCTACAGTACACATTAAATGTGTATTTGACTTTTGCTTTCATATCGACAAGGTCAAATATGGCATTTTCTCCTTTTGGCTGAACCTGCTGACAAGGCCAAAGACTTCAGCTTTACCCTTACCCAATGTCCCATTCTTTGTCTCATGAGTGAGTAGCTGAGATTAAAACTGATTTCACCTGAAATCAGCTGGACAGAAAGATAAACATTTCCTATTCAGCTAACTGACTGAAATTTTCCCTGATTACAAAGCAGTCCTGTGAATCAGTCTACCTCTAATGTGTCTACTCCCCCTTATAAAAATCTAAGTCAAAACCAGATACTGTGATCTTTGGGTCTAGCGTTCTCTATTGCCATAGGCTGAATAAAATCAATCTCCTACTTGTTTAGTATTTGTCTTTGATAGTGTCCAAATGGTTTTTCTCGATGAATATATGATATAGTGGAAAGAAGAGTAGTTGAGTTTGGTGATATAGTTAATAATCTCAATTCTGCCACTAACTGTGTATATGGCCTTGAGATCATGGCAAAACCAATAAGTGACATTGTTTAGAAAAAATCTAGACAATTATAGGTTGCTTGTTCAAAGTCTCAGATAATTCCATGAAACCTTTTAATATAAGGATTTCACTATACCTCCACATTCAGTGTTTATTTTGTTGTTTTTTTGCATGTGTGTCTGCTTTGCTAGGTTCATAAATAGTATCAGTAAATCCTGTTCAGAGAACTGTTAAAGAGAAAACACCTGATTTTGTTATTCAGGGGAGAAAACAGCTATTGTTTATTTTGTCTTTAAAATAAAGATATCTTTAATAACTGTTACGGAATGGTTAATAGAATGTATAACATATAAATATACAATATAGGGGCACCTGAGTGGCTCAGTTGGTTAAGCATCTGACTTCAGCTCAGGTCATGATCTCATAGTTCATGAATTTGAGCCCCACATCAGGCTCTGCCGTCAGTGTAGAGCATGCTTTGGATCCTCTCTCTCCTTTTCTCTGCCCCTCCCCTGCACACTCTCTCTCTCCCTCTTTCTCTCTCAAAAATAAAGAAAAATTTTAAAAAATTAAAAATAAAAATAAATATGCATAAATATAAATGCATTATCTTCAATGGTGGGCTCATAGAATGTTTTAGCTAATGTTTTTGAAATTAACAACATTTCAGAAATATCTTACCTTTGTTTTTATTTTTATTATTAAATATTAAATAAATAAAATGGAAAAGAGAATGGTAACTCATTTATTCATCACCCATTTACTTATAACCTTTTGTTATATTTACTTCATAATTTTAGGACAAAGGATGCTTCAGGAAGACTTTATTTAAACTCTTGTGTCTACTTCACACCCCACTCTTTTTCCTTAATCAGCAGAGGTAGAATCTCTCCTACCTTGGAGTAAAATATTCTGATCAGTGGTTTTATAGTTTTACAATATTACAATCCTTCCCATCCATGGATTTATATATTTTCTACTTAAGTCAAGTTCTTTTTTTGTACTCTTTTACCTCCTTCTAACTTAAAAACTATATACTATGGTTCTACTATTTTAGAAGTTACTATGCACATTTTTACTTAAATAAATCCAAAGTTAATCAATACTTTCCTTTTACACACACAAAGAACAGATGAGGTTTTGTTCTCATTGCCTACCCCAAGTCCATGCTATTGGTGTCTAAGACTTTAGTTTCAACTTGTGTATTTACCTTCTTCAATTTAGTAAATATTATTTTTATGTTAATACTTGTTTAGGTTGTACAAAAATCACTTTGCTCACCTTTCCTGCCTCTGTCTCGTACTTGGTTGCCAAGTCCTGCCTCCTTCTTATTAAAATACTCTTGTATTTCTTTCATCCTGAGTGGCAAACTCAGGCTTTATTTAAAAATTACTTTGTAATTTTTCCTTCAAGTTCTTTCAAACTGCCTAGGTTGTCAGTGAATATTTTCTCAGCGCTTTAAAGGTATTATGCCATATTACTTTGTCCTCTGTTAATATGTAAGAGGAGTGTGGCTTCAGTCTAGTTATTCCTTATTTGTGGAAATCTGACTTTTTTTCATAATTGTTTTGCAGATGTTCTCTTTGATTTTTATATTCAGAAGTTTTGGTATGATACATCCGAGTGCTTTATGAGATGAGGTCTTGTGTCTTTCATCAATTACAGAAACTTCTGGCATTATTTTTTTAAATACTGCTTTTTTTTTAAAACTCTAGGTTTTCTTCTGGAAATACTGTTGAGTATATGTTAAAAATTTGTTTTCAGTCTCTATATCACACTTACCTTCATACTTCCAATCTCATTATTTCTTTGCACTGGATTCTGGTAATTTCTTCATATTTATTTTCCAGAACACTAGATTATACTAATTGTGTCCAATATATGGTTTAAACTATTCATTAAGCATTTATGATTAACGATGATGTTTTTCATTTCTGGAAGATTATTTGTCTGTTTTTAAGTTTGTCTCTTCTTGTTTCATAGTGACCTATTTATGTGATATGTTTATGATGTTGAAGGAGAGCAGAATTTACCATTCCAAAATGTGTCTTTTTGGCATAAGGATTATTTAAAGCCTATTATTTAAAAACAAACAACCAAGCAAAAAACAGCAGGCACTGGAGAACCTCTGAAAACCAAGCAAAAGTTTTCCTTTTGTAAGAGATATTTAGAAATCTCCATTTATAAGGGTGTCTCCTTCTCAGTACCAGGAAGAGGATGACCAAATCTCTAGAAAAGCATCAATGGAGAAGGCAAGGATTTAAATCTGCGTAACAACTGTACCCTTGTTTAGTGTGCTTTGCCTGATAACCTCCCACAACTGGTCCAGCACTACCCCCTCAACATCTTCTTTTGTCTTTATCTGTATATGGCAGTTAAGGTGGTGGCTTGGGCCATGCTGGGGAGTTACTCAGTTTTTCTGGGTCTTTCCCATGTACACAGGACGTAAACATGTTATTAAACTTCTGTTTGTTTTTCTCCTGTTGATCTGTCTTTTATTAAAGGTGGGTCTCTGTCAAGAACCTAGAAAGGTAGAGGAAAAATTATTGTTCCTCCCACATGGTTTTTAATTAATTAAAATTTTTAGGGGTGCCTGGGTGGCTCAGTTGGGTAAGCATCCAACTTCTACTCAGGTCATGATCTCACGGTTTGTGGGTTCAAGCCCCATGTTGGGCTCTGTGCTGACAGCTCAGAGCCTGGAGCCTGCTTCGGATTCTGTGTCTCCTTCTCTCTCTGCCCCTCCCCCACTTTCTCTCTCTCTCTCAAAAATAAATAACCATTAAAAAAATGTTATATAAGCCTTTATAGAAAAAGTGTCTGAATCACTTTTCTGTCATGTTTTACAAAAATTCCCTTAGTTTTCTCTTCATCAGTTCATGGTATTTTATGCTACACAATAATGTTGTTTTATATAATTATCTCATTACATTTGTTTGGTTTTGTATGTATATTTAGAAAGACTGTTCTTATCTGAAATTGCATAACTGTTTAACTATGTTTGTAAAGCACTAACCTTCAGTTAATTTAAAAATTTTCTTACTGTATTGCTTAATGCAAGAATAGAGTGTTAATTTTACAGTAGCTAGTTGTCCTATGCAATTTTTTAAATAATCTGACATTTTTCCTATTGGTTTGAATTTTATATTTTATCTTTAGCAAATGATAGATTATTTAACTCTAAAATTTTCTGTAATATTTTCTGCCATTTTTCATAGCTTTATTATTCGTTAAGAAAATTTTAACTGTATAACTCTTACTATTCTTAGTGTAAGTTTCATGTAGGTATTTATTTTTCAAAATTGTCTTTTCAATGTTATGCCCAAATGACTTTTGACTCATTGTGTCAAGTTCCAAAAGATAATCCTTTTTTTAAAAAAGGTTTTTAATGTTTAATTATTTTTTAGAAAGAGAGCAACAGAGCTAGCAGGGGAGGGGCAGAGAGAGAGGGAGATACAGAATCCGAAACAGGCTTCAGGCTCTGAGCTGTCAACACAGAGTCTGATGTGGGGCTAGAACTCACAAATTGCAAGATCGTGACCTGAGCTGAAGTTGGATTTTTAACCAACTGAGCCACCTGGGTGCCCTCAAAAGATAATTCTTCTGAAAATTTTGTTAGAAACAAATTTTCAATTGTTTGGAGAAAAATAGGCTTATAACAGTATATTGTAAAGTTTTCTTATCAAAGAGTGTAGTTTATCTCTCCATTTATTTAAATTCCTTAAGTAACATTTTGTTTTAATGTTTTTTCTTCTTTCTTATTTTCTTACTTATAATTATATTTTTACCTGGGTTTAAAAGGGATCAATGTTCTCTTTACTGGGTTGGTTTTCCATTAAATTGCTAATCCAAAATAGAATTTGATAGGAGCCACCAATATGACTTGTTCTGAGAAATTCTCATTAAAATATGCCTGAAGTAACAGAAAAAGGCAAAATCTCATAGCAACATGGGGAACAAAGACCGACAGCCTGATGCCAGAACCTGGGAAGAATTGTCACTAATTATAAGGCAGATGGAAAGATAATAAGGAAATACCTTTAAAGGTTCAGTATATGATATTCTCTGACTTTGAGTCAAGAAATAGACATATTCTGAAAAGAAGTAGGAGGCTTGATGGAATTGATGATATGAATATTAAAATCTTGCCCCGTGATCCTAAAACCACTCAGGTTTTAGGTGGTTACAGGGCTGTGGTTTCCCTTCCAACCCTCATCTTCTTTATGGTCTGTTCCTCTGCTCCACTTTCATTTAGAGGTTTACAGTATTAGAAAATAATGTGTCTGTGGGTGCATGCACACGTGCACGTGTGGGTGTACATGCACGTGTTTGTACACATTTTGGGGTTGTGATAAGGCCTGGCAATGGTACCACTTGGGGAGGTACTGTCCACATGAGTAAAGTGTAATTTATGTAGGTAGTGAGAAAGAACCATCCTGCTCTAGGGCATGATAGGAAAGTAATTTTTCCTATGCAAGTATTTTTTGCAATTGCTCTGTAATGGAGTTTGGGGAATAATAAAGTTAAGAGCTCTAATCCATCATTTAAAAAATGGAATAATTCAATGCACTGGAGTCTAAAAACTAAGCCTTTTATAAACAGACCATGTTGATAAACTAGAAAAATCAGTAATTGGACATTTTCACACTGGATTATCTATGATATTATTGCATTTAGCAGCATAACATATTTTTCATTCCTAAATGTGATGCAAAAGAAGGCAGCAAGAAAGAGCAAATAGTCTAACGTATCCAAATAAATACAACCACTATTAACAGTCACCATAGTCAATCTTTTTATTTTTAATATTGTCTACTTAAAATGCATGTGAGCAAGTGCGTATTTAGAAAGGGAGGGAAATATTGCTATACCTGGGCTTTTGCCAGAAGAGAACAGGGCTGAAAAACCAAGAACTGTCCAGATGGAAGGGTGCTTTT
Organism: Panthera leo; assembly: GCF_018350215.1. Classification (NCBI taxonomy): domain Eukaryota; kingdom Metazoa; phylum Chordata; class Mammalia; order Carnivora; family Felidae; genus Panthera; species Panthera leo. Next base: position 91,984,502 of record NC_056681.1, read on the forward strand.
AAAATATAGAGCTTCTCTCTCCCACTCTAGGTAAAAATACATAGTCATAGACAATAATTTGGGGAGCCTGGGGCTTAATGCAATTAAGTCATAGGTGCCAGGACTTAATGAAGGTGTCATGAGCATATGGGTGGTTCCTGCATCAGCTGGTAAAATAGCATCTATCTCTCACTGGATACCACTTGGTTTTCCCTGACAAGGGAGACATAAGAACTGTAGGTGTGTCCACCCTCCCAGAAACAGCACAGGCACAGAACTCTGGAAGGCCATAGAGAAAACTGCCCTAGTGGTGGTAGACAGCATACGATTGACTCACTCGAGTTTAGCCTCGTTATTAGCAAAGCTTCTAGGACTCTTTATTGTAGGGGAAGTCTATATCTTCTTGTTTCCTTAGGCAAGCAATGGTAGAAAGAAAACTGACTCACTGGAGCATAAGAATTTTGAGCAATCTTTGTCATGTCAACTTTTGGTGCCTCATGTCTTTTGTCAACATCAGTCATTAGGTCTCTGCCTCTAGGTCTCTTTCCTTGGTGAAGAGGATGAAAAAAGTCCCACAGAGACACCTTCCCAAAGCAAATCATTTCTTGGAGATAGGCAGGGACAGGCTGCAAAAAAACCTTCAAAGGTCTTGGAGGGGGACCAATAGGTTTGGCAGCAGAGTTGACTTTGCAAAGGATGTGCAAATAGGTTCACATGACATCCTCTTGCTCCTAGGTTAATGTCGGCTCAAATCATTAGGACTTAGTCCCTCCTTGGTGTCTGGAGATTGGCTGACCTCTTGGCCAGGATTTGGGGAACCTGTAGTTTCATCTCATTGGTTGATTTGCAGATGTAGCTGTACAAGTAGAGCTTTCAAAATTTAGACATTCTCTTGGCTCTTTCCTGAACAGATAGGATGCATTCCTGGAAGACAGCTTGGAGACAGGCAGATGCATAGCTTTGTGAGTCAGGGTGCTACAAAGACTATGATCAAAAAGGCTGATTGAGCCCTTCAGTTTCTGACTTTCCAGGCACCTCCTCCTGCCAAGAAGTTCAGGAGAGGTCAAAGACTGCTCAGACTCTGTGCCAGTTATTAAGATATTTTATATCAGCTTCCAAACCACTCCTTTATACTCATATTTGTGATGGTGGGACAGGTTTTCTGCAGCCCAATTTCTGCTTTTCCAGCTAACCTGTTAGACTCTGCCAAGAGGGGGCAGTATGGGGAGACTGGGAAGCCAAAAGAAGAGTCAGCTTCCTGGCCCTTCGAGATCATCTAGCAACACTGCTGCAGCCCTGCAGCAGTTCATTCCTGCAATACCAGATTCTGGTTTGTAATTTCTTTATCAACTTGCAGAACCAACTTCAGAGGTACCATCAGCCACCAAGAAGCATTCCTTTCTCAGAGATCTGGGTCCCAGATTCATAGGAGCTCATCTTCAAGCTGGTAAATTTTAATAATTCTAACCTCTTTCCTTTGTTCCACCATTTCTAGGGATTCAAGCTGCAACTTATAGTTATGATGAATTCTTATTGTTAAATAATTAAATGGCTTCTGCTTCCTGATTGGCCACTGACTGATACAGACCCTATGGCATGGTCAGGAAGCTCACATTCTTACCACTTAGGACAACATAGAGCAGAGTGTGGTATGCCATCTTTTCATGGACTAAATAGGATCAGAGGGCTTGGCAAGCACCATAAGGAAGGATCATTTAGGATATAGGAGCCTTCATGAGCATGCTGAATGGGGTCAGGAGTCCTAGGAAGATCCCCAAGGCTGGAGGAAGGTGCTGCAGTGTCAACCCATGAAACTCAATGAGACCTCCAGCTCCTTGGCACAGTGGTGGCCCTTAGGCCATTACCATTGTGTTCAAGTGCCCACTGCTTTTAGAATATGACTGGGAAGACTTGTTCATATGGGCAGAGGCAGGGACACAGGTGGGTTGGGATATGGGCAGGAGGTTCCTGGGATTTAGGCCTGGTATTCCTCCTCCATCTGGCTCTAGTTCTTGAACTGTCAATGAGAGGACCAGCTGGGAAGCCAGAGATTAGAAAGTGAGGTTTAGCCCAGGGCTGGGAAGAGGTACTCCTGCCTAGCAGACCTGGGGTCAAGAGTATTCTAACTTCCACTCAAGTCTAGCCCTGGTGGAGCCAGAGGTTTTGGGCATGGTGCCTCCAGGCTGGACCTATCTCCACTGAGGCAGTGGGGGAGTTAGGCTTCAGCTGGTATCCAGACTGCTCCACTGTTCTCATGTGTGCTGTCCCACCTAAACCCCTCAAACATTTTAAATCATTATTAATTCAATTGAGGTTGATTTTAGTGATCAAAAGTGTTAATTAATTAATTAGTTAATTAATTATTTTTTAAATCTTTTAGAAGGGAGCATGCAAGCTTGGGAGAAGGGCAGAGGGAGAGAGAAAGAATCCAAGCTCAGCCTGGAGCCCGGTGCGGGCTTAATCCCCAGATCCTGGGATCATGACCCAAGCCAAAATCAAGAGTTGGATGCTCAACTGACTGAGCCACCCAGGCACCCCAGAAGTTTTAATTTTAAATAGAATGTAGACTATATAAGATTTTAAATGGAATGAGTTTACACTAGCATTTAGGCTTTTGAGATGCAGACTATGTTTTATTCACTGTTCTGTTTCCAATGCCTAAAATAGTGCCTGAATATTCCATGAAATAGCTGTTGGATTAGTTATCCTTGAATGTGTTCAATTTTAAAAGTCTTTTTCCTATTGCTTTTTCAACTGCTGAAAAATATTTATCTTTAATATTTATACAGAAGAAAACAAAACTTTGATATCACAATCCAAAGATAATAATTTTAATGCTCTTTCATATATATATATTTATACATATATAAATAATTTATACATAAATGTGTCTAAAATGTATATTTAGTAACATATTTAATATAAATTGACTAGTGTTTACCTATTATTTTATAACATGATTTCCACTTAATGCATAATTTCCATTCAATGACATTAACATTCTTTTGTAGTATTATTTTTAAAGGTTATATAGGATTTTAGAGTACTTAGATGCAATAACTTGTTAACTACGTAGGTATGTAGGACATTCATGTATATTTTTAATATCATAACCAATTATTCCAAGAATACTTTTGAATCTAAATTTCTTAAACCTTCATGCATATTTTTTTTGGATAAGCTCCCAGAAAGGAAATTGCTGGGTAAATAGGTGTGGAATTTTTTAAAGCTATTGATATGCCTTATAAATTGTTCCCTGTGATTTCTGCACCATCTCACTCTCCTGTGAATAGCATATAAGAGTGCCTGGTTCCATGACTCTTGAATACTGGAGCTTAGAATTTGAAAGCACCATTGCCACTTTGTGAAGTGAAAGACGCTTTGCTTATTTTGTTTACATTTCTTTAAATCAGAAGTCTTTATACTTTCCATCCTGATGTCACTTCTTTATTTCTTCCTGCGGCTTTACCAAGATAAATCCTATTGATTACTTTCTTTACTCTTTGTTGCCTCTTGAGGCTTCATTCTTAATTTGCACCTTCTCTTTTATTCCTGGTTTATCTTCAACAAACAAAACCTACATTCTTGATCTTTCACAATCACATGTTTCGGTCATGCTTTGGATTTTGCGCCGAAAGAAGATTTTGCATGGTACCTCTATGTATAATATAAGTAAGTTTAGGATAATCAAAGGACGTGAGCCAAAAATTACAGTAGGAAGAAGGATGAAACTATAAACGAGGTCAGTGTCAAGATGCAGCGTAAAAATTCATGCATGTCTAATGAATAGGTGAATAATTTGATTTTAACTTTCTGGTGTACATGATGAAGAAGAAACTAGATAAATGACTATATTTGTAGGCATGTAAACAAATCAGTTATTCAGGACCTACACAAATATTCCTAAAATGAGACTTCTCTCTCCCCTCTTCACTGATACACACTGGGCCCTCATGAAGAAAACAACATACAGTGTCATCAGTTCTTTTTTCAAATATATCCTACAGGAGATATAATGCGATTTCGGAAGCTATCACTTTTTTAAATTTATTTTTTAATCTTTATTTATTTTTGAGAGAGAGACAGAGTGTGAGCAGGGGAGGGGCAGGGAGAGAGGGAGACACAGAATCCGAAGCAGGCTCTAGGTCCTGAGCTGTCGGCACAGTACCCGATGCGGGGCTCAAACTCACGAACTGTGAGATCATGACCCGAGCTGAAGTCGGAAGCTCAACCGACTGAGCCACCCAGGCACCCCAGAGGCTATCACTTTTTAACCTCAAAGGTCAAGACTACAAGGGGAGCCTAGGTAGCTCAGTCAGTTAAGCTTCTGACTTCAGCTCAGGTCATGATCTCAAGGCTTGTGAGTTCAAGCCCCACCTCCGGCCCTGATCTGTGCTAACAGATCAGAGCCTGGAGCCTGCTTCAGATTCTGTGTCTCCCTCTCTCTCTGCTCCTCCCCTGCTCACACTGTCTTTCTCTCTCTCTCTATCAAAAATAAACATTAAAAAAAAAAAAAAAAGGTCAAGACTACAAGCAGTGCCTGACTCCAAACCCTGGGCTCTCCGTTGCTGGGCTTTTTTGAGCCAATTCTCTCTAGGCTGCTAACATTGCTCCAAAAATGTTCTATGGTCAAACCATTTACATTCAGCAAGGAACAACTGAACTAACTTATCTACATTGTTTCAGGGGTGTTCTAGCTTAGGTCAGAATTATGGAATAGTACATAGAGGGAATCAGTTATGAAATCACTTGTTGACTTGAATATTGATCAACCTCAATTAGGATTCCAATCCTTTTTATTCATTATTTATACCCTTTAAGTGTAGATCTTTGATAAAGTCTTAAATTTGCTCCTATCATTTTGATTTATTCAATAAATATTTTTAGAGTTCTTGTTTTGCTCTATGCAATATGCCAGTTGCTGGAATAATGACATTTTAGCTGGGGCAACCTGAAGGATGGGTAGAGAATAGATTGGTGAACAGGTGAAGAATGTATTATAGGCATGGAGAACACTAACAGAAGCGGTCATGGGCAAAAAAGACAGGAAAGAGTCTCTATGTGGCTATAGTGAGTGGAGTGAGAGGAAATATGCAACAAGGCTGCAGAAGCAAGCAGGGGCCAGATCACACAGGATCTCATGTCTCAAGCTAAAAAATGTAGACTCTTACAGATAAAGGAAGCCATGGTATATTAAGCAGAACCATTTTGTTGTGATACTTGCTTTTCAAACATAAAAGTGAAATCTGTGAGAAGAATGAATTGGATGAAGAAGAGATAGCATTGGTTGGTAGGAGTTGAGGTGATGGACCAGAATATGATGGCTTGGACAAGAGTAGTGGGAATAGATATGGAGGGACATTGATGGATTTTATATATATTTCGGAGGTAGAATCAAAGCACTTGATGATAGATCATTGGATTTGAAAGGTGAAGTAGCATATCAGCAATCTCTCCATGTTAGCAAAAGAGCATCTCCTCTGGCATGAGCATATGGAATAATGGCACAATACTTTTAATGTAGGAAATGCTAATAGTGGGAAGAAGATTTGAGGAGGGGAAGAATTTAGTTTCCGAGGTGATTAGTTTGAATTTTAGAGACATTTGAGTGGAAATAGTAAGATATAAAGTGTATTTGACTATAAAGGTCAGGCATCAGAGAAGAGATGCATAATTGGTTTTCAGTGAGCAGGAAGACTATGTTTAACTGTGAGAAAGTCTCAAGACTGGCACGGCCAGAAGGCAGAGTAAATCAGGAGAGCATGTGATAACAGGTACCATAAGGAATGGCTCAAGCATGCTGTGGTCAACCAAGTACACTTTTGAGGAGAAAGAGAACAGAAGATGGAGACCAACAAGGGTCCATTCTCTTTAGAAGCCTGGAAATTATTGACAATTCTAGTAAAGTAGATGGAGGAATATATATGGTTGGTGAGGACATGGAGTCAACAAAGTAGATATTGTTTGAGAGATGTTTTGCCTTGAAATAGAGTCAGGTTATTGAGCAGGTAGCTTGAGGGGATTGTAGGCTTCAAGGAAAACATTTTTAACATGGGGGATATAGAGAATATGTGATGTCTAATGGAAGGGATCCAAGAGAGTGGGGCAAAAGATTGAAGGAATAACAGTGGACTGAGGTCCCTGGGAAGGAGGTGGAGTGCTGCTCAAAGCATTGGCCTTTGGTGGGAGGATGGAAACTCTTCCCTGAGCATGAGGAGGGACAGAAGAGAGCACAGGTGCAGATTTGTAGATTTGGTGGAGGGAATTTGAAGGAGCTCCCATCTAGCGCTTCAGTCTTCACTGTGAAGAATGAGGCAAGATAATCTGCTGACACTATAGGAGAAAGAAAGGAATGGGACTGGAAATTTTAGGAAAGTAAAGATCTCTAGATATAATTGTTTCCAAACATTCTGGGGTTCATGTCTCTCCACATAGTCATTTTATGTGTTTGTTTTGCTTCCTTCACTTGTTTTTTAAATTTGATTGAATTCATGTTATTGTAACAACAAATTTTCTTTTAAACTTGAGGGGGAAAATAATATATTACATTAAATAATGTAAAATAGTCGAATAGTGACTACTTGGGAGACATTTTTAGTTTTATACTGTGGCCAGGGATCAAAGTGATAGGATTCATTTTGACTTTTATAAATAAACATTTTTTCCAGGATTTTATCTAAGTTTTTCTATTTATCTATCTATCCACTCTACCTATTTATATTTAAAAGAACTAAAAACAATTTTGGAAGTTAAAAAAAATGTAGCAGAAAGTAAAAGGTGCTTATAATCAATCAGTGAACTTACTGAAGATATTTCTCACTTAATGTTGAAGATGGGTGAAACACTACAAGATTTTCTCTTTTCTTTTAAAAATTGCCATCAAAGTCCTAAAGCTGCTCTTGATTGTTTTTCTGAATTTGTGGGGGCTGTGCTCAAATTGCTTATAATGGTAATTCAAGCCTAAAACTTTAGCCTATTGATCTCCTCAAGAAGTTAAAATGGTCCTTTCCCTTCGGACAAAGACACATCACTCACTACCCAGTGTGGGGCTTAAGTGTTTCCTTACTTGCTTACAAAAGAATCACTTTGTGTTCCAGAAAAATGTACTTCTTTTTTTAATGACAGTAATATCTTCATTTATTCCTGACTGAAAACATTAACAACAAAATGAAAAAGTATTGCCACTAAGATTGGCTGAGCATCCTTTTTAATTAGCCGGATTTAAAAGATGATCATAAATTGCCTGTAATTACAAAGCATAATAAAAATGCTGAAAACCCTGATATGAGGATTATTCCCATCCTTTGAAGACTTTCATTAGTCAAATTCATTCTTAACAACCAGCACTCACTAACATGACCTCTTTGCCAGTCCCCAAGAATTCAAGATTCTATTGAATCTTAGAGCCAGACTGCTTTTGATGACATCTAGTTCAATCTCCCATTTTTTCTTTTCTTTCTTTTTATTTATTATTGAAGTATAATTGACATACAATATTATATTAGTTTCATGTGTACAAGATAGTGATTCCCCATTTGTATACATTGCAAAATGATCACCACAATAAGTCTGGTTATCATCCACCACTATATAAAGTTAGAAGTTTTTTTCTTGTGATAAGAACTTTTAAGATTTACTGTCTTAGTACCTTTCAAATTTGCAATAAGTTATTGCCTATAGTCACCATGCTGTACATTACATCTTCATGGCTTATTTATTTTATAACTGGAAGCTTATACCGCTTGACCACCTTCACCCATTTTGCTAACCCCTACCCTCTGGCAACCACCAATCTATTCTGTGTGTCTGAGTTTTGTTTGTTTTGATTTTAGATTCCACATATAAATGGAATCATACGGTATTTGTCTTTTTTTCTTTGATTTATTTCACTTAGCATAATATCCTCAATGTCTATCCATGTCATAAATGGCAAAAATTCATTCTTTTTATGCCTGAGTACTATTCCACTGTGTGTATTATGTATATACATATATATATGTATATATGTATATATATGTATGTATATATATGTATATATGTATATATGTACATACAAGATATATGTACATATATACATATATGTATATATGTATGTGTATATATGTATATATGTATATATGTATATATATGTATGTATATATATGTACATATAAGAAACAGCTTTTTTTTCTGTTCATCCATCTGGACACTGAGGTTGTTTCCTTATCCTGGTTATTATAAATAATGCCATAATGAACATGGGGGAGCATGTATCTTTTCAAGTTAGTGTTTTGTTTTCTTTGGATAAATGCCCAAAAGTATAATTGCTAGAACATGATAGTTCCAATTTTAGTTTTATGAAGAACCTCCATACAGTTTTGTATGATGGCTGCACCAATTTACATTCCCTCCAGTAATACACAGGTTTTCCCTTTTCTCCACATCCTCACCAACACTTGATAATACACATCCTAACAGGTGTGAGGTGATATCTCATTGTGGTTTGGATTTCGATCTCCCTGATGATGAGTGATGTTGAGCATCTTTTTGTGTGCCTGCTGACCATCTATGTGTCTTCTTTGGAAATATGTTGATTCAGATCCTCTCCCCATCTTCAAACAGATTAGATTTGTTGTTGTTATTGAGCTTTGTGAGTTTGTTATATATTTTAGATATTAACCCCTTGTCAAATATATGATCTGCAGATATCTTCTCCTATTCAGTAAGTTTTCTTTTCATTTTGTTGATGGTTTTCTTTGCTATGCAGAAACATTTTAGTTTGATGTAGTTCCGCTTGTTTATTTTTGCTTTTGTTGACATTACCTTTGGAGTCAGATCCAAAAAATACCGTCTAGAGAGATGTCAAAGTGCTTACAGCCTGTGTTTTCTTTTAGAAGTTTTATGGTTTATGGTCTTACATTCAGGTCTTTAATCCATTTTGAGTTAATTTTTGTGTATGGTGTAAGATAGTGATCCAGTTTCTTTTGCATGTGGTTCTCAGTTTTCCCACCATGATTTATTGAAGAGACTGTCCTTTCCCCATTATATATTCTTACCTCTTTTGTCATGAATTAATTGACCATATATACTTGGGTTTATTTCTAGGCTCTCTATTTTGTTCCATTAATCTATAAGTTTTTATGTCAATACCATTGACATAACACTATTAAACAGTAGTATGTTGAGTAAAAGTGGAAACAGTTAGCATCCTTGTCTTGTTCCTAACCTTAGGGGAAAATCTCTGTTTTCCACCACTGAGTATGATGTTAACTACAAGCTTGTCATATATGGTCTTTATTATGTCATGGTATGTTCTGTCTATAACCACTCTGTTGAAAGTTTTTATTATAAATGGATGTGGAATTTTGTCAAAGGATTTTTCTGTATCTATTGAGATGATCATATGATTTTTTTTTCCTTCATTGTTTTAATGTGGTGTATTAGGTTGATTGGTTTGCATCTGTTGAACCATCCTTGCATCCCTGGCATAACTCACCACTTGATTATGGTGTATGAGTCTTTTAATGTATTGCTGAATTCGGTTTGCTAATATTTTGTTGAGAATTTTTGTATCTGTGTTCATCAGGGATATTGGCCTGTGATTTACTTTTTTTGTGGTGTCTTTTTATGGTTTTGGTATTAGGGTAATGCTGACCTGCTGAAATGAGTTAGGGACCATTTCCTCTTCAAATTTTTGGAAGAGTTTGATAAGGTTAAGTATTAAATCTTTGAATATTTGGTAGAATTCACTAGCGAAGCCATCTGGTCTTGGACTTTTGTTCGCTGGGTGATTGTTGATTGCTGATTTAATGTCCTTACTAGTAATTGGTCTACTTAGATTTTCTATTGCTTTGTGATTCAGTCTTGGAAGATTGTACACTTCCAGGAATTTATCCATTTCTTCTAGGTTGTCCAACTCATTGGTATATAATTGTTCATAGAGTCTCTTATGATCCTATATTATTATTATTGATATCAGTTACAATTTTATTTATTTCTGACTTTATTTGTTTGAGACCTCTTTTTTTTTTTACTCTAGTAAAAGTTTGATGATTTTATCTTTTCAAAGAAGTGGTTTTAATTTTATTGATTTTTTTTTTCTGTTTTCTTTTTATTTCTATTTCATTCATTTCCACTCTGATCTTTATTGTTTCCTTCCTTCTCCTAACTTTGGGCTTTATTTGTTCTTCTTATTCTGATTCCTTTGTGTGTAAACTTAGATTGCTTATTTGAGTCTTTTCTTGTTTTTTGAGGTAGGCATGGATTGCTATAAACTTCCCTTTCAGAACTGCTTTTGCAGCATCCCATAGATTTTGATATAGTGATTTCCATTTTTATTTGTTTCAAGGTATTTTTTGTTTTCTTCTTTGACTTCTTCATTTCCACCCATTGATTGTTTACTAGCATCTTTTTAAATCTCTGCATATTTGTGATTTTTCTTGTTTTCTTCTTGAAATTAATTTCTAGTTTTATAACATTGTAGTCAGAAAATATGCCTGATATGATTTCAGTCTTCTTAAATTTATTAAGACTTGTTTTGTGGCCTAGCATATGATCTGTCCTAGAGAATGTTCCACGTGAACTTTAGAAGAATCTGTATTCTGTTGCTTTTGGATGGAAGGTTCTGTATATATCTATTAAGTCTATCAGGTCTAATGTGTCATTTAAAGCCAATGTTCTCTTATTGATTTTCTGTCTGGATGATTGATCCATTGATGTAAGTGGAGTGTTAAAGTGCTCTACTATATTGTATTGTTGTCAATTTCTCACTTTAGGTTTCTTAATATTTGCATTATACATTTAGGTGCTTGTATATTGACTGCATAAATATTTACAAATGTTATGTCCTTTTGTTAGATTATCCCCTGTAAGAAAGCAGAATTTGCTACCCCAAAATATGTCTCTTTGGCATACAGATTATTTTAAGCTGGATATTTCTAAGAAACTGGAGACAATCCCAGCAAAATTTACCTTTTTGTAGGAGATGTTTAAACTTGTAAAAGAAATTTCCATATGCAAGGGTGTCTTCCTCTCTTTACCCGGAAGGAGGGGGTGACTCAATCTCTAGACACTCTTATCAAAGGAGAGGACAATGGCTTACATCTGCATAACTACCTTATGTTTACTGTGATTTCCCTGGTAACCTCCTATAACTGACTCCTCAGCCCCAAAATCTTTTGTCTTTAGCTGAAGATGATATTTAAGATGATGCCTTCCACCATTTGGGGTACTTTACTCAGTTTTCCTGAGTCTTTCCCATGCAGTAGAGGTATATGTGCTATTAACTTCTGTTTGATTTTCTCCTGTTCATCTGTCTCATGTCAATTTAATTCTAAGACCAGCCAGAACCTTGAAGGGTGGAGTAATATTTTTCTCCCAACATCCCTTTGTCTTTATGTTATATGTATCTTTGTCTTTTATTATAGTCGTTGTTTTAGAGTCTGTTTTGTCTCCTGTAAGTATAGCTATTTCACCTTTTTTTTGATTTCCATTTGTGTGAAACATCTTTTTCCATTATTTCTCTTTAAGTCTGTGTAAGTCTGTATATGTGAGGTAAGTTTCTTGTAGGCACATATAGATGGGTCTTGTTTTTATCCATTTAGCCACTCTATGTCTCTTGATTAGAGACATTTAGTCCACTTACATTTAAAATAAGTATTGATAGATGTGTTCTTATTTCCATTATGTTAACTGTTTTCTGGCTGTTTTGTAGTTTCTGTCTGTTCCTTTCTTTTCTTTCTTCCCTTGTGGATTGACAACTTTCTACAGTGTTATGCTAAGATTCCTTTCTCATTGTTTTTTTGTGTATTTATGATACAGTTTTGCTTTGTGGTTACCATGAAGCTCATATATAACAGCCTACACAAAAGTCTATTTTAAACTGATAGCAAGTTAAGTTTGTACACATTCTAAAATTATGCATTTTTATTCCCCTCTCCACATTTTATGTTTCTGATGTCACATTTTATATTTTTTCATTTTGTGGATCTCCTAATTATTGTAGTTGTAATTATCTTATTGCTTTTATCTTTTACCTTTCATACTAGCTTTGTAAATGATTAACCTACTTTTTTTACTACATATTTACTTTACCGGTAAGATTTTAATTTTCATGTATTATTTTATTACTAATTAGTACCCTTTCTTTTCAACTTAAAGAAGTCTCTTTAACATTTCTTGTAGGGCCAATTTAGTGGTAATGAGCTTCTTTAGTTTTTGCTTGTCTGTTAAACTGTGTATCTCTCCTTCAATTCTGAATGATAATCTTGCTGGGTAGAGTCTGGGTTGTAGGTGTTTTCCTTTCAGCACTTTGAATATATCACATCATCTCTTCCGGCCTGCAAAGTTTCTGCTGAGAAATCTGCTGATAACCTTATGGAAGTTCTCTTATATGTAACAAGTTGTTTTTCTTTTGCTACTTATGATTCGCTATATTTTTTGACGCTTTAATTGTATTGTGTCTTGGTGTGGGTCACTTTGAGTTCATCTTGCTTGGAACTCTCTGTACATCATCGACCTTAATGTCTTTTCTTTCCTCAGGTTAGGGAAGTTTTCAACCATTATTATTTCAAATAAGTTTTCTGCCCTTTTCCCTCTCTCTTCTTTTGGGACTCATAATGCTCATGTCATTTCGCTTGACGTTGTCTCATTGGTCCCTTAAGCTATCTCTGCTTCTTGAAATTCTTTTTTTCTTTCTGCTGTTTTGTTAGGTGAGTTCCACTACCCTGTCTTACAGCTCACTGATTCTTCTGCTTCATCAAGTCTGCTGTTGATCCAATCTAGTGTATTTTTCAGTTTAGTTATTGTATTTTCTTCAGCTCTGTGACTTCTGTTTAGTACTTTCTTATATTTTATATCTCTTTGTGAAGTTCTCACTATTTTCATCCACTTTTCTCCTGAGTTTACTGAGCATCTTTATGATCGTAACTTTGAGCTCTTTATTAGGTAAATTACTTATTTCTGTTTCATTAATTTTTTCTTGAGTTTTATCTTGTTTGGAATATATTTCTCTGTTTTTCTTTTTTCTTTTTTTTTTTTTGACTCTGTGTTTGTTTTTATGTGTTAGGTGAAACAACCATCTCTCCCAGTCTTGAAGGAGTGGCTTTGTGTAGGAGATTAACCTTATCTTTTATCTTTGTCCCCTTAGCTTTTGATTATCTCTCTTGAATTGTCTCTATGATTATTTCTGACCTATGGGCCCGGAAATGCAATACTCCCAGTCACCAGAGCCAGATGGTCAAGGGGCATTCCATGTGCATAGGCCACTCTCACTCTCTGGGTCTGGTGGTGGCTGCAGGAGCAGTGCAGGGCAGTGTGGGGACCTGGCCCACCAGTGCTAGCAGATTAGAGTGAGAATGCAAATATGATGCCTGTCTGCACTGGCACCGGCAAGACAGAGGGGGACTACAAGGATGGTGTGCATTCGTGGCAGTGTTAGCAAGGTAGAATGCCAGAAATGGTGTCTGCCAGCTCCTCCATCCCCGAGAGAATCCCAGCAGGCTTCTACCCCTCTGGCAGACAACTTAGGGTTAGCAAAGAAATCTCCTTCACGTATGGTCTAGGTGCTTTTTAATTTGCTTCTTTTGTGCTGAGTTCTGGAGAAAATGAGTCTGTATGTGGACCTTTAAGAGCGGAATCTCAATTCCCTTCATCCCTGTTTTGCCTGGAGGTAAGCCTCATTGGATCTTGAGGTCAGAGGTCTTAGGTGTTTGCCTCTCTTAAGCAAGTGCCAAGGGTTGAGGTGCTTGACGTGTGGCACAGACTCCTTGCCCCTCAAGAAGAAGTTTAATTTTGTGAGCTCCCTCTTGACTCTTTTTAATTGTGGGTTGCCGTGTCAGGGGTGGGGTTTTTGGTGAGAATGTGTCTCTCGTCTCCTACCCATCTCAATGTGGGCTTTTTATCGTTTGTTGTGGAAGATCTGTTCCACTAGTTTTCAGAATTTTTTTCCAGAGGGAATTGTTGCATATATAGTTGTGGATTTGTTATGTTTATGGGAGGAGGTGAGGATCCTCTTATGGATCCTCTTATGCTGCCATTTTGAACCAGAACCTCTCAGGTTTCCTTAACAGGAAAACTGAGAATTAGAAGGAGGATATGAATACTAAAGGTCACAGGTTGGATATTGGTTTTACTGATATATCTCAAGGCCAACTCACAGTAATTGCTATATAAATAATTTTAAAACTCCAAACTTATTTCCCTAAAGACTGGACTAATTTACACTATGAGGCTCCTCAAAAATTAAAATAGAACTATCATATGATCCAGCAATTCTTTCTGGGTATATATTGAAAGGGATAGAAATCAGCAAAGAGATAGCCCATGGTCATTGCAGCATTATTCATAATAGCCAAGATCTGGAAAAAAGGCAAGGGTCCATTGTTGGATGAATGGATAAAGAAAATGCAGTATGTATAAATATGCAATGGAATACTATTCAACCTTAACAAAGAAGGTAATCCTGACATTTGTGACAACGTGGATGAGCCTGAAGGACATTATGCTGGCTAAAATAAGCCAGACACAGCAAGACAAATACTGCATGATCTCTCTTATATGTGGAATCTAACATAGTCAAACTCATAAAAGCTAAATGTAGGATGGTGGTTACCAGAAACTGGGGAGCTGAGGAAATAGCATGATGTTGGTCAGAAGGTACACAGTTTCAATGCTGAATGCTGAATAAGTTCTGGAGATCTAATGGATAGCATGGTGATAATAGCTAACAGCACTGTAGTGTATACTTGAAAATTGCTAAAAGGAGAGATCTTAAATTAAATCTCAGTGGGCACACACCCACCCACACACAATGGTAACTGTGTAGAGGTGATGAGTATGTTAATTAGCTTGATTGTGATGATCATTTCACAATGTATACATATATCAGTACATCAAGCTGTATACTTTAAGTATATGCAGTTTTTATATTCCATGATACCTCATTAAAGCTGTTAAAAATAATTTTGAGCTATCTACCACAAAAATTTTTATCTCCTTTCCTCTAGATACTGTGATGATGGTTGGGAATCCTTTGATCTTCAAATCCATACCTTATGATGACTCCTTGGTTATGTATGATAAGATGCATAGGGATGTCCACATGATAATCTGAGGTCAGGGAGAAGTTTCCCATAAACTGGTTTTATCATGAACATTAAAAAGTAATGTTGAACAAAAATCTGGAGGCAGTACATAATCCTTAATATTTTAATTCTTGCCCCCTTTTAAAGCTTGCAAAAAAATGGTTTGACTCATCTAAAAGTGAATATTCAAAGAGAGGATGGCTATAGACACAGGCTAACACACTCTCCTGATCTCTTCTGACCCCTCAAAGTACAGACATTCAGGCTGTAATATCAGTGCCTTTCAAAATAATATGTAATATCTAAAGTCTATTTTGAAAGGATTATGTAGTACTAAGGATTAACCAAACTTTAACTCATTCTTATTTAAAAACAGTGCATACAGGAGCAGAGAATTACCTAGAGGCAAAATATCATCATTTTTGTTGTTTCTATGTTGGAATTAAATAAAAACTAGTTAAACTAGATTTGGACACTAAGCAGGAATTGAAGTGGGACTTTTTAAAGCTATCCAATGAGGTGGGTCACTTGTTGTTGCAAGAAATTAAATTCTGTGGTTTGAGTGAAAGCTTTCAGATTTGCTTCCATGATGCGGAAATGAAAACATTTTACACAGACTGCATCTAAATGTGGGTGAGTCACCAATCCATATCTGGCCTTCACCCATGTCTGTGTCAAGCTGACACATCGAAATAAATCCCAGCTGGTCCCTGTCTCCTTTTTGAGTGTTTGTTCTCCAGTTTTTACTTGAAAGCATTCCTCGGTGCTGGGCACAGGGCAGAGGACTATATTGGAGTTTCTGCCAATCTCTTACTTCATTGCAGAGGTGACTGAGAATGCCATGCATTGAATAAATAATAAACACAGGCCACCACTTAACACCCAATTTTCAAATCCACTCGCAATAGAAATTTTCACTGGAAGTTCTTCCTAGCCTTTCTGACTCCCCTTGGGGAATCTGGCTTTGGCTGGATGAACTTTACTTGGCAACTCAATCTCATTTTACATTATCCCCCCCCGCCCCCCCGCTTCTACTTCCATATCTCATTGTTCAGAACAGTGTGACTTCAAAGGACTTTCTTTCTTAAACAGATGTATGCTTGGGACCTGCACTAAAGAATACAAAGCCAAAAGCCATGTTCTTCTCACTACCTGTGCCAGAATCAGCTGGATTCCTGGGCCTCAACTAATCCTTACCTACTGAATCACCTACTGTAAGGCCCAGACATCTGAACTCTTAAAAACAAGTTCTATAGCTCTCTGTATGCTTTGATATTGGTATAAAATGCTAGCTTTCTTCAGTGAATTTGGCCTGGGAATAAAGATTTAACCCGAAGAAATATAATGTCTGCCAGAGGGCACAGGAGTAATTTGTCAGAGGGCATCAAGGTATTCTAAATCACACCATATTATCATAATGGAAATATCCATGCTCAGAGTATATGTGTTCAAGATATTAAATGCTGTTAGAGAGCAGGAAAGAGTCTTCTAGTTTGTCCTCAGAGCTCCAGGAGCACTCTTACTGTCCTCATTCTTCTTGCCCTGTACCTTATCTTGCTCTGGGATTCCACAGCATAAAGAGCATGCCTCGCTTATCTTTGCTTTTTCTCATTCATTACCTGTGCTGAATGGCACGGGCGCTGCCTTTCCAGGTGGTCTTTGGCTACCCTAACCAGCTCCCTTCATGGTGGCTCTTACTGGTTGGTGACTCCCCCTCCCGTCTTCACTTTCTGACCCTCACTGCTGACCTGTTGCCTCCTTCCAGTTACATTGTTACACAGGAGGCCTGACCAAACAGTGGCTCTTCCCCGCAAAAACTGAAAGAGGTCAAGAGATCTGAGAAATCTGTGTTTCTATGAGTGGCTGGACTGGCAGAATATTTACATTTGACACCATGTAGACTGGACGATAAAGAACACCGGTTTTTATTTTGCTCTGTGTAGGTTCACCAACATTTAAGAGCATAATGGGGTGCATCTACTTAACATTGCAGACACTGTAACCTAGATCTTGATTTCTCATATTCCTGTGGTTATCACCAAATACGTGGACAGGGATAGGGTGTAAACTGGCCATGACATAGTATGGCAGTACTGAGGTTCCTGAAGTCAGAGAAGGTTACCTTTCTCTATATATACAGCTTCTCAATCTGCGAATCCATCCAAAGATTCCTTGCTACCATCACAAAAGCCTGTCAACATCTGTTTCTGTACTGTATATGTTTTAGTTTGTGTGTTCAGCTGTAAGTAAGAGAGTACTTCAACAAAAGTAAGAGTGGATTAACTTCACATGACAACAAATATAAAGGCAGAAGATTAGAGGGTTGGTGCACCAGTAACTTTGCATCTCCATTCTCACAACGTGGATGGAGTCTTCCCTCCAGGCTGTGAGATGCCAGCCACAGCCCCAGGCATCTTATCCTCAGACCCCAAGGAATAAGAAAGAGGCTGGGAGTGAAATGGGTTTCCTTTCTTGCTGTTTTCATCATTCATTCTTTTTTTAGTTAGTAGGAAAAATATTCTTCCTGTGTCCCTCTAGATCCCTTTTGGATAGAACCAGGGTAAATGTTCATCCCATCATTGATGGCAGCATCCCTGACATTCCTACAATTTTTATTGCCTGGAGGCCAGCAGTAAGTAGCCTCCTGTTACTTTTTCCCTCAGCCCTTCCAAAAGTTGCCTTAGACTCTTAATTCTCTATATTAAATGCAGTCCTAGAGGGGTTTCTGCTCTCCTGCCTGAACTTGGACTGATTGGATAGCCTTCTACATCTCTATTGTTTAACGTGTATTTGTTCCTTTTAATGGGAAAAGAAGAACCTGAAAGATTACCTTACTCTGTTCCATGTTTTGGGCTTCATCTTATTCATAGGGAGTGTAAACTGGAATAGGCATTATTGTGTCTAGAAGCAGGCATCGGATGTAGTAATGCTCATTACACGTGTGTGTGTGTGTGTGTGTGTGTGTGTGTGTGTGTGTGTGTGTAGGTGCCTGGTCAACAGCCCCAGTTGAATCAAGTCTTTGAGTCAACCAGGTACATGAGATGTGAGTATAGAAACCTCCAGATCAGTGCATTCTCCAACAATTTTAGTCCCCAGCATTCATTGCTAAGGCTCCAGGCAATAAACAAGCCACCCGCACAGTGCCCTATCTAAATTCCTAATGGAACGTGTAAGAATTATAAAATGCTTATTGATTTTCAGAAGGTTTGTTATACAGCAGTAGATAATTGCAACCTAAGGACAGGATTTGAGTGTTTCTGGGTCTTCTCATGCAATGCCATTTTAATATTTCCCCTTTCTATCAAGGTTAATCCTTCCACTACTCATCTGTAAGCCCTTAAATCCACATTTTAGATTTATACTGCATTTCTCTTGGAATTGAACATACTACTGGGCATTCGGTAGGAGCTTTCCAGAATCTGTATTGGCTAACTGGCCTAATGGTGCCTAGACTTGGCCACAGGAGCTAACACTGACCATAGGCTCTGAGAGTTTTAGTTACGGATCATGTGGGATGCTAAATGCACAAAGAAGCCAGATAGAACTTTCCTGAGCCAGCATTGCATGCTTTCACCACATTTTATGATGTGTATGTGGTTTACTGGGTTCACATTCCTCTTTTTAATTGGAACACTATTTGTCATTTCATTTGGTCACATAGTAAATGGAAAAGAGAATCTTGTTTCAGAGTTTGGCATCACACATTAGGTAACTCTGTGACTTTTGAAGTTAAGAAGAGGATGGACTGAGACCAAGAACTACTACTACCGTATGATTAGCAGGATCTAAACTCACTTAAAAGGCTGGAGGAGTGGCCTTGTCACATCTCTTGTGCTGACTGACTTCCTGATCCTTATGAATCAAGATCACTGCACATCTTGCCTGTGCAGGAATGGTTATTAGTTTGAGAAAATTAATAAATGCAAAATGACTCCGGAATCCAAAACGTTATGCAGGCATTAAGTATTATTGTTAGAATGAATCTTTGTAATTGTATCTAACTGCTGTCCCTTAAGACACCTTATTAATTAAATAAATAAAATACTGTTCTGAAACCCTTAGCGCCTATTTTGGCATATTAAAAGGAAAGGAATTATGGAAGAAACAGACTTAACTTACGATACTAAAATAATTTTCCTTGCATGTCTCCTCTCCTCCTCTCATACTTGTCTTACTGCTCCTCTGACTGTGGCTGTTCAGAGTGCAGTTGTATCGTGAAGGAGACAAATGCCAAGCACAGAGGGCGATTATCTCGCAAACAACATCTGGCACCCTTGCTGGGCTTCAAAGGCAGATGCTGACGTGCTAATGCCAACATTTCTCAAGTGGTCTGCCCAGTGTGCAACTGCTCCCTGGCCCAAATGACACCCCAGTCCCAGATGTCACAGTGCTTCTCATGTCACCTTCCTGTGAACGAGAAAAGAAAGGATTTCTGAAGCGATCGCTGTTCTATGCTCTCATTTTATCGGAAAGGTTAATCATCTCGAGTGTGTTAACAACTCAGACTTATCGCTGGGCCTGAACTCTAACTTCACCCTATGCCTGTATCACACGGGCATTCATTTACTCTCTCTTTGATCTAGCTGTGTAAGCGTCAACAGCCCCCCACGCTGCCCCCATGCCACCGAGATTGGGACCACAGTGGCTGTTTCTCAAGCTTTGGAGCATCCTTCACAGTAGGGAATGAATAAATGGTTTTTGATTAATTGTTTAGCCTAATTACAATTCACTTCACTTGGAGAGAATAAATGTATGCTGGAAAAAGAAACTGATACGCTTGTTTTCTGAATACAAAAGAGTCAGTTGAGAATTGTGTTTTATATAATACTTGAAATCAAATCAAATTCCACCAGCTAAGTGATTTCTTCTAATTACTAAGCCATCTTGAGTGTCTTTGAAAACAGTGGATGGGAGAATTCCAGGCAGGGATTAGCTTTTTTCCTTGGAGCTAGTGGAAACACTAAACTATTGGATTAATAAAGAGTAGAACTGGAAGACTCTTTTCACCTTGACTTTAGTGAGGGGGGTGAGATGCGTTCAAAATATAATTTTTCCTCAAATGCATTTCACACTATCGCTTTTCTAAGGGCTCCCATTGAGAGTTGTCCGGTAAGAGTTTGTAACTTGCCACATTTGGCATTATAAAGCTATCCTCTTGGCTATGTAGTGGTAAGATGAGAATGCTTTATTTATCTAAGAGCAGTTCAGTGCTGCCTGGCTACCCTTCTGCGTATCCATGGCTCACCCTCCTGTGTTCTCTACAGTGGCTGTTCCAGTCCTCCATTCTTCTTAGACTTCCTTTATCACTCACCTTTCTCATTTCTCAAAACTTGATGCTGTGCAACTGGGACTCCCTTATCCTTTGCATCTACACCCAAGCATTTCCTGAATTTGTGCCTTTGTTTCTTCTTTGTCCCTGCAGTAGTGGATGAGGCAGCCGGCATCCTGTATGGCAGCAACAGCAACGTAATAGTCACTGGACAAGTGCATCCTTTAGCTCCAGACCCTGCCTTTGTGACAGGCAAAATGAAGCTTACAAACACATTCTAACCATGGTGACAATACGCAATCACCAGAGAGCTAATGAAAACAAAACTGAAGAGCTGGACAGACATCTGGGGATAACAATGACTGAGCACAGGTATGTTGCTGCCCACCCTATGATGGTAACCAAAAGCGCCAGAGGGGAATGGGTTGTGCTGGTGGTCTGGAAATAACGCAGGGAGCATTATTACATTTAGTACCTCTTTTGCCACTACAAATCAGCAACATTTAGAATTGGCTGCACTAGGAGGCCAAAAGCCACATGAAACCCTTTTGAATAAGGGGGCAGTTCATCACTTTATAAAAGTGAACATCTTTTTCTAGAGGAAGCCAAATTAAATTAAAAAACTAAATTATAGGGGTGCCTGGGTGGCTCAGTTGGTTAAGCTTCCGACTTCAGTTCAGGTCGTGATCTCACAGTTCGTGAGTTCGAGCCCCACGTCTGATTTCCTGCTTTCAGCTCAGAGCCTGCTTCGAATCTTCTGGTCCCCTCTCTTTCTCTTCACCTCCCCTGCTCACTCTCTCTCTCTCTCAAAAATGAATAAACATTAAAAAAAACTAAATTATACGAAGAAGGATGAAAAGAAGGGGGAAAAGATGAAGAGGAAGGAGGAGGAGGAGGAGAAGAACACTGTTCTTCAAAACAGAAGCTTCCCCAAATTGAGAGAAAAATGTAACTTCTCATGGCACCTATCACTTCCCATCCCACGCAGGCTGTTGAGGAAATGGGCTGATAAATGAAACTTCTATTAACCATCCCAGGAGAATTCTAAGACTGTTTGAATGAAAACACAATGTTTGCAGAAAATACTAAGATTAAGGACCTAAGAATAAATAACATATAGTGGGAAATGAATGAGACAAGGGTAATGGCAGATGCCATTTAGAATATAAGTCAGACTGGGAAGGCAGGCCTGTGCTCCAGCATGGACATTTGCTTACTGCTTGCCTAATTCTCACACGTGCCCTCTTTTGTAAGCCTCCCTAAGACTTGAGAGTAAAGCTTGTTAGGTGCTGGATATGCTGGCCAGAAAGGTAGTGACTCTTTCCCTCGAAAATCTTCAAGACAAGCTCATCAACATTGGGGCAATGCTGTCCTGTGAAGTGATAATGTGGTGAGCAAGAGAGTCCGCTATAGCGTCTATCATAAATATGACCGTTACCCTGAAAGTCATGTTCATCTTCATAGCCCTGGGCTCATCTGGAGTCCACTACGATGTACGATTTTAAGTTTTGTGACATTCTTCTCCTGGCCAGTTCTCAAGCACAGTGTGTTTGTCAAGGCCCCCTGCCTACAACCACTTTTCACATTCTCTTCCCTTCGCAGGGATGACCCTTTTCCTCCCGTCACCTGGCAAAATGTCCATATTTTCTTTAAGACCGGAATCTGACATGCTCCAACTTCCCTAGGGAAAGTGAGTTACTTTCATTTTGAAGCTTGTTTTCTACCTCCCCTCTATCTTTTTTCACATCTCAGTTCCCTGCTGCATTCACATGGATGTCTCTGTTGTTAGGCTGTGAATACCAAGAAGGCAAACTCCACGTTTTTCTGTTTCCAATAACATATAGAATAGTCTCAAGCACATTGAAGGCATTTAGCTGTTGAAATAATGAACTTCACACAAAATATATCCTTTTCTTAGATCCTTCTTCTCTCTATTAAAGCTTTGGTATCTGTCAAAATGCTGATTCTCAATGAATAGCTAACAAGTGTAGTATTTTTTTGTTGTTGTTATTCTTAATGCGGATGGATATCAGGTTGTTTTGTTTTGTTTTGTTAATTTTTTTTAATGTTTATTTATTTTTGAGACAGAGAGAGACAGAACATGAATGGGGGAGGGTCAGAGAGAGAGGGAGACACAGAATCCGAAGCAGGCTCCAGGCTCTGAGCTGTCAGCACAGAGCCCGATGCGGGGCTCGAACTCACAGACCGTGAGATCATGACCTGAGCCGAAGTCGGACGCTTAACCGACTGAGCCACCCAGGCGCCCCTTGTTAATTTTTTTTAACGTTTATTTATTTTTGAGACAGAGAGAGACAGAGCATGACTGGGGGAGGGTTAGAGAGAGGGAGACACAGAATCTGAAACAGGCTCCAGGCTCTGAGCTGTCAGCACAGAGCCCGACGTGGGGCTCGAACTCACGGACCGCGAGATCATGACCTGAGCCGAAGTCGGCCGCTTAACCGACTGAGCCACCCGGGCGCCCCATATCAGGTTGTTTTTTGAGAGTCACCTTTGATAAGGAGAAATTGATGAGAGGACAAGGGTATGGTGAAGTGGGAAGCAAAGAACTGCAGAGAGCAATGAGATAGTGTGAAAAGATACATGCCATCAGTGGACAACCTACTTTTCCCCAGGCCTGGCCTCACTCAGTCAGCCTTCCCTGTCCCACTGCATGCACATGAGTGCCATTATATACCCAGCTTAAAGCATTTCTCATTTAAAAAAACAAGGCACAGAGGGGAATAAAGGATGTATCTATATAATAATTCTTTTATCAAATATTGCATTCATTACAGTGCTTAGCTGTGAAGTCCTCAGTGTTAGCAGCATCAGACTGTCAGCTCTGCTTTAATTGAGTATGTGTGTGAAGTTAGACATTGTTCCTTAAGCCTCATGCACCAAGATCCATGATTATTAAAATAAAGGACATGGACATTAGTAAGACTGAACAGGCAACATATAAATTATAATAATATTGAATACATATTTTATGTTATATATATTATATATAATCCCTAATAATATAAATATGTATAACATATTTTTATGTACTACATATATATTTTAAATAGCTTGTCACATGCTGTTACCTATTTTTGAACTAGAAGAGAACTTTCTAGGTATTTCAAAGAACAAGGTATTAGGTGTTTTGGAATTGATTAACATGCTTGCTGGGAAATATCCAATAAGATTTGACTTTAGGACCCCAAGTACAAAGAATATTTCAAGAGAAATACAGTTCAAGAGAACCCTGTCTGAAGTGATGTTAAGCCCCTCTGGCCCTCCATGCCAGTGCTGTTGACAGGCACCTGTAGTCTTGGGAGCTGCAGAATGCTGGCTGGCTTAGCTCCCCATGGCTCACCTTTCATTCCATCTCTAGTGGTGTGATTTAGTACAAAGAAAAATATCTCTAGGGTGAGCATTTTTTCTCTGCCTGCCCTTCACGTGTTCACCTTCGGCTGCTTAGCCATCCAGGCACAGACCTGCCCCATCCTTCTCCTTTATAATTTCCTTTCCTTCTAGCAGTATTCTGTGGCTGGCTAACTTAGCTTTAAATAGGACCTTCTGATGCACAGCCTTATTTGGGTCTAGTAGATCCCTGGAAAACTCATAAATCCATTTTCATTGTGCCCGAGGCAAGAAGTCATTCAGAGAATCCCTTGATAGGCGGTAGCACTTGGGGGCCAAGCTAACATTTATTTAGCCTGCAGCCAGAAAACTCCTCTGAAACTTTGAAACAATAAAAATAGCAAACAACAACAACAACAAATCTGACCCGTTACGGTCATTTTTACTTAATTTGTTAATCCACAAAGCCACAGCTCAATGAAAATTTGATATTGAAGACATTATTACCTTCATGCTTCGACTTTAATATTTTCAGAAAGAGCCATGGTCAGCATATACATCATGTTGGGTTTGAATTTAGCAAATTCATTTTCACATCAGTCACTCCAGGGAGCATCAGGGTCTTGTGGGAACAGTCAACGAGGTCATTTGTATCACATCGCTAGGTGGTAGCGTATGGGTCTGTTTATTTAGAGGTGGGGAAACTCAAGCTCAGTCGTTATTCATATGACAATGTTGGTGAGGGAGGGAGCAAGTCTGGGATGAATATAGACATGGCTGTCACTCCTGGGTATATGTATAGTAGCCCACTGACGTGCCTCCCTATGAAAGATTAATGGTAACAGCTATAGATGGAATAGCCAGATGCCAGGCACTGTTCTGAGTAGTCGTTGAATTCTCACAACTGTCTTATAACGTAGATATACTTTTATCCCCACTTTACAATAAGAGAACCAAGGCACAGCAAAGTTGAACAACACAGCTAATGAACAATGGGTTTTCGCTTATGTTGGGGACATAGGAGATATTTTGTTTGTTGGTCCTATTTTGTTTTAAATTGGGAAAATCTCTTCCAGTGGGATCTGGAGACAAAACTATGTCTCCTCTGTGAGTGATTGTGTCTGGCTTCCACATCGTTAGGGCTCTTGGACTGTTTTCTTCCCCGCTATGGAAAATCAAAATCTTTGTCATCACAATTATTTTGTGAAGCCATGACACTGGGTAATTGAGGGGCTGGCACTGATCGCTATTTGACTCTGACTTTTAAGTCAGAGCCCAAGCAGATGGAGACTGATGATGGGTTTAATTGTTTGGGTGCAAGATCTGGAAAGAAGGCCAGGGGCTTTTAGAGCACATGTTCATTTCAATCTTTCTGGGCCGTCCTGTGTGTAATGGGATGCTGCTGGAGCCCTCAAATGCTCTTCCTTCTGCAAGGGCTGGGAAAAGGAAGTTGCAGAGTGCCAGGCACATTCTCTGCATGGCATCTGGCCTTTCCCAACGCAGCAGCCCCTACGACAGGGCCCATCAGGCATATGTTGGGAAGGCCTCACAGAAGGATCTGGCTCCTGCTCCCCAAGGTTCTTTGACATTTTCCTTAATCGCTCAAGGCAACTGGAGAAAGCCCTGAAACACCACAAGCCTTTTCAAACCAAGAGTGATAAGAAACACTTTCTCCCACGAATCCCCAGAATTTATTGCTCTGGTCATCATTCAACTGACAACATGCTCCGAGTTGCAGCTCAACAAAATGGGCTTCTTTGCTGCAGGATGCAGGTTTGATTCCACCCTCCCCCACCGTGGCTTTTGACCAACCCCAATCTATTTTCATAGATTACAGATAATATTCTTATTTTAATAAGGAGATTTCCTGGGAAATGTACAGCAGAGGCATGCAAGGGACAACCACGTAATTATGCACTTCCTTTGCTTTCTGAATGGAACTTGAGTGGAAAAGAAAAATCACACTCCTTCAGTTGAAAGAGGAATGAGAGCAAAGCTAAGACAGGCAAAGAAAGATTTCCTCTGCACATACATCACTGCTGAGTCAGACAGGCGCAGGGAACAAATGCCCTTCAACCTAAGGACGTTTAGCATTTCGGGGCCTTGTACAAAATCATTTCCCATCTGGGGGAAGGCTAATGAGTGCTCAGGGAAGCAGCAGCAACTAGGGAGAGATAGTGCCTCTAAAAGGTAGTAATTTCACTCAAAGAGATGTTACCATTTCTTCACAGGAGTTAAATTAAGAGCCATATTTATAGAATC
This sequence comes from Panthera leo, assembly GCF_018350215.1. NCBI lineage: Eukaryota > Metazoa > Chordata > Mammalia > Carnivora > Felidae > Panthera > Panthera leo. Next base: position 92,010,422 of record NC_056681.1, read on the forward strand.
TCCAAGGTGTGGATCTTCTGAAAAGAAAATGAACTTACTTTACTTGTGAACAGCACAGAAGGCATTAATCAGAAGTGCATTAATGGCAAAATCCATTTTTAACTGCTTGTTACTCTGAATCTTCTCCTGCATTCAGCATGGCAAGTGGCCTGGAATATTCTGATTGCTCACTGACTAACGATGAAGGCTGGTGGCTTCCTGCCCAGTGAACCTCTCCACCCCCTTTTCTGCATTTCCATAGCTCTCTGGGCCTGCCTGTGTTCAGGTGCCTGCTGCCCAAGGTCTGGCTGAAATTGTTAACAACCAGATTGTTGATAAAGCAATTTGCTCTAAGTTCCATTAGGAAATGAGTGCATGTTGGTAGTATACTGCCCACAAAGCAGTCTGGGGGTGGGAACCAGCCAGGGCTGGCTGTGGGAGAGCCTTACCTTCACCAATTGATAACCCTTAACCTTGGGACCGATGCTTCACCTCTCTTGAGCTTCCATTTCCTCCCTTGTAAAATGAGGATAATAACACCAACACTGAATGTCGTTGTGCAGGGTAGACGAGATGATACACATGAAGTTTGTAGCCCAGCACTGACTGTGGGGCATGTGCTCAGCCTAGACCAACTCCCTCATCTTCCCCTTAACTGTGATACCCTTTGCAAGAGAAATTGCTTTGTAAAAGAGGACTGGGGTGAAACACAATCCTTTCCTTGGAAGCATTAACCTGTAATTGTGGCTTTCTGGGGATCATGATCTTTTCAGGGCCCCTTGGGGCCTCCACATTGGGTAACACCATCTACGCACAGTACTGGCATGGGCTATTGCTGAGAGAATAGGAGGAGAAGGCTCTGCAAAGGGGCAGTCCCGCATTCACATCCCAGCTTTTCCATTTTTTAACTCGTTGTGTGGTCCTGGTTACTAGAATTTTTAACATTTCAGATACCTAGTTTCTTCAATTGTAAAATGAGAATAACAAGACTTCGTTCTTTTATATATATACTTGCTCAGATTTATTGACAGCCTCCAATGCTTCAGGTCCTCTTCTAAGTTTCTTAAATGTTCTCCTATTTACCTGTCCAAATATCCTATTATCCCTTCTTTAATACCTTCCTTAAGGGTACAGAGGCTCAGAGGGGTTACCAGGATAGGTAGAACTGGGTTATTTAAACCCAGGCGGTCCCACTTCAGAGACCACGGTTTTAACAAACACACTGCCTTCCCTCAAGCATTTAGTGCATAATTGGCCTTCAAGAATGTGATGTTTTTTTCTCCCCATAGTTGCCCCCACCCTGTCATGGAGATAGAGGAGACAAACATCTCTGGGAACTGAGAACCTCTACCTCTCCTAAGCACTACCTGGCTGGTCCTGTTCACACCACTGGGAAAGGGAAGAACAGAACCACCTGCAGGGTCCCTTCCATTCTTAAACCTAAGAAAGAAAGAACTCAGAAGGGGCTGAAAATGGCCTTAGGGTCTTAAACCTAACATACAATTAACAAAAACTGTTGTCACACTCAGTTACTGAGCACCCCCATCCTGTTGCAGGGCATCCTCATAAATCCTGGGGAAATATTGCTGGCTGAGGTGTTCAAGAGGAGAAACACTTTTACTGCTAAACAAGTCAGGGCTTGTGTCACAGAACAGAACTTATCCAGAGCTTATCTAAATCCTCCCAGGGTCAGAAAACTCGTTGTAAGGTCTGGTCTCCAGAGAGTCCAGTAATTGGTGACTTTGGCTAGATCTGAAACACAGTCAGGGAAGGCTCTGCTCCTTGAAGCAGTTATTAAATCCTATACTCGATGGGTTCTCTCTACTGAAATATTCTCTCCATATAAAAAACATTTGATTTAGAAATGAAGTTGGAAGTAATGTAATGACATGGGGTGGAAGAACTTGGCTTTGAAATGAGGCTCCTCTTGCTTAGATAACTGTCAAAGACTAACAAATCTTTTGCCTTCATAACCTGTCATCAGCAACTATTTTATCCATCCCCTTATTATTTATCATAATAATCAGGCAGTAATAATAAGGCAATACAAATAATAAGGCAAGACTGACTATATGCCTAGAATGATAGCATTAGAGAGAGTACCTTTATCTAATAGAGGGATATTGAAGAATGTTTTAAATGTATCTCAAATAGCTTTCTTATTAAACTCAGATGCCTTTGGGAAAAGTTCACCCTTGTATATTAACCAGCTAACGGTAACTAATCCTATAACCCTTCTCTGAATTCAAGGTCCCATTGGAATGGATCAAAAAATAAATGGCTGGTATAGGAGCTTGGTGCTCTAGCAAGGGCATGAGGTGGTGCTGAAATGAGTATTTCCTTTATTTCATTTCTTTTCTCTTTGGGAGTGATGGGTTGGAAGTCTCCTTTGACAGTAACCCGCAACAATGTATCATTTTATTCTTAGAGGTTGAAGCAGTGGTTTGTATGACAGTTTTTCCAAGTGGCTTACTCAGGTGTTCATAACAATGTCTCATCTTTCTAAGGAGATTATTACCACAAGAACTCAGAGTGCTCTGCAAACATTAATTAACCAAACCTGTATAGGTAAGGATTACTACATCCCAATTCTCTTGCAGGAAAAAAAAGCAACTATTCCCAGATTTTATTGGCACTTTCTTCTAACGGTAGACATCAGTATTCATTTGAAATATGCACATGTATGTAATTTCTTACCTTACTGGAATGTTATCTCTTTAACGTAAAATTAAATTGTTCTTTTCAACTAGTTCAATTTTAAGGTGGCAAGTTAATTTAAAATTGGCTATATCTCCTCAAGTAGAATAAGTGTAACTTTTCTGCATAAATTTGTTTAGTTAAATCACATAGTCCTCCTCTTAGGCACAGTTTATATGTCATTTTAATTATATCACTTTTATAATATTTGGGGTGAGAGAAAGACTGACATACAGACTAACATGGAAAAATCCTGTGGAAATGTCCATGTTTGTGTCAGGTCATGGAAAATTTAACTTTAAGAATGGTCATAGATTGGACAACAATAACTTGATGAAAAAATGAGTATAACTCACCTTCAGAATAAAGCATGTTGTATAAGACCCTGAGATGGCCTTGTAATACATTTGTGCTTAGCTGTCTTCAACAGTGAAATAAAATCCCTAAATTTGGCTAAGGTAATGAAATCTCTAATCTAATCCTATCTAAATCAGGTATAGACATTTGAGTAAGTATGCTAGAAAGTTCATTTTCTTCACTGTATTTTAGTCCTTTTCTGAGGGTAGATGATTTACTCACATACCTGGAATAGACAATCAGAGCGAGTGATTCATTTCCAAATGGGCCTGCTTGCTACTTTGGGAGAGAATATTGCATGAAATATGTTTTTAAATGGTATTTCTAAGAAATAGTACTTCTTCTCAGGCTTGTTCTATTCAGATTTGGTCTAATGATGTCTCATGGCTCAAGATAATTGATAGGTGCCCTAATAAAGGTGCCATATGTTCAAATATACTTTTCCTTTCCCGAGTGAAGGAATATGAGGGTAAAAGGCACTGGGCCTGTTGTGATTTGATCAAATGGCGATTTTTCTGAATCATTTTAGTATTATCTTACAAAAGATTTTACTGCTTACCCTTGAGATCACTGGAGGTCAACTTCTTAACTTTTAACAGTCTCTAATTGACAGTAAAATCTTTCATGAGGAGAAAAAAGTATTTGTGTGTAAGAAAAATTAAGAAGACTATCTTAAGGTGTGGTGATAAAAACATAATTCTGGTGCATCTACACAAATAGGATTCACAGTCATTTCGATCATAACTTGCTCCCTAGGAAAAAGTCACTAGTAAGCTCTAGAATGAGCCTTCCTATTCTTGCCCAATGGGATCATCCATAGCAACACATGGTATTTGTCAAAGAATTTGCTATAAAACTTTCATCAGAAGGGAGTGTCTTCAGAGGCTGCAAGAAGAGCCTCGTTTATGAAGCAAGACCTGAATTCATGTTGTAACTGTGCCATTTATTGGCTCAGTAGCCTTGGTAAGTATTTAGACTCTGTAAGCCTTGGTTGTTACTTTTGTAAAATGGGATCATTCACTTTCTGGAGTAGATGCTGTTGGTGCCCTGCCCAGATTCTTCTTACCTGGCTCTGCACCTACCATCTGCTGCTGTAAGGATTGGCTGCTAGTGGTTCACAGCTGCCCTTTCTCCAGACACTTGCCCTTGGCAGATGGGCACCAGTTCACCCAAATATCCTGGAATGTTCCATCTCCTGTTTCCAGTGACCGACACACGGCCAATAAACTATTAATGTAGGAGTACAAAAGTCTAGCCCTTTTGCCTAAATGTAGAACAGCTCCGTGTTGCTATTCATATTCCAGAGATACCTGTGGGATTAATCTGAGACAAACTTCCATGGAAACCACATCTTTGCTCTTTTTTTTCCCCCTGCAATGTCTCATGTCCCTCACGTTCTGTTTCTCCTCAGAAACCTCCTTCAATAAGTCATTTGCATGAGATTTTCATCTTATACTCTACCTTTAGGAAATCTTCTCTCAAACACTTGCCCTACCTTGTGGGATATTTACAAGGGCCAAACAGATGATATATTTGAAACCACAGTGAAAAGTATAAAGTGACAGCCACATGTGAAAGAATGAAACTAGGCTACTGTCTGGCACCATACACAAAAATAAATTCAAAATAGGTCAATGAGTTGAATGTAAGACCCGAAGCCATAAAACTCCTAGAAGAAAACAGGGGGAAAGCTCTTAGACGTTGTTCTAGGCAATGATTTTTTGGATTTGACACCAAAAACAAAGACAGCCAAAGCCAAAATAAATAAGCTGGTCTACATCAAACTCAAAACCTTTTGTCTGGCAAAGGAAACCATCACCAAAGTAAACGACAACCTAGGCAATGGGAGAAAATATTTGCAAATCGTATGTCTGATAAGGTGTCAATACCCACAATATTTAAATAACTCATACAATTCAATAGTAAAAAGAAATCTGTTCAAAAACGGGCAGCGGAACTGAATAGAAATTTTTCCAAAGAAGACATACAGATGACAAACAGGCTTACGGAAAGGTGTTCAGTGTCACTAATCATCAGGGAAATGCAAATCAAAACCACAATGAGATATCACCTCACAATTGTTAGAATGGTTATCAAAAACACAAAAGATGACAAGTGTTGACATGGAGGTAGAGAAAAGAGAGAGAACACTTGTGCACTGTTGGTGGGAATGCAGACTGGTGCAGCCATTATGGAAAACAGTATGGGGTGTCCTCGAAAAGTTAAAAATAGAGCTACTATATGATCTAGAAGCTCCACTTCTGGGTATACATCTGAAGGAAACAAAATCACCATCTTGGAAAGATATATGCATTGCTGGTTCATTGCAGCATTATTTACAACAGCCAAGATATGGAAACAACTTAAGTGTCCACTGATGGATGAATGCATAAAGAAAATGGATAAAGAACACACACACACACACACACACACACACACACACACACTCACACATATACACAGAGGAACATTATTCAGTTATAAAAAAGAAGGAAATCCTGCCATTTGCAACAACATGGATAGAACTTTAGGACATTATGTCAGAGAGAGAAATAAGTCAGAGAAAGGAAGACAAATACTGTATGATCTCATGTGTATGTGCAATGTAAAACAAAACCAAAACCAAAAACGGAACCCATAGATACAGAGTACAGATTGGTGCTTGCCTGAGGTGGTGGTGGGGGGCATGGGGGGAGGCAGTGGGAGGCAGTGAGGGATAAGTGATATGCATATAAGTTGTAAGATAAATAAGACAAATAAGTTCTGTGGATATAACATGCAATGTGGTGATTATACTTAAAAGTAATTACAAGAAGAAAAAAAGAAAAAAATGTTTCACAGAAAAACATTGTTATTAGAAGGCGGTGAATATGTTTTACAATTTTTTTGTGTTTGTTAATACTTTCATTAGTTTCTCATGTTTCTAGAACGAAAGCAATCGAGGACTTTCTAATCTTGTAGAAATCTTATCAAGGTTTTCATAGAAACTATTACTGTACATATAAAATCATTTTTTCAAGGGGTTTTTCACAACCACGTTAGGAATACAGCATGGAGCTGAAATGTGTATAAGCTGTCATTGCACCTTCTTTGTTGTGCAAGCATTATCATAGTCACTCTTATCGTAAAAATAAAAGTAGCAATGAGTTGTAGTAGGAAGAACATAGCCCATGGCCACATTTTAAAGCCACCTTCTCTTACACTTGGCTTCGGAGTATTGCTGTATTTCAGTCCAAGGAATACTATGACTTAGAGCGCTTGACCAAAATTAAAAAAAAAAAAGATCATGTTTTGTGTAGTGAGCCCACCACATAATTATAGTTGAGGAAGCCATGTCTCAATAATTCTTTTTTTTTTTAATTTTAATGTTTACTTTTGAGAGAGACAGAGAGAGAGCATGAGAGGCAGAGGGGCAGAGAGAGAAGGAGACCCAGAATCTGAAGCAGGCTTCAGGCTCTGAGTGTCAGCACAGAGCCCGACATGGGGCTTGAACTCATGGAGTACAAGATCATGACCTGATCCAAAGTCAGCAGCTTAACTGACTGAGCTACCCAGGCACTCCAGTCATTCTTATTTTTTTAGGGACACTTATTGGTTTTCTAGGTTCTGGGCTAGAGATGGTCTCATTCTCTGTGTCAAGAAACTAACCATCTTACGAGGGATGACAGACTCTCAAATCCTTAATTATAACACAGTATGAAAAGTTGAATTGTAAAAGAGACTTTACTTTGACAGCAAAGTGACAAAAACTTGCTAACGATCACAAATTTAGTGACTATAGTGGGTTGAATAGTAGCCTCCAAAAATTCATGTCCCCCTGGAATTTCAGATTGTGACCTTATTTGGAAATAGAGTCTTCACAGATATTATTAGGTTAAAATGAGATCATCCTGGATTCAAATGAGCCCTAAATCAATGACTCGTGCCCTTATAAGAAGAGGAAAGAATACACAGAGACAAACAAAGATACATAGGAAAGTGGGTATGTGAAAACAGAAGCAGAGATTGGAGAGACGGAGTTATAAGTCAAGAATCGCCAGCAACTACCAGAAGCTAGGAGAGCAGCATGTAACAAATTATCCTTCAGAGACTCCAGAATGACCCAACTTTGCCAACACCTTGATTTCAGACTTCTGGCCTCCTGAACTGTGAGAGAATAAATTTCTCTTGTTTTAGGCCGTTTGGTTTGTGGTGATTTGTTACGGCAGCCATAGGAAACTAATACATTGGTTCTGTGTTCTTCCTCCTAGAATTGCTTCTTTTTTTCACTGTTGCTAACCTTACTCAAACTTTGGGTCTTGGCTCACGTGTACATCCTCCAGGAAGTTTCCTCTGATTCTCTCAAATGTTGGCTCAGCATCTCTCCTATGTATTCCTATAGAATCCTGTGCTTACTCCATCTTAATTTGGGACAAACTCTCATATAATACCTGATTTACTTGTCTTTTATCTCCCAATTGGGAGAAGGACAAGCTTTTTTTTCTATCTGGTTCTGAGAAGAGCAGGACTGCCTCGTATACATCTTCAGTTTGTATATGCCCCAATCTATTCAACTTTATCTATTGGTCCTGATGATTTTTAATCAAATCCTTGGTGCCTAGAAAGATCATGGCATGTAGGAGGTGCTCAATTGCTATTTTAAAATAAATGAATGGAGGGGCATCTGGGTGACTCAGTTGGTTAAGCATCTGGACTTCAGCTCAGGTCATGATCTCACGGCTCGTGGGTTCAAACACCGTGCTGGGCTCTGTGCAGACAGCTCAGAGCCTGGAGCCTGCTTTGGATTCTGTGTCTCCCTCTCTCTCTGCCACTCCCCCACTTGCGCACACACATACGCACACTCTCTCACTCTCTCTCTCTCTCTCTCAAATATAAATAAACATTAAAAAAATTAAAAATAAAATAAAGCAAAACAAATGAAAGGCAAAGTCAGACCTGGGCCATGGAATTGTCTCTAAACTCTCCTCTTCATATGTTGTCTACATTTTTGTTTTTTGGTAAGAGATTATTGATGGTACTTACCAATTGCCTCGACATTTATTACCAGGACCCAGCCAAAATCAGGAGACTTCAAGCAAGCCCCTGCGATAGCACCTGAGGCAGATACTTCCCCAAGAGTTTCCCAGAGACAGCAGACTTGCCCTTCCCCCACAACTCCCTATGCCAAACCCTGTTCACCTTTCCCAGTCAATATTGAAGGGGACTAAGTCAGAGAAGCTACATTGTTGGATTTTTGGGAGGAAAGCCAAGTTCATGGCAAAATGAAATTTGTCTCCCTTCTCCAAGAGGTAGAGAACACTTTACCCCAAAGCTAAGGTGAGAGCTCCAAGAACTTCAGTTAAAGAAACTCATAGTGCTTTCAAACAGGAGAAGTAGGCATTTATTTTCATTCCTGAGCATTATCCATCGTTAATTTTCCATTCTTTGACATCCTTGCTTTTAAATTGAGGTCTAATTTACATAGAATGGAATGCTTTGATTTTAAGTGTGAACTTCGATTCACTTTGACAAATGCATGCTCTGGGTAACCCACACCTCTATTAAGACACAGTTCCTAGGCATTCTTAAACAGCCAACTTGCTGACTTGGACTGAATAGGAGACGATTGGAAAGAGATGACTGACTGGAGATGTGAGCTCCATTATCTGATATGCAAAGATGCTGATGCCTAAGTAATGACTGGTAGTTTCCATTTAACAGTTCTGTGGAGGCTCACTCAAGTGGCTTCCTTCTGGTCAAGGGAACCCTAGCTGCCAGAGGCTGTGGGGAGATCACCAATTGTGGAAGTTGAGAAGAGGGAATGAATGAAGGGGTGAGCTTGCACTTGGACATCCTAGGTTGGAGAAGTGACAGCAGGGAGGTCCTGCGGGGCCTTCTGAAAGACCCCTCCCCCACGAGCAAGACCACTTTGGGATTACTGCACACAGCCAGTGTGGATGTGTAGCCACTGCTGACTGGATACAGGGACAGACAGTCAAGGCCAGCCAAGGATCAAGAAATTTGTCCCTTTTTGTCTCCCTCAACCCTGTCTCAAAGCATCAGAGGAACTAGCTATTACAGACAAGGCTTTATCAGCCTTGCTGGGGAAAGGAGAAAAGACGATATTCAAATTAGCTTGTGGGGTGCTGGGTGGCTCAGTCGGTTGAGCATCTGACTTCAGCTCAGGTCATGATCTCATGGTTGGTGAGTTCCAGCCCCACATAACCCTGGCTGCTATCAGCACAGAGCCTGCTTCCAATCCTCTGTCCACCCGCCTGCCATCCCTCCTACACTCATGCTCTCTCAAAAATAAACATTTAAAACAGAAAAAAAAAATCAGTTTGTGATTAAAGTCGGCAATTAATCTGAGCTTGTTATAACTGAAAGAGACTATGAAACCAAATGATTTTCCCAAACTGTTAAAGGATAGAAAAGAGTGATTCAACAAAACCTGGTTGGAAGCAAGGACTGAAAAAAAAAAAAAAAAAGAAAACCAGTTTATGTTTATACCCTCGAAGAATTGAGACTTTCCAATAAATCAGTTACATGAGAAAACAAGAGTTCCAAGCCTGTGGATTACAGACCCTTGGGGATAAGCAGGGGAGGCTCCAGGTTACTGCAAGTTATTGCAAGTGGTGTGCAAAGCAATACATCAAATAAACATGGTGTGGTAAATAATGGCTCACATAGATAGGTAAAATCCCTTGTCAATATATGTTTATTCAGTTTTGGTTATTAAATACAAATGTATTCATAAAAGTGTTAGTGAGTTTTTAGTACGTTTTTATTAGAAATAATCTATATCAATCCATGTTTAGGAGCTCTTGTAATTATTTTTAATATGAGAAAGGAATTACTGTCAGCAGAAATGATTCCATACCTTTTCATGATTTAAACAACAGAAATTTATTGTTTAACAATCTTAGAGACTCAAAGTCTGAGGTCAAGGTATAAGCAAGATATATATGCCACATTTTCTTTGTCCAGTGTATGTGTGTATGTATGTGTGTGTGTACATATGTATATTTTATCGTGTGTGTGTGTATGTATACATATGTACACACACATACATACATACACACATACACACACATGATAAAATATCCTTCATCCTTAAGAAAGGACATTCTGTCATTCAGAATGAATGATCTTGGAGGGTATTATACTAAGTGAAATAAGCCGGACAGAGAAAGACAAATACTGCATGATCTTCTTTACATGTAGAACCTAAAAAATAAATTGAACACACAGAGTAGAAAAGTGGTTGCCAAGGGCTGAGGGGTAGCAGAAATAGGGAGTTTGGTAAAAGGCTACAAATGTTCAGTTATAAGATGAATAGGATCTGAGGATATATCCTCAGATGTATCACACGATAACTACAGTTGATAACACTGTATTATATGATTGAAATTTGCTAAGAAAGTATAATTTAAATGTTCTCATAAAAAAAAGTGCTATAGATGGGCTAGGCTGAGGTCTATTCAGGAGAGGGCCTGGGAATATCAGTGGGCCTCCCGAGCAATTCCACATAAAAAAGGAACTTGCCCACTCTTCTTTTTCCCTTTTTATACCTATTTTCAATATATGAAACATATATGCAAGTCAGACATTATGCCAGACTCCGTCAACTCATTGATGAAGATATAGCCCTCACACAGAAGTAGAGCTCAGCAAACGTTTTCTGCACAGAGCCAGAGAGCAAATGTTTTAGGCTTTGTGGGCCATATAGTCTCTGTCATGACTACTCAACTCCAGTGTGGTAGGGCCATAGCAGTCACAGAAAATGCATAAAGAAACAGGTGTGTGACTGTATTCCAATAACTATTTTTGGACTCTGAAATTTGAATTTCATCTAATTTTCACATGTCACGAAATATTCTTCTGTTGATTTTTTTTTCCCAATTATTGAACACTTTTAGTTCCTGTGCCATATAAAAAGTATACAGCAAGCCTGTTCTGAAGGACCTTCGAGTCTAGTAATGGAGACAGATGTGTAAACAATCGGGATACCATGTAAATAGGGACAGAATGCTAGATGTTATGTACATATGAACAAGACCATCACATGATTCTTCTTGCCATGTAGCACAAGCTAAAGTAAAGGCTTTCAACCTATTTTTCCACCCCAACATGCCAAAGAATTGCAGTGCATTTTAACTGGTATTAATTCCTCATTATTGACATTTTCTCAGCCAGGAAATGCATCCTCTGACTTTGGGGAGGGAGAAAAAGGACAGGTGAGGGGGAAAAGATGCCATAGTTTTTGATGTGTGCCTCTAGGAGTGATGAGTAGACTCAGATTATGAAAAATTATAAAATATTTTTAGGTTAATGTTATTTGTGGTAAGGGTCGTTGTGATAATTAAATTCTGCTATTCTACTCTCCTTCTTTCCACGTGTTACCTTTGTTCTATCAGCACTGAATAATTGGACATGTGCTAGTGGATGGTTACATTTTTAAAAAAATTAAATGGAATATGTATTTGCTAAAAGTTTTGGGTTCTCCTCCCAAACTTCCAACAGAGACAGACAATCCAAAAAAAAAAAAATAAAAAAATAAAAAAATAAAAAAACCTTTGTTAGTGATCTTCTTGGCTTTGTGCCTATGCCCAGAGTGTTCCACTCCAGTGTCACCATCTTGGAACTTTTAATAATATTTGAACAGGGGTTACTCATTTTCAACTTACTGAGCCTAGCAAATTATGTAGCCAGTTCTGTAGATAAATGATGTGAACTCAGAATTATATTTTATATCCTACACTTTCCATAGAAACATGGCATCTAGTTAGGCAGCTCTCAAAAATGTTTACTGAATGCCCAACATTTATGAAATGCCTGTATTTGCCAGGTGCTATTCTAGTCACTTTGCATGGAAGATGGTGACATTTACTTGATTCTTATGGAATTGGTTTGTGTATCTTGCTTAACTACATAATTTATGCATGAATAAATAAATAATAGTAGAAGAGAGATATAAATGAAGTGAAATAGACAGAATAGAGAGGGAATATTGGAGAGAAAAATAACTGTGGGGAGAAAAGGGGAAGCTTGTTGCATAGACAGATACATGGTTGCATGAAATGTTACCCAATGTCTTGGCTGCTCTGAAACACCAGGGATAGTTGAATGCATGTGGCATGCCACAATTCCTGTCAGCATTTTTTTTTTGTAAAAAAGAATTAGGCAGATAATGAAAAATCACAGAAATTGACAGACTCTGTAAATAACCGCAGCAGCTACAAACAAGCGACAGTGTTTAAATAAGTAAATGGAGGACAGCTGGTCATGATTTGGTTGTAGTATAGCCCACATCAGTAAGCATGCCAAACCTTTTCATCTCAAGTCATGCATACAGAGGGCAATAGGATTCAGAAGAATTCATCAATTCTTTTCGTTTTTGAGAGTAAAGAAACCTTATATATCATCTCTTCATTTTCATATGAAAAAAAGGGAAGGAAAAGATGTCACATATAGGAACTCCTGAACTCCTTGTTTCCAGTTTTAATCTTTATATACCATAATTTAAATGTCCTAGTCTTCAACAGCCTGTGAGTAGAAATGTAATTGCATTGCTATTTAAGCCTGTCACATCTCAATAATTCTAAGCTCCCATCATTAGGAAGATGCAATCCTGTTCCTGGAAGAGTAACCTATCCTCAAATATTTTTTAGAATCCCCAAAGCCATCTTAAAGATGTGCATGAACCAGTCCTCCTGTCCCTCCCTGTATAAATTATGCAGGCAGGTCCTGGCTGCTAGCCACCTAAGCGGATTCCCCTTCCACCCTGGTAGCTGGAGACATTTGCTACTGTTACCAGAGGCCAGGTACTAGTCATTCACAAGACACAATGTAGCTTTATCTGAGAGTCCCTGTTTCCTGAAATGAACCATAGCTTCGGAAGCTTTAGAGTGAGTTTTAAACTTTAATTTGCATATGTATCACCTAGGGATTCTGTTAAATACAGATTCTAATTCAGCTGGTCTGGAGTGGGATTTGAGATTCTGCCTTTCTAATAAACTCCAGGTGGTTGCTGATGCTGCTGGTCCATGGACCACACTGTGAATGGCAAGGTGTCAGAGCACTATTTCTCAAAATGTGCTCTCTGTGCCACTTGATATTCAGTCACCACACAGGCTTTTTATTATAGACTCCTGGGCTCCTGTTCCTATCAAATCAATATTTCTGGAGCCAAAAAATCGGAAAGTTGTATTTTTAACAAGCTTCTTCAGGTGACTTTTGCGTAACCAGCAGCTGGGTGTACAGAAACTGTGGCTTTGACACCCAAGTGGTTACTTAAAAAACTAGAAAGAAAATCCTCCCCCCCCCTTTTTTAAATCTTTACTAAATTGGGAGCATGGGAGAGGCCCCAGGGCCAGATAACTTGGGCTCCAATACCTTCAGAATTTAGAGCTCTATCAAAAATTCAGTTATTTTTCTCCCTGAAGAGAAATACACCACCTGTGGGACTGGGTTAAGATGTATTCCCAAGATCATGCCAAATACCTCATTCAGAAGTGCCATGCCCTGTGATCCTTGGTCCTTTTTTTCAAGTTAGGGTGTTTTTTTTTTTTTTAATTCTGGATTCATTCTACCTTTATTGCAGATTCTCTGAAGGGACCTATTGTCCCTCCATGCTTTGGGACCACCATAATACCCTCTTGCTCCCATCTATTAGACATGAACCTCCAGCTGTGGATGGGATCCATGTCTTTGTCTCCAAGATGCCCCCTGAGTCCTATTTAATCTGGGTAAGAAAATAAATATCTAAATGGCTAAAATGCCACCTGACTCCATATTCTGGACAAATGAGGTCAAGTTCAGCTGTATCCAAACATTAGTTGTCCAGCAGAGGCTTTTGGTAACTTCTCTACTTAGCTGATGATGCCATGGGCCAGATTGAACCAGCATATGTCTTTTCTTTTTTTTTTTTTTTTTTAATTTTTTTTTTAACGTTTATTTATTTTTGAGACAGAGACAGAGCATGAACAGGGGAGGGGCAGAGAGAGAGGGAGACACAGAATCTGAAACAGGCTCCAGGCTCTGAGCTGTCAGCACAGAGCCTGATGCGGGGCTCGAACTCACGGACCGTGAGATCATGACCTGAGCCGAAGTCGGACGCTCAACCGACCAAGCCACCCAGGCGCCCCTGAACCAGCATATGTCTCATCAGTAATGGCCAGAGTCACCTCGTGTATATCAATGCTGCATTAACCAGCATAGACATCCCAGGGTGTTTCTTGTACCTGAGGAACACTGTCCCTGTTCTTAAGAATAGAGCCTCTACTATTACAGGGTTATAGAACAGCTAAACATCAGAGCGTACAGAGATCTTAATCGCATCCTAATCTTATTTTACAAATGAGAAATATCTCAAGCAGAAAAGGAGGCTTAGTAACCTGAAAAATATCACACATTTGACTTTAAATGATGTCCTAGAACCTAAATACAGGACTCTTAGAGACAAGAGCTTTTTAAAGGCTATGTGGAATTATCACTGGGGAAGGAAGGATTTTCCTTAACCCTAAATACTAACACATATTTTAATTACCCCACATACTAAGTTCCTTTATTTAATGGGCCCTATTTTTAATATCTGCAATGTCCTCCGGATACCTTTATACCTACCTGAAGCCTAGTGAGATCAGAACCCATGTGGGTTCACAGAATCTGCCTTGATAGCACGTGCCAATAGAAATTCTTCTTAGCTTCCCTTGTGTTCATCATTTAACATTGCATTTTAAACTTGGCAACATTCATATTAATATTATTGAAAACATAGCCACAAATTGATTTCAGATTGAGATTTGACTATTACTCATTCAACAAATATTTTTGAGGTGTCTTTTTTTGTCCCTTTACTTGGCACTTAAGGATATGGCAGTGAAGAAGACAGATAAGGCTTTGTTGGTTCTCCTGGGCTAAACATTCCAGTGGATTTTATTTTCAACTATCCAAAAATATTTTGTATAGCCAGGCTCAGTAAAGTAGCTTCTGCCACCTGGGCAAATGTCTGCCCAAGGAATGAGTCGAATAATTTTACAGCTAAAGAGTTCTAGAAAGAAAACGAATCTAGAAAACAGGCAATTATTAAAGGAATAGGCCAACAGCAAGTGATTGGGGCTCTAATATGAAGGTATAGGGCAATCCCAGCAGGCCTGTGGGGCACCAAGAAAGAAAATACAGGCCAATGGATATTTATCAATCAAGGCTAGTGCACAAGCAGTTGTCATCAGTTAAGAAAACAGCATGGGGCATGGGTAAAGCTACTTGGCTGGGTTGAGGAACCCACCCGCCATCTCTGCCATAGTAGGTGGAAGGTCCAGCTGCAGCAAAATGTTGAACCTGAAAGGATGGAGGGATTGACCCTTTAATAAAGCCAGAAATCAAATATTTATGACTGCAGTTCAAAATGATATGCAGGTCTCAGACACCAGAACTGAGACTCAGTCTAGAGTAGAAATATCAGTATGAATACTATTTGTCATGGTATCATAGAGTATTTGGAGTAGAACTCCATTTTCTGTTGATTTTGCCATTTTAAAAATTGATCTAGTAGCCTGAGTTGGGAACCAGTTGACAAAAACTATTTGCATTTGCTAGCACTTAGGGAACAATGTTGACTAACAGCAGGGAAACAGGCATCCATATTATTCCTTGGGATTAGTAATAATCCCAAAGTATTTTACATTTTTAAAGTATGATGCCTGATGAGGAAAACAAAGGCAAAAGAAATGTAGCTTAAAAGAAATCTCTGTACAGCTTGCAGCCCACTGATAGACACCTGGAACATGCAGAGTGTGACCTTCCTCAAGCAACTCATGGCTGCCTTACTTCCTTAATGTTTTTGTTTTATTAAGGACTGAAAGTAATGTTATCTTAACATTAGTTAGCCCCTCAAGGTCCTGAAAGCCTTGCTTTCAAATTCCTTAAAAACTTACTTTATCTCTATCTCCCTCCCTCCACAAACCAAAAAATATATAATCAATCACTCCTTACAACCCCAGTGCAGCTCTTTTTGCCCAGGGGTCCTGTCCCCAAGCTTTAATGAAATCACCTTTTTGCACCAAAGACGTCTCAAGAATTCTTTCTTAGCCATTTGCTCAAGAACCTCATTAATGCCAACTGCTCTTTTGAGATTAATAAGCTTTAACATGTTAAGAAATAGTCCTTTGCATGATAGTTTACTAAATATAAACTTTCTTAAGCCAGGAACGAATCACAAATGAAATTTTAAATGCCCTTTTAGGGGCATCTATAAAAATGATCATACTTCCTATTTCATTTATATCCTCATTTCTTAAGTAAACTCTATTTGGGCAAGATGTAATTATAGCACAGGGCTGGGCTATATTTGTTTATGTTTTATTTACAATTTAGGCAACTATGCTCATAATGAGATTGGTTTATGATTTGATTGTTTTTTCTTTGCAGTCTCAATAGAATTTACCCCTAAAGTCTTCTCCGTTCAGTGAAAGGTTTGGGGGACATTTGCCAATAGTCACCCTTCCCAGCTTAACATGATTGTAATGTCCTTTAGGTTTGCTGTGATTTTATTGGGTTTGAAAACCCCCATATTTCTTAGAAAATCAGCCCTGAAGTGATAAAATTCAGGAGCAGAGTTGTAAGGATCCATTCGGTGAATGCTGGGATGCTGGGATGCGACTCCAATCCCCATCACAATGGAAGGACTAATGCTCCTGGCTGCTGGGAATGCAGGAGGCTACAGCCCTCAGCTCTTAGCCCTCTTAGCCAGGGCTGAGGTGAGCTGTTTCACCCAAGGCCATGCCATCTTCCTGAGGCAGCTCATGATCAGTGACTTAACGTAGAGATGTGAAGGACCAGCCCTTGCACCCCAAGTAGTGACAAATCTGGGTGGTCATCCCAGTTTCAGAACACCTTGCAGGGTCAGCTAGGGTCTTCACTGGGACTCCACTGAGACCTCACCTCTTCCTCTGCCTCGTCTCATTTTTACTTTTCCTTTCCTTGGGTATTGTCCCCAAGAGCATTCCTTCACCATCTTCCTGTGCACCCATCCCCATCTCAGAATCAGAAGCCCAACCTTCAACAGGGGTCAACATTTTTATTTAAAAAAAAATTCTTCCTTACTTCCTTATATATTTAAATTTCTTGATTTTTCTTGTAATTTACTTTCATAGCCTTTAAAACAGATAGGCTTAACTATAAAGTTGACTAGATTTATTACTGTTATCACTTTTAAAGCATGTAATGTAAATACTTTAAATTGATTTCATTCTAAAGATTTTTGTTTCTCTGTTCCACTGTTTTTATCAACATCACTAAACATTGCTGGATGGCAGTGTCTTAAGGCACCACTGTGTACTCTGTGTCCATTGGGGGCCACACCTACTTAGAGGCAGGTTTAATTTCCACTCATTGCTTAGGGCTCAGGGCCTCTGGATACTAATAAACTAGTCTGGAATAAACAGTTCTTTGAGCAAGGCCAGAACATTCTTCTCACA
Source organism: Panthera leo (assembly GCF_018350215.1). Classification (NCBI taxonomy): domain Eukaryota; kingdom Metazoa; phylum Chordata; class Mammalia; order Carnivora; family Felidae; genus Panthera; species Panthera leo. The sequence continues at coordinate 92,027,914 of NC_056681.1, forward strand.
TGTATGGAACATATCCAGATCAGTTTTGCTTTTGTCGGGATTGGTTCAAGGTTGATTTTCTTTTTGTTCTAGAGCATTGAAAGATGTCATGAAACCTCAGTGACAAACTTTATAGAGGGCTTTATCCTCAGGAGGCATGGTGAAGCATCTATGGTTTTATGCTAAGTGTAGCAGAGGTGGTTCAGATGAACTTAGTGACTCTTCCAGACATAGGTGGACCTCGTAAGAATACTGTTTTTTCTTCACAGCTCAGTACTCTCTTCCCAGGAAGCTTGCTAGAGTGAACAAGAACATTGTGCTTAACACACACACACACACACACACACACACACACACACACACACACATGCACATACACACAGACAAAGAGAGAGACAGAGAACACTAAAAGGACTTACAATGTCCACTCCCCAACTGCAGAAGAGAAGAGACAACCACTGCATTTTATGGTCCCTTATGGTCTCTTTTATTCATTAGAATCTTGGAGAGTAGGCTGCTTCCTCATTAAAGTAACTTGCAGTCTTCTTTTGCTAGACAGCTTAGGCAAAGTAGAAGCAAAGACAAGATTCAGGAACCCTGTTCACTGATGATTTTTGGATTTCGGATGAGCAGTGTCAATGGGGAAGGAGGAGGCTCAAACCAAGTCTTTCTTGAGGAGATAGTCCCATAGGCAGAACAGAGGCGGACTCCGTTGGAGGGCCTCACTTGTTGGAGAGATGACACATGGGTGTTCGAAGCAAACAATGCAGTGTGACTTAAGGTAAGTCCCATGTAAGCCATGCAGAAAGTAAGCATGAAAGGGGTTCAGAGAGGTTTAAGGACTATTCATTAGTTTGAATCGCATGGAGACAATTGTCCATAATTCTTCCATCTAGCAATACCTTTTCTATTAACCTTATCTGTGGGTAGCCAAGCACCTAATACCGTTTCCATGTTACCTCATCACCTCTGGCTAATCTCTAGAGATTCATATGGTAATTGGTGATTTTTGGACCAGCTTCTTCAAGTGGATTTCTTCTTTAATAATCAGGACAACAGCTTTTACCACTTTTTTTTTTTTTTTTTTTTTTTTTTTTGCTATAATCTTGCTTTTGTAATTATGGCAGAGGAGTCTCAATAACCAACACAGTCTTTCTTAGGACAGAAATCTAAACTGAATTCAGGTAAGTTGCTCTGAATTTCAGTTGTTTCCTCTTCTTCATAATGGGGGTAATAATAACCTTATAGAGTTTTTCTGAGCTTTCAAAAAGATAAAGTGTGTTGAGGTGACTTGTAAAAGTGTTTACAGCTAGTTGAACTTGATTTTAGTGAGGGCAAGCAATGAAAACCTCAAGCATGCAGATTACATGAAATACTGCTTCTCTTCCTTTACTATTTCCTTATGCTTTTCTTCATACATGAAGTACTTGGTGTGTAGTGAAGGATGTCTATTCCTTTTCTTCCCTCATGTTTCATCTAGGCTGGGTCCCATTTATGCCAACCTTCTAATGGCATCTGATATATAGTTACAGAAATGCTAAATAGCAACCTTATACTTGTATTTCACTCTATACTTTTAAGTGTGTTTTATGCTTTAATTAACACAGTATGCAATTAAAATTTTGAGAATGTAATGTCATTCCCATTATGGAGGTGAGGAGAAGAAGACTCAGCAAAGTTAAGTGACTTTTCTAAGGTCACACAGACAGTAAGAAAGTAGAAGACCTGAGATCAAACACGCCCTGGTTCTTTGGTTATAGCCCCGTTCGATTTTCAGGATGGCCACTGCCCCACACTTGTGCTGTGTGGTGCATCTGGAAAGGCTATATTACAGAAGAGGCCAAGTGAACCCAGATTTCGAGATCACCCTCCCTTGAGGGCTAGGTCTCCATGCTATGGAATCTCTACCTCCCTAAGACTCCAAGCTCTTAATGTTAGAGGAGAGACAGCACCTTCACTCCTGAGTACGTCAGACGTGAATGATGATGTGATGTCATCACCTGCTGGCACAGGCATAAGAGCGAGCATTTCTGGGAATGGTCACTCTCAAATTTGGACAGATTCTTTTAGGTCCAAGAAGGAAATCGCAGCTTCAGGGTAAAGGACAATGCAGATCCAAGGTAAGGTAAGTGAGCAATGATGCTTCAGCGCTCAACATAAGAGAGGGGGGCAAAGGAGGTGGATTTGTGGCTTTGCACAAGTGATGCAGAAGATATGCATCTGACCGAAACCAATGAAGAGTTCTTAATAAAAAATGGAACCTGAATCCAATCCAGATTCTAGATCTAATGACCAGTTTGCAGAAAACGAGGGAGACAGAAGAACGTGTTTAAAAAAAAAAAAAAAAAAAAAGGTGACATGGAGATGTGAGCGACAAAATCCAGCATCTGGGAATCTTGATAAGGCACGTGAATCTGATTTACTCAGAAAATAAATTGCAAGGAGACAGAAGGGCAGGGAAACCTATAGATTAAAAGACACTTGAGGGACACAGCAAACAATGGGATGCATGAGCTTTAGGCAGGTTTTTACATCAAACTTCAAATACAAGCAACACGTTTGTGAAGAAATGGGAAAATTTGAAAGTTGACTATATATTTGATAGGCTGAAGAACTTATTTTTAATTTATAAGTAGGAAAAATAGATACAACACACCTCCTCATTGTGAGCATGCCAGAAGGGAAGTTGGGTTGATTGATCAAACAACTTTCAGAGATGCCTCCAGGTCCCGCATCGAGTGGCCATCTGTGATACTCAGGCCGCGCTGTAATTCAATGGAACATATGATGGGAAAACGCTCTGGGGAATTGCTCAAGCATATGAAGAGTTGGGCAGGGGCTCTACAGAATGGTAAGTTTCTTGCTGTATGACAACCTCTCAGATCATCACCTGTGATTTTCCCAATATCCTGGACTCAGAATACATATTTATAAATTTTTCCCATTTGTTGTCCTCATTGTTTGTTTCTTATTTTCTCTTCCACTCTTTTTTCCCCTTCTCTGGTTTCAATTGATGATTTTATACAATTCCATTTCCTCTCCTTTTACCATATCAATTATACTCTTTAAAAATATTTTTAGGGGCACCTGGTGGCTCAGCTGGTTAAGCTTCCGACTCTTGATTTCAGCTCAGGTAATGATCTCATGGTTCATGGGCTCGAGCCTCGTCATCAGGCTCTGTGCCAGTAGCCAGGAGCCTACTTGGGATTCTCTGTCTCTGCCCCTCCCCCACTCTCTCTCTCTCTCAAAAATAAAATAACTAAACTTAAAAATAGTTTTAATGGTTGACCTAGAATTCGAAATATATACATAACTAATGTAAGTCCACTTTTTAAATAACACTGTACTGCCTCGTGTTGTGAAGTAGTTTATTTTTCTTAAAATTTTTTTAAATATTTATTCATTTTTGAGAGAGAGAGAGAGAGAGAGAGAGAGAGAGACCATGAGTGGGGTAAGGGCAGAGAGAGGGAGACACAGATGTTGTTAAGTACTTTATAACAGTACATTCCCGATTCCTCTCTCCCTACAATATTGCTGTCATTGATTTCACTTTCCATCAGCTCTAATCACTGAATACATTGTTGCTATTGCTATTTTGAATAAACTGTTACTTGTTAGATTAAGAATAAGAAAAGTAAAAGACGTTTTTTACCGAATGTGTTCCTTGCCTAATGCTCTTTCTTTATTTGGATCCAAATTTCTGACCTGTATTATTTTTCCTCTCTCTAAAGAAGTTCTTTCACCATTTCAACACTTATAAGTAGAAAAACATAGGGCATGGAGATTTTTAATATTTGAAAATTAGACGTAGCCCCTCATAGAATAAATCCCTGCATGTTTGCCATTATGTGGCAAGTATTTTACTTCTTATGTTTTTGTGCGCGTGGGCTTTTTTTTTAAGCACAAGGGAATTTAGAGCACAAAATAAAGACAAAGTGAAAAAAAGAGAAAGAACAAGAAAACCTAAAACCAAAAAAAGCAGAGGATAACAGCAGAGGACCAAAAGTGTTCCTTGTTTCCATGATTACCAGGCCACATTCTGAGTGTCCCTTCTCATTGGATGTGGTTACAGAAGCACCCTGTGGGGCTGTTGGCCATTCTGTCTCTTGTTGCCCTGTTCTGCTTGGTTAGGCGTCTGTCTTATATTTTCACATCCTATTCCAATTCCTTCTGGAGTGATTTCTGTACCACCTATAGGAGTGAAGAAGCCGACCCAGAGGAGAGGCTTCCTATGAATGTTTACTACATGCAAATAGACTTGGAGTGAAGAGGTTCAGAGAACTCTAAAGAGTGGGTAAAAACGTGAACATTAAATTCTATTTTTTATTCTTACCTTTGCTTTCTCTAAAAATGTTTTAAAAGTTTTTAAACCTGTCAGGGTGATACCAGTCTCCTCGATAAATTGGTAAGATGATCTCTTTGGAAGTGGTTGCAAATTATTTTAAAATGTTTGAGCAGAACTATTTAGCATGGCTTCGTTATCATGGTAGAATTTATTTATAATAAACTTTGATATGTCGACATTTTATGTTTAAGTAAAGTTAAAACATTCAAATTGTAATCCTTCAAAGAATGAAATAGCTGGAACTTGCAGTCCAGAATTTCTTTCTTTCTTCATCCTTCCCTCCCACCCTCCCTCTCTTCTTTCCTTCCATTCTTTCTTTCTAAATACTTTCTGTAGAAGAAAGTTCCCTATTTCTAACAAGCAAAGGCTTAGATGAAATAGTAACTCATTATTATTACCATGCAGTCAGATGAAATTCCTCTCATCTCATTCGGTCGATACCATTAACCTTTCAACTTCAGTGGCAAATCCAGCCATAGAGATTCTCTCACCATAACACTGCACACCTCACACAGCACCAGAGGGATGTGCAGCTTTTGGCGGCATGTAAATTAGAACTGTGGTCCCTCGACAGACTGGTCTGAAATGAGACTGCCTCTGATAATGAGAACTTCAATTTATATGTTGCTTTACCTCCTGAGTATTTGGAAAAGAAACTCCTGATACATTATTATTTGAAAAAAGGCTGAAAACATGAAGGTCTATGCTAATATCCCCACAAGACATTAATGAGCAATGTCTGTGAGCAAAACAGAGAACACCCACATTTTACTAAATTTTTGCATTTTTAATACGCCAACAACACATTTTTGGAGCATATTCTCAATAGTAAACGACACAAAAGGGATAATTTGTTTATTTCTCCATTACACTCCTTGAAATGACAAGTCCCCTTCCTACATAGGGGTCACCACAGCTGACCCCGCTGTTTGCTTCCAGATATCAGGTTATCAGCTTATTTGGGGCAAGCATCCAGAAGAAATGTTTGATAATGTGTTTACTAAGGAGCCACATTTAGATAGGCTTTTTAGGGATATTTGTGCTTTTTTTTTTAATGTTTATTTATTTTGAGAGAGAGAAAGAGAGAGAGAGAGACTGAGAATCCTAAGAAGGCTGCACGCAGTCAACACAGAGTCAGATGCAGGGCTCGATACCACAAACCCTGAGATCATGACCTGAGCTGAAATCAAGAGTCAGATGCTCAACTGACTGAGCCACCCAGGCTACCCAGGACATTTGTGTTTCAACAGCTTTGTGTCAAATGGTAACTAATGAATAGTGAATGGGAGAGAGAGTAAGTCAACTGGGTGCAAATGTTAGAAGAAAGACAAGCTTAGAAAAGAAGAAATGGAAAGCATGTACATTTTAAAAGAAAAATTCTAATATTTTAATGTGATTATCTTAACATGACATATCAAAAATCTTTAATTAGTTTCCAAGGCATGACCAAAATGAAAAAATAATTTGATCACAGTGGAAAACTAAGTGATCTCACATGGTCCCAGCTACTGAGGCATCTGAAAACCTCAGGAAACTGTAGAATACTCATTCGTATCCTTTTGTTATAACGCTGCAATGAACATTGTTCAGATCCTTGGCATGGCATTTTTTCCACCCCTGTGTTTCCTGTAATGAACATGAACCCACTCAGCAGATATTTTTAACTCAATAAAATTATTTTAAAAGTAAAGAAACACCTCCAACTCTGACCGCAAACTTGATGTATTTAATCTTGAAAGGCAAACAGCTCTGGGGAGTCTTTCTTTTTTCCCTTTATTTAGCCTCTGGGGAGCAATTCACCCTTACAGAAGTGACAAATTTTAGAAACATTACAAGGAGAAGACTGATAGCTGAGAATAGAAGATACTATTTGAGTGATTGTAGATTTAGAGTAAATGTTGCTCTTTATTTATTTGTGTCTAGACAGAGCTAAGAAAAGTGTATATTTGCCATCAAAATCAACGGTGCACAATGAAATCTTCCAGTAAATAAGAAAGCAGCTGAGCACCAGTGTCCTCCCTACCTCTGCCCCTCTCCTTACCCCAAATCCTGACGTAAGAAACACTGCAAATAGGGAAGAATTGTATCATTTCTGGAATCTGTAAAAAAAAAAAAAAAAAAAAGCACTCAGGAATTTCTGACCTGGTGCAGAAGGTCCTGTTAAGGACAATAGCATAATGGACTCATAATCCAGGTGATCCAAGTCCCAACCTGCATCTGTCATCAATTAATGGAATCTAGGGCAAATATTATCTTTATTAGCACTGTTGTTACTATTTGGTAGTACTAGTAATAGTATATTAATTCAGCTCCCTTTAAAAGAGTTTGGCTTCTGGGAATCATGTAAAAGAAAGTCCACATTATACGAACAAACAGTAGTTTGATATGGGGAATGATGTCTCCGATGGTAGCAGGTGCTTCTGGAAAGGTGTCTGTACTCTAACAAGTATCTGTCATAGTATAGCAAAAAGCTGCACCTGGAAGGATTAAGGAGAGACTGAACAGAGCCTATGGTGGAAGGCTCGGGGCAAGATAGCCACATAAATCGGGATGGGGGGACAGTGGTGGCTGAGTTGAAGAGAAGTTTCCCAACAGCAGCAAATATTCCCTGTAGCACTCTGAGTGGGTGAGGGATAGGGTAGCTGGCATTTGTGGACATATGAGACAGCAGCAAGGAAAGGGTCAGTTGCAAAACTGACCGCAGGATGGAGATCTGGCCAATCTGACATTTCACTCAGAACTTTTATCCAACAGGGGTGCCTGGGTGGTGCAGTTGGTTAAGTGTGTGACTCTTCATTTAAGCTCTGGTCATGATCTCACGGTTTGTGAATTTGAGCCCGGCATCGGGATCTGCACTGACAGCCAGAGCCTGCTTGGGATTCTCTCTCTCCCTCTCTTTATGCTCCTCCCCCACTCATGGGCATGCTCTCTCTCAAAAATAAATAAACATTAAAAAAAAGTTTCATCCAACAGAGATAAAGACCTCTTCTGTACAGATTCTTCCAAGCTGTAACATAGGTTGCAGCCATTTTTTAGTTTCTTCCTTCCTTTTGTTTGAATCCTGTTAATTTCAGCCTGTCTCAGGAATGGGATTATGCAAATTCATATGTCCTTTCCCATTTTTCCAGAAGTTTTATTATCTTTCTTTTGAGGTCCAACTAACAATAAGATATTTCCTTCATTTCCAAGATGTTTTTTCATTCTGTCGTTTTTGTTCATAGTTGAACACACAGATAGTTGGCTTAGATCCAAAGGTCCAATTTGCCTCCAATTGAGGATTCAGATTCAACAATTTGATGTGCTTAATGATTTCCATATTTTTCTCAATTGTATTAACTTCATATGTTTCTTTTCACTACTATCAGCATATTAATTTTTCTATTTTTGCTTATGAAAATAGTAAATAAGAGCAAAATGTTATAAAAGAGAATTCTTCAATAATTTTAGACACAGAAAACTTTTCAAATGAGTATTATCCTAATGAATCATTAACTCAGATGATCTGAGAGGCAATATAGACATAATAGTGGTTAAGATCACAGATCCTGAAGTCAATTTGCAGCTTTCACTTTTTAACTGTGTAATCTTGGGTATTTTATTTAGCCTCCCAGTTTCTTAGTTTCTTTATATATGAAGCAGGAATGGTAATAGATAGTAATAACTAGGTGGATAGAGTTGTTGTTGGGATTAATGAGTTAATATATGTCAGGCTCTAAGAATAGTACTCTGCTCATTATAAGAGATATGCTATTTTTTTTATTTTTGGCATTACCCCAATTACAATAATTAACAGAAATAAAAATAAAGTTATTTTGGTTGATGTAAGATTTTCAAGAATTTATTTTGTATTGATGAAAGTAAAGTTTACACTTTTTTTTTCTTTCTCTTTTTGCTTCCAAATACTTAACTATTATCCTGGTACTTTTATTAAAATTTTATTTTTGTTAACTTTTTATGTTCATGTTAATTCTAAATTGTTTTATATCCAGTGGCGTTAAAAAAGCAGTGGTTTTTAAACTTTGTATCATTCTGCTACATAAATAATGTATGTTCATTTTAAAGTTTATTTATTTTTTTTGAGAGAGGGAGAGGCAGTGTAAACGGGGGAGGGACAGAGAGAGAGGGAGACAGAGAATCCCAAGGAGGCTCCACACTGCCAGTGCAGAGCCTGATGTGGGGCTCGAATTCATGAGCTGTGAGATCCTGACCTGAGCTGAAATCAAGAGTTGGATGCTCAACGGACTGAGCTACCCAGGCACCGTTAATGTATGTTCATTTTAAAAGAAGCACAAACACATATGAAGTAAAAGCATATCTCTCATATTCCAACATTCAGAAACATTTATGTTTATTTGTCTATCAGGATGAGTTAGGTTATTCTGTGGTTAAAGAAACCCTGACAACTCAGAGTTTTAAGTGGTTTAAACCATTTTAAACAATGGTTTATTTCATTCTGTCACTATATATCCATCTCAGTCAGCTGGGGCCTCTGGTCTGCTGTATCCGCCTCAAGAGGCAGAACCCAAAAGTTGTATCCCTTTGCATTATTTAGCTAAAAGTTTAGGATGTCTGATTAATGTGGACTAGTCTGTATGTGTCTTAGTCAGTTTAGGATGTTCTACCAAGAAAACCATAGACCGGGGGCTTAAACAACAAACATTTATTTCTCATAGTTCTGGAGTCTGGGAAGGCCAAGATCAAGGTCCTGGCAGATTTGGTGACTGGTGAGGGGCATCTTCCTGGTTTGTAGACAGCCACCTTCTTGCTTTACAATCATGTGGCAGAGAGACAGAATATGCTCTCATCTCTTCTTATAAGGACACTCATCCCATCATGGGAGCTCCATACTCGAATTACCTCCCATTGGCTCTGTCTCTAAACACCATTACATTGAAGATTAGGGCTTCAACATGTGAATTTGGGGAGGACACAAACATGTAGACCATAGCAATTCTTCCGGTCTAGCGGTCATTCCTTTTGATGCAAAGACCCACAGATACTCACAGTTCTTTCTGGATATATAATCTTATGAATTTGTGATGCATCTTTACACTACCACTCTTGATCTCTGCATCTTCCGTGATTTCATTGTGGGTAGCTTGAGTTTACTGAGCTTCAGAGAGACAGCTACACTTAGTCACATGGCTCTTAACCACTTTGTCAAATTAAAGGACTTACTACTGCCAATCCTTTGTTTGATCTTCATATATATATCAAATATATATATATACATACATATATATATACACATATACATATATATACATACATATATAAATATATATATACATATATACGCATATATGTATATATTTATATGTATATAATACATACATATAAATATACGTATATATGTATATATATATATTTATACGTGTATACGTATAAATATATATATATACATATATACCTATATATGTATATATATATATTTATATGTATATATGTATATATATATATAATTTATATATGTATATATATAAAATATATATATGTATATATATAAAATATATATATACATATATATATTTTATATATATACATATATATTTATATATAAATATATAAATAAATTTATATATATAAATAAATATATAAATAAATATATATGTGTATATATACATATATATTTATATATATGTATATATGTATATATATGTATATATATTTATATATAAATATATATATTTATATGTATATATAAGTATATATATACATCTTTAAGTATATATACACATATATATACTTATATATACATATAAAGATTTTGTTTATTTAAGTAATCTCTACACCCACTGTGGGGCTTAAATTTACAACACCGAGATTAAGAGTCACATGCTCTACTGACTGAGCCAGCCAGGTGCCCTGCTTTTTATTTTAATAGAAATTAATGAACTGAGAAATTTGAATAAGGGGATAGTAACTATACCCTTGACTGGATCTTAGGTTTTTATTTTTATTTTTTAAAAAAATGTTTATTTGGATAGAGAGAGAGAGAGAGAGAGAGAGCACGCACAAAGGAAGAGCAGAGAAAGAGGGAGAGAGAGAATCCCAAGCAGGCTCCAAACTGCTAGCACAGAGCCTGACTTTCACAAACTGTGAGATCATGACCTGATCCAAAACCAAGAATCAGATGCTCAATGGACTGAGCCGCCCGGGTGCCTCGATCCTGGGTTTTAATAGAACACTCTCAGCATACCCCATGCCACCACTAGTTTTGGGTTGAGAAGCACTTGCCTCTGAACTCTGTGAATCTCTGAATTTGTGAACTCTGTGTTCCCATTAATTCTCTGCTTACAAACTAATTATTTCCTGAAATTATCTTTTGCTTATGTTACTTTTCCAAACAGAGCCGGCAGCAACCAGCACATATGCTACCAACATTTTGTTTTCTCTCCTTTCCTCCTAGAGCCTTAATTTAAGAACATGTTCTGCCTTCTAAGAACTACAGGTGACAATTCAATCTCTGCATAAGGTGGACCACCATGTTTTCAGTCTCCAATATTAGTGTCCTCAAATCCCACTCTTGAACCCTAATGCAATGACACAGATGTGAGAACTAATGGTTGTAGCTGTATCTGACTACTGTTACTCTTTGTATCAGTAAAGGTAGCCTAGGTTATGCTGTGGTAATAAATAGCCTCTGTGGTTTTACTAGAAAAGGTTTGTGTCTTGCTCTCCCCCCGTGTGCCCCATAGGTCAGTGGAAGGTTCTTTGCATTATCCTCGCTTGTACTCCACACTGCCGGACAACTGTAATTAGGAGTGTTTCTAGTCACCATGAAAGAGGGAAAAAGAGCATGGTATATTCACACTAGCTCTTACAAACACAAAGGAAAATAACCACCCATGATTCCACCAGTCAAGGTAAATTACATGGCTTCTCTAACTTCAGGGGATCAAGAAATGAAATAAATCCATATACCTGAGAATAGAACTAGAATTCTCAAATTTGTCTTCTTTCTCTCACCCCTTCTCTCCCTCTCTTCCCCTCTTTTCCTTTCTCTCTCTCCCCAACCCTGCCTTTGATCTGTATGCCATTTACTTATATATTATAACTTTACTGAATATTTTTTTACAGTGGTTTCCCATCTGTGTTCTTCCAAATCATAGTGAGACCTCAGAAATTGGGGTAGGGTGTAGTTAAGGGAGGTACCATCCACGCAGGGCTATGGCCCCCAAATTCAGCTCAGGTACACTACCCATGGTATCTTTCTTTTTAGGCACAATCCTCCAATAATGAATTCCAAATATTTCATGGGTGTTTATTCATTCTGGTCTTTTCTTTCCAATTAACTTAGTTTGCTGGTAGAAGTCCAATGAACTACAGATGACCGACCCACCAAAATATGGCCAAAGATTACTTCTGGTTACTGGAATAATGGGTGAATATTTTCTTACATTCATCTGTATTTTCTAGGGGCTCTGTATTGAGTAGCCTTGAATCTGCATGACAGTAAACCCTTGACAGTTTTATGATGAGAACATGTTAAAGAATAAAGTATAAAATACTTGGAAATTGAGTCACTCTAGCCTCCTTTCTATCCCTGAAAATTAGAAAATAATAGCTTTGTGAAATGGCTTAAAAGAGGTGAGGAAAGAAGCATTTAGACCAGAAATTACTTCCAAATTAAACTCAAAATACAAATATTGGAGTAGCACTGCACAAATTCCATCTGGAGGAGGAAGCTCCAATATCTTACACTTATATCAGTGGACTGGCTATGGCTATGTTTTGTGTAAATATAAATTGAATTCTTGCAGCAGGCAGGTCACTGTATTTGCTGATGCATAATGAGGGTGCTCAAACTTAGACTGTTTATCCCCTGGAGTCTCATTAAACTAAATATACTTGCCTTAAGCCACCTGCCTTTGGGCAGTTGCAATAGAAATAAAATCAGATTCATTTCCCATCTTGATAAATTGGCATTAACTACTACTTTATCTGAAATAGGCTTGATAATTAGTGTCTCTGATTACATGGAGAAAACTGTTGAATCTTTTAGAATGCTTTGAAAAAAATGCAGGCTTTCTAAATTTGCTGCAGTTGAGGGAGGAGATTTGAAAGCCCTGAGCCAGTCATGACTGTGATGAGCGTCATTAAAATAACAATCTTTTTTTGGTAACTCATCTTGTCCCAAGTGTGATTTAAGAATATGGGAACACCTGTTCCAGGGTGGCAATTTTTACCTCATTGCTCTAATATCCATGGAGGCTGTGAGCTGGAGAGAAAGATATGAATATTAGGAGTAAAGTGTCTAATTCAAGAATGAAGAGAAAGGATTCTTAGGAAATGGACTGGGTCCATGAGAGCGGGACCATGGTCCAGCTCTGTGTCTAGTTTGTCCATCACTAGCTGTAAATAGCTCACTTCAGGTGTATTACTGTCAATAACAATTGATCATGAACTGTGAGCTAAATTCTGTGCAGGCTCTGGATAACCTGTCTCCCTCAATGCAGTAGGCAGCTGTTTCCCATGTGGGTCTTGCCAGCTTTCTAGGAGGCAGACAGAAAGCAGAGCCAGGCCCTTGCTGCTCCATAGTTTCACAAAACTTTCTCTTCACAAAACTTTCTCTTCTGGTCTCTCATCTACTATCCCAGATAGAATTTCTATTTAGACTGTAGGGACTGTAGGGAACACTTCTTACAGGTTTCTTAAAGCTTTGTTCAACAACACATAAATTTTTCTGAGGCTTACACTTATATTGAGAGACTGGCTAGAAAATTCTATTTTCCTGACCACCATACACCCACCTGCCTTGGCGAAATAGGCACAGAGCTATGACTATGATGGGGGCAATGACACAGGCAGGGAGGAAGAAATAACTTGCAAGTTCCTTGAATATAGAGAGAAAGTAAAGAAGAAAATACTAGTGGACCAAACACACACACACACACACACACACACACACACACACACACACACCACATAGATTGTTTTATCAAAGTAGTGTTAATGATAATAATAAGGAGCTAATATTTCTTGAAAGCTTACTTTATTCCTGGCAACTGTAAGGAAATTCTATAACTAAGTGTTTGAGTAAACTTTTGCATCAGTGCTGTGGGTAGAGACTGCTTATACTACCTAGGCCAAGTGAGCAGCAGAGCAGGGACTAGAATGGAAGTCCCTTTGACTGCAGAGCCCTGCCTTAGCCCCAGGGGTGACTTTGGTCTCTGAGTTTGTGGTTACACTATGATAGGGTACATGGACCTTGTTCTAAAGAAATATGGAAACTCTGGCAGGTTTCAAGAGTGTCTGTAGCATGGAAAGACTGACATTCACTGTGTGATGATTGTATGGACAGTGGTGTAGAAGATGTTGGGGGTTAGACATAAGATCCATGATCTCAACAGCTAGTGTATTGATCTGAGCCTGAGCAGGGACAATGAAGAAGGAACCTGAGAAGAGTGGATTGATTTAAAATATGTTTATAATGCAAAAGCTAAAGTATCTGGTGATTTGTTTGATTTGTGGGTTGAGGGAGAGAGAGAAATTGATTATTTCCAAGACTATGGCCTTTCCAAAAAAAAAAAAAACGTAGATAGGAAATACTATTTAATTCAATATGGCAGAGTTTTGGAAGTATTCACATTCAATCTTACAGATTAGAGCACTGTGCTTGAAGCATCTTTCATCTCTCTCAGGTGGCAGACCATGTTGTCCCTAGAATAGGTCATGTGAATCTGAAAGGCTGGGACACTCTCAGGGAATCCTGCAGAAGCAGACCTAGCATAATTTTTCTCTGATTTGCTCTGTTGTGATGCTTACTCTATTTGGTGATTGTACAGATTTGTTTAACTGAAAGAGCAGTGCTTAGGCCACTCTCTTCCCAAGAGATTAGTTCTTGAGCTACAACAAAAGAAGGGACCAAGAAAAAGATAGTCTTTAGTCTCAATGCTGTATTTGGTGAAAGTTTTTTATTTGCTTTTTGTTTGCCACTTGATAATATTTCTGTTAGAAAACAGTGAAAGCCCATTTCTCAGAGTCCCAGAAAGGAAAGGGCAAGTGATTGGATGTCATTCCTATCAATCATCGGGGTATAAAAGAGGGAGAACAGTAGTGACCCAGATCAGGTTTACAGGGCATGATTGAAGATAACCTTTTTTTTTTTTTTTTTGTCAGTCTAAACTAAGGTGGGGTTAGGGGTGTAGTTTTCTCAGATGACTGCCTGGACTTAACCAACTGGGTGTGATAACATTTGATTATTACATAATATCATTTTAAGGAATATTGAATAGAACTTTCTGGAACACCTTTATTTATTTATTTATTTATTTATTTATTTATTTATTTAGCTTTGCTTTTTTACTCCTGCAAACTTTTCACTCATTAACTAATAAAAATAACCTACTAGTTCATTTCAAAAAGGCAGACTTCTGTTCAATGCAGCAGCATGAACAATGCTAAGGATAATGGGATAAAGTTGAAAGGAAGGACTAATTAAATGGCCATTCTGAATGCAGTGGAGACTCCACTCCAACCTAAGGATATCATTTTTATGTTCTCTTATCTAAAGTCTGAATAAATCCCACTTCTGCCATTTTATTAAGAGGTAAGCAGAACTGTGGCAGGTGAAACTGTGCCAGCACTGTGCGTTATGTATTTATGCTTCTTTGGGTGCTTTGTTCTATAAACTAAAGTAAGATTGAAATAGGTTTGTATATTCTGCTTTTTCCATAATATGAGCTAAAACAAGAATTATGAAGTGGGTGTGATAATGAAAATGGAGTCTGAAGTGTTCTCATGAGAAAAATGTAGGATCATTATGTGCAAACCAGGGCAATGGATAACAGATCTCCCTATTTAGGCATTTGCGTGATGGTGAGCTGAAAATGCGTATAAAAACCTCTTCAGTTTGAAAAGCCAACGTAGGAAAACCCCACAGGACTAGAGCAGACTTTTTTACTCTATCGTTTTTTACCAGTTTTCTAATCATAAAAATAATATGTATTAAGTCTAGGAATGTGGGATTTTGTGATAAAGAGGAAATGATTTCACTTACTGATTTCCCATTTTATTAAAATGGTGGGTTTTCAGGGCACCTGGGTGGCTCAGTCAGTTGAGTGTCCAACTCTTGATTTTTGTTCAGGTCATGATCCCAGGGTTGTGAGATTGAGCCCCACGTTGGGCTCCATGCTGAGCATGGAGCCTGCTTCAGATTCTTTCTCTCCCTCTGCCCTCTCCTGCCTGCCTGTGTGCATGCACATGGGCATGCACACACACACATGCACACTCACACACCCTCTATCTCAAAATGAAAAAAATAATTTAGAAAGTGGGTTTTAAAATTTTAATAATTTGATCCTTTTGTGCTTATATTTTCAAGCTAGTTTTTATTCATCCCCAAATCTGCAAGAACAGTGAAGACAATATTTTTGGGCTATTTTTAGATGGAAAAACTGAAACATAGGAAAAGATAAAATGTCTTGTTCAAAGTCAGAGATGCTGATAAACTATTACATATTTATTGCTTAATTGTTACATATTATCATGACATAAATGTTTCAAGACTCATAAACAGTCACTCTCTTTGGACAACTGGATAGTTTTCAATTTCTTAGTAGATACTAAAACATAAATCTTTATGGATGTATATTTTGGGCCTTTAAAGAAATTGTTTCCTTTTGAAATTTTCCTACAAAAAAATTCTGAAATTAAAACACAAATTCAAAACCGTTCTCCAATAGACTTATTGAAATATTTACATTATATAGAGAATATAAGGTGTCTCTATGCCAGGCCGTGTCGTGGGTTGTGACTTTATTATCATCACTTTTGTATTTCCAACATTGTAGTTTTTGGAACATGGTGGGTCCTTAATAACAGTAGAATAGTAATTAATGTTTATTCCTATTTGACATTTTTGGTTATAAAAGAGAGTACTGTCATTATGTTATCTCCTGGGAAACATTAATCCACACCCTTCACACCTTTCTGAGGGTAAAATACCAAATTTCTTTTTTTTTTCAATTATAGATTGATGCTCAATGTGAAAGCAGATTTTTGGCTAATTGAAATGGTAATCAAATGAGTTATGTTTATAGAAAACATTCCACATGGCAGTTTAATCTCATCACTACAATTAGGACCACATCATTACTTCTATTCAAATTCTCCATTTTCTTTGCCCTCCCAGCCTTTCACTTTTTTGGAATAAATATTTTCTCCAGCTAGATATTTGAGAAATTGTGCATTTTTTGCCAAGATTTATATTTCAAGGGTTTTGAACTAATTTAAAAGTTAAAAATATAATGGCTTTTTCATTTTAGAGCAACAACAAAATGAAACGATTTAATAATATGAGACATATATAAGAAAGGGAATGAAATGTATTGCATTACCTTGCTATATGAAGTGCAACATTCACCAACATTTTCAGTGTTATCTTTGATTCGCCAGGAGAGATTAAATGTATTCGCATTTTTTACTGTCACATTTTCCAGTTGTCAATGCCCTTCTTCCTTTAGTGTTAAGAATTAGCTATGTAATTTTATCCTACAAATTTTCCTCTTAGTTTTGGTGAGCTAAAAATTATACACAGTTGAAATGTACAGATATTATTTATACAGTCTGATAAATTTTGACAAGCACACACACGTGTATAGCCAATATTCCAGTTAAGATACAGAACATTTCAATCACTCCAAAAAGTTCCCTCTTGCCTCTTTCCAGTCAGTCTCCATCACCCAAAGGCAACAAATGGTGTATTTCTAAAATAGATTTTGTCTGCGGAATTCATATAAATGAAAGTCTGTAATATGCACTTTTTTGTCTGTCTTATTTGTTGAACATGTTTTGGAGACTTATCTATATTGTAGGAATCAGTCCATTTTTAATTAAACATTTTTTTAAACAAAAGAATTAAAGAAATTTATTCACAGGAAAAAGATGTAGAATGTTGACATATAATTTTAAAAAGTCAATAATAGACAGAAATGTATGCTATAATCATTAGTTCACTTTTTAAATGGATCTGTAATTCTAGTTTTGTTTATTGCCTTTTTTTTGAGTATATACCAAATTTGTTTATCCATTCTCTCATTACTACTCAATTTATTTAAACAAAAACAAAATACAAACAGTTCACTCATTTCTCCCACCTCCCACCCATCACCTCTGGCAACCACTAAACTGTTTTCCATATCTATGAGCTTGATATATATATATATATATACACACACACACATATACACATATATGTATATATACACACACATATACACACATATGTATATATACACACACATATACACACATATATGTATATATACACACATATATACATATATATACATATATGTTATATATACATATACATATACATATATATGTGTATATATATGATATATATGTATATATAATATATGTGTATTCCTCGTATAAGAAAAATTATGTGGTATTTGTCTTTCTCTGTCTATTTTACTTAGTATTATGCCCTTAAGGTCCACCCATGTTGATGTTGTGAGCAAATGGCAAGATTTCATTCCTTTTTGATGGTTGAATATTCTATTGTTTATTTACCACTTTTTTTTTTGTCCATTCATCTATCATTGGACACTTAGGTCGTTTCTATATTTTGACTATTGTAAGTCATGATGTAATGAGCAGGGGGGAGGCATATATATTTTTGAATTAGTGTTGTGTTTTCTTTGGATAAATATCCAGAAGTGAAATTTCTAGATAGTATAGTAGTTATACTTTTAAATTTTTGAGCAACTTCCAAACTGTTTTCTATAGTGGCTGTACCAGTTTACATTCTTACCAAGAGTGCACAGTTCCCCTTGCTCCGAACCCTCACCAACGTTTGTTATTTCTTTCTTTTTTTTTTTTTTTACACTTGCTATTTCTAGTCTTAGATAATAGCCATTCTGACAGGTGTGAGGTGATATATCACTGTGATTTTTATTTTCATTTCTCTAATGATAAATGATGTAGAGCATCTTTTCTTGTGTGTGCTGTCCATCTTTTGTCTTCTTTGGAAAAATGCCTATTCAGATCTTCTGCCTACTTTTTATTTTTATTTATTTTATTTTTTATTTTTTTAAGTATATTTTTATTATTTATTTTGAGAAAGAGAGGGAGCATGCATGCAAGCAGGGGAAGGGCTCTGCACTGTCAGCATCGAGCCCAACACAGAGCTCAAACGCATGAACAGGGAGGGGAGATCATGACCTGAACCGAAATCAAGACTCAGACGCTTAACCAACTGAGCCAAACAGGCATCCCTTCTGCCCTTCTTTAAAATCAGATTTTACTTCTTTTTTGCTGCTGAATTGCAGTCATTCTTTATGTATTTTGGATAGTAGCCCCTTATCAGATATATGATTTGTAAATATTTTCTCCCATTCTGTAGGCTGTCTTTTTGTTTTGCTGATGGTTTCCTTGGTAATGCAGAAGCTTTTAGTTTGATGAAGAATTAATGCTTATGTTTTTCTTCTGTTACCTTTGCTTTTGGTGTTAAATCCATAAAAATTATTGTCAAGACTAATATCAGAGCATGTTTCTAGGAACTTTCTGGTTTCAGATCTTATGTTCAAGTCTTTCATCCAGTTTTGAGTTTATTTTTGTGTATGGTGTAAGATAGGGATACAGTTACATTCTTTTGCATGTGGCTGTCCATTTTTCCCACCATCACTTATTGAAGAAACTGTTCTTTCCTCACTGTATATTCTTTTTCAAAAAATGTTTATTTATTTATTTTTGAGAGAGAGAGAGAGAGAGAGAGAGAGAGAGAATGAGCAGGAGAGGGGTAGAGAGAGAGGGAGAGAGAGAATCCCAATCCCAATCTGTGCTGTCAGCGCAGAGCCTGCTGTGGGGCTCAAACCCCTGAACTGTAAGATCATGACCTGAGCCGAAACCAAGAGTCAGACGCTTAACCGCCTGAGCTTTGCTCAGGTGCCCCACCTCTCTGTATATTCTTGCTTCTTTTGTTATAATAAACTAATTGGCCATATATGTATGGGTTTTTTCTGGGGTCTTTATTCTGTTCCATTGATCTGTATGTCTGTTTTTATGCCAATACCATACCATTTTGATTACCATAACTTTGTAACATTGTTTGAATCAGGAAGTGTGATGCTTCCAGCTTTGCTTTTTCTCGAGATCGCTTTGGTTATTTGGGGTCTTTATGGTTACATGCAAATTGTAGGATTGTTCTATTTCAATGAAAAATGACATTGGAATTTTGAGAGAGATTACATTGAATCTGTATATTGCTTTGGATGGTATGGACATTTTAACAATATTAATTATTCCAATACATTAGCATGGAATATTCATCCATTTATTTGTATCATCTTCAATTTATTTCATTAATGTCTATGGTTTTCAATATACAAGTCTTTATTCTGTTTGGTTAAATTTAATCCTAGGTGTTTTATTCTGTTGGTGCAATTTTAAATGATACTGTTTTCTTAATTTCTCTTTTAGATAGTTAATTAATAGTTTCTAGAAATGCAACAGATTCTATCCGTTCTTACTAGTCATTTGGGCTGCATCCATCCACTGTGTTGACTAGTATGAGTAAGTTTACTATAAATATTCTCCTATAAATCTATTTGTGGGTGTATGTTTACATATCTCTTGCATATATACCTAGGATTGGAACTGCCAGGTCCTCAGATAGACTTATGTTTAACTTTTTAAGATCTTGCCAAAGAATTTTCTCATGTGGTTGTACCATTACACAGTCTTTGCAGCAATGTATAGAGGTTCTAATTGCTCTATAGTGTAGTTTGGTGATAACAGTCTCAAAAAAATCTTAACCACGATAGTGATCGTGAAGTGGTTTCTCATTACAGTTTAAATTTGCATTTCCCCAATGACTAATGATGTTAAGTATGTTTTCATGTGGTCATTGGCCACTCACACCTCTCTTTTGAAATATCCACTCAATTCTTTTGCTTACTCTTCTAAGTGGCTTATTTATTTATTTTTTTCTTAAGAGTTTCATATGTATTCTGGATAAATAAAATATCAGATCCATAGTAGTGGAAATATTTTCCTCTGTCTATAGTTTGTGTATTAACATTCTTAACAATCCTATTTGATGAATAGAGTGCTTTAATTTTGTATAAGTCTAATTGATTATTCTTATGTGTGTCATTAGTATGTTTCATGTCCACCTTATGAAGACTACCCCAAGGTCAGGAAGATGTTCTACCTTGTTTTCTTCTAAAAGCATATGGGTTTTCTGTTTATGTGTATAATACATCTCAAATTATTTTCTGCATATGGTGTGAAGTAATGGTGTAGCCTTGTTTTTATTTCCTATAGACTTATCCAGTTGTTAAACCATGATTTGATAAAAATTTTCGTATCGAATTTATTTAGCGTCTTTATTAAAAATCGGTTGAACTTTGATTCTGTTTCTAGAATACATATTCTGTTCATATGACACAGTTTTCTATCTTAATGTCAATACTACCCTTTTTAAATTACTATTTCTTTATAGTAAATCTTTAATTCATATAGTGTGATACTCCAACTTTGTTTTTCTTTTAAAGATCATTTGACTATTCTGTATTCTTGAATTTCTACATAAATTTTAGAATCAGTATGTCTTTTTCTTCTACATGGCTTAGTGAAATATTGAGAGTGGTTGTATTGAATTTATATACCATTTTGGGGAGGATGGACACATTAACAACCATGAATCCTCCAATTCACGAATATAATTTTAGTTCTTTAATTTCTTGATCCATCTTTGTAATTTTCAGTATAGATATTTTGCACGTATGTTCTTAGATATTTTTTACATTGTAATGTTTTGATATTATAAAGAGATTTTTTTTCCAAAATTTATTTTCCAAATGTTTGTTGTTAGTATATGGAAACACAATTGCTTTCATATATTGAATTTGTATTCTATGCTAAAATCCACATAGTAATTTTTATAGAATCCTTAAAATTTTCTATGCAAATGATCATGTTATGTTTAAAAAAAAAGACAGCTTTACTTCTTTTTCAAACTTTATGCCTTTTACTATTTTTTTGCTCATCTATACAGGATAGGACTCCATACATTGTTCAACAGAACTGATGAGAGTGAACATAACTTGTATTTAGTTAGTGTTAAATATAATATTAGCAGTAGGTTTTTCATTGATGCCTCCTGCACTATGGAGAAAATGTTCATTTATTCCTAATTTACTGAGAGCTTTTATCATTTATCGATGTGATTATATGGTTTTTATGTTTATTTATTTATTTTTATTTGAACATTCCCTCATACTACAGTACCTTTGGCATAACTTTTCAGCTCTCATTTCTGAGCAGCCATCTCTGGTACAGTCTGTTCAGTCCAGCCCTCCAAATATCCAACTCAGCCCAGCTTAATATCTGCAGTGAATATCCACACATACTTCTGCCCCTGATCTTATCCTGCACAGCTCTTTCCTGCCTTGCAGATACAGCGCCGTCAGTGTCTTGGAATTCCTTTGTCTACCTCCTCAGCTTTCAGAGATTCTGGATCTGCTTGGATCAGTGGCAGCAAAATACCGCAAGGGAGAAAGATGGTGCATTATTAGGGTTCACTGTGTGTGTTTCCTTCTCTCCAGGATCACAATCCTATTCTGCATGTTGTTCAATGCCTTTCAAGAATATAACCATTAGTTGAAAAAAGTGTGAAGGGGAAAGGAGTATATAAGGTAAAAAGGGTCCCACACATTAAAAAAAATGTGAGTGGGGCGCCTGGGTGGCTCAGTGGGTTGAGCGTCCAACTTCGGCTCAGGTCATGATCTCATAGCTCGTGAATTCGAGCCCTGCGTCCGGCTCTGTGCTGACCGCTCAGAGCCTGGAGCCTGTGGAGACACAGATTCTGTGTCTCCCTCTGTCTCTGCCCCTAACCCACTTGTGTCCTGTCTCTGTCTCTCTCAAAAATAAATAAACATTAAAAAATTTTTTAAAATGTGAGCATATAGAAAAATGTGATGTTTAGTTGACTTTTTATAGTATGAAACAGATAGTTATGGGAATGTTGAAATTCATGAAGTTGAACTTGATCATCTCAGTGTTGTCTAGTGATTTTAAAATAGCAGAATTTCATCATATGTGGTTTATGATAGTTGCATTTTATGATGGATACACCTTATGGTAGGAAAAATCAATACTGGTCTTAGAAGCAAATAAACATGATTCCAAGGAGTTGCACACACATTTTAAAAATGTTGAACTTCAGTTGTCTTACCTTTCAAGTGAAGACACCATGATTTGCCTTTCAAGATTGGTGCAAATATTCCAGATAATGTTTGTTACCCTTGGCATCATGCTTTGTCTGGAATTTAGCACAAGACCATTAGGTGATGCTAATGGCAATCATGGTGATGAAACCGTAAGTCCTTTATCTTTTGAGTTAAAAACACAGTGAACTTTCTGGGAGTATCTGCTCTAAGGAAGGGTCAGTAACTTATTTACAGTTTTCCTGGCACTGCATAAGACAGGCTGGTAAAAATGCTATCTGGATGAGATCCATGGAAATCTGTTTAACTCTGCTCCTGGCCTGTTTAATCAATTCATCATGGAAAGTGCTTTATGGAAAGCAGTGAGTGCTGCCATTACCCTACATGCACAATCCTTCTTTCATATTTTGATACCATAAATGTCAGATATTTGATGACTTTAAAAGTAATCTTTATGGGAAGTGCATTGCTTAATATACAGTACTGAAGAAATTCCCCCTCCTCCCTCAAACAAGCAAACATTTATGGTGAAGAAAAAAAAAATGCTCTTTCTCTCTCTTTCTACACAATAAGGCAACAAAAAGCAAAGCTGAGGAATGAATATTTCTAGAGTAGTGAGGTAATTAGAACAATTAGAAACAAATGCAGAGTAATTGCACGGCATTTGTCTTTTAGCTATTTATATAGTGAAAGTTCTAGGGCGAAAACTATGCTTTAGATGTGCTGGCTTCAGCACCGGGTACAAGGTTGGTACCAAAAAAGGGGGGAGGGCAAGTAAACTTTGTTAACATTTCCAAAGAAAATTCACTAGGGAAGGGGCATTGTACTTATATAGCTTAATAAGTATTGCAATTTCAGAACATTGAAAAGATAACATTTAAATTTTTAGGATATTCTACTGAAAAGCGTGATTTACTGCTCTGAAAGCAAATTTCTTGCTTTCTCTGAAATTCAGATGTTTGTCAGACCTTTGATGTGTGATGCAGTCAACAATAAGAAAATAAGTAAAGATAAAACATTAAATGTATCTCTGTGCATATCTCTATCTATCATCCATCCATTCATAATTTATTTGGTAAGGTTTACATAATGCACTCTTCAGAAAGGATTTCAAGTAGACTCAAGTAGACTACCAACATAATCGTCAGTAGAACTAAATAAAAAATAAGTGACTAAAAATAAGTGACTAAATCAAGGTAAAGAGAAAGCTAAAGTAATGCATTTTGTTTTGCATTGCTAGGATTAAAGACCTAAGGTAGATGACTTTGTTTGTTTGTTTGTTTGTTTTTAATTTAGAAATACCTGTGAGTTAAACTTTTGGTTATAAAAGTGTATTTAAGAAACTCATCTCCATCCAAGAAAACTGAAGGAAAAAAAAAGAAAAAGAGAACACTATCATGGTCTATATGAGAAATAAAGAGTCAGCAGCAGGAAAGACAATGTGAGGTGTGAGGGGACCTGAAAAGGGAGGAACAGAGGGGTGGGTGCATGGTCAGGAGAAAAATGGCTCAGGCTTAATCAAAACTTTTTTTTTTAATGTTTATTATCTATTTTTGAGAGAGAGAGAGAGAGTCAGACAGAACATGAGTGGGGGAGTGGCGGAGAGAGAAAGAGGGAGACACAGAATCTGAAGGAGGCTCCAGGCTCTGAGCTGTCCTCACAGAGCCCCACGTGGGGCTCAAACTCACTGTGAAATCATGACTTGAGCCAAAGTTGGATGCTGAACTGACTAAGCCACCCAGGTGCCCCTGGATCAGGCTCAATCAAAAAGAGAAGGATGAGCAGTGAGAAATTCCCTGTGAAGGGATGTCCAAGTAACTTAAAGTACTGGAAGTCTAATATTCTATTTTGGGAGTCATTCCTTGCTTTGAACAGCAAAGTAGGCCTCTGGTTTATTTCCAGACTTTAACCAGATATCTACTAAATGCCACAACATTGCATTATTGATGCTTTGCTTGAAAGATTAAAGGGCAGTGACAGTACTCCTGCAGAGGGTGAAATGAAATAGACTCAGGAGGCAAGGTGACAAGAGGAAACCAAACCTAAAGGCTCAAGTGACCAGGAGAATGTAAGCCCTTGTATCCCCCACCCTAGGCGTCGCACTGGATATCCTAGGAAGGGTGTTGAGCTTTCAACCATAAATGGAATGGTCTTGAGCTATTTAGTTGGGTTTCAAAGGTCTAGATAAGCCATAAGCCTCAGGGTACTTAGGCATTTTTGTTTATATAATTTAATATAACAACAACAACAAAAATATAGTAATACCCCAAAAAAGAAGCAATAAAAATTTTAAAACTTAACTTTTGGTTTCACTGAGATTTAGAGAGACAGTATAAGAGATTAATTATAAAGAAAAAAGTAGATATTAATTTCTTTACATACAGTAGCTTAAAATAATAATGTCATAAGTAAATGAGTAAGACATACATAAGATTTATTAGATCAGGTTAATTGTTGGATGCATCTAAATGGACCTATGAAAAGTATTTGAGGTAAGTAACTTCTATCACGTTGGTTATCAATTCTTCCTACAATATCATTTATACTATTCAATTCTTTTGGAAAATAAAGCAGCAAAATAATTCTTTGCAGCTAGTTGTTTACATGGTTTTACATATATTATTTGGGGGGAAAGTCCCATTGGATATAAACCAGTTTCATAGAAAAATAACACTGACTGATTAAGTTTGGGAGATCCAAGTCAGCGAGAAATTTTACTAGCTTAAATAGGCTATATCATAAGCGACCTTTGCATTCGAAATGCTTTTTAAACAATACTTACTATGCATATGCTAAAAGCATTTATTGTTTTCCAGAAAAAAAAAAAACAAGACAGAAATAAAACCGAAACACAACAACAACAAAAACCTTCAATATTTCAAATTGCTTTAAAATTCCAAATGGCAACGAGGCCACATTGTAAACTAATTCTTTGTCAAAAGTAATATTTTAACTTAGATATGTCCTATGGGAGAAGTAATCTGAGCCAGTAAATATTGGTTTTAATATTTATGAAAATGAATCTGGCTAAAGCAATCATTTTGATTTGCAAAAAATTCCCTTTTCACATTGATACTTCACCATATCAGCCAAATCCCATCTCAGCTTGTGTATTAGTCAAATATTAAGCTATGATCCAAATGCCAACTGTCTCAAATTGATTTTTTAGGTCATGAAGTGAAATAAATCAAATATTAGCTTCCTCTAAAAATAAACACTTCAAAAATGTTATTTTTATAATGATTACTATGCGGTACAGAATTTGTGAAAAATACTTGCCTGGTGGCATGACAGGGAAAGTGTCAAATTTTAACTCACATTGGGTGACAGAATGAACTGCGTGCCTTAGTCAGGAGTACAGGAGTACAGGTGTATACATCAGGCAGATTAAAGTTCCAGTCGTGTCTCTACTAGCTGAGCCCTTGGTGGAGTCACTAACTGCATACGCTTCTGTTTCCTGATCTAAAGAATGGAAGCTAAACGGCCTTTGGCCACCATCCATGTAGGAATGAGGGGAAACAATATATGTGTGTGTGTGCGTGCACACACACACATATATACATGCACACACACAAAAATAGATATAAAATATCTGACACTAGTGGACGCTTAGTAAGAAGAGTGTTTATTGATGTGTAGTCATAAAGAGTGTCACTTATTTAATATTTTTTCCTTCTTTCTAATGAGATCCTTTCATTTTTAATGACCATGACTAAAGTCTGTGATTGGTACCTATAAGACAAAAGGACTGCTATGAATTTTTTATAGTGGTTTCAGGTAAACTTTAGCTTTATCTGTGATGTTCACCTTTAATAAATAAATAAGTAAATAAACAACGAAGCCAGTACATTTATATATTATATCATATATATGACATACATATATATGCATATGTGTGTGTGTGTGTGTGTGTGTGTGTGTGTGTATATATATATATATATATATATATATATATATATATATATCTTTATGTATTTTACTGCTCCATATATCCAACAGTGTTTTAAAATTTATTCTTGCAAGACTGGAGGTTCTTATCTTTTGTGTGGGTGCAGCTAAATTCATATTAAGTTAAAGGTACTTTGAAATCAAGTAATTAGATTAATGAAGTTGCCTCAAAAAATAAGACAAAAGGCAAGTAGTATTTGTTGAAGAGTCAGAGACAAGAATATATTTGGACGCTTCTTGGAAGGCATGGACAGAGTACCAGACCACTGGGACCCTGGGGCCAGCAGGGAGCCCTGGCCGCTGGCTGTGAGGAGCCACATGAGAGATAGATGGGGCTACAGGAAGAATGCTTTCATGTCACTGCTTTTGTAGGAGTTGTCCTGCCTGATAATTCCTCTTTTCCACAATCTCCGTGTGCTAGGAGAGCAAGTGGAAGTTATCTCACTGATAGGTCATTGAAGTTCATCTGTGGGATCTAAGGCGGCAAAGGATACAACCTGAGATATTCGGTTGTCTTGGTACCAACTGCAAATTTAAATTGGAGTTCTGATACTAACTTACCGTAACACATCTGCACGCAGATATGGAAAGGTAGTAAGAACATGTGGAACAAAACAAAATAAACACACAAACGTGGTATCACTATTTAGTCTGGCACCAAAAATTTTAAGTGACGTTGTAAAAGTAATTCATTTCTAAATAACCACAAGAGCCCACACAGAGGGGGCTGGCAGTTGAAAGAGGTGAAAGATGAAGCAAGACATCTAAGCAGTTCACCCGAAACATCTGATGCAGTCTTTCATATAAAGTTTGTGGCTTTAAGTAAACTTTAAAAACACAGTACAAACCCTAAGAAGTGTAACTGTGCCTCTAGCAAATTGTAGTGCTCTCTGGGAACTTAGGTATGGATGTGTAGGGTTTGGTTTCTGTTTTTGAAATTACACCCTGTCTTTTTTGTTATCAAAAGACTGTCAGGGGACTCTGAGAATTTTCTGAAGTTAACAAAGTGAAAATATGTAAAAAATACATCTTAATGTCAGAAAAAAAAATTAAATTAAAGCAATGGTTTAATTGGTTTCATACTGAATTTATTTTACTGGTCTGTGGTTTGTTATTGAGACTCTGGTTTGAAGTACTTGTAACAAGAACAACTTATACATTGAGGGATTTGGGCAAATGCCAAGTTAAGTATTGGGCAAATACTCTTCATTTAATGGGGATTAAGTTGCCTCCTTATTGTTTCCAGTTGATTAGTAGCTCACTTGCACTTTTCCCCTTAACTCTTTCCCTGTAGATAGAATTCTTGTTAATACAAAAGATCTTTAAAAGTTTAGTTAAAGTTTAATTTTTTTTAAACATTTTAAAAATGGGACTTCTGCTGTCCTTTCACAATACACAGCAAAACTATTTTTCCGTCCTCTTGGGAAACATAGAAGAGTCACTTAATTGGTAGTGTTGTCAATCTACAGGAGAAAACAAAGTGATTCCGTCTTCATTTCTTCATTTGATGACCCGAAATAAAATGCAAAGATTTCATACACATAAATTGGTAGCCACCTAAATATACCAGATTTACAAATATTGTGTTTATGCTGCTGGACATCAAAGAAACCACACTGTACTGTACATGTACATTGGCCAAAACATCTAGCAAGTAGCATCATTATCTTAATGAAGATGCTCCTGTGCATTCAACATATGCCAGTGATGGATGAGTGGAGGCGGGCTGCTCCCTTCCCTTCTCTGCAGCTCAGGCGGCATGCAGCCTTAGTCACTAAACATGACAGCTCTAGAAACAAACATGGCTTGAGTAGGAAAAACCTTCTATAATCTGAGCACTTTGTTTACTCCAAGTCTGGCAGTGGGAAAAGCCAGAGAAGTGTTCCTGAGCCTGACATTGACTGTCCTAAGGTGTGGCATTGACAGTTAGGAGAGAAACAAGGGAATTATAAAAATAATAAATAACTGGTGCTTTGTCCCTGAACCTTTAGTGAGGTTGGTTTCCTTGAAAGTAAGTCCAGCATTAATTGTTCGAGTCGCCAATCCCTAAGTCATCAGTTATGAGGTGCAGTGTGTTTGTATATATTCAGTTTAATAAGATTGTGCTCTTTGAAAATTCCTATCTCAAATGACTTAAATAAATGCTCTGACATTTAAAGGGCTAAATTTGAATCAAGCTGAACACCACGTGGCCTGAGGAATTACTATGCATGGTAATAGTTTTAGAAGTACTGTCCACAGTTTCTAAAAATTCTTCTTGGCCATGAAAATAGAAAATGGATTTCTCATCTCTTTAGACAAACTATCCCTTTATTCAAGCTTAATTCTTTCTTAGTCCTTTTACTTCTTTTTCTTTTTTTTTTTTTTTTTTTTGTGGATGTAAACAATGGCTAACCAACAGCAAAAAACAAATAAAAGCAAACTAAAGTACAAAATTAGGACTTCATTTTATCAGTTCAGAAATGCAATAAAAAACATTAAAAGTGTTTTTATATAGTTTGTTATTTGGATGAACTTATTTATGAAATCACCACCTGGCTTTATTCTTGGCTAGGTATTAACTAATTCTCATTAAGCTCCTGAATGGGAATTAAACTTTGTTCTTTTCTAAGTATATTGTATTCTAGCAAGATGTTATTAAAATGAAAATACCTGTTGAAATACGGGGAAGTAAATGGAATGATTGTTAGAACAGTGTTTCTAAAGAGGGTGGGGAGTAAAAGCCAGGCATGAGGGTAAGAGGTGGGTGTGGAAATGCGCAGCCAGGAACACCCAGAGAGATTTTCCAAGTACACTCGTCTAGCAACACCCTTCCACACCCCACCCAGATCCTCTAACCACGTACCCCAAGATGAACCAGCATCAAGAGTGATGGAAGGGAAATGGCTGGAAGATGTACATTTGAAAAAAAATTGTATTAAAAAAAAAACCAGCATGAAGAAGCCCCATCTGTGATTTGTTCAGATTTGTTCCTCATTCACCCTCCAAGCCAGTGCTGCCTGAGATAAACTGCTCAGGTAGACTTCAGACAGGAAGGTAGGGATTGAGAAGCATGAAAACTTCAATCCATCCCATTCATAATTTTCATAAAATAGCAAATTCTCAGCAATTATTATTTTAAAAATTGGCATTTATAGTGCACCTGGCTGTGGGTTTGATGTTTTTACAAGTATTGTCTCCCTGAATGTTCACACACATAACATGACAGTGGGTATTTTTACCCTCTTATTTTATAGAAAACGAGTCTGAAATTTGGAAAGATATTACTATTAACCACAAAAAGCTAAATCCAAAGTATTCCCCCCTGGAGTTTTAAATAGGGTCAAAGAAATTCCCATTAGCTCTCAGAAGGCAGTCTTGTGTATATTAATAGGTATCAGTTCATGTATGAGGATGTTGAGTTGTGGCAGATGCCTGGTTATGCCCAACAGCTCACAACCTGAATTACCACTAGAATACATTCCATTAGGAGGGTTGGATTTGTGTGGCAGTATTATTACCCCATTGTTTGTGCAGTGGTATCATAGATATTGGACATTAATAAAGATACCATTATTTCTCTTGCATTATCAGAAGGTTTATGATCTGAGTATCAATTTTGTAAGATGGAATTTCCTAATGCATTTATGCAGCATATCACCTTCACCATTGCTTATCCTTCACCTCAAATCTATTTCCTTTTTGTTGAAATCATTCTAAATGCATTCCACAAATATTTACAGTGTGACTGCCATGTGTGAAGCACTAAACTAGGTGCTAGGAATCTCTGTTTAAGAAAACACAGCCTCTGCTTTCAAGTAATTTCCTGACTGGAGTAAATTTAAAGTAAAATGGCAACTGCATATATGTTAGGCTTGCATTTTGCCAAGAAGGTATCATCAGTTTTGAGATCATGAGTTTAACTGGCGCATTGAATTCATTGTGAAATAGGTTAGATGGACAGGAGATTTTAATTAAACTTGAAAATATGTTTTTTTAGCTGCCAATTGTTGGAGTAGAGAGGGATCAATGGACTATTTCAGTATGATTCTATGTATATAGATCAATCAATTGATCAATATCTATCTGCCCATTTATCTACCTTTCATCTATTTGTTATTTATAGACTTATTTATTTTTGTGCAGGAGATCTTCTATATTAATTGCAGGAGGATATGGTTAAGGTAATTTGTTTTGGAGTATCACAGTCTAGGTAATTGGAAGTATAGGCTTTTCATTTACTAAGAGTGGTGAGACAGTATAAAAAGCATATTGGAAGAGTTTTAATTAGAAGTTTGTTTTTTGGAAATGCCAGGTTTGTGATGGAAAGTGAGGTTCATGTGGGTTGTCCAGTGAACAATTGGATAAATGAATTTGGAGTTCCTGGGAGGACTCTGGGTTAGTGATAAAAATTTGGAAGCTTATAGTACTCAAAATCATGGATGTAAGTGTATATAGAGCAGAGAAGATATGGGAATAAACAGTAAGAAGTTTAAAGATTTCATACAAATCAGGGCTGAGAGGAAGAAAAGAGGAAGCAGGAAAAGACATGCAGAAGGAGCAGTCAGTGAGGCAAGAGGAAAACTGAGTGGCAAACCAGAAGTCAAACAAATTACTTTGAAAGGAGAGAGTAATTCCCCAAACCAACTGCTGATGGTTGCTTCAGTAACATGGGGGCTTGAACAATGGATTCATGAACAACTTGGTAAGAGCAGTTTCAGTGTGGTGAGGTGAAAGCCTGGCTGGAGTGAGTTCAGGAGAGAATAGGAGGCAAGAAATTATAGAGGAGAATATAGACAACACTTTCGTGTTCCATGTGTTCTTCCATTAAAACTTCAATGACTATGATCAGAATGATTTTAGTGGGTTTATGCTTATGTGCAATAAAAGTACAGACACTTTAATGGAAACAGACCAGATGGGTACTGTCTACTCATTTGGAGACCCATTTTAGTTCCATTGGGCTCATTTATAACTCCTTGGTAATGTCTTTCAAAATATACATTTCATGACATTCTTATCAAAGTGAAAAATATGTTATATGTGTGTTTTTTTAGGAGTCAAGAGTCCTATAACCTTTCTTCACTATACAGTAATGTATTTTATAATTACCTCCTTACTCTTTAATATAATAGTGGTTTATCTTGGGAGTTAGTATAGTTTCATAGTGATTAAGAGCACAGACTATGGGGTTCAAAACTCAGCTCAGTTTCTGTGGGTTCTGTGGCCTTAAACAGGTTTATGTCTCAGTTTTTTCATTTGTATCTGAGAATAATTATAGCACCTACCTCCTAGTGTGGTCTCAGGGGTCAAATGAGTTAATAGGGTAATACATTACAAAAAAACCTAGAAAAGTGCCTGGCATGTAAGAAATACTCTATATATGTTAATTATTGTTAATATTAACATTAATCAGTATTTTTAATGTGATGATACCTATACATAATAAATTGGCAAACAAATAAAAGTAGACTAGACTCTAAAGATTTGAAATAGAATTAAATTGATTTTAACTATGGTACTTTAGAAGTTGAATTCTTTTTTATGTACATTTGGAGATTGTCAGAATAATTTCAAAATCAAGTAAGTAATAAATTGCAATAATAAATTAGTGTTGATCCCTAATAGTGTGTATATTGGACTAATGAAGGATATTATATGAACTCCCTCATAGAATACTTGGGAAAATTAAGGGATATACTACATGTAGAGTATTTAGCACAGAGCTTTGAATTTAATAAACATTAAAATTTTGATTAAAAAAATTTTTAAGTTTACTTATTTATGTTAGAGGGAGAGAGAGAGCACAAGTGGGGAAGGGGCAGAGAGGGAGAAACGGAATCTGAAGCAGGCTTCAGGCTCTGAGCTATCAGCGCAGAGCCGAAAGTGGGGCTCGAACTCATAAACCATGAGATCTTGACTTGGGCCGAAGTCGAAAGCTTAACCATTGAGCCACCCAGGTGCCCCTAGATGATTTTCTTTTATCTTAACAATTTTATAATACCCTTCCTATGGTGTTGTGGCAGAGTATACTAAGATACCCCCACTGCTGATATTTCCCCTTTCTTTCCTTTTGGTAATATAACCTCCTGAGTTTCAGTGAAGCATACATCTTCCCAGGTAGAGACTACAAGTACCATTTTCTTTGCAACTAAATATGGCTCTGTGGCCAAGTTCTTGAGTAAGACATGTGAGCAAAAGCATATAAATACAAACAAACACATAAATAAATGAATAAATAAATAAATAAATCACAAACACAAGAGGCCTTTCCTTTTTAAAATTTTTTTAAATGTTTATTTATTTTTGAGAGAGCTGTCAATTTATTTTTGAGAGCCCTCAACACAGAGCCTTACACAGGGCTCAAACTCATGAGCCACAAGGTCATGACCTGAGCCAAATCGGACTCTTAACTGACTGAGCCACCCAGATGCCCCTATACCAGGCCTTTTCATTAAAATAATTGAACAGATGCATTTTGCTTCCTTTCCACAAGTTGTACATGATGAACCACACTGGAACTGGACCAGACAGAATAGGCCAACACTCTAGGACACACACACAATAAAATGTGGTTTATAAAATGTGGTCCTCAGAATGAGGACTATTCCCTCTAACATATGGGACCTTATTAGGAATGCAAAATTCCCACGTCCTACCCCAGACCTAATGAATCAAAAACTCTGGGAGTGGGTTCAGCAGTCTGTTTTGACAAGTCTTCCAGGAGATTCTCACACACATAAAGTTTGAAAACCACTTCTGTAATGGATAGGAGGGTAACAAAGTCAAGGCCTCTGGGGCTACGGATGATCTCATGGGACAGAACCATCTGTCCTCCGTAGATTGCCTACTCTTGCATGAGAGAAATGAATTTCTGTTTTGCTTAAACCACTAGATTTTCATGACCCTTTGTTTTTTTTTAAATTTCTTTTTAATTTGTTTTTTGGGAGAGCACGAGTGGGGGAGGGGCAGAAAGAGTGGGACAGGATCTGAAGCAGGCTCTGTGCTGACAGCAGCGAGCCTGATGTGGGGCTCGAACTCACAACTCTGAGATCATGACCCGAGCAGAAGTCAGATGCTCAACTGACTGGGCCACCCAGGTGCTTCCTCATGAGACTTTGTAATAACAGGTTACCACTACTCCATTTAAAGCTATAGAGTACTTTTTGGCTTCTCAGTTATTTACTAGCCAACTTTAACAGGAAGTAATAAGTGAAATTTTACATGAATGGATATTAAAAATCAAACACTATTTATAGAAGAGAAAGGAAAATTGGCTTTCAGTTTGCTGGACCTACTAATAAAAAATACGCATAGCCACACTCATAAAGTCAATCCCAGACACACATTACAACATATTTTTCAGCAATAGACATATATACTTCTCAGAAGTAAAGTAATCTAGAAGTAAATCGCATTCAATCAGAATGATACTCACCTATATTTAAATGATTGTACAATTAATCGTGTCTTAGAATTGGAATTCACAGTCTTATTTAATTCATTTGATTCAGTGCAATTTAATAAACTGCAATAAATATTTCATAAGAGCCGTTTATGTTTCAGAAACTGTAAAAAGTAGTGGGAAAAACAAAGATGATTAAGACATGAAAACTGCCCTAAAGGGGCTTGCAGTCTCATGAGATAATGGCAGTTGCATTTCCAGAAGCACATTATGAGTTCCATGCTTCTCAATATCCTTTCTAGCCCATTCTCTTTAAAATCTTTGACAAAGTAATATGTAAAAAAAAATTCTTAATTTTCTCATTAGCTTTTCTTTAACACTTTAGTGATGGTAACTATGTTTGCATGGTTGTGTCTATATCTTATAGTTAATATTAATTTTTTTATTTAGGTGTTACTACCTGTAATAAGATGCCTCCATCTTCTGTAGACATTTCTAGGCTGACACTTTTAAGGTGATATAGGCTGATGTGGTATAAGGGGGTTAAATGAATTTAACAAGGATTTTGAATCCCAGCTCTGATATTTAGTATGTAGTCTTGGACAAGTTACTTAACTTCTGTAAAGTTCAATTTTCGCATCCTTACAATGGTGACAATAATACCTAACTTACTATTTTTTTAAGTGTATTTATTTTGAGAGAGAGAGAGGGAGAGAGAGTGTGCATGTGAGCCAAGGAGGGCAGAGAGAGATGGAGAGAGAGAATCCCAGTGCAGAGCCTGATTGGGGCTTGATCTCATGAACCGTGAGATCATGAACTGAGCCAAAATCCAGAGTTGGACATTTAACTGACTGAGACCACCAGGCACCCCACCTAACTCACTTTGTGTGTGTGTGTGTGTGTGTGTGTGTGTGTGTGTGTGTGTGTGTATGTGTATGTGAGAACTAAACCCCTTTGGTCGTCCC
Source organism: Panthera leo (assembly GCF_018350215.1). Lineage (NCBI taxonomy): Eukaryota > Metazoa > Chordata > Mammalia > Carnivora > Felidae > Panthera > Panthera leo. Next base: position 92,062,714 of record NC_056681.1, read on the forward strand.
TTGATTTTCACTTTTCCTCATTTCCCACTCACCACAGTGAGTCTCATCCCCACCACCATGCTGAAACTCTCCCCACCAGTGTCACCCTGCTCTCCAGGCTGAAGGTCAAGGGACATGCCTCCGTCTTTATCATATTTGAACTTTTTAAAACACCCCTCACCAAAGTCACCCTGGCCTGCAGGTTATTGGGATAAATAGACATATTTCAACCTTGTTTGTGTTTGAACATGTTGCACCATTAGGCATCTTCAAGACGCTCTTCTTTTGTTCTTTATAAGCATATTCTGTTGTTTTTCCTATATATCTAAATGTGCCTTCTTAGTCTTCTTTTACAATTCCTCTTCTTCTCCCTGCCCTTAAGTGTTTATGATTAGGGTTTTATCCCTTTAGATGCTGTTGCTGTTTTAGCTTGTCTTTTCCTCCTCTCCTTCTGTTTCTTGTTCCCCCTCCCCCCTTATTTCTCTCAGTCCCTCTCCTTAACTCAGTCTAATCCAAGAAGGCCTTATCTAATTCCCTGGTTTTAGATAAGTTATGAAAGATACTCTGTATTACTATCTCTAAATGTACACTCTTTCTAAATGCCAGATTTGTCCATTTTATTGGATATCTCCATTGGTTTTCTCACAAGGTATTCAAGTTCGACATAACTTCAAGTTAAATATATCATCTTCTTCCTAACCCTTTCCATTCCCCTATTATTCCATATTTCATTAATCTACTTGTTTAAACCCCAAATGATGACCATTTTCATTCATCTGTCTCCTTTACTTTGCAGACTCTTGGTGGGACTGTGGCAACACGTTTGCTACATGTTCTCCTTGCATCTACTCGTACCACCATTCTAATCCAATTTATACCCTGTAGTAAGAATGATTTATTTTGAATGCAAATTGGATCATATAACATTTGTGTTTAAAAATCCTTAAATGACTTTGTCATACTTGTTAGTTCAAAATTCTTTCTTTTTTAATTTCAAGTATAATTAACATACAGCGTTATATTAGTTTCAGATCTACAACACAGTGATTCAACAATTGTATATGTTATTCATTGCTTGTCATGATTAGTACATTCTCAATTACCTTCACCTATTTCACCCATCCCCGCACTCATCTCCCCTCTGGTAACCCTCCGTTTGTTTTCTGTATCTGTCTGTTTTCTTGTTTGTCTCTTCTTTGTTTGTTAGTTTTGTTTCTTAAATTCCACATGAGTAAACTCATATGGTGTATGTCTTTCTATGGCTGACTTATTTCACTAAGCATTATGCCATCAACCCATATGATGCAAATGGCAAAATTTTATTTTTTATGGTTGTGTAATATTCCACAGTATATAAATATATATACCGTATATTCTTCATCTATTCATCAATTGATAGATACTTGAGTTGCTTCCATACTTTCCTGTTGTAAATAATGCTGCAATAAACATAGGGGTGTATATATCTTTTTGAACTAGTGTTTTTGTACTCTCTGTGTAAATACCCAATAGTAGAATTACTAGATCACATGGTGATTCTATTTTTAATTGGGAGGGGGGGAACTCCATACTGTTTTCCACAGTGGTTGCACCAGTTTGCATTCTCACCAACAGTGCAAGAGGGTTTCTTTTTTTCACATCCTCACCTACACTTGTTGTTTCTTGTGTTTTTGATTTTAGCCATTCTGACAGGTGCAAGGTGATATCTCATTGTAGTTTTGCTTTGCATTTCCCTAATTATTAGTAAAGTTGAGCATATTTTCATATGTCTGTTGGCCATCTGTATGTCTCTTTGGAGAAATGTCTGTTCATGTCTTCTGTCCATTTTTTAAATTAGATTATTTGTTTTTGGTGTTGATTTTATAAGTTCTTTATATATTTTGGGTACTAATGCCTCATCAGATATGTGCATTGCAAGTATCTCCCATTCAGTATGTTGGTTTTTAGTTTCATTGATTGTTTCCTTTGTTGTGCAGAAGATTTTTATTTTGATGTGGTCCCAGTAGTTTATTTCTGCTCCTATTTCTTTTGCCTCAAGAGACATATCTAAAAATGTTGCTGTAGCCAATATCAGAGAAAATATTTCCTGTGCTCTTTTCTAGGATTTTTATGGTTTTCAGTCTCATATTTAGGTCTTATACCCATTTTGAGTTTATTTTTTGTGTATGGTATAAGAAAGCGGTCCAGTTTCATTCTGGTGCATGTAGCTAACCAGATTTCCTAGCACATTTGTTGAAAAGACTGTCTTTTTCACATTGCATATTCTTGACTCCTTTGTCAAAGATTAATTGACCATATAATCATGACTATATTTCTGGACTCTCTATTCTGTTCCATTGATCTATTTTTGTGCCAGTACCACACTGTTTTGATTACTACAGCTTTGTACTTTAACCTGAAATCTGGGATTATGATATCACCAATTTTGTTCTTTTCTATTGAAATTCTTCTGGTTCCATACAAATTTTAGGATTATTTGTTCGAGTTCTGTGAAAATACTGCTCAGCCTCTGTGCAGGAGCAGTCAAAAAGTGTGAAGTGTTGTGTTGACACTCTTGGGGGAAACTTTGAACATAGATCATCTGAGGTAGATTCTTCAAAATTTCTCAGAGAATCCTGGCAGTATAAGTCATGGCCACCCACTATATCTACCAAGTCGATAGCACTCTCTTTTTTTGGCTTTCCTTCCTTCCTTAAGTTCAGCCTCTCTACTCCTTCACTCTGCTTCCTGAGGTCACCTCCCAAATAAACTTCCATGTCTAAGACTACATCAAGAACTCTGCTTTTGAAATGTAAAAAAAGACAGTTTCTGTGTCCTCTCTTCTTTCTCTATGCCTTTCTTCTCATCTCTTTCCCATTCTTCCAGAGGACAAGAAATAAATAAAAATAGCTCAACCATTATTTTCTCTCAGATGGAGCAGAACTGGGAATACCTCTGCTGTTACTGGCACCACATCCACCCCAACTGGCTAAGCCAGGGTCTTCTCAAGACAAAGACAGTTTCTTTCCCAGAAGACATTCTGGTACCAGTTAAATAGGATATTATTCACCTCTTCACACATGATGGAAAAGTCAATGTGTAATATATTCTTACCTTTCTCCCTAGGTTCATATAAAATGCTTCATTGCTGTTTCTGTCCTGCTCCAGCCAGACGTGCTGATTTAGTTTAGTTCCTTAAATGTATTGGTCTTTGTCAGATTCAGTTGCAGATGCCTGCAACTCCTCCCTTCTTATATATATTCTTATATATATTCTTATATATATTTTTTTTTTCCAATTTCAGCTCAAATGTTAGCTCCTCTGGAAGTTATTCCATCACCTCCTTACCATATGCTTCCATATTGCATGACCTTCCATTACCCTTATTCCATTTTTTAGTAATTTCCTGAATAATAAAACTCCATAGAAAATAACTCCATAAGGAAAAAACCCATATGTACTCTACATCCCATTGCCTGGTATATAGAAACCAACCAGCAAATGCTGTTAAATGGAAATGGATTAATCACTTTGAATTGAATTACAAGAGAGAAGACTAGGATTAAGACCAAGTTTCATGGTTGCAAAGGTAGTCTCTATTTCGTAGTTTTTGGTGACATTTTTTAAAAGGTTTTATTCCAGGGGCGCCTGGGGGGCTCAGTCGGTTGGGTATCCGACTTTGGCTCAGGTCATGGTCTCATGGTTTGTGAGTTTGAGCCCCGCATCAGGCTCTGTGCTGACAGCTTGGAGCCTGGAGCCTGCTTCGGATTCTGTGTCTCCCCCTTTCTCTGCCCCTCCCATACTCATGCTCTGTCTCTCTCTGTCTCTCAATAAATAAATGTTTAAAAAGATTTTAAAAAGTATTATTCCAAAGAAGATAATTTTTGAAAAATCAAAGACATGAGAGGGTGATGTTTGCAAAAGTAGGCAAGCAAATAGACTACTGTTAGCAGGAGTAGGATAAAGGGACTTGTTAGAAGTTTGAGAGATAGTAATATAATTTTCTTCTCCAGGTGAAATCCTTTTATTTTTGATTGCTTGAAAGCCTGTTTCCCCTTTAACTGCTGGCCTTGTTCCATCTCCCTTTATTTCCCACAATGGTTTCTTGTGATTTAAACACTCTGAAATCCCTGAAACGGTTACCCCAAGTTGTAGAACCCTTGTGAAACTGGTTACTTAGGAGGTCAGATAGAAAAGAAGAAGAAAATAGTTGTGACACTATTTTAAATTCTGTGAATTTAATTTACCTTCCTAAGTGTATTTTCTCTACTAGAAGTAGTCTTTCTAGTTAGAGCAATGTTTAATGCAAACTATGCCTTGGGCAAATTATTCTGGGGATTTGGACATTGCAGCAAAGAGCTGAGATGAAAGGACACTGAATAGAACTTATGTTTCCTTCTGACTTATAATGGCTGGGCAGTGATGGTAAATAGTATCTGTTTCCCCTAACCAAATATCTCTTTCATCTGATGCATTATATTAATTGCCACTGATGCTTTGAATTTTGCCAGCAAATTCTGAGCATTAAAATCACACAGTGCAAAACATTTCCATTTCAATTCTTCAAGGTTATTAGCTTGTTTAAGCTTCAATTTATGCCCGTTGCTTTTTGCAAAATATCGTTTAACTTCTTGTTAATGATAGACTGAGCATTGAAAATGACCCAAAGGAATATAAAAATAATAAGAAACTTTCATCCCGGGGTGCAGGTAAAGAAGTATGCTGTCAGTGTGCCAAAAATTGTTAGGGAAATGTATGCAAACTGTATCTCAGGGAAGGCAAGAGTGAACTAAGGGGCTTGTAGCTAGTGATATGCTACATAAGGAATGTCTTGGAATGGATACAAACATTTCCGTAACTATTTTTAAGAATTCTGCCAGAGATGGGATTAGAAGAATGAGGTAGCAGGAGGGAAAGGAAAGGTGGAGTCAAAAGAGGGTTTATGCACATGACCCAGTGGAGGGGAGGAAAATGATTATGCAAGAGAAGGAGGGAAATAATGGAATGGATGTTTCTGATAGGGCAAAAGTAGATAGAAGCCAACATGTGTGTGGAGAAGCTGGTCTTCGGTGTGTTTGTGGGCAGTTCGTTCATTACACAAGAGGAAGTCTGAGCACAGAGCTACAGGTGCTGATAAGTAGGTCACTGTGATGGAATCTTAAGGAGGGGCTGTTCTTACTGTTTCAATTTTCAATAAATGAGAATGAGAGAAAAAGTGTTAGGTATTTGAGAAAGAAGTGGTATGAGGCAATTGAGTTTTCCACTTCCACTGTGGACAAGTGAAAGAAGTTGGAAAATGTCACACAAAGTTAAAGTCATGAATAAGACCTATGTATGTTAAAACATAAATAGAACTCAGAAATATAAAACCAGGTGAATTCAAGGTGTAGAATGATACGTAGAGTATATTATTTATGTGAATCTAAAGCATGCATCCATGTTCATAGGAAGCTTTATGTGTATGCAAAGATGTTTTTAAAAACCTCTTGCAGAATATATACTAAAATGATGGCAGTGGTTGAAGGGGCGGAAGAGGGCAGCTGGGGAAGCTGGGCAGGTGGTAAGAGGTGGAAGCAAAGGTGGGTAGCTAAGAGGGATTTAGAGTTTTCTGAATTGTTTTATTTCTTTCAAAAAGATTTGCAGCAAAGGTGACAAAGATGAACAATTAATAATTCAGAATGATGTTCGAGATAGAAATATTGGGCTATAATCTATTTTATGTTTAAAATCTATTTTCGCTATTTTTCGAAACAAAATGGATATAAAATGGAAAGAAAAGTTGATAGACATGTGGACAAAAATATGAATTCTATACTGTACTGAACCTTCAATCTTAAAAATATCCAAGGGACAAAAATTAAGTAAGTAGTTATGAAAAATAATATAATGCTGTACATGTCCTCTGTTTATTTTTAGTAAATATCATACACTTCGTAAATTCTAAAAGTCGAAATAGTACAGCCCATATCTTCCTGGAAAAATGCAAATAAAATACAGAATGGTGCACAGCTATAAACAACAGTTCACTCAGGACTTTGTAAATACTTCCCCCACAAAAATAAGACAAAACAAAATAAAATTCTTGGGTTAAAGAGGAAGACACATTGTCAATTTTAAACTAGCTAAAAAATCATGAGGATGAGATGACTCCATGTCAAAATGTTTGTAATGCAGCCACATTTGCACTTAATAACCTTGTTTGTTTTGTTTTCTTTTTAAATTTTTTTAACACTTATTCATTTTTGAGAGTGAGAGAGACAGAGCATGAGCTGTGGAGGGGCAGAGAGAGAGGGAGACACAGAATCTGAAGCAGGCTTCAGGCTCTGAGCTGTCAACACAGGGCCCGACTCGGGGCACGAACCCACAAACCGGGAGATCATGACCCGAGTTGAAGTCAGACGCTTAACCGACTGAGCCACCCAGGCGCCCCTGTTTGTTTGTTTTTTAATATGAAATTTATTGTCAAATTGGTTTCCATACAACACCCAGTGCTCATCCCAACAGGTGCCCTCCTCAATGCCCATCACCCACTTTCCCCTTTCCCCTGCCCTCATCAACCCTGTTTTGTTTTGTTTTTAAAGAAGAGACATGGAGGCAAGCATCCTATTTTATTAAGAACACAGAGACCAGAGAGTTTGAAGTCGTTGGGTTTTTTGGATTGTTTTTGTTTTTGTTTTTAATTTTAGACAAGTGGGAGGAGAGGGGCAGAGGGAGAAAAAATCTTAAGCAGGGTCTATGGCCAGCACAGAGCTCGACACGGGGCTTGATCCCATGACCCTGGGATCATGACCTGAGCTGAAATAAAGAGTTGGAATCTCAACTGACTGAGCCACCCAGGCACCCCTTGTTTTCTTTTCAAATAAAAACAACAGGGGGAAAGAAGGGAAGAAGTGAGAGAGGAAGAAAATGGGTAGGAGGAAGGAGGAAGGAGAGCATCACAATTCCTGACTTCAAACTGTATTACAAAACTGTAATAATCCAGACAGCATGGTACTGTGTTCACTTTTAATCTTAGTTCAGGAAACAAAGAACAATGAAACAACCCTAAGGATGTAGGTAAGAGTGTTAACATCAATTCACCTTAATGAATTAGAAGACAGAAAGACTCTATAATAATATGCATGCCAGGGTTCATAACATACATGTATTAATAAAATGGGCAAAACTTCATTAAAACTAATTAAAAACAAAATAGTTAAATTGTTAATATTAGAAATAGACATTGGATTTGTGGTCCATGAGTGTGAGGATTTTTGTCTGTTTTATTTTCTGTCCTATATCCAGACCTCCAATCAGTCATGGCACATAACAGCCCTCACTCCATCTTGTTTGGGTAATCATGAATCAGATTTTAAACATATAAGGGAAAACTAAAATCACTTTACTAATAACTACGGACTTGTAACTATAAAGGTAATATTCTAAAAAAATATAAATTACCAAAAGGAGCTGAAACACAAAAACAATAATGGAAAAAATTCATTTAAACTCATTTTCTCAAGAACAGAAATGGGTCTGAGAAGATCTTTGAGGCTCTCTTCTTTCAGACTTTTAAGAAACACATAATCTCCAAGCTTTATATTTGGTTACAGAGTATTAAAAAAAAAGGCTTTCTAATCCCTCTCATGAAAGTAGCATAATATGGATATGAAATCCTGGAGAATGCTGCATAAATACGTAAATCAATCTTACTACAGTATGTAAAGGAAGTTTTTCCAAATAAAATCTTAAGTTTTTAATTTTAAAAGAGAGAGGGAAATGAAAGGAACACTTCAAAAATGGGCTCTTCTTGGGCACCTGGGTGGCTCAGTTGATTGTGCTTCCGACTCTTGGTTTTGGCTCAGGTCATGATCCCATGGTTGTGGGATTGAGCTCCAGGCCCATCATGGATCTTGCTTAAGATTCTCTCTCTCTCTCTCTCTCTCTCTCTCTCTCTCTGTCTCTCTCCCACTGCCCCTCTCCCCTGCTTATGCACTCTCTCTAAAAAAAAAAAAAAAAATTAAAAGACTGTTCTTTCCTCAGTACCTCTCTTCAGCAAATAGGCTCCCAACCTTAAAACTGTAGTGATCCTCTTTGTAAAATTGACTGGACAGGAAAAAGCGATCTCTGACTTTTTCTCTCTATGTCTGTGTGTGTCTCTCTTTCCTTCCTTTTTAAATTTTCTGTTTCTCCTATCTTTTGCTGTATCTCCGTCTCTTTCTCCTTCTTTCTGTGTGCATGTGTTTGTGTGTGTGTGTGTGTGTGTGTGTGTGTGTGTGTGTGTATGCATGCATGTGATGAGAGGTGGTATTCTGCACCAAGACTTGAGGTTGCACCTGCACTCTGTATCTGAAGGAGCAGCCTGTATCACTAAGGATGGGAAGCAGTGTCAGTCATCTGCCACTGATATCAAAGGAGAACCTCACATCAACAGCAGCTAGCATGCCATCCACTGTCCAACAAGATTGACATGCATCTATGTCGTGTGAACAGCCACCATCCCAGTGGTTTAGATGCCGAAAAGTCTTCCAGGCCAACATAGAGGGCTATTGGAGGTATAGAAAGGAAAGCTCTGCCTACTCTCATCCTACATCTGTGTCTTCAGGTTACTTAATGGACCCAGCTGGAGATCACAAGACAGGGCAATGTTGAAGCATACAGGATAGAGAATAGCATGAGCCTCAGGTCCAAGGAGATTTTATTTCAGATCTCAGCACCACCACTTACTAGACACATGCAATGTAAAAGCATGACTCTACCTTTCTCTATAACTGATTTTTTTGTTATTTTTCCTCTAAGATTTTGTTATAGAAAATCAAAGACAAGGATAAGCTGAAAGAATTATCAATTTAACACTGATATACCCATCACCTGTATTTACAATGAACTTTTTGCCCTATTTGCCTATCATCTACTAATTCATCTTTTAATTTATCAAGCCATCTTATTTTTGGAGGATGTCTCTTTTTTTTCTTTTTTAAAATTTATTTTATTTTATTCTTTTAATCACTGGTTTTTAAGTCATAGATAGAAAGACAGATACCGTATGTTTTCACTCTTATGTGGATGCTGAGAAATTTGGTGGAGGACCATGGGGGAGGGGAAGAAAAAAAAAAGGAAAGGTTAGAGAGGGAGGGAGCCAAAACATAAGAGACTCTTGAGAACTGAAAACAAACTGAGGGTTGATGGGGGTGGGAGGGAGGGGAGGGGGGGTGATGGGTATTGGGGAGGACACCTGTTGGAATGAGCACTGGGTGTTGTATGGAAACCAATTTGACAATAAATTCATATTTAAAAAAATAATCACTGGTTTTTAATCTAAAATGGGAGCTAACATAGGGAGTAAATAAGAGTATCATAGAGTAACATAATTTTTAGATTAAGTGAGTTAAGCACTTAAACAGAATGTTAACTAGGACATTGTTATGCTTTTTTCATTAAAATGATAATACACAAACTGTATAATACACACAGTGGTTTTACTTTCCCTTCAGATTCCTGAATTACATTTCTTTCTGAATGACTATGATAAAGAGATGAAAGAAGCAATTCATACCTAGTTTTTTCTTTTTCTGCTATGCTTCTCTCCTACCTTGAACCTGCGTCTCTCAGTGGTGTTACTGGATATGTGCCAGACTTCTCCAATTCCTAAGAAAACACTTCCCCCCCACCCCCACTGAGAGTTTCTGGTTAGTATTTGGTTTCTTTCTTCACTTTGGTTGCATCTACAGGAATTCTTCAAAGCGATTTGGAAAATCATGTCATTTATTTAACAAGTGTTTATAGATTAACTCCTTTATGACTGGTAGTGGAGAGCAAGTACCTTCATGAAGTTTACAGTATTAGAAACAAACAGCAAACTATTTAATAAATATATAAATATGAAACAGAGGAAATCATTGTATAAGTAACATAAATACTTTGCTATGATAGAGAATAGATTGATACAAGGATATGGATTTGAGTTTCTTATTGGGGTAAGATGGTTAGAGAAAGCCTCTTTAAGGAGGAGAAATTACATCTGACAAGTATATAGGGCAGGAGGGTAGTCCAGAGATAAGAGGAGATTATCAGCACTTACATTTTTGCTAGGGGTGGGAAAGAGTATGGTGTGCTTGCTATAGTATCCAAGGCCAGTCAGTATAAAGGGAGCACAGTGGCAAACAAGAGAATGGAACAGGAACATGAGGTTAGCAAGGTTGATGAGACAAGTCACACAGGGCCTTATACTCAACTGTAAGGAATTGGATGTTTTGATAACTGTGATAGGAAGTGACTGAAGGATTTTCAATATTGGTGTGATACTCAATTTATATTTCAAAGAGAAAATACTGGCTCTCATATGGTAAATGGATTATGGGAGAACATGTTTGGGGATCTACAGTCTTTGTTCAGGGTAGTGTTTTAGGCTAGCACGATAACCGTGGGACAGAATTGGATTTTTGACATGTCTATAGGATCAGTAAGATTTGATGACAGGTTGGATGATGGGCAGAGGGAAATGAAGGAATCACTACTTCCTTTTAAACCTCTTGTTGGGCCAAGTAGATAGATGGGGATGGCATTTGGTGAGGTGGAAAGAATCAAGGAGGACCATGTCTTCTGAAGAAAGAGAAATAAATATTTAAATTTGGGACATGTAAACTCCGAGATTCTTATGACATTTTTGCCAAATTATATTAATTGTTCTCAACTATTTGCTGAGTTTCCATGTGAGAAGGTTATGTTCTCCTGCCCCATGGATATCAGGCTTGACTGTATGATCCGCTTTGGCTGATGAAATGTGGGTAGAAGGACATATGCCACTTCTAACAAAAGGCTTTAAGAATTATTGTATGGTTTTCACATCATTCTTTTCCATCTGTCATAAAAGCAGCATATCCCAGATAGAGGTTGTCTCTTCGGACTTGATTCAAGTATGGAAAACATGCATGGATCAGAGCTCTTTAGCTGAAAAAGAGGCAACATTTAATGAGGGTGTAAATAAACTTTTGGTGTAATGTATTGAGATTTGGGGATTGTTGGTTACTATATTATAACCTAGCATAAGCCAACTAATTCAATATCCTAGTGGATATGTTGTGTAGATGGTTGGAGATACAAGTTTGGGTCTTAATGAAGAGGTAAGATTTAAAAATATGAATTTCTGGAGCACCTGGGTGGCCCAGTCGGTTAAGCATCCGACTGCAGCTCAGGTCATGATTTCACAGCTGGTTGAGTTCAAGCCCCACATTGGGCTCTGTGCTGACAGCTCAGAGACAGCCTGGGGCCTGCTTCAGATTCTGTGTCTCCCTCTCTGCCCCTCCCCTGCTCATGCTCTCTCTTTCTGTCTTTCAAAAATAAATAAATGTTAAAAATAACTTAAAAAATAAGAATAACAAATAAAAATGAATTTGAAATTCATCAGCAAATAAATGTATAAAGCCAAGGCATTGGGTGAAATCATCTCATAAATGTGTGTACCAGGAAAAATGAATGGGTAAGGAACTCTTTTAATCAGTTTGAGTTGAGTGACAGAATACCACAGATTGGGTTGCTTATGAACAGAAATTAATTTCTCATAATTCCAGAGGCTGGAAAATCCAAGGCCAAGTCACTGGCAGATTTGGTATCTGGTGACACCCTACTTCCTGGTTCAGAGATGGCTTTTCTTTCAGTGTCCTCACATGGTAGAAGGGATGAGAAATCCCTTGGGAACTCTTTTATAAGGTCAATAATCCCAGTCATGAGAGCTCCACTCTCATGACCTAATCACCTCCCATAGGCTCCACCTCCAATACCATTGCATCGGGGATTAGCTTTCAACATATGAGTTTTGGGGGAACACAGACATTCAGTTTGTATAGGAACTGAGCCTAGGGACATCCCCAAAGTGGAGTTTTAAAGAAAAGTAACTGCAAAGAATACTGAAAAGGAGAACATAATGAAAAAGTGAGAGAAGCGGAGGAGGAGTCAGCTGTGTCTAGAGCTGCAGAAGTGTTAGAAGGAAAGTGGTTCTTCAGCCTAGAATCCTGGAAGGCTCGTCCTTTGTGACCTTGACAAGATCAATTTCATTTAAGAGGTAGAAGCAGATTTAGACTGGCATTTACTGAATGTGTGATGCAGATTTCCCCCATTTTTATATATCTTTTTGTCATTTCAGTTAGGATTCAGGATATGAGTAGATGTCTGTGTTCAAGCCTCCACTTAGGTTTACCATAAAACAAGAAATTTTAAATGCCTTAACAGAGTAGCATAGGACCCTTTGGAAAGTTTATCTGTCAAATTTCTATGTGTGTATTTTTTCTAAATAAAAATGGTTATTAGTGTGGGAATGAGTATTTTATTGTTCCCTCAAAAATTCTGTTACTTCCCAGGATGCTAAAGGTGACACGAGTCTATATTAATTCTCCCAGGCCCACTCCTTTTGTCAGGAAATATTATTGTGGACATTTCCAGACTTTTACTTAAAATAAAACTACAATTTCAGAAAAATCTCATTATGGGGGACATGTCCATCAAACAATTTTCTTGTCACTAAGTACTCCATAAATACACTTAATGGGCAACATCGCAATAGCAGTAGAAAACCTAGCACAAAACTAGTTATTTATGCACTTATCTTGCAAAAATGTTTTCTATTAGATTTCTCTCTTCTTGAAAAAAGAGCTAATAAAAAATCCCTATTACTATTTGCAGTGCAGTCTTTGCTGATAATATTGTCCCAACCTTGACTGTCTCTCTCAATTGGTAAATAAGCCCAAATGGAATTTTCACATCTCCTATAGTAACATATTCTTTTATGACATTCCTGACAAAAGCTTTGCAGGATTTTGTGGTATGGATTCCTAGTTGAGAAGACAATAGAGGCACAGAAAGCAATAATAAACACACCTCCAGTAGTAGATAATGGCTTTCAAAGTGTGCTATATTCTTTTGAATAGAGATTACGTGTGTAAATACTGCAGTTCAGAAGGCAGAATCAGAAATAACCGCAATTGAGGACAACAGAAGATGATTTTTGTAAACAAACAAAAAACTTAAGATTTTTTTCACAGAAGATGAGTATCACAGCAGATAAAAACCTATCATGTAAACACTGAAGGTGCTGGATGAAATAATTCCCCCATATCATTTCTTCTAAATGTTTCCCAGGGAATTGTAAATTTTATGGGTCATGAAAATTGTCAAAACCAACACCTCAATTATAAAGCAATATCAGCGGTAGAGGACAGAGTCAAGAGCCCAGAAACATATCAGAAAAACTCCATACAGCAGAGCATATGTCATAGGCATTACCTACTCATCCTTCAGGTGTGGATAGCAGACCTACTGTGTGACTGTCAACGTGCCAGATGCTAAAACAGAGGACTAATCAGAAATGGTTTTTCTCAGGGTGCCTGGGTGGCTCAGTCGGTTAAGCATCTGACTTCGGCTCAGGTCATGATCTCATGTTGTGGGTTCGAGCCCTGCATTGGGCTCTGTGCTGACAGCTCAGACCCTGGAGCCTGCTTTGGATTCTGTGTCTCCCTCTTTCTCTGCCCCACCCTTGCTTGCACTCTGTCTCTCTCTGTCACTCAAAAATGAATAAACGTTAAAAAAAATTAAAAAGAAATGGTGTTTCTCAAGGATCCTACCACCTAGTGCAGACAGGGGGGACAGCTATGTTGATATAATTACAAATATCAACGTGGGAATTGGTAGTAAATTTAATTTGAAAATATCTACGCACAAATTTTAGGTGTCCCTCTAAAGCTTTTTCCCCCTGAAGCTAATTATATTATTATGTGATTATTTCTATGACATAGTTGAATGTAGACACGCAGTCGCAGAGGAGAGAGTGACAAAAAGCATTTGGGACATTTAGAGATGCGACTTCATAACGATGGTAGAATTTACAACACAAATGAGGCAAAGGGGGGCATTCTCTGCCTTTTTTTCTATAAAGAGGTATATAGAAATAAAACCAGCTGCACATATTTCAAGTCTTCAATCAGTTTTTGATATATTTACATCATCACAGTCAAGATAATGAACATTTTCATTATCCCCCAAAGTTTCCTTGTGCCTCTTGGTAATCTATCTTTCCTTCTAACCTCCATCTCCAGGCAAACCACTGATTTGTTTACTGTCACTATTGATTAGTTTGCATTTTTCTAGGATTTTATATAAATGGCATCATCCATTATGCACTCAATTTTGCCTTGCTTCCTTTCCTCAGCATGATTTTGAAAGTTATCCATGTGATTGTGTGTATTAAGTGTATTGCCTTCCATAGCTAAGTAGTAAATAAGTGGCCAGTTCATTATAGATATACCATAATTTGTTTTCTATTGACCTATTAAAAGACATTTAGGCTGTTTCCAGTTTTGTGCTAAACTTCTAGGAACATTGGTGTACAAATCTTTTTGTGGATGTATTTTTTTTCTTTTCTGTTTGGTACATACCTAGAAGTATAACGGCTAGGTGGTATATATTAACTTATTTTGAAACCAAGAAGTCATTATTCAAGGTGGCTGTACCATTTTATATTCTCATCAACAATGCATGAGTATTCTAGTTCCTCCACATCCTTGTTAACACTGGAGTTTTTCCATTAGAATAGGTGCATATTATACATTATGTGGTTTTAGTTTGCATTTCCCTGACAATTAATAATGTTCTGCATCTTTTTTAAGTGCTTATTGGTCATTGGCATATCTTCTTTCATTGAATATACTTTCAAATCCTTTGCCTGCTTTTGGTGGATTTTTTGTTGTCTTAATATTGAGTTGTAATGTTTTTTTACGGACTCTGAATAAAAGTCTTTTGACTGACATACATGTTATGCATTTTTTTTTTATTTTCATTGAAACCATTGGAATAAAAGCTGAAAAAACAAGACTTGGGGGGAATATTATGTATCTAGAAGTAACGTGGTTCAAAGTAGATGGCTATTAAATAGCTTCAGAAAAGTATACTCCTTAAGGAGAGAATAATAATAGGAGAGAATGTTAATAGGAATTCTGGGTACAGAAACCAAGTAGAAAGCATCTAAATTTTTGAAGCCAGTTATTCTATTGGAATGTGGATGTATTTTAAAAATAAAATATGATCATTCAATATTACAGAGGAATTTCTTTCTTTATGTTAAAGTACATAGTCTACCGTGTTCGACCCTCTGTAAAATCCTTTTCCCTGTTTTTTATTCCATTGACCCTCCATAGTAACCGTATTTGGATGAAAAATGCATCTTTCCGGCGACACTTTTTTTTGGTGCTTAATTTGTATACCATAAAGAAGTTATACTTTGATAAATTCAAATTTCATATTGTAAAAACTAGAAGGGCAAACAAAAACTGCTTTGAGTGGTTGAAACAGAAAGGATAAAAAGGCTAAAAAAATCATTTTTTCCCTTTTCCCCAAATTATTTTATTAAATCCTTAATAAGAATTATTATTTAGTTTTAACTGACCCAGATTCCTCCTTTTGTCTTTCTAAAAAAATATTTATTTATTTATTTTGAGACAGACAGATTGAGAGAGAAAGAGAAAAAGAGAGGGGGAGGGACAGAGAGAGAGAGAGAGGGAAAGAGAGAATCCCAAGCCGGCTCCCTGCTGTCATTGCAGACCCTGACATCAGGGCTCAAACTCACACTATGAGATCATGACCTGAGCCAAATCAAGAGTTGGACACAACCGACTGAGCCAACCAGGTGCCTCTTGTCTCTCTCTTTTTTTTTTTTTTTTCACAAGCCTCCCTGTGTCCCCCTAAGCACACAATAGAATTGTGTGAGTAAGTGTAACGGTCCAAAGACACAGATGAATCAGAAAACTATGAAATGTGGGAGAGTACATAGACAAAAATATTTCATGCTCCCCTCAAGACCTGACTGGGTATGTGTCTTTAATACCAGTACAATTTAAACCTACAACATTCTCAACATTTCTCTTTTCTATCTTCCTTACTGAATTAGATTCAATTATTATTAAAAGCAATATTGGTGCTATAAAGCAAAATTGGTGTTCTATACTTCTGTCCTATTTGCTTGGTCAGTTCCCAACATGTTTCACTCCAATTGTCTTTTTTGAACCCATAAAAGAGAAGCTGGACTCTGAAGGAGAAAAGAAGATAAACTGGTTTCACTCTAAAATCATGACTGCTAACTGCAAAGTTAGTGTTTTTTGGAAATCCTACTACATTCCTCCGGTGACTTGTGATAACATTGCGTGACAAATGGAGTGTCCCTGTTTCTAGTGTCACCCTTGGTCTTACCACCCTCCCCACCTCCCCTGAATTCTTTCCTCTCCTTCCTTCTCCTCTCCTCACCTCTTTTCTTTCCTACCCTTTTTTATTCCAGAAATATGATTAATTAGCTCTATGTCCTTGGGAATGTTACTCCTCTTTGCCTCAGAGTGTTCATTATTAAAACCGGAATGATATGAGTAACCTGCTGTATGATGTCACAATGAGGCTTTAATGAGTTAATGCAAGTAAATTATTTTAAACAGTACCTACCTTATAATAAATATTCCATAAATATTTCATTACTTATTTTTCTATGCACACCCTGTGCGTATCATAGAGTTCTATGTAATTAAATACTATATTCTGATCATGTTATGCACTAAATGCTTGTGTCCCCCCAAATTCATATGCTGAAAATCTAACTCCTAATGTGATAGAATTAGGAGGTGGGTCTTTTGAGAAGCAATTGGGTCTTGAGGGTGAAGCGCTAATGAGTGGGATTAATGCCCTGATGAAAGAAACCCCAGGGAGATCTCACTTTCTCCACCATGTGAGGACAAAGTGAAAAAACAGATGTCTAAGCAACAGGGAGTGGGCTCTAACCAGACGCTGTCTTCCAGTGTCTTGACCTTGGACTTTTCAGCATCCAGAACTGTGAGAAAAAAATTTATTGTTATAAGGCACCCAGTATATGGTATTCTGTGATAGCAGTCCGAACCAACTAAGATGTATTATAGTTGCTATGATTCTCAATCTTATGTCCATCAATCATAATCATTCTATTGAGCACTAAATCCATATATAAAGCCGCTTGCTTCACATCTCCTTTTGCTATCCAATGGGCATCACAAATTTAACATATATACAGAGGAACTCTTATGTTCCAAAGTCCTACCACCAAGCAAATGATGTGATACTTCTCAATTTTCCTGACTTGGTAAGTGGTGTCTTTACTCATACTGTGCAAATCAGAAATCTTTTTTCTCACATATGCAACTCTAAACCCATTGAAAAATACTGTCAGTTGGAACTCCCACAAATGTTTTAAATTTATCCATTTCTTTCCATGTCCATTGCTATCACTGTCATGCAGACCATCGCCCGCTCTTGTCCAGAATACAACCACCTATTGGTCTATTCATTCTACCTTTTGTCCTACCTTGTAAATTTCATACAACTGTCAGAGTGATATTCTATTATTACACACACTTCATCTCTTTCCTTTAAAAAAATCCCTTGATTGTATTATAATTGAATTAAGATTAAAATAGAACCTGCTACCATGCCCCACCTGATTTTCCTTCTCTCTAAAAGATAATTTCAAATCATTTTGCTTTTTCCTGGAATCCATTGGACATCAGCAATTTTGACTGTTTCTCAGTTCTTCAAACATGTTAAGTACTTTCCCGGTGCAGGGACTTCACACATACTATTTCCTCCCAATGAGGTGATTCTCCCCAAATCTTCACCTGATGAACTCTAACTCAGCCTTTATATCCCAGCTTAAATATCATTTCAGAGAACTTTTTCTTAACTTCAGGATCTAAATTAGGGCCTCCTAAAACTCCATGAGGACATCAACTTTTTTTCCCTTATGGCATTTATCCTAATTTGTAATTTTATAATATTTACTTTTGTGTTGTTTAATGACTATCTCCCCTTCATGTATAGGAAAGACTTGAGAAATAATAGATGACATCAATGGAACACATAAATACAGTGAAGGAAATGTAATGTGAGGAGAGATAAGGTGAACAGGCATAATCATAATTTATTTTCCTGAAGTAGGGAAGTTAACCAATGGGACAGAAAAAAAAGAAAGAAAATACATGGATATATATCAGTCGCGAATAATCAACATTTATACATAGACTGGCAAATTGTTAAATTTCTAAGAAAAGAGAAAATGCTCACATATTCAGGAATGAAGACATATTGTCTGTCCATAAGGATGAAAAGTTTTGTCTAACTTCAGATTTTTTCACTGCAGCATAAACACCAGAAGACAAAGAAAAAATGTCTATAAAACTGTGGGGAAAACAATGTGAATGTGATCCAATAATAATATATCCAATGGATATGAGTTTCAAGTATGAAGGCAATGAACATATCTCCTGAAACATCACCCAAATAACATTTAATGACTCTTGGATATTTTCCCCACTGGCCAAATGCATCTAATTCAGTGTTGAATTAGATGCAGAACGCCTGAAAAGGAGAAACTATGGATGAGCATTTAATTAATTTTCACACAGAACTAAGACTAAACACATGTGGGAATTGAGATTATAGAACAGAATATAGTTGTATTACACCTTGACAATGTAAAAATAGTAATATAAATAATAATATTTGGCAGGAGAGATGAGAAGGTGGGAACAAGTGTAAAAGGACTAATTTCCTCATCATTTCTGTCCTCAGTAAATACTTAGCACCTGGAAACAGTGCTATAAAGTTTCTGTCAGGAGTATTACAGTCTAGTGAAGGAACAGAGACAGAGAGCACATTTAAAATGTAAATAATTTTATTTAGTGGACAAATGCCTCAAAGGAATCAAATCAGGATAATGAGATAGAGAGCAACAAATATGGGAAGGGAGAGATAAGTTAGTTAGAGCATCAAAGAAGACGTCTATGGAAAATAAATTTACTGTCCACAAGCCTAACCTACTGTTAAAAATAATAATAACTGTCCTCTTCATGTTTTGAACTATAGCTTCTCTCATGTTTTTAAAATGCTTTCCCTTGAGATAAAGACATATTTTAATTTTTTTAATGTTTATTTATTTTTGAGAGAGATCATGAGCAGGGGAGGGGCAGAGAGAGAGGGAGACACAGAATCTGAAGCAGGCTCCAGGCTCTGAGCTGTCAGCACAAAGCCCAAAGCGGGTCTCAAACCCACAAACCATGAGATCAGGACCTGAGCCAAAGTTGGATGCTTAACCAACTGAGCCATCCAGGCACCCCTTTTTAATCTTTGTTAATGTTTATTTATTTTTGAGAGGGGAGATAAAGACATATTTTTAAAAAATACATCATTGAATCACTCAGTTTTACCTCAGATTCAGTTTTTTATGTTAAATTCCACTAAAATTATAATAAATACTATGTAACAAAATAGCATGTGGAGATTGATACTTATAAAAGTTTCTACCTATTTATCTACCTCTGAATGTCTGTTTATCCTTCGCGTGATGACTGAGTTTTTACATCTCTATCACAGAGAAAATTAGGAATATTGTTTACTCACTTTAATGATGTGGCTTACGGATTGTGCTAGAATTTCTTAAAATAAGCAATTTTATAAAACAAAAGGTATATTCTATTACCCATTCTCCCTGGAAAAAAAAAGCCTTTTATAACTCTTTCCTATTTGCTAACATGCTACAATGCGGCTAGCACTTTAAGTCCAAATAGCTGATTTCATGCTATATTTTTCTATCTTTATTCATCAGGGTTAACCTTGTATGCTTTGTTTGTGAGAGGAAATGGATATTCTTTTTAGATATAAATTTTTTGTCAGGAAAATCAGTTTGAGGAAAGCAATTGACAGAACTTTTTGAGCTCAATTGTCCTATTCTTGAACCAGTTTCATATTCATAAAAGATTTGGCTCTAACTTAAAATAAAAAGTGGCAAACAGATCCAGTGACAGAAAAAATGCTCATCTTAGGATGCACCTGCTCTAAATAGCAAAATAATCATTGTAGAATAAAAAACTTAGTTAAGCCATTATGAAATGCTTTCTATTTTCTGTGCTGAGCAGCCTTAGAGCCAATGTCTCATGTATAGGGTCACTCGGTGAAACTGGTGTTGAATAAGAATGCTGAGTGTTTCCATATACCTTATATTGTATATTTACATCATAGACAAACCTGGTGACTGTGTTTTAAATGAAGACAAAAAAAAAAAAAACCAAAAAAAACACAGACTATGAGGTAAACCTAGGCTTATTAGCAGTTATATGTTAACATTATCCTACCAAAAAGTTTAAAATGCAAACAAAATATAAGTCCCAAACTAAGACTCCCTTTGCTGTTTCTGGATACCTTTGCAGAAAAATAAGAAATTTTGCAATATATTGAAAATTCATAATGGTAGAGAAGGCACTAATCAAAAATAGTTAATAATAAATAAGAGAAAGAAAGCTAGGGAAAAAAGCCTACATAACTAAGTTGGTCCCTCTGGATTCCAAAAGCAATAAAGTAACAGTCTATTTGTGGATATTCTTTGCATCCTGTCTGGATGGTTTTTGTGGTTCTGAAATTGTACAAAGCAGGCCATACAAATACACACACATACACGCACTTTGTTATTAAAATATCTTCAAAAGAAAATTATAAGACAATTATGTCTTAATTGGAAAAAATCAAAAGAAAAGGAATATGGGAAATGAAAATTCAAAACAAGAAGAAGAAAAACTGCTCTGTGTGGTGTATCACATTCTCGAGAAGAGTCTGGGTCAAATTTTATTCTCCGTATCGGTGTTGTTTCAGTCCAGAAAAATACTTTTTTCATAATGTGACATATTTTTTAGTTGCAATACATAACAATTAAATGACGTGTCAATAGGAAAGTCACAAACAAGGGATGGCAGTTCATTCTGATGTCATTAATATATGACTCAGTTGATTCTGCAATTTTTGTCAGCCTAAGTGACATAATTGATTGGATCTACTCAATTTTTGGAATGTGCTAACTTGATGACTGGAAAAACCGGGCTTGTTATGTTTTCCAACTGCAGTTTCTTTTAATAGAAGCGTTTGTTGAACCAGACAGTGTCAACTCCTTTGAGGCAGGATCAGCACTAGTGTTTCAGGGGAAAGAAATTTGTTTGCTTGAAAATCAAGGAGGGGAGACACACAGCCATGACCCAGAGCCAGAAAAAAAGTGTCAGGGATCTCATATCATAAGGTAATGGAGACAAACTGTAGCTACAGTCATAAGGCTTTTTGAATTGAAGGGGTCTTTCTTGCCAGAGGATGAATTTAATGGGTTCACCTGCATATACATTTGTACTGCCTTGTTTCAGAGAGCCATAAAATGAACCCTATATGGCAATTGAGGCTTTCAGAGAAGGGAATCATTAGTATTAATGATCATGAATGAAATTTGATACAGTAATATTGAGTAATGCTTTGGTTTTTCAGAAGCAATTTTTAGGAATTTTGTTTAATTTTTACAGTGGCTGGAGCAGTGTCTTTACACATATTCAATGGACAAACATGTAAATAAATGAGTAAATGAATACAAAATAATATCAATACTTTTTCATGATCTACCATTCAGATCTACTCTATTTCTTTGTTTTTAGTGGATGTATGAATGAACAATTCCAACCATAAGAGGCCCCATCTGCTTTTGAAAATTCCATAAAAATATGTATTTTCTCCTGCTGGTTCATTAACTACAGTATCTTCCCTTGTAGATCTCCAAGCCATTTGGCCATATCCAACTTGTTAACTCTTCTGTCAGACTGTGGTTCCTTTGCCTTTCACTGCTGAAGCATCTAAAGCATCTATTATTCTCAATATGCAGCAGCATGCTTAGTTTAATTCCAAAGATTCTTAGAAGTAGAACTGTGTTTTTGGTTTAGGTGTTTTTCTTGAAAACAAAATTTCTTATCATCCTTCATTGCTCCCTTCACTGGGGATCATGGCACAGCTCTGAACAATAATTTGACCAGCCATCATGGTGGTTTGAAGGAAGCTTACTGACAGTGTTATGATTTCAAAGCACAGGAACAAATTCTGAGGATTCCGATCAGATTTGGAGAGCAATCTATAGACTCAAAATTCAAGGGTATGTTAAGCCTTGATTTCAAGTTCCTACTTGGGAGGTTGGCAAGCACCTTTTATTTCTTTTTTTTTTCCTTTTGCTATACAATTACTAAAATATTTATTACAGAAAATATTTAAAAATGCAATTAACCTCAAGATTTTGAATTTAGGTACATATGACCAAGATGTGAATAACAGAACAGTATAACATTAGCTCATTAAAGGTATTTGGATAGCTATATAGGTATATAGTTATAGATGTAGATATGGATATAGCTAGATATATAACAAAATTATCCTCTTGGTAGTGTTTTTAAAGTTTTAATTATCATACCTCCAGAATAATGTTGAATACTGTGATGAAAAGCATCTTTTTATTGAAAGTGACTATAGTAAATAGTTCCCAAATCCACCAGGAAATACAACAAGACCAAGTTAATTTAGTTCAGGGATGCCAAAATGTTCTCAAAGCAGAAAAACCTATTAATTTAAATCATCATATTAATAGGTCAAATGAGAAAATTATCTCAGTAAATCATAAAAAGTCCTTTGAGGAAATTCAGTATAGTGTACAAAATTCTTAATAAGCTAACAGTAAAACATTAGCTGAAGCCAATAACCAGCGGGATGCTTAAAGGTAAATGCTAGAATTAGGGTGGATGTCTACTAGAGGGAAATTTCAACTTCTTGTCTATAGGTCCCTAAAGTCCATGAATGAGCATCAAAGAGTCTGTGTATTGGTGAAAGTAAATATAAAGTAAGTGCATATACATATACAGTTTTTGTAGATTTGCATTTTTCTGGGGTGCATGTTCATATCTCTTACCAGATTCTCTAATAGATCCAAAGCCAAAAGTGTTTAAAGATGAAAGAAAAAAAAAGACCTAATAGGATATCTTTCATTACTAATTTTTAAATATTATTCTTTCTTTGAAAGAGCCTTGTAATTAGACAAGAAAATCAAATAGTATGATCTTTGCATATTTCCCTCAGGGAGCTCATTTTCGTTTAAGGATAAAATAAATGGACTATAAATCTGTCAAATTTCCATAAATATTCTTTCTCTTGTCTGGTTTTTGGATAAAAGTGTGATAGCATATCATCTGAGATCATCTTCTCCGAAGAGAACATAAAGTGAGGAATTCTGAATTCATAAGTGATCAGTGATCTCTCATGTTTCAGCAACTATAGGATCAGGTTAGTCAATAGCCTTCCATAAAATATTAGACAACAAAACAAACCAAGAGGGCTTCTTGGACTTCTCACAATGGAGATGAAAAAGAACTATTACTTTTGGGTGGATTATTTAATAGTAAGATTGTACCTTGTATGTTAACTAACTGGAATTTAAATTAAAAAAAAAAGATAAAGATAAGATTGTGCCTACATTGTCCATGGAATGTTGACTCTGAAATCATACAAAAGTGTATTTTTCTATATTTAATTGCATATTAATTACTACGTGTAAAAACTGATGTATAACAAAAGCAAATAGATTCTTTCATACTGCTACTAATAAAGAGAATCATGTTCCAGTAGTTTCACTCACCATGCAATTATTGATTTGCCCACTTTTCCAGGCACTGTGTCAGTGACAAGTAACATTTTATATGTCTTTTTAAATTTACAAAATACTTTCACATACACTATCGTTATCAGCCTCAGATGAGATGATTCATTATTGCTATGATAAGCATATACATCTGCAAAAGATTCCCCATTAATATGAATTTTAAAAAATTATGAAAGAATTCTAATTTCCTTTATGAAGCTGCTTTCTGGTGAAGTTATAGGATTTTGTTTATATTTCTGCATCTCTCTAGCTCACTCCATGCACTGAGATAATTGCCCTATGCTTGTGGGCCAACCATACCTCAGAGAAGACTGTTCTGGAATGGCTGGATTGTATCAAGTCATACATCACTTCATTCTGCATTCCTGGTAGTAAATCTCACTTTAATCTTCTCATTAGAAAGAAACCCAAAGCAGGTGTAACCTCCTCAAAAAATTATTTGCTTCACCTTTTATTCCAGAGGAATTTCTGAGGCCTTGTTCAATATAGCAAAATCTTTGAGTGTTGGTTTCAGACTTCAGGTGATTCTAGGGTTAGACAGGAAGCCCCTTCTCCAGATCGTTATATGATCATCTGCTAAGTGTTGATTCTCTAATACTGAGGAAATTAGTTGGTTGGTGTTTTCTATTGGTTGGCATATTATTTCTATTTCATCCTGTTAAATCTCCATCTCTAAAGAGGGCCTCACTGACCCCATCTGCCCTCTAGGAACTCTGTTGTACTTAGGATCCTTTTTGCTTGTGTCAGATTTGCTACATTATGTTTATCACCCCAAAAGAAAATTATTCCAGTTTTGATTCTTTTCTTTTTCTTTTCTTTTATTTAAAAAAAATTGTGATGTTTTATTCACTTTTAAATAACTTATTTAAAAAACTTTTTTGTGTGTTTATTCATTTTTGAGAGAGACACAGAGTACGAGCCCAGAAGGAGCAGAGAGAGAGGGAGACACAGAATCTGAGCAGGCTCCAGGCTCTGAGCTGTCAGCACAGAGCCTGATGTGGGGCTCAAACCCACAAACCGTGAGATCATGACCTGAGCTGAAGTCAAACGCTTAACTGACTGAGCCATCCAGGTGGTCCTGTTTTATTCACTTTTGAGAGAGAGAGAGAGACGGAGTGCAAGTGGGGAAAGGACAGAGAGAGAGGGAGACATAGAATCCAAAGCAGGCTCCAGGCTCTGATCAGAGCCTGACATGGGGCTCGAACCCATGAACAGTGAGATCATGACCTGAGCCAAAGTCAGATGCTTAACCAACTGGGCCACCTAGGTGCCCCAAGATTTTCTTTTTATATTGTATCATTACTTATTGTTTCTGCCATCTTATAATACAGCCACAATGTCTGGCTTTGCTGTCATCCTTTAAATGCCATATATCTTAAGGGGATGTTAGAATTGTTGCCATTTCTTAGGGTGCAGCTAGCAGCTAGCACTGAGTGGCTTGTGTGGAAAGGCCTATCACCCCAAACTACAATTCACATCAGGCTGGATACCGGCAAGGCACTTGTGGTAGCTTCTTCTGAAAGCAGACCCTGTGACAGAGTGTAGTGGTGGGATATGGAAAAGAGAGGAAGGAGAAAGGAAAGATTGGGCAAAGGGACAAGTTGAGCTATGATACAGGCCAGACAACACTTTGGCCTGCTCCATAAGGAGTGCTTGAGAAGGAATGTCTCATTGGTGTTATCTCATATTGGGCCAACATGACCAGGCCTTTATAACCTAGCCTCTGTCAGGCATCGCATATGGACCACCCTTGGGTGAGGTGGCTTGCTATAGCCAGGGCAATCTCTGAAGGGTCTGATAAAGCTCTCAGTAGTTGAGACAATAAGTAGTTCCTTCAAGCTGGAATCTATGTACTGCATCTACGTGTCCATCCTTTGTAATACCATTCTGGGTAAAGACACATGTTATGGCACTATTAACCTACTGGTGGGGAGGAAAGAAACATATGCAAATGTTTCTTGCAAATGTTATTGGGCCTGAGAGTTGTTACCTTTAGTTCAGTCTTGTACAGTTTCCATAGAAGTCTGAAGAAAGACCAGTTCAAATTGATCTAAGAAACATGCTGTTTACAAGCCTGACCAGTAGTTCAATACCCTTATCACTGAGTCAATAAAGAATTGATGACACAGGTAATTATGAGAACATCATGACCCTAAAGCCAAAGCTATAAAGTGTGTCAATAATTCAAAAGTTAAAGGCAGTGGAGGTCCAGATTTAAAAGGCAGCAAAAGGTAATAATAAATACAGTAAGCAAAGGTTGTGAATATATGGCTAATATAAAATATTTAAACACATGTATCAATGTGCCTTTTTGAGTAAAATTGGATCAAATGAGTAAGTAACATGTACAAATCATTTTTCCTAATATTTAAGGCAGTAGAATTCAGATCTGCCTCTGGAGAAATACTTTATGCATTTATTTTCTATATTTCACTAAAACAAATTATAGCTTTAGCTTTTCACTCAGAACTCCCATTGGGAACAGTGTGCTTCATAGGAAAAAAAAAATCTGGATGTATTTAGAGACAAAGCAAGAGGATGAAAACAAGGTCTGACAGTACAGTGAGCCAAATCCTGCCTTCCCAGGCATTGTAAAGCCAGCATCGATGGAGCCCACTCCAGAGCCCTTTTTCAGGCAAGGTTCCTACAGAGGAGCATCTCCAAGGGAGGTTTGGGGAGCCTGCCCATGGCTTTTAGGAAGCCTGCAGCTTCTTTGTGCGATCTGAATAAAACTAAGGCCATCTAATTATGGAGTCAAATGTTTTGGTTAAATGACACACTCCTTGTTCTAATTATCACTTATCTCAAAGGGGAGAGCTTCACTTTACAAAGGGCAGGAAGAACAAGGTTAACTTCCCCTCCTAAAACTCTCCCTCCATTGATGAGAAAACACACAGCTGGAGTTTGTACCTCAGAAACTGGCACTTAAGGGCAGTGTTTATCAATGTAATTTGTTGCTTTTCTTAATCGAAATTCACTCAAAACTAATGGTTGAACTCAGAAAAAAGGAAAACCACATAGTCACTAAAATTTAGATGATTTGTATGCTGGATGTTTGAGTTCTGGACCTAAGATACCTGGAAAGAAATTGTTAGTGAATCCCAAATTGGTCAGAGATTAAATATGAAAAAAAAATTGTTTTAAAAATGGAAAAACTGTTTAATACTTAATTAAATTATTTCTTATATGTCCTGATACAAATTAAGGCAGTAACACCTTAATGACTGTCTCTCACATGCTAATAAACATTACAGCTTCTATGAATAGATCCAAGGGCAGGCTGTACTTTTAATTCCAACCTTCAGCTAAGTAGCACCTTAAATGCTTTCCTGCATTATAATGATCTCCAATTCTTAAAAGTATTCTCTCTACCGCCAGCATGATTTTCACAAAGCTTATCTTCTATTCTAATTTGGCCAGGAGCAATAGGTTTCCTGTTTGAGTAGATTCTCCACTGCTTCCTCATTTTTAATTTTTTTTCTGTAAACCTTCTGCAATTTTGTATTGGTTAAAACGTTTTTCTGAGACATCTCCTGATTCATTGCTTTATGAATCCTCATGACTTCTCCTGGATCAATGCATTATAAGCTTGGTAAAATTTTTGCCTTCTCTAAAAATAGATAATTACATCAATGTGCTATTTTCATATATAATTGGATGCTGTTAATATCCATTATTGCACCCCAGAGCCTATCTGTCCTCAAGAAGTCTGCAAATCTACTCTCAACACAACAGCTTTTGCTCACATACACCCAAGTGCTTACTAAATAGAGTCATTTTAATGTCCCCCCATCACTGCCAACTCATCATATTTGGAATCATTGTTGGATTCCATCATGTCATTAAATGTTCCTAATAATTATAGATTGTTTCATTTCTTTCAATGTTCATATCTCAATCTACGACAAATCATGTCTGTTTTGCTATAAGTGACCTTGATTGGCAAGGTCACAATTCAAAGCAGAGAAAGACAATATGGAAAGTAGATAGGTCTGCCAGGATGGGACAGACACTTGAACACAAACAACTAGGGGTGAGAAGGAGGTCTAAGAGATGGTAGTATGTGGTATTCCAGAGTGTCTGGTGGCAGAAAATAAGCATGAATCCATGCAGGCATCAGCAAAACTTGCTAGGGAATCATATGGAGATGCCAAAGGATAAAGATAGTAATTGGCTATAGAGAGGCTGATAAGAAAAATGCCAAAAACAGTGCATATAGACTTCCTTCTAAAGAATATAGTATGAGAAGTGGGAGGGAGAATGATTTTCTAGTGGAGATAACTGACAAACACTGCATTAGCCATTTGATGAAGGTCAACAGTAATAAGTTGTTTTGATTTATGTACCCTTGATGTTTGTGCTTTTTCTCAAGACTCTTTTTTTTAATGTTTATTTATTTTGAAAGACAGAGAAAGAGTGCTCACACAAATGAGTGGGGGAGGGGCAGAGAGAGAGGGAGAGAGGGAGAGAGGGAGAGAGAATTCCAAGCAGTTCTCCTCACTGTCAGTGTAGAGCCCAACACGGGGCTTGAACCCACAAACTGTGAGATCATGACCTGAGCTGAAATCAAGAGTTGGATGCTTCACCGAATGAACCAACCAGGCACCCCTCTCCTCAAAATTTGTAACCCCTGTGTAACCATGAGAAAAACATCACACAAACACAAATTGAACATTCTATAAAATATGTGACCAGTATTCCTCAAAACTTACAAAGTTATCAAAAAAACCCAAAAAACAAAAAGAATAAGAAACTATCATAGGGTAAAGGATCCAAAGGAGAGATGAAGACCAAATATAATGTGGTATTTTGGATGGAATCCTGGAACAGAGAAAGAACATTAGACAAAGACTAAGGAAATCAATCTGAATTAATTATAGGTTTTAGTTAATAATAATGTGTCAATATTTCTTCATTAGTCATGATAAATGTATCAGGGGAAAAGTGAATGCAAAAATGCAGAAACTCTCTGTAATATTGGTGCAACTTTTCCATAAGCCTTTAATTATCCCCAAATTTTTTTAAAAATTAAAAATTATGTCGAGTTGAAAAATGCAGAGGAAATTGAGAAAAATATTCAAATAGATATCAGATGCACAGATCACAGAACAAAGATAAGAACATTGGGCTGAATGTTAGGGCAGTTGGCATAAGGTTGAGCAAGGGTTTTGGTTAGAGGACAGGAACCTTTTTTCAGCAATGGGCCAGACAATACTTTCAGCTTTGCAGAGCACATAGTGTCCTTCACATCTACGGAACTCTGCCGTTAGTAACATAATAGTAGCCTCATACAATTCATAAACAAATGGGCATGGGATGCCTGGATGGTTCTGTTGGTTAAGCGTTCAACTCTTGATTTTGGCTCAGGTCATGTTCTCACTCTCACAGTTTGTGAGTTCAAGCCCCGCATTGGGCTCTGTGCTGACTGCATGGTGCCTACTGGGGATTCTCTCTCTCCCTCTCTCTCTGCCCTCCCCCATTCAGGCTTGCTCTCTCTCTCTCTCTCTCTCTCTCTCAAAATAAATGAATAAACTTAAAAAATGGACATAATTGTTTAGTAAAACTTTACTTACAAAAATAATAAGTGGGCTGGATTTTATTACTGGGTTGTGGTTTATTAGCCCCTGGTCTGTAAAGACAAAGGTAATTAAGGGTAGTAATTAATTGGGATAATAACAGAGAAAACAGGACAAGAACTTTGTCACTGGAACTGGAATTTAAAACAGGGCTTGATTAAATGAACACATGATCCTAATTACCTGAGCAGTGGTACAAATCAGAGTGATTTAAGAAACTACCTTTATTGTGGGTTGTCAGAGTTATTGAATAGAACTCTTTAAATTCCCATGAAGACATGATCTGCTCCAGAGGCTGCACTAAGAGGACTAACAGGTGCAAAGTCTAGACCATTCTCTCTGACCAGTAGCCAGAAAACAGATCGCTCTATTTTGCTGACCAGGCTCAGTCCCACTTCCAGTCTATAGTCAACCACATTGATAAAACACCATTATTTTCTACAAAATCTTTTTTGTTTATTTCTCAGAAATCACAACTCATTCTTTCCTGAAGGACACAAGACAGACAAGTGTTTGTCTTGTTTGCTTCTACAATTTAAGGATCTAAGAGTAGGTCAGTGCTCCCTCAAAGATTGAGTTGGTCTTTGCTCATTTTGTCTGAAAATGAAAGATTTATGGATTAAAAGCATCAACTTTTCTTTGGATTCCACAATCTAGAAAAAATAATAGACGTAAACATTCTTGCTACATTTCCTAGAAGTTTGACATACTTCAGGGCCAAGGTGGATAGAATTGAATGAGAACTGACAAAGATCAGAGAATGTTATTTCAAGGAAATAAAACAAATTGATTGAAGGTCAACATGTTGTCAGAACCCAGATAAATTCAGGCTGAACCCACAGTTTAGGATGTATTGGTCTGATTATTTTACCAAACAAGTTTTTAAAATTTTTATCCCCATGGTTTGCTTTTCATTTGCCCTTTTTGTTGTATTATACTCTCCTTTAAGGGCACTTGTAGACTTCTCCCCTCATCACTCTATCTGAGAAAACAGACAGTTGTTGTTATTTAGTATTACAAGACTGTACTGGAAAGGAGGGGCACTCACATGGTTTACGATCAGGAACTCTTTTTATTCCTCAAATGTCTTAAGGTTAAAATGGGAAAAGCTTACAGTGGTGGAAGGGTGGAGGGTTCAAAATAAAATGCATCTAGTAGAAGAAGGAAAGGTTACTAAATCCCGGAAAATATCAAGAAGTGGGTCATAGCACTTTCAGTGGGGTCAGCAATCTCCCAGGGTGTCTGCAAAACACTGGTAGAAACTTTCTAAAGAAAAGTTAGAAACTAGAATTCTAGCTGCTTTGCCAGGCTCTCAGCATTCTTATATCTATTTCTGAAAAACTCACTCTACAGAGTTAGGGGGATGTGGATTCTAATTACAGATTAATTTCCAAGAAGCTGAGCATCCTTGTTTAAACCAATTTACACATTCTAGAGTTATCTTACTTTATTAAGACATTTAAAATTTTAAACTATATCAGTGATTTCTAATTTGACAGCATACTAGTATCAGTTAACATTATATCATGTCGTCAACAGCAGAAATCAAAACTTCAGCAAAAATAAGATTTACTGGGTGAATATTAGAGTTGATCAACATTGCTGCAAAAGATACACAAACAAACCACGGGAGGCGCATGAATAAGAGCAGCTCTGAGATTCTCACTAGCTGGAGTTTATGGATATTTTTTCCCCAACTCGCTGCAAATAGGATGACAGCCTCAGGCA
This sequence comes from Panthera leo, assembly GCF_018350215.1. Lineage (NCBI taxonomy): Eukaryota > Metazoa > Chordata > Mammalia > Carnivora > Felidae > Panthera > Panthera leo. Next base: position 92,093,512 of record NC_056681.1, read on the forward strand.
TCTTCAGTTTTTGGTTTATTCCATTCAGACTTCAAATTCTAGAGAATGAGAATCTAAATGGCCTCCGTAGGTCAATAGTCTACCATTAATTGAGTCAGCTATGACCAAAGGTACAGGATCGTGGTCCAGCCCTGTGAGAACCCAAATAAACTATTCTTCCCTACACTTAAAGATTCCTAAATTAACATGATTCTAGTATGATCCATCATCATGTACAACCATACATGCACTCACATCCCTTCTACTGGAGAAAAGCCATTTTTTACTCCCAGTTCCTGAATTCACATTTGATGTTCTGTAGTCTCTGTTGTCGTCTACATTGCTGATAAACCATTTCAGATCTGTCTCCTTTTCATCCTTTTCAGCACCGCTGCAGTTTTAATTCATGTATTTTATTTTTCTTCATACACAAACACATGTGCTCCCAGGGTGACCATACCCCCAGCTTTACTGACCTATGTGTAATGCATCTTCTTTGTCAGAGGTGAATTAGGATTAGATCTATGTCTTAATTGTGGCTAGTGAGTGGTGAGAAGACAAGTCCCAGAGGTTCCTTGGAAAAGTATCCTGCCTTTAGATACAGTGAGTAAGTTATTTTATCTTTTACTCTGAGTGTTCCAGTGCCTAGATGTGAGGTTCAATGTGCTGAAAGCCATTGGCTTCCACCTGAGTAGAAAGCTGATGTAGAGAGGTGAGAGAAGCAAGATGACCCAAGGGAAATGAAGCAAAGCCTGCTCTACTTCAAACTTTCCATTATGTGATTTACTTAAAATCATTTTATGTGACTTGCAGCTGAACAGATTCTAATTTGTACTCTAGTTTCTGACTCCAAAATATTTTAGTAATGCTTTTTCTTCCTCTCTCTGTCTTGATCAAATTTACATTTTCTGGATCTATGAAGAAAATAATATTTTCCTTTTATAAATATACCCTACAGATGACAGAGGAATACAAGAAACATGCATATTAACATATGTAATCTGTTTTTTTATGGCAACCCTGAAATTACAGTGTCCTTGAATTTGCAACCTGAGGTACGGATGTGATTTAATACCTCCACTACCCTTTCTATATTACACATGGATTCACGTGGCAACTTTACTTGCATGGAGAAGCCAGGGAAGACCTTAATATGAAGAATATGAAGTCTTGACTATTGAGATGGTAGAACAGGAGACAGCCAACAGGAACCACTCTTCTTCTGGATATTATTGTACAATACCCATCATATTTACTCTGGGTGGTCAGATTCAGTAACCTCAACAAATATTCCTTTTTCATGATTTCTCCATTTACATTAGGAGTTGCATAGGGGCACCTGAGTGGCTCAGTCAGTTAAGCATCCAGCTCTTGATTTCAGCTCAGGTCATGATCTCACAGTTCATGGGTTTGAGCCTCAGGTCAGTCTTTGTGCTGAACAGTGTGGAGCCTGCTTGGGATTGTCTCTCTCTCTCCCTCTTTGTCCCTCTCCCATTTGTGTGCTCTTTCTCTTTCTCTCAAAGTAAATAAATAATAATAAAAAAGGAGTTACATAAAGCCAAGTCACACTTTCAGTTACTCCAATTCAGAGAAACCATAATTCTTTTGCATAATAAAACCTTTAGTCTGGTACAACCCAAGGAATTTAAAATTTTCAAGGTGGACTATTAGCTATAATACTGATAGATACTTTGATCCCCTCTGCCACTGCTCCTTTGTTCATAACACTGGGTTTATCTCTAGGGTATAGAAATAGATTATCTCTATGAGAAAAACAGCACCCTATCACCCAAATGTATTGTCCCCCAGCTTCCAATAGGCTTTTCTATTATTTTGAGTACCAGTTGCTTACAGCTGATGGATAGAAAATAAGACCAGTGAATCTCAGAAGCAACAGCCCCTTGTTTACTTCCTTTATTTTGAATTGGTTTCTTGGTTGGATGCAGAGTATAAAGCATTGAGTAATTTCATGGATGAATGATATTGACAGCGGCAGGGAAAGTAACTTCAAATCTAGATTAGGTGTCTATTTGGTGAGGACAAATCTTTGCTCCTTTCATGACAGAAAAGGTCACATGTAATCAACCTACTACCAGAGAGCTGCCTGGGCTCCTAATGCATGATGTCATATTATGGATTCAGACTTGGTCTCAGCAAGAGGGATGGCCAAGCCAAGCCTGGTGAGATGCAATTCCATATGGTTAAACCTACAGATCTATCCCATCTCTCCTCCTTTACCCACTTTGTTTCTTGGGCTTAATGTACCAACACTGGCCTGGTTGGGAAAGAAGGCTTATGGACATCCACAGAGGCTCATTCTGTCCTTCTGAATTTGGAGAGGCTATTTTGCAATAGTAGTCTTTTGGCTAAAGATACAAATATTTTAAAACTCTGTTCAGTACTTTTCAAGACATCTTCACTGAAAAACTTTGGTTCTGTTTTTAAGTCTTATCATTGCAAGCCAATAATTTTGTAGCACTGCTATAAGTCCATTCTTAGATCTTCAGACACATGCTCTTTCACCAAAACTCCATCTCACAAAATCCTCTAATATTGCTATTCAAAGTCCTTTATTAGATATCTGACTGAACTATCAGTCACTGTCTAAGAATCAGTATATATCTTGACCTGAGGCCATCTCAGACAAAGTGAAAAACAAGGTGCAGTTTTTGAAGATCTACCAATGGAAAGATTTTTTTTCTCCCTCATTTGATAACCCCTGAGAAGGGACTTAACACTGCTGCAAAACACATATGGTTAGGGCTACCATACTGTGTGATGCCTAAAGCAGGCTCAGATTTTTCATCTTCTTCAACTGGTCATTATACCATGAAGTCATAACGAATAAGAGGTGCACTGGGGTTGTGTCTGAGTAACTGTTTGAGGCTTTAGGTTCTTTTTGGAGCTATTTCTGAATGGAATGCTTTTGGGTGTGCTTAGTCAGAAGGTTCAGAAAACATCTGGTCTGTGTTGCCCTTTAAGTCCAATGGTCACATGCTCCCTTAGGACCAGGAGCTCTTTCTTAAGGAAAACAAACAAAACAAAAACAAACAAACAAGCAAACACAGGTCCTTGTTAAATAATTCCTGACCTCAGCGTTCTCAGTTTTACTACCCTGCTCTAAGTTCAGATCACGTGCCACATAGTATTCTAGTCTGTTGCAGATATATCGAATATGAACTTACTAATACAGTACTTGGGGCAGAAAAACCAGATCAGTAGCCTATCTTAGGTGGAATATTAGTTAACTGTTTCTACATTTTAAAAAATCACCCAAAAATGTAGTGGATTAAAACAACTACCACTTATCTCACAGTTTCTGTAGGTCAGGAACCTGGAAACAGCTTAATTGTGTGTGTTAGTACAATGCCTTTTGTAAGACTGAATCAAGCTGTTGTTCAGGGTTATAGTCTCATCTGAAGGTTTGAATGGAGGGAGAATCTGCTTCCATGGTCACTCATGTAGTTGTTTCTAAGAGTCAGTTAATTGAAAGCTATTGGACTATGGGTATTAGTTATTTTCTGGATGTTGGCCAGAAGCCTTCTTTAGTTCCTTGACACGTGGATCTCTTCCAACAGCAGTTTGCAACAGTGTATCTGGCTTTATGAGAGTGAAAAGATGAGAGAGGAAGAAGAAAATCAGAAACATTTTCTGTAACTTAATCATGGGAGTGATATGCCTTCAATTTTGCAATATTCTGTTTGTTAGAAGCACGTCACTAGATCCAGTACAGACTCAAGGGGATGGGACTAAAAAGGACTTAAAAAACCAGGAGGCAGGGATCATTGGGAACCATTCTAGAAGGTGTCTACCATAGATGAATGACCTCCATTAAATCATAAGACATTTTTGTTCATCTGACAAGTGGAAGAAGGGCATCCAGATATGGTTATCATCCAACTAAGCACAAGAGATATTAAGTGTTCTTTTTCATCAAAGAAGACATAGGCTGTGTCTTTCCTTTGTAGTGCATATTTCAGACCAGCCCAGATCAATATACCTCCAGGAACTTCGCTGAGGTTACTGTGTCCTATATTTGTTGTGAGATTTTTCTCCTGTCTACCATTATCCATAAATTTTTGAAAAGTCTGTCGGGAATTTACTACTCATGTTTACTTAGTTCAGTCAGGATTTCATCATTAACATAATAAACTAGTCTAAAGTCTTGGAAGGCTCCAAGAGATTAACCTTTCTATAGCTTAGATTGTGGCAGTAATAAAGTGGCAAAACCTTATTGGCATAGTGTTCCCACAGCAGGTGAGAGAGCTTGGCTTTGTGTAGTCTCTATGTATTGGAAAAAAAGAAAAATGTGTTTGCTAAGTCAATAACTGTATGCTAAGTACCAAAGGGCATATGTGGAGCAAGAGTCACAATTAAAGTCATTCCCTGCTTAAATTAATGATAAGAAGATTTATTAACTTAGACCCATCAGACTTCCCTTCAGGTCAAATCAGAAAATGCATCATTGCTGTTGAAGAAACGAGGAAAGGTAAAGCACTTTTGAAAGATTCCCTTAAGAAGGTGGGTGGGGGGGGGGGCGGCGGAAATCTACTGGAGTTTAATAGTGTACAAGAATGAGATGGGCAAAATATCATATTTATAGTACAGAATTCATAAAATTTATTCCTCTTAATGTTTTTAAATTCCTTCCTTTACTTTTGGCCTTTCAGGGTCAGTTAACCTTACCCATGAGTAGCATGGAACTCAGTCTAGCATGGAACTGTAGCTGTTTGTTGAGCACAGAATATAGTATCTCAGGTGGGTTATTGTGTCTATTGTAATATATTCTGTCTGATGCAAATTTCAGACTTTTTCTTCTTCTTCAACACCTTCCAAATTGTCTGTAGATGTTGAACAACATATGAGAAAAAAATACATTTTCTTATGGATTGCTATTCAATTGTGGCAAGAGAGTTCAATATAAGATTGCAAGAAGAGGCCATGTAAAGATTTTTGTAGGTGTGTTTCAGTTAATATTGCTACATGAAGAAACACTACAAGGTATTGTGGCGTAAAACAATCACTTAATTATACGGATTCTATGGGTTAGAAATTTGTAAAGAGTCATGCTGAAGACAGAATATCTCAATTCTCTGAGCTCTGAAGCCTCAGAAGGGCAGATTTCAAAGGCTGAATGTGATTTAAATATGGAAGCTGAAATCATCGGGATGCATCTCCACTCACCTGTTGAGAGGTTGATGATAGTTGTGGACCAGAACTTCTACACGAGGCTGTTCCATATGATCTTGCCACTTTCTATAGTTTGGGCTTCCTTGTGACATAGTAGCAAGTTCTGAAAGCAAGTATCTCAAGAGAGAGGAAGTGGAAGCTGCAGCTTTCCTAAGGCTGAGGGTTTGAGACCAGCATAGTCCAGATTTGATGGGAGAGGATATGGACCCCATGTCTCAATGGTAGGAATGTCAAGGAGTTTGAGGGCCATATTTTTTTTTAAATTTTTTTTAATGTTTATTTTTGAGACAGAGCATGAATGGGGAAGGGTCAGAGAGAGGGAGACACAGAATCTGAACCAGGCTCCAGGCTCCGAGCTGTCAGCACAGAGCCCAACGTGGAGCTCAAACTCATGGACTGTGAGATCATGACCTGAGCCGAGGTCGGATGCTCAACAGACTGAGCCACCCAGGCACCCTGAGGGCCATATTTTTAAGCTGCTACTGGAAAGATATGATTCTTCAAATTTTCTGGCCCTTCTCTTATTTTGATTTTATTTATTTTTAAGAATCCAAATCTTTCCTCAAAAATGTTCATATAAGAATCCCAGAGAATTTAATTTCTATAGTATTAACCCAACAGCTGTACTGAGTAAAGTTGTTTATTCAGCTGAGCCACATAAATTCCTTGAGTTTTCTTCATCTTGAGCTAAGAGTTTTTAGTTGTGACTTCATTGATTTCTTATTTTATCATTGTTCATAAGCCTGAACAGTTCTATTTTCCACTTCTCATCACCCCTTAGTCAGGGTGCAGGGTTCAAATTTAAAATAATCTAGAAGCTGAAGCGCAAAATCAAAGTTGGAAAGAGCAGATTCTACCTATTCATAGGAAATTCCAGAGAATTGCTAATCCATACCGTAAAAATCTAAGGAAGGTATTTCCGATGGTTCTAAACACCTACATGTTTCTGCAAAGCTTCCCTCTTTGTGGAAGAGAGGGAACAGTGAACAGAGAAGATATCATTATTGGCTAGCACCTAACTGAACCACCTACACTAGTGTGCCCTATATCAACATCTTTTATTCAAGGTATTGACAGTTAGTTTCACAGGAACCCACAGAAACTGGTGCTGACTGATTTAGACAAGAGAGAATTTGTGCAATGTCATTGCAGGAGTTCATGAAATCAAAGGTATAATGCACCAGGATCCTGGGCATCTCTGGGTTCATCAGCAGTGGAAGTGTCTGCATTTCTTCTTCTGAGGGTGCTGCCATTCAACTGACTCAGTTGCAGATACATCCAGTGGTCAAAATTCTTAAAAATTACTAGCTGTGTGTACTATATAAAAATTACCCAGGACATCATTTTATTTTCAGGGGAAATTCTCTTTTCCTCCCTTATTCTAAGGGTGAGAAATTACTACAGGGGCCCATAAAGAACAGGAATAGAAAGTTTTGCTTGGGTTAGTAGTCAAACTTCTCTTTGGAGTTTAAAGAGCAGGAGCAAATGTCAGGCAAAGGTCCTCCTCCAGGAAAGTGGAATACTGCCAGTCCTAAGTTTAGTACCGCTGCTATCATATTTCTGCCAAATTCGGACTTGGGCTGAATCCAGAGGCTCCTTCTCTAATTGATGGGGTCTGGTGTGGTTCTTTATGTTGTTTGATTTACTTATCATCGGCTGTTCCCTAGTATGCATGCTTTTCCAGCCTCTGCTACATTGCTTATAGTGCTACCTATATACATGTAAGTGTTACATTCTCAGTGAAAAACAAATGAATTAATGGGGATAGGAAATTCAGAGCAATTAATTGCTGGGACATAATGGGGCTTGTTGTTTCTGTTATTCTCTGTGTTTGTTGTAGCACCCTAAAATTAAGCGCTCCTTCAATACCAGGTTTTGTTACCTACGTTAGGTTTCTGCCTCAGGACAGTATCCTTTATGTTTAACGGGTCAGCCAATGTAAGGACACCCGGAAGACAAAATACTGACCTTTTTATTGATAGGCCAATTTAATTAGTTCAGACTCTGCTTTCTTTTCATTTTAACTTCTTATTTACTTTAAAAGTTTATTTATTTATTTTGAAAGAGAGAGAGTAGGAGCAGGGGGGTGGGTGGTGGGCAGAGAAAACAGGAGAGAAAGAATCCCAAGCAGGCTCTGCACTGGCAGCTGAAGAGCCTGACTCAGGGCTCAGACTCAGGAACCACGAGATCATGACGGGAACAGAAATCAAGTCAGACGCTTCACCGGCTGAGCCACCCAGGTGCTCCTAGACTCTTATTTCTATAGTGAATTATTTCTTTATCTTTTTATTTGTTTTTCCTTTCTTTGTGTAAGAAAGGCAGACTGCTACATGCAGTGCCTCATTTGGATGTGTCTGGAGTCTTGGCAGTTCGATTACCCTATGTTCTCCTACACATTGACCTTGAGAGCTCTTTTGGAAGTTTTAGCAGGGGAGCACAGCTACTCATATACCTTTGATGGAAAAATGGTCCACCTCTACCAGGGAAGGTCGTCCTCTCTGAATGAGCATGCACACACCTTCGGGAGGGAGGCACATGGAGTCTTGAGGGAGGAAGGGGACCCCCGCCTGACCAGCCAGATCGCCGTCACACCCTATCTTGTTTGTTTTGTTTTGTTTTGTTTTGTTTTGTTTTGTTTTGTTGTTTAATCAAAGTTGCTAAATAAAGTTAAATGTTTTTCATTTTCCTTTATTTTCTGGATTGTATTATTCTCTTGATCATTGTTAGGTCATTCTTCAGCTCACAATGATTGGTTTCATGATTTTTTTTTAACCATTTGTTTCTGTTCTGAACATTTCGTTAGCAAAATCAATTATTCATATTCTATACCTTTGTTCACTGGTCACTGTGTCCTGATCATAGTTTCACAAATTTTTGAAGGGAATTTTACTGACTCTACTATAATATTTTAAAACTTTATTGAATTATAAGTTTCTTTACCTTCCCTGATTTACACAGTAACCACCTATTATATTCTATAATCTTATCACCTATTTTTCCCCAAGTTTCTTAAAGTCAATATATTTGAATAAGATTATAAAGTAGATAGTATATAAACTTCATTTTTATTTCCTTAACCGTATTTTTGTTTTAAAAATGTATCCATGGGGCACCTGGGTGGCTCAGGAGGTTAAGTATCTGACTTCGGCCAGGTCATGATCTCATGGTTCATGAGTTCAAGCCCCATGTCTGGCTCTGTACTGATAGCTCAGAGCCTGAAGCCTGCTTCAGATTCTGTGTGTGTGTCTCTCTCTCTTCCCTTCCTCCACTCACGCTGTTTCTCTCTCTCTCTCTCTCTCTGTCTCAAAAAATGAATAAACATTAAAAAAAATTTAAATATATCCTTGCTTTTCGTCTATGTGGCTGATTTGTGTGTGTGTGTGTATGTGTCTGTGTATTGTAAAATATATTAACAGACCACTCATTGGGATCTTTTTTTTTCTAATAACTTTTCTTTGAATAAAGACCCTTTTCATGACTGGCATGTTCTTCCCAAATAGAGTGAAATGATTTTTAATTTATCTACTATTTTTCCTCCCAGATGCTCTTGGAATCTTCCTCTCTGTTATTAAATGAAAGGATTTGTAGACAAAATTTTGCATCACCAATATGTTGATATGTCAGTGTATTTGGAGTCAAGTGGGATGGGTTGGAGGGAAGCCCAAGTACTGAGTCCTACTGCAAGAAGAATTCATTTTTGACACATTTTCTTGTCTCTTCCATGTTATTTTTCTACTCAATGCACACACTCAATTTGTTTGCCTGGGCTTCAAACTCTTGGCATCAGCTACAGCTATGTCATTTTTGCTTGTATCCCTGTCCACTACAGCTGAGAAGAACCCTGCTATACCAGGGAGAGGCACTGCTGCGCACCTGCTATCCCATTGCTGTGACCTCACCTGCCCATTGCCAGTTTGGAGCCGCTGGCTTAGTTTTCACTTGATCCGAGGCAGACAAAAACAAAAACAAAACAAAACAAAAACCCTCAATGTTATATGCTCTTTATTTCTTTCATGATCCTCCTTCTTCCTTACATCCCTTTGACCTCTGGATTTTGGAATCTTTCTGGGTTCCCTTCTAGATCACTTCTTGCAACATCACAGTACTCTTTTCTTTCTCTCGGGACAGCAAAATTTCCTCTATTTCGAGATTTATTATCTGGCTTCTCTTCTAATATGGCCTCATATATGTCATATTCAATAACAATTCTTTGACATTTAGTACACATTGATGGCACCATTTCCTGTTTCTGTTTATTATGCTTTTTCTCTCTGCTTATCTGTCTTTGTTGATCTTACTCTGTATCTATAATAGTGATGGGGGTGAATGTGCTCAAGTTTCCATCGTTTACAGAGGTCTCTTGTCTTTTATTTTTTATTGTCTCCCTGCATAATTGTTAATTCCCACAGAGAAAAAAAAGAAAAAAGTGCATAGAGTTGGTGAGGTTTGCTTCTGGCCATCATGTTAGAGCAAGCAACCAGATCTAATCTTCATAATTTGTAGCCAACATTCCCCTTGAGCCTTAGTCAGTCTCTGGAACAAACCCACATGTTCCGAGATTTATTCTAACACCCACAATCTTATGTCCCATTTCCCCTAACCATATCTTTTAGGAGTAAGCAACCACACCAAAGTGTTACTAGAAGAAGCATTTAGTTTTATAGAAGAGAGTTAAATTTTAAATGACAAATGAAGTAGATCTTAAACTATTTAAAAAGTGCTGAAGAAATGACAGTATATTTAAACTGTGCAAAAAAGAAAATCTGCGTATTGTAACATGCACTTGGATTTTCAGTACATGAGGTTTAAGAGGAAAAAGAAGAAAGAGAGAAGAAAAAAATGATTGCCTTATCCCATTCCCATGGCCCATCCCCTTGTGAAGAATCTTGTCTACCGTCCCTACCGCTCTTTAGCCTGTACCCTATTGCCTATCCTGAGAGGGCCTATTCTCTCCACTCCCATGTTCTCCTGTTGCCAGGCTCTGACTCTACAGAACCAGCTCTACTTTGAGATATGAAAATTACATTGACAAATATCTGTTTTAAGGTAAAAATCTAATTAACTATTTACCTACATCAACTTATTTAAATGATTCAAATCTTAATAGATCAACATATATTTACTGAGTACTTTTTAAAATGTTTTTTAAAAAGTTTATTTATTTTGAGAGAGAGAAAGAGACAGAGTTCATGAGTGGGGGAGGGGAAAAGAGAGGGAGAGACAGAACCTCAAGCAGGCTCTGTGCTTTCAGCACAGAGCCTGATGTAGGTCTCAGACTCATGATCCATGAGATCATGACCTGAGCCAAAATCAAAAGTCCAAGGTTTAACTAACTGAGTTACCCATACACCCCCCTGAGTTTTTTTAATATTTGAATCATTTTCTTAGGTATTTTGAGAATCAAGTTTATCCTACCATATTAGTTTACTAGTGCTGCTGTACCAAAGCAGTATAGACTAGGAGGCATAAATCACAGAAATTTATTTTTCTCATAGCTCTGGAGGCTAGAAGTTTGAGACCAAGGTGTTATTAGAGTTAGTTCTCTCTGAGAGTCCAGGAAGGAAGATCCTGCTCCAGCTCTCTCTTTGACTTTTAGATGGCCATCTTTTCCCTGTGTCTTCACACTGTCTCCCTCTGTCCATATATGTCCATGTCCCAATTTCTTCTTCTTATATGGACACTAGTCATACTGGATTCGGACCTAGCCATATGGCCTCATTTTAACTTTAAGACTGAGATTTAATCACCTCTATAAAGATGCTATCTTCAAATACAGTCAAATTCTGAGGTACTAGGGATTAGGACTTCATCATATGAAATTTGAAACAGACACAATTAAGCTCATCACACGCTACATATTAATTATTTTATCTAGGAAAGACAGCTTAGTATATTGGTTAAGAACAAAGACTGTGGAACACTTCTGCCAATATTTGGATCTTGGATCTGACTACCTCTTAGCTGCGTTACTCAGAGCAAGTTTTCCTATGCTTCAGGGTCTATATCTATAAATTTAGGGTAGTATTTAATTCATAAGCTTGTTTTTAGATTAAAGGCTAATACATGTAAAGTGCTTAGAAAGTACGTAACTTGGAGTATGTATTCAATATGTTTTTATTTCTTTTTATAGTTAAATAAATAGCAGTAGATATGGCATATGACATATATAGCCATCGTGATGACTAAATCGGTCAAACACCTGATAGAGTAGTGGTTATGTCAGCTTTCTATTAAAATTTATTTTGACAAAAATAACCATTTGAAAAAGATGTAAACATTTGAGTAGAGCCACTCTAATCAGTTCTTAGTCAAAAGCACTTAAACTTAATAAACGGGTTCTAGTTATGGGTAAGATAGAGCATTTCTTCCGTCTCTCCCATTGGTAGAGCTATAAGCCTGAACAGAATGCATGGTGAAGCTATTTGAGGACTCTCAGAAGTAATTTGTAGCAAGCAGATTGGGGAAGAACAGAATCTGAAGTAGCACAGAGAAGTGGCTTTATCTTGTTCCCCACTTTAGTATTCACTTGCCCAGACTTGCAGATACCCAAATCTGGAAGCGTGTGCTGCTGAGAGCACTCCAGGACATTCCCTCTGGTTCTGACTTGAGGAACAGGCAAGGGGTCTCCCAATATTCAGAGACAGTAGGAGAAATCCCCATATTTTCTTTTTTCTTTTTCTTTTTTTCCTTTTTCTCCTCTTTCTCATCCCAGCCCCCAGGCAAATCCACTTGCAGGAATGGTGGTGACGCAACAGTGGAAACAAGGTGGCTTCAGGCACCAGTAACTCAAAATGAGGCAAACTTGCAAACTTCCTTTCCAGTTTGTGGAGCTGTGGTCCCCAGAGGAGGTTGAAGTAAACCACTACTCCTCTCCAGAGGGGGCAAATGTAATGCTTTCTTATTAAAAAAAAAAAAAAAAATGGATGGGGATTGTGATTTATCAGCTGGCACCAGAAATTTTCTGAGGAGGAATCAACCATCTCTTAAGATCATTTTTAAATAAACTGCTTAAAGAGACATTAAAACTCTGAGCATCCGAGTTAATTAGCAACTGTGATGATTTTTTAAAAAAATGAGAATTAAACAGGTTGTTTGGTCATAGAGAAAGGAGAATAGAGGGGAAACTCTCTGAGAAGAGAGCAGAAGCTGGGGGCATCATTTGGGGAATAAGAATTGCTAAAATTTAAGCTGTTTGCACTTGAAAAGTAAATCTTTCCATCTTCCTAAACCTTATAGTGATGTCCTGTAAATGCCTATGTAAGTGGGTTTTATTTTATTTTGAGGTTGTGCAAGTTAAGGAAAGAGACACATCTTCTATCAATGACAATGATAGCAAGGAAATGAGAGGATTCTTAAATTGAACTAATCCAGCATAAAGAGCTCAGAGCCAGAGAAGCACATGGGAATGTAAACCTTCTTGGGGTTCTCAAAGTCTGGTGGAAGGCCGTGGGCTTTCCAATATTTGTTAAGAGTCACATCCATCTTCCAGGAATCATAAGTCTCTGGTGGCCACAGCTGATAAGTGGATGACACCTCAGTGTAGTTGCTCAGGATACCTGGACAGCACCAATACTTTCATAGGTTTCTAATTGTGTAGACTCTAGTCTTTCTTTAGAACCATACAATGGTTCTAAAGTGTTTCTTCTTGAGCCAGTAATCTCATTACCTCTCTCCTACTGTTAAGAAACCTTCTCAAAAAACTGAAAATAATGCTGGTAATAATATGTGGGCAGCGTGTCTTTTCAATGTTATTTAGGGGCAAAAGCCTTCTTAAGGATTGTCTAGGTGAATGAACTTTCTTCAATGCATTGCTTGTTCCTCAAAATGCCTGAACTCTGAAGTTACATTTAAATTGTGGCTTTTTGTTTGGTAGATATGAATAAAGTAAAAATCTGCCTGGCAGGAAAAAGATAACCTCAAAGTTTACAAGCCATTGTCCTGGAGGACGATAATTAGTTTGTATCTAACCCAAAAATCTTATCCTAAACGTTCCCTTTGTAAATTCCAAATAAATACATAGCTCATCAAATCTCTTTGAATCGGTCTTGAAATCTTACTGGTTCCCTCAGTAATTAATGACCTCAATAAAATCTTGGACATGTGTTCATTTAAAAACAACAACAACAACAACAACTCATGGGATGAGCCCAGTATTAGGATAAGCTTAATAGCAGAATGGAGACAACATAGGGAAGAGTTAATAAACTTAAAAATGGATCAGTAGAAATTATCTAATATGAACAATGAAGAAAAAAAACCCTATTAACCCATGGACCCATAGGAACATACGAAAAGAACTAATGTATGTGTCATTGGAGGTCCAGAAGGAAAGGAAAAAGAGTGAAATGCAGGGAGAAAAATGAAGAAATAATGGCAGAAAACTCCAAATGTAGATAAATCCATAAACTCTAAGGTTGAGTATTCTCATTGAACCACTAATAGAATAAACACAAAGAAATCCGTACTGATTTCCATGATAATCAAACTACTGTCTTAAAAGGAACAAGACAGCAAGAGAGGGGAGCCTGGGTGGCTCCGTCCATTAAGCATTTACTCAATCTCAGTTCAGGTGTTGCTCTCAGGGCTTGAGTTCAAGCCCTGTGTTGAGCTCTATGCTGGGCATGGAGCCTACTTAAAAAAGAAAAAAAAAGAAAAAAAAGAACGAGAGAAATAATGTATTACCTATAGGGGAATAATGATTTGGTGGCAACAGATTTCTCATGGAGTCCAGGAGGAAGTCTCCATATTTGTAAGGTGCTGGAAGAAAACTACTATCAGTCCAAATTAATTACATCCAGTGAAAATATCCTTCAACAACAAAAATGATATAAAGACCTCTCAAAACTAGAGTATATGGGGTCAGCATAACTGCTGTGAAATTTTACTATGAAAAAGTTCTTTTGACACAAGGAAAATGATACCAGAGAGAAACTTGGGATATCAGGATGATCGAAGAGCAAGAAAAGATATAAATATTGATGTAAATAAAACAGACTATTAATATATTTTTTAACTTTTTAAATATCTCTTTCAGTTGAAACAGTTTTGAAATCACCTGATGAATTTTCACTGCATGTGGCTATAATACCTAAAACAATAACATAAGCAGAGAAGGAAAGGGACTTATATTGTGGTAAGATTTCTACATTATACTTGAAGTGGTAAAATAAGTAGACTGCTAAAAGTCAAGGAGTGGATTTAATGCTGAAGAAAACCACTCAAAATACTATAAAAGGGGTTGAAGTCAATAACACAACTGATAAAATAATTTTTAAAATGTTTATAATATCTAAAAGAAGGCAGGAAAGGAAAGGCATACAAATGAAAAACAGTGTCAATAAATAGAAAAGATATACTAAAACAACAAACTTAAACTGAAACTTAACTGCAAGTACGTTAAGTAATATAAGTCAAGCTACATCAATTAAACAAAAACACCACCAACAAAAACCCAGGGATTTTAAGAATGGTTAAACTGCTGTGAATCAACTATATACTTCTGAAACGAAGCTCAAATCAACTATATACTTCTGAAACGAAGCTCACTTCAAATATAATGCTAACTAGATTAAAAGTAAAAGAATAGGAAAAGACATACTGAATAAACACATATCAAAAGAAAATTTGAAGTCTTAGATTCATATCAACAAAATTTGACTTAAGAACAAACATTTACCCGAAATAAAGAGGGATTTTGCATAATCAGGAAAGGGCAAATTTACCGAGACATAGCAATCCTAAAAGTGTATGTACCTGACATGAAAGTTTCAAAATATATGAAGCAAAAACTGACAGAATTTAAACAATCAATAGACAAATCCATAATTACAATTGGAGATGCAAGACTGCTTTCAGTAATAGACAGATATAAAATCAAGAAGAATATATTACAACTAAAATACAACATGAACCAACTAGGTCTGATTGGCATTTATAGAGTACTCCATTCAAGAACAGCAAAATGCATATTCAAGTATGCAGTGGAACAGACACTAAGACCATATTTTGGGTAATACTACAAACATGTTTAAAAGATTTGAAATTGGGGCACCTGGGTGGCTCAGTTGGTTGAGTGTCCAACTCTTGGTTTCGACTCAGGTCATGGTCTCACAGTTTCATGAGTTCGAGCCCCATGTCTGGCTCAGTGCTGACAGTGCAGTGCATGCTTGGGATCCTTTCTCTCCCTCTCTACCCCTCTCCTACTCATGCTTTAATTAAAAAAAAAAATTAAAAACATAAAAATAAAATATTTCAAATCATGCATGATCATAATGGAATTAAGCTTGGAATCAATAAGAGAGAGATAAAAGCACATTCTCCAAACATTTGGAATTCATATCACACATTTCCACAAAATACGCAGGTCAAGGAGATAGTCTCAAGGGAAATTAGAAAATTTTTTGAATTGAATAAAAACATATATATCAAAATTTGGGGGATGAAGCTGAAACAGTGTTAAAGGAAATTTTACATCATCATATATTAATAATAACAAAGAATATTTTCATACTCTCTCTAGCTTATTTCATATAACATAATGATCTCAAAGCCTATCCATATTGTAGCAAATAGCAGGGTTTTCTTCGTTCTTTTTTATGCCTGAATGATATTTCTCTATCTATCTATTATCTATCTATCTATCTATCTATCTATCTATCTATCTATCTACCTATCTATCGTCTATCTACCTATATATCTCTATCTATAGAATGTATATATCTCTCTATATAGATCGATACATATATATAGAATGTATACTAGGGACTTGGAGGATGTTAAAAAAATAAGCATATACAACAAAATCTCTTCACACATAAATTTGAAAATTTATTTGAAATGGTCCAATTCCTCAAAAACCATAAATAAAACTCACTCTAGATGAAGGAAATATTTTGAATAGTCCTAAAACATGTAAAGATATTAAATAGTAGTTAAAACTTTTCAAAAAAAGACATCTCCAAGCCCAGAGGATTACACTCAAAAATTCTACCAACATTTCAAGAAGTAATAACACCAATTCTTGGTATCACTTCTAGTCAACAGAAGTGGAGGGAATACTTCCCAACTTAGTTTATAAGGTTAGCATTACCTGATACCAAAACCAGACAAAAATTTGTAAAACTTGTGGAGGGTTAAGAACTTTTGTGTTTCTATGGAGTTAGAGCTTTCTGAACATTTTTTTTTTCCCTGTGGGTTAGGATGCTGGGCTATAAGCAACTCTTGGGTAATTAATTCACAACTGTATAGATAGGGAGGTGACTGGAGAGATTTATGAAACTCAGGACCTTGAAGATACCTTCTAGATCATAGAAACCAAAGATAAGGTAGGGATGGAGAGAGTGGGCAGAGAGGCATATCTGGCCTTTGGACAGTTGTATTCACATTCTAAAAGGTTAGAGTGAGAACACAGGATCCATTTCATTCCACCTTCAGAGAATAAGGTTTGTTTTCCCTTCTATTTGTAAGATAGATACCTCTTTCTCCTGTTTTTAAGCAAAGAAAATCTTTTTTTTTCCTGTTTCTCATCTGAGATACTGACTTTATATGCATAGTACATTTGGTCTTCCTGTCATTGTGTTGCTCCAGGGGTAAAAACTGAGATGTAAGAATCCAGTTAATTTTTTGCTTTTTAAGTTAAAACAGATCATCTGCCTTTAATCTAGAATATCTCTTGTGCATGTTTATGATAAAAATTATTAAGGTGACTATTAAATCCCAATACAAAGAAAAGAATCCTCAGATGGGTCTCAGGCTGGCATTTCACTGCTCCAAAAAAGAATTGGCACATGTCACTTCTGCCCACTTTTCTATAGCTAGGACAAGTCATTTGGCCCTGAACAAACACAGTGAGGACCAGAAAGTACAGTACTATCATGTGTCTTAAAGGGGAAGGTTACAGAATTCTTTACTTAACAGTATTAATTTTTATCAAAACTCCTTTTTTATAAGGAAAGATGATGATGGGTCGAATTAATCCCTATCAACTTCCATAAATGAATTCATTTAAAAAATTTAAAGCAATATTTATTGAAAAATAATACACATTTCACTAAGTTGAGTAAAGTAACTAATGAGGTCAGTATCACTTCTACATGATAGGGTTGAAAGATGCAGTTGCTTTGAGTGGTCTAATTCTTGTAATGAAGCTCATTGCCAAGCCATAGTCAACTGAAGCTAAGTCAGTAGTTCTAAACTGGAAATTATTTTGCCTCCCCTGTACCCTGGGACATTTTGACAATGTCCGGTGTCATTTAAAAATTTTTATGACTATAGGGGTTATGGGTATCTGGTGAGTATCTGATGGTAGAGGGAAATGATGCTACTAAACGTCATACAACTACAAGACAACCCATCACAATAAAGAACTATCCAGTCCAAAGTATAAATAGTGCTGATGTTGAAAAATTGTGGTATAAGGTCTAGAAGAAGATAACCCGTTCACTTGCCTTTTCTCCATAAAAATATTTATGTTTCTAAAGTATAAATGTAAATAAAACTATACTAATAACTTTATACAATTCATATATTCAAGGCCAAAATGAAAAGACATACATGGACCCAAATTTATATGTTATCTGACTTACCCAAGGAAACTTTCCTTTGTTGACCCTGGCCTAGGACACAGAACCTATTAGATGATTCCTGAGTACCATATACTTGCTTGTGATAGTGTTCACTAGAAAGGTAATGAGAAATAGCATGTCATGGCAGCCACTCTCCCTCATAAGGAACATTATGACAATCTGATGATAAAAAACTCCATTTAACCCTTCTTGTTTCAGGAAATGACTGCTTTCAGAAAACCTTCTGCTCCTAACATTGAATGATCCTTCTTCTCTTGAAATATCTCAAACTGTTGATTGATCCCTACAGCCAAGGAAGGACCTCCAAATGTGCCTGAAGGCAAATAAAAAGGTTTGCCACTTTAAAAATCCTACCTTAATAGAATATTTGCCAATCAGAGCCGGTCTAAGAATGCCAGGTTTTTTTGTTTTTGTTTTTGTTTTTGCTTTACTCTTTCTCACACCTTTGAGTCATGTTAAAATGAAAGTGATAGCAGATGGAGTACCTTCCACAAGTTCATGAATAAATGGACTTTATTAATTTTTGCCTTGGACTTAATTTCATCTTTGGCAGTAATTAGATCACTGACTGTGAAATTATTCACTTATTGCCAGTAACCCTTGGAGTGTCTATCTTGCTCATCACTGTACCTGTTTCTTTGGAGAGAATATACTATCCTAAATGTTTTTGACTAAGCTTTGATATACTTTTTAATCCCTGCTTAGAAGAACAAGCTTCTTTCCCATTGGGACCATCCATCCCTTTTGATAAACTTATCAACAATGATATAAGTTAAAAAATTTGTATCCAGGAAGACAAGGCTAAATTAAGTAAACATAGGGTAGAATTAGTAGGAAAAGTAATACAATGAATTTCATTAAGTGCATTACTTTCCCTAAAGTTATCCATGGTATGCTTTCATGAAAATTGTAGACGCAAAAATAGGCTCAAAGAATTTACAACTTGGTTAAAGAGATAAAAAAATGTATTTTTGGCAAAGAATATGCAAAGACATATAATAGATGTTTTTTCAGTGCTATAACAACTATGTTTATATATAAGGGATAAGTATAAATGAGATAAAAGATGGCTATCCAAGAAGAATTCAAATAGTAGTTGACTTTAAACTTGTGATTTTATAGTTACTTTATTTACTAATGTCGAATTAGGATTTTGCATTTTATTACCAGATCAGGATATTAACTGAGCCTAGGATTCAGATATAATAAGCAAGTTTTATTATATGCCCCATGAATTTTGTTACTTTGTGGCAATCACTAGGACCATTCAAAAGTATTCTGGTTCTTTTCCTTCTAGGTATACAACAGAGTTCTACTTTTCTTTTCCTTCTGAAAGTTTTCTGTTTGTTTTTTACGGGCTTAGGACTTGATTTGTCCAATGAAATGTGACCAGCAGCCAGACATAGTTCTTTAAGAGTTAGACATAATTCACTAGGTCCTCATCTCCCTGCCTTAAGAGATCATGGAAGCAAAAATATTGATGGATTCATCAGTTTGATTCCCTGAGTGGCAATAATAAATAAAGCTGTTCTGATTATCTATGTTGAATATATATCATGAACATGAAGTGAAACTTTACTTGGTCAATCTATTGAAATGTGGATTGTTGGTTACTGTAGCAGGGCCAAGCCTATCCTGACACTTCTTCCTAAAGCAATCCATTTCTTCACAAGGTAAAGGAAAAAAAACCACATACAAAGCAGCCCTGAGGAATGAAATGTATCTTCCATTTCTGAGTAATGGTTTTACGGTGTCACCTCAGTGAAATGTAATAGGGAAGTAGCAATTCAAGTATGTTTTCCTATCCATCAATGAGAATAGACAATCCTGTTTAGGAATAAGAAACTTAACCTGAAGACTTTAAGGATAGCTTCTGCTTGGGAAGAGCACAAAAATCCTCTTATAGAATCGCCATATCTTTAAAAAGAAAATCTATGTAGACAAACATATGGCTTCATTTTGTTTTTCTTTTTTTTTTAATGTGAATCTTGAGGACTAAAGAAGAAAGTAAAATTAAAGAAACCATTTCCAGGTCTGAAATGAAAAAAAATAACAGAAAATATAATCAATATATGACCTAGAAATACATAATCTGATGGACTAAAATAGACTTTTAATGTAGAATTGGGAAATTATAGCTCAAGTAACTAGAAGCTTTTGTATGAAAAAGAAAATAAGGATTGGCTATCAAGTTCGATTAAAATAGAAGAGAAGGCAGAGTGTAAATCTGGTACTATAAAATATTTAGAAACAGGTCAAATATGGTAGAATAGTAGCTGGTTTCTGAATAATTGCAAACAAAGGCAATAACACATCTATGAGTATTGCACAGAGATCTCCTAAAAATCAATGTGTTTTTACTAGATCTTGTAATTAATAAAACTCAATATGCTACAGCGTTTCTTATTTGGAACTACAAGTACTTGTGAAGAGGTGGATGAGGAAGAAATCTTTCTCTTCCTGTACTTGCAAAGAATAATGAAGCAATTTTAGAAAGCACCCATTAGGGTCCACATTTATCAAACTTGGCAGGATTGACTAAATAGGTCTTACCTCAATAGCATGTTGAAATGAAGTAATAAAGAAACAAGAAGTAGAGATTTGTTGTTCAATTATTTAGACAGTCAATTTCAGGCATGTAAATTTAGTAAAGGCAACAAATTCAGAGAATTCCTGTGTAGATAGGAAATGTAAATATATTGCATATATACTCTTCTGCGTAAAGAAGATCATGTCCTAACAAATTAATAAAAGAATGACAACTTAGTAGAAATACATGTTACAATGAAACCACAACTATAGAAATACTCTCAAACAGTAACAGTCAGGATGAATTGTATCATCTTGGAAATTGCTAGATACAACCAGCCACATAAGACAGAGAAATTTTGAGGAATTCTTTAGGTCTAAGTATGGAATGGGTTACACCTGTATCAAAAAAACCATTAAATTCAGGTGTCATTTAATGTGAAATAGATATTAGATTTGTAAGGATTATAAATCTAATGGCAACAAAGAAGCAGAGAGTGAGTTGCAGTTCTCCTAATGGTGATTGTTATTGAACAATAGGCATAGAACTGAGAAGTTTGGGAAAGTTTCCTGGATGATCTGTGTATATGGTTTACCAATGATCTTCTTTCTGACCCCAATCACATAGACATTATTAAAAAACAAAATAAGGGCACCTGGGTGGCTCAGTCGGTTAAGCATCCAGCTCTTGATCTTGGCTGAAGTCACAATCTCACATTTCATGAGACTGAGCCCTGCATCAAGCTCTGCACTGACAGTGTGAATCCTGCTTGGGATTCTCTCTCCTCCTCCCTCTCTACCCTTCCCCAGCTCGTTCTCTCTCTCTCTCTCTCTCTCTCTCTCTCTCTCTCTCTCTCTCTCTCTTTCAAAACAAACAAACAAACAAACACACATTAAAAAAATTAACACAAACAAACAAAAGTCTCTGGTAACAAAGGGAACAAAAGAAATGTACTCATACTATATACACTTTTAAAAACCTATCAGAGAACTGAGGATTCAAATAAAGCTAAAATACAGAAAACGATAAATATTTCATAAAGGAAAGAGACCTATGATGACTTATTTCATTCTTAGAAGAGTAGCAGAAAGCAGAAAGACCTCCAGATATGGAAGCACAGAGATATCTACCAGATTTTAACATACTTTAGATGGCTTCTTGTTGACTTGTGTGACGATTTAGAATCCAAGCCTCCCCCAGCCACAAAAGTCTGCACCTTCCTTTCAGGTCTTTCCACTGGTCTGCACCAAATTCATGGGGTAGAAAGCCAGGTCTAAGAACAATTCCTCTGAAATACTTCAGTCCTTGACTGGCTGCAAGGCCACAGCCTACAGAGACTGAGGGAGGGTCAGGATGAGTGATGAAAGCCAAAACTGGTTCTTCAAAAAATCATTTAATAGTGACAACAAACCCCTGGCTTAATGATCAAGGAAAATTACAAATTACTGATAATAGTAATCTAAGAATGGATCTGACTAAAGAGTTTATAAATATTAAAAGATAATAAGGAAATATTATGAAAAATACTGTGGTAATAAATTTACAGCATAGATTTCCTGAAGGACATATATTATCAGAAATAACTCTAGAAGAAATAGAAAAATTCAATAGTCCTCTATCAATTTTTTTAAGTTTATTTATTTTGAGAGAGAGAGACAGAAAGAGAGCACAGGGGAGGGACAGAAAGAATTATAAGCAGGATCTGCACTGTTAGTTCAGAGCCTAAGTCAGGGCTCAAACTCACAAACCAGGAGATCATGACCTGAGCTGAAATGAAGAGTCAGATGCTTAACCAACTGAGTCACCCAGGAACCCCAGTAGACCTCTATTAGTTTAAAAAATTAATTCACAGTTAAAAATCTTTCCACAAAGAAAACTACAGGCCCTGATTTCTTAAATGGTGAATTCTACCAAATGGCAAAGGAAAAACAAAACAAAACAAAATCAATCAAATAAACAAACAAAGGCAATTCACCATGTATTATTTGAGAAAATAAAGTAGGAAGGAATAAGGAAGGACTTCCTTATTCATTTTTATGAGATTATTTTTACTCTGAAACTGAAACTGAGCAAAGACTTTATAAGAAAAGGAAAATGCAGACAAGTATCTCTTATAAACGTAGACATAGAAAGTATTAAAAATAGGATGTGTAAAAAAATAATATACTGTGGCAAAGCAGGGTTTATGCCAGTAATGCAAGTTTGATTTAACCATTCAAAACTCTTGACAGTGTATTTCATTACATTAATGAGTAAAAAAAATCCAAATGATAATTTTAATAGGTGCAGAAAAATGCCTTTAAAAGAATTCAACAGCCATGGTAAAAATTCTCAAAACTACAAATAGAAGGAAACATTTTCTACGAAGGATTTCTACAAAAAATCTAAAGCTAATAGGATTAATGAAATACATTGAATATTTTCCCCTTAAAATCAAGAACAACACAAGAAGGACTGCATTGCTCTTATTTAATATTGTTCTGTTTATCCTAGCTATTGCAATAAGACAGGTAAAAAAGGGCAGGAATATTATAAAGGATGAAGTAAAACTGTTAATATTTGTGGACACCATGATTATGTATGTAGAAAACCCTATACAACCTATAAATAATTACAAGAACTAACAAGAAAATTATAGTTTCACAGGATTCAATATCAATACACAAAAATGTACTGTCTTTCTATAAACTAGCTAGAAAAAAAGTTTAAAGTGGAATTTAAACATAATATAATTTATTTCAGGGAACCAAAGACTACTTTATAGAAGTAAGATATAGATTCAACACAATCCCAACCAAAATCCCAGTGGTTTTTCTTTTTTTCCAGTAAGTGAGAGCTGATTTTAGAATGGATATTTAAAAGATCTTGAATAATCAAAAAGATCTTGAGAAAGAACAAAGTTTGAGAACTTATACTACCTGACCTCAAAATTTGCTATAGTAAATAAAAGCAATGTGATGTTGAGTAAAGATTACAAGGTTTAATGACAAAGAAAAGAGAATGCAGAAATAGGCACTGATTTCTAACTAAGGCGTGGAGTTAATATAATGAGAGAAGATTAAATGTTTTTACTAAATAATGCACAAAAAAAACAGATTAAAAAATAAAATTCAATTCTTTCCTCACAGACACAAAAGTTAATGTGAGATGGGTAATAGACCTAAATGTAAGCCAGAGTTGTAAAACTTCTAGATGAAAACATAGAACACTATGTTTGTCATTCAGGGGTAAGTAAGCAAAGATTTCTCAAATAACCATGAAAGAAAGGAATTAATAAATTATACTTCACCAAAATGCTTTATTTTTCAAAAAATGAATCAGGAAGCCACAAGACTTAAAAAAATCTTCTCAATAGTTATTTGACAAAGAACTCAAATACAGATCATATAAAGAATTCTTAGGGGAACCTGGGTGGCTCAGTCTGTTAAGCATCTGACTTACGCTCAGGTCATGATCTCACAGTTCCTGAGTTCCAGCTCCAGGACAGGCTCTGTGCTGACAGCTCAGAGCCTGGAGCCTGCTACAGACTCTGTGTCTTCTCTCTCTGCCCTTCCCCAGCTCAAACTCTGTCTATGTCTGTCTCTTTGTCTCTGAGAAATAAATAAACATTAAGAAAAAGAATTCCTAGAAATCAGCATATTATGGAAAACAATCCAAAAGACTTGAATGGACCTCAAAAGCATAGAGATATTATTAGTTGTCATAGAAATGCAAATTAAAACTACAATCAAATATTTAAGTAAATAGTAAATCAAATCATTTGCAAATAAGTTGAAAAATAAAATAGAAAGCACTTTCTGACTCAGTTTATAAAAAAACCTGACAAATACTTTGTAAGTAAAGAAATCACAGACTGATACTCCTCATGAATAAAGACACAGTAATCCTTAACAAATTGGTAGCACATTTAATAATATATAAAAGGGATAATATACCATGAACAAGAGGCATTCGTCCCAGGAATATGAAGCTAATTTAACTTTTAAAAATCAAAGACATTACAAGGAAAAAAAAAAGGAGTAAAAGAAGACCATATGGATATCAACATAGATGCAGATAAAGGATTTGGCAAAACTCAGTATCCATGATAAATACTCTCAGAAAAATATGAATAGCATCAACCTGGTCAAGAGAATCTGTATGAAATATACAGCAAACATGATACTTACTTCCTAAAATACTGGAAGCTTACACTTAGGATCAAGGACGTGGCAAACACACTCTTACCACTTCCAATTAATATTGTGCTGAAGTCTCTAGGGTGATAAAGCAAAGGCAAAAAGGCATACAAATTGGAGAAAGAAGAACAAACTGTCTATATTTGCAGACTGTATGACCACACAGAAAATCCTAAGGGTCCAAAAAATTATCAGAATTAAGTGAATATAGTATGTGTACAACACACAAAAATCCATTGTATTTCTATATACTAGTAATAAGCAATTAGAAATAAAGCTTAAAGAAACAATGCAATTGTAATAACATCTAAAATATGAAATACTTAAGAATAATTCTTTTAAATATGTATAATATATTTATACTGAATATCACAAAAGTTTGCTGAACTAAATTAAAGAAGACACAAATAAATGGAAAGACATATGATATTTATTTATTGGAAGACTCTTGTTAAGGTGTTATTTTTTTGTTATTGCTAAGATGTCTTTCCAAACTGATCTATATATATGATGCAAGCTCAATCACAATCCTCATGGAGATTTTCCATTTAAATTGCCAAGGTCTTACTAACATTTTATGGATGGATACAATTTAGAATAGCTAAAACAGTTTTGAGAAAGAAGAACAAAATCAGACACTTAACATTAACTCATTTAAAGGTATACTATAAATCTATGCTAAGCAAGGCAATGTGATTTTAGCAAAGCGTAGATATGTACACCAATGGAAGAGAAAAATGTCCCGAGTTAGTCCTACACATAAATTTGTTCATAGATATATGTAAAAACAACTTGGTGAGTAATTTCAAAATATGGTGTTGAAAACTTGGCTATGAGTATAGAACAAAATAACTTCAACTCTTAATACCATGCATAAAACTTAAAATGAATCATAGACCTAAACATAAAAACCAAAATAAATAATAAATAAACAAACAAACCTTTTGGAAGAAAACTTAGTAGAAAATCTTTGCCACTTAGCATAGGCAAAAATTTCTTAGGTAATATGCGAAAAGTATGAACCATGAAAAATTAGTAAATTGTAATTTATCACAATTTAAACTTTAGTTCTTTCAAAAATACCATTAAGAAAATGAAATGATAAGCCACAGACTAGTAAGAAATATTTGCAACACACTTATTTGACAAAGATATTATATATAGATTTAATTTTTAAAAATTTCAATAATTAAAAGAATTTAAATAATTTTTAATATTTAGTTTTGAAAGAGAGCACAAGCAGAGGAAGGGCAAAGAGAGAGGGAGACACAGAATCTGAAGCAGGCTCCAGGCTCTGAGCTGTCAGCACAGAGTCCCACATGGAGCTCGAACTCATGAACTGTGAGATCGTGACCTGAGCCAGTCAGATGCCCAACCAACTGAGCCACCCAGGCACCCCAAAAGATAGAATTTTTAAAAACAGCAAAATATTTTGAATGGAAACTTCAAAAAAGATATATAAATGGCCATTGAGCGCATAAAAATACTCAACATCATTGATCATCCAAGAAATGTAAACTAAAATACTTTGAGATATCTCTACACGCTCTCTAAAGTAATTAAACACTGACAATGCCAACTGTTGGTGAGGATGCGTAGCAAATAGAGTTTTCATTCATTGCCGGTAGGATTGTTAAACTGTCCAACCATTCTGGAAAGCAGTTTGACAGTTTTTTTTTTTTAAGTAAAGTTACACTACATCTATTATGTAACAGCAATTTCATGAATTTATCCAACAGAAAGGAAAATATATGTTCAAACAAAGACTCAATGGAATGTTCGTAGATGCTTTATTCATAATAACTAGGAACTAGAAATAAACCATCATCAATTTTGATGATTACCATCTTGATAATCATCAAGAATTGAACTGATGAATACATTGTGGTATATCTATATAATGGAATACCACATCAACTAAAGGGAACAGACTACTGGTTCTAATCAATATAATGAACCCAAAAAATTTCACATAGTGTATGATTCTATTTATATGATATTTTAGAAGCAGAACAATTAAGACAATTGGTGGTTGCTTGGGACTAAAGATGAAGAAAGTTTCCTGTAAAAGAGCACAAGGGAAATTTGCAGGGTGATAGAAGAATTCTATATCGTGTTTATGTTTGGGATTTGTCAAATCCCAAATGTTTGGGATGCATTTGTCAAAACTCATCAGCTCTTTCCTAGCTTCATCTACTGCGAGAATGAAGACCATTCTTAGTAATTAGGTTGTCGACTTTCCAGAAAGTGTCGACATCACTGAAGGGATGTGCTGTTATTATGAAGTTCCCCAGAGGAACCCTGCAAAGGGACTTCAATCACATCAATGTAGAACTCAGTCTCTTTGGAAAGAAAAAGAAGAGGCTTCGAGTTAACAAACGGTGGGAAGATTGAAAAGAACTGGCTACTGTTCACACTGTCTGTGGTCATGTACAAAATGTGATTGGGGCACCCGGGTGGCTCAGTTAGTTGAGTGTCTGACTGTTGTTTTCAGCTCAGGTCATGATCTGACAGTTTGTGGGATCGAGCCCCACATTGAGCTCTGTGCTGACAGCACCGAGCCTGCTCAGGATTCTCTCTCTCCCTCTCTCTCTCTGTCCCTTCCCTGGTCTCTCTCTTCTTTCTCAAAAAAAACAAAACAAAACAAAACAAAAACAACAACAAAAAACAAACATTAAACAACAACAACAAAAATATGACCAACGTTGTTATACTGAGTTTTCAGTATAAGATGAGGTCTGTGTATGCTCACTTCACCATCAACATTGTTGTTCAAGAGAGTGGTTTTCTTGTTGAAATCCAAAATTTCATGGGTGAAAAACAAATCTGCAGGGTTTGAATGAAGTCAGGTGTTGCTTGTTCATTATCTCAAGCCCAGAAAGATGAGTTAATTATTTTTTAATCTTTATTTATTTATTTTTGAGAGAGAGAGAGAGAGTGAGAGAGAGAGACAGAGTGTGAGCAGGGGAGGGGCAGAGAGAGAGGGAGACACAGAATCCAAAGCAGGTTCCAGGCTCTGAGTAGTTAGCACAGAGCCTGATGCGGGACTCAAACTCACGAACTGCAAGATCATGACCTGAGCTGAAGTTGGATGCCTAACTGACAGCCACCCAGGCACTCCAACATAAGTTAATTCTTGAAGGACATGATACTGACCTTGTATCAAACTGAGCAACTTTGATTCAGCAAGTACAACAGTTAAAAATAAGGATATCAGGAAATTTTGGGATGGTATCTATGTTTTTGAAAAAGCAACAGTTCAGCACGCTGATGAATAAGATCTAAGTTGTCCAGCTACAGCGATAGCAAGGTGCCAGATGATTTTTCAGGCTAATTTGTGATAATTTAAAGAATTTAAAGCAATGAAAGTTATATTGATTTTGGGGGGAAAAAACCTTATCAAACCCTACATTTACATAGATTCATTTTATGTTTATACCAATTATACCTCAATAAATTTGATTTTAAAATATGTACATGTCTTGAGTCCCTGAGATCAGTCTTAATCTTGACCAGTCTTGACCGGCCTTCACCAGTCTTAATCTTCTGTCACCCCTTTTCTGTTTCTGACTTATGCATGTTCTAATAATCTCTCAGATTCTTCAATACATTTCCATCTTTGAAACTTTGATTTATTTCTGTCTGCAGTCACTGATCATTCTTCAGTTTTTCAACTCAGTTCAGTTCTGGCTTGTCTTTAAAAGCCTCACTTTGGAAAGTCAAATATGGTGGCCAATGGCTTCAGTTCAAATTTTGAGATATTAGATTCTGATGAAAATAGAGACTCATGTACCCAAGATGTGATTTGCAAGAATTTACTTAAAAAGTTCATGTGGCACTTATACCATGTGACTTACGGGAAGTAGTTTGATTTTTGCATTGCTTCAAACTTTTGATGCATACCAGAATCACTTGGAGAACATGTTACAATGATGGTGGTCTGCAGTAGGTGCTGAGATGTTGGTTTTTAACAAGTCTTCCCAGTGATTTGGATGCAGCTGGCTTTCTGACCAAACTTGAATTTGACCTGTTGGGGTGGAAAGTGTGCATGTGTGAGTGGTGGTCATGAAAGCTAGGGAGTATGGCACTCACTGAATTCATATCACAGCTCTGCCATTTTTAAGTTTGGATAAATTTGTAAATCATTTAAACTTTGAATATCAATTTCCTTTTTCATGGGAAAAATATTATTATTATTATTATTTCATTATTATTAAAAATTATTATTCCTGATATTTGCTGTATTGATTAAAGATATAATGTTTATTGGGCACCTGGAACTGTGCCAAGCATAGAGTGCACATTAGATATCACTTCCTTCCTTTTTCAGTTTCTCTTAAAGACTGCGTATGCATTCTTAAACCTTCTGCAGATAGTATCTACATTAAAAAATATTTTATTTTTTTATAGTTAGCCATAAATTTCAAGTTGTGGAAAAGTAAGGATTTGTCCTTTGCTGTCAGCAGTAACTCTTACTTGTTTTGCAATGAGAAGAATGTCTAATTTTTGTGATATCAATGGCTAAGGTTTAGACTAGGGCAGGACTGAAAAAGACCTTTCCTTTCCTCTTCTGTCCTTTCCTTTTCCTTCCTCCCTCTTTCCTTCTCTCAGTCCGTCCTTCCTTCTTGTTCTCCTTTCCTTCCTTTGTCCATCCTTCTTTCCTATTAACTGGTCTAAATAGAGATTTGAACTGTGATATAAGCCTTCTTGTTTCCCACTCTCTTACCTAACTACAGAGAAGATTGACCGATGAAGCCACCTTTCTGTTTTTGGTGGCATAACATTACTCAGCTAAGGACCTCTCTCAAGGTATGGGTCAGGCCCTAAAAACAATTCATATAGATCATTTCATCCAGGCTGCATAGTTAGATATATTGAAACCCACTAAAGTGATTCTTCACCACCAGAAAGTGAGTTTATAGTAGAGTTATGAATTCATCTTAAATTTCTCAATTCAGACTTTCCTTTGGCTTCCAAGCACTTTTTAAAATGCTAGGGCAGAATATTGTTGCCATTCCTAAACTCAGATTTCATTTCAGTCACCCACAGGTGCTTGTTTATTTCCTATTTATTATTATTTGTTTTTGATTCAGGCTTATTTTTCAGAATCCAGGATCTGCACACACTATACCAGTCAAGTTTATCTCTCATCAGTCACTCTGCACACATCTTTTCTTCCCACCTCCCTGCTTTGAGTCATGCAGTTTCTCCAGGCTGGGACAATCTTTTTTGCCAGTTTAAATTCTTCCCATTACTCAAGACTCTATTCAATCTCCACATTTCCTCTAGGAAACTTTTCTTCAATTACTCTAACCTCTGAACTCCTGCTGTATTTATAGATGGATCACGTGCAGCGCTCTAATTACACACAGAATGTCAGAGCTGGAAGGGACCTTAGAAATCACAGAGAAGGAAACAGGGCACGGGATGCAGTCTGGAAAAAGTGGAAGGTCATGATCTTAGCGTGTGTGTAGGGAGACGATTTGGATGTGACGCTGATATTATTTGTGATGGTAATGATGAGGGGACAAGAGGCAGGGACCTAGGTGGGATTCAGTGTTGATAAGAGTAACCAAGGTTAACCTCATACAGGAGGGAAAATGCGATTGATAGTTAAGCGGAGATGCACTGGTGTATTGGAGAGGAACACTGAGGTCTGGGTGCTCACCTGTGTGCACTGCCAGCCTCAGTAACCCTCTGGAATGCTGGTGCCATCCCAACAGGTTCAGAATGATGCAAAAGCAGAAGGCAATGAAATACAAGCTCACTGGACATGTTTACTCTTTCAAAAAATTGTATTGCACAGCCAGATTTTTTCAAGTCAATCACTCCAATTTGTCAACCAATACTGATTGATAGATTATTGGAATATAATCAAATATAAAAAGTTGTAGGAGTGGGATTTCAAGTATAGGGAAAAACATAAGGAAAAAGCCATGGAGGATAAGATCATCTGGTGCAAAGAAAGACAGTGAAGCTACCTCAGACTTGAAAGGGAATCCTGCCAATAGGATATTAAATAGGCAACCCAAGGACTGGAAATGTATTTTTAGGCCAATAGAAATCCACTGATTGGAATTAACATCAGAGTGATAAAGATGAACAATTCATTTTATTCTGTGTAGACTGTGAATTAAAGGGGACTAAGTGGAGATATCATTGATCCAGTACAAGTGAAGTGACATTTGACATTTCCTTCTGATTTTCCCATCACTTTTCTGGGTTTCTTCCCACCTCCCTGGTGCCACATTCTTAGTCTCCTGAGTATTCACCCTGTTCTAATTCTCTGTCTATTATTATTTTTTCTTCCTTGCTCTACTCTTTCTACTCATTTCTAAGATTTAAAATGATAGAAACAAAAATTTAAAATTATATACATGCTAAAGATTCACTATTTTGTATAATTACACTTGGATTCACCTCGCTACAAATTATTCATGTATACAACTGTCTCACGAACATATCCAGTTGCAAATTTCCATAGATGTCATAATCTTTCATGGTACTTCTCCAACCTTGGGGTGCTCTTATTCTTTCGGTAACAACAACTGCCATCCAACAAGCAGAAAACAAAAAGGTATCTTTATTTCTCCCAGTTCTTGGTTGTTCATATCCAATAAATCAGCAA
The DNA here is from genome assembly GCF_018350215.1 of Panthera leo. NCBI lineage: Eukaryota > Metazoa > Chordata > Mammalia > Carnivora > Felidae > Panthera > Panthera leo. The sequence goes on from NC_056681.1 coordinate 92,124,601, forward strand.
TCCTTTCTCTAAAATATATCTTCAATCTGTCCATGTTTCTCTACATTCTCTAATGTAAGTCCCTCTTATATTTGTCCTGTAGGGATTCAATAGCTTCATACCTATGCTTCCCCTATGACACCCCTGTAATACACTTTACACAATATTGCTAAGTGCTCTTACACAATACTATTTATCATTTTATAACCCTATGTAAAACTTTTCAACAGCTTCTCACTGCACCAAAGGTAAAACCCAGGCTCTCTACACTAGCTTAAGAAGCTTACATGTTCTGGTTTATTGTGTCTGTTTCATCCACATAGGCCTCCTTTCTGATTCTTGAACAACTAAGTTCTTTATTGTCTTAGGACTTTGGGATATGTTGTTTCCTCTACTCTGTGCGCTCATCCTTTGATGTTTCTCATGGCTGACTTCTTCTCACACTTCAGGTCTCAATTAAAAACATCATCTTTTGGAGAGGGCATTTCTTTGTTAAGGTTGGCATCTCTCATGCCATACACACAGTTTTTCTCTATCATATTTTTCCGCTTTTCCCCTGCAAGACATTTATGCAAGTCTGCAATTATCTTAATTATTAATTTATATATAATCTGTTTCTCCTGATATAAACTTCATGAGCAAAGAAACTCCTCTGTTCTATATACAGGGGTATAAAACAGACCTTGACAAAGGAGCTGCCCCATAAATACTTGTTGAATGAATTAGGAAGCCACCAATTTCCATTTTAGAAGGAATCGTGCCAACAAAACTTCTGCAGATACAATAACAGCTAGAAACGCGAAGCTAAATATGAAAACTACAGAAGTGGCTTTGTACTTGTTTTATTTACTTCAATATGAATTACTTTGTGCTTAAAATGCCAGGCAAAACATTTACTAACTAATGCTGAGAGCTGCAGCTAAGTGGAAGAATATTGAAGGACCTACTATTGGGTGTCTTGAGGCTTAAAAGAAGAGGTTCAAGATGCATCTTGTAGAAGTCACTTGCCAAATGTTAAACTGCAAAATTCTTTAAAGGGGAAGGTCCCGGGGCGCCTGGGTGGCTCAGTCGGTTGAGCGTCCGACTTCAGCTCAGGTCTCGATCTCACGGCCCGTGAGTTCGAGCCCCGCGTCGGGCTCTGGGCTGATGGCTCAGAGCCTGGAGCCTGCTTCTGATTCTGTGTCTCCCTCTCTCTCTGCCCCTCCCCCGTTCATGCTCTGTATCTCTCTGTCCCAAAAATAAATAAACGTTAAAAAAAATTTTTTTAAATAAATAAATAAATAAATAAATAAATAAATAAATAAAATAAAGGGGAAGGTCCCATACTTAACCTAAAGGGGTCCAAGTACCTGTAAGTTTTATTTACATTCCGGATGCAAATGAAGCACCTATTATTCAAAACTTCTTGTGTTTGTATCCTATTAAGTATCTTCTATGCCCAAATATTTTGGAAATCGTTATAGCCATGTGCCTGTCTTCTATGGTTGCTGAGGGGATATTCTGTGTGGAGGTTAAACCACACAGAAGGGACCAGAGACTCCTTGGAGACAGGCTGCCCACAGAACCATCTCCACCAGCAGGCTAGACCCCTCTGACACTTTGACACTGTGTGGGTGAGGACATCTCTCTTCTCTTTCTGGGTCAGGCCGGGTATTGGAAGGGCCTAGGTGTAGACTGGCTTTACTACTGGCTTGATTTAAAAATGGTGGCAATAACCACATGCCTTGTTTCAAACATTGTATGCATAAGCTGTTGTCTCTGTTTAAACACAATTCTGAGATCAAGGCTATTTGTGTGTCCTTGCTCACATTGTGGTGTCCCTTTGGTGGCTGCCAAAAATCACATATTGAATATTTGTCAAACTGCATTAAAATTGGGTATTTTTATGATAAGCAGACTCTAGCTCTGATAACACATGAAAAGTTTCTTGCAGTAGAAAAATTTTAACTCTTCTTTTTTCTCATTTAAAAACATGTTTATTGATAATACCAATTGTATATAAAAGTGGAGAAATATAATGAAGTCTTCTCTATTCATTTCCTAGGTTAAAGGATACTCACTCTTATTTCATTTGTACCCTGACCAACATCCCTCCTCTTTACAAATAATTTTGAAGCAAATGCTAAATACCATTGTATTTCATCAGTAAACATTTCAGCAGTATATCTTAAAGGTAAGCCTTATTTTTTTAAAAAATCACAATACTATTGATCCACCTAAATATATTAACATTAATTTCTTATGTCAGGAAGTGTTAATTATGGTTTTAACATGGTTTTAAATATAAGGAGGAGATTCTATCTGATGCAGAGCTCACAGAAATTTAGAAACAAAGATTTTCTTCCTCAGTGACCTTCTAAGCTTTATGTCTCTGTGTCAACAGAGGGATAATAAATACTCACACTTATAATAATAAAAACTCAACCTTTTGTTATATAGTTGTGACTCCTCATTTCATGAAAAAAAGGTTTATTTCCCAACTGTGTGGAAACATTTTTAACCCTGTTAGTTCTTGGAAAACAGTGGTTACCAATAGCTATTGAGTTTAATTGGATGAAACCATAGACGGTCACAAAAGTCCATGGGAATATGGAGTCCATGGAAGGAAGATATATACAAATTCATATGTTGTCAGTATGTCAGTAACTGGGTAAACGTCTTGAAACAAAACAACACCCAGTTAAGCATTGTGAAGTGTCAGAGGATAAAGTAATAACGATGATATTCCAAAGTAGCAAGAGGAAAAAACACCCACAGAGACCATAATTTTTGTTTCTTTTAAATACCATCAAGAATCTAGAAAAGTGCTTGCGTCCGACTTCGGCTCAGGTCGTGATCTCGCGGTCTGTGAGTTCAAGCCCCGCATCGGGCTCTGTGCTGGCAGCTCAGAGCCTGGAGCCTGCTTTCGATTCTGTGTCTCCCTCTCTCTCTGCCCCTCCCCTGCTCATGCTGTCTCTCTCTGTCAAAAATAAATAAACATTAAAAAAAATTTAAAAAAAAAAAAAAGAAAAGTGCTTGCCACACAGTGACTATTTAGTGATGTTTTTAATAGACTGACAAATTGAAAATATTTTTAAGGGGGCAGAAAATATGTGGGAAGTCACAAAACATTGACATTAAAGGCATGAGTCAATAATGCCTTGAGAACTGTTTTTTTAAAAAGTAAGAGGAATTTAAGTGAACTTTTTTTTACTATTGTTTTCAGTGTATGTTTCTCTGCTTTTAATATATAAAAATATTAGTATAGCTAACACCACAATCAGAATAGTTACATCACCCCAGAAGAACTCCTTCAAGGTATCCCTCCACACTTACACCCTTCTCTGTCTCTAACCACTGATCTACATTCTCAAATTGTAATTTTGTATTTTTGAGAATGATGTATAAAAGGAATCATACAGTATGTAACTTTTTGGGACTGCCATCTTATACTCAGGTCAATGCATCTGAGATTCAAGTTGTTGTGTGCATTAGTAGCTTTTTATCACTGAGTAGTATTTCAGTAGAGATATCCTTTATCAGGTTGAGAAATTTGCCTTCCATTCCATTTGCTCAGAGTTTTAATCATGAATGATGTTGAATTTCATCAAATTCTTTTTCTGTACCACTGGATATGATGATGTAGTTTTTCTTTAAACTGGCAATATAGTGGATTGATTAATTTTCATATATTCAACCAGCCTTGCATTACTCAGATAAGATTCTCTTAGTTATGGTATATTATTCTTTTTCTGCACTGCTAGATTTGATTTTCAAATAGTTTCTTGGAAATTTTTGTGCCTAGATCCATGAGAAATAATAGTGTGTAGTTTTGTGGTATAAAAAAACACATATTTGTGTTTATGCAGAATTGGGACTTTCTGAATAAATTTTGCTGAAAACTTGGATTCTGGGCTAAAAGCAAGTCTTAGGAAGTTAATTTTTAATTATATAGAGAGTGAGAGCACCAGGGAGATTTACCTAACTCTGGAGGTAAATGTTTGCATTTTGAGGGAAAATGTCTCTATGAGAAACAAAGAGACAAAGTCTCTATGTTGTAAAATCTGAAGACCCCAGGGCTTTTCTGGCCCTGAAAGAAATGTATTAATGTGTTGTGTGTATCAGTAGTTCATTCTTTTTTAGGCTAAGTATTTTTACTTATCTTACAATTTGTTTATCCTTTCACCAGCTGAAGGTTACATGAGTTATTTCCTGTCTGGAATTATATGAATAAGTCTTTCTTCTTAATAGTTGGTTACTTAATCTGCCTTTTGTTGAAATGTGACTCATCTTATTTCATCCTTACATATGGTCATTCTGCACATTTCTTGAGAGGATTCATTGCTTTCGTTCTGGGATAGTTTTCCCCACTGTGATGACCTTGATTAAGATGTAACCATCTTCTCATCCTTTTTCCAGCTCAAGTTCCACATTACATTCTTTTTTCTGGTGTTCTTTTTCTACTCTTGAAACTTCTAAGGTCTCTTGATCCCTTTCTCTCATTTGTTTAAAATGCATGCCCTTTCATGAACTCTGGGCTAAATGGGATACACTCAGGTCACTTTGCCTAGATACATGATGCAGTGATGCTTGGACTGTGAGGTCCCTTGCTGGATGCTTCCAGAACTACACTCTAAGATGCATGTCATAGGTATGGGATTTCCCAAGGTCCCCTGGGTTACACTGCTTCTTCCTTCCTCAAATTTTTTTTTTTTTATTTTTAAAAAAATTTTTTTTTTTTTTTTTTAACATTTTTATTTACTTTTGAGACAGAGAGAGACAGAGCATGAACGGGGAAGGGTCAGAGAGAGGGAGACACAGAATCCGAAACAGGCTCCAGGCTCTGAGCTGTCAGCACAGAGCCCGACGCGGGGCTCGAACTCACGGACCGCGAGATCATAACCTGAGCCGAAGTCGGCCGCTTAACCGACTGAGCCACCCAGGCGCCCCTTCCTTCCTCAAATTTTTAAGTGGGAATAAGATATAGGGTTTGCACTTTCTGATATCTTCATTAACGTCTACAGTGACTTGCCCTTCACACACTATGCTTTAGTTTATATTGGAAACTATACATGGCCTATTTATCTACATTTTGATTAAATTACAAGAAAGAGACAAAGTCTGTCTTGCATTGGACCTGAGATTTTGGAACTTTAAAGCTATGTATATGCATGGTGATTGTCCACCATGAGGTAAAGTCAAATTCATATCCCTAACATTAAATGGGGTAGATCTTAAAATTAAATATATGAAAACATGCAATACTTTGTACATTATCCTGTCACAATGATGGATATCACAACTTGTGATAATATGTCTAAGATGTAATAACTACATATTCAAAATGTTTCTATATGGATAGGTCCATTTAAACCGTACAGTAATCCTATAAGGTTGGACTAAATATTTAATGAAATATTAAATATGAATATTTTCATTGCTCTTTTACAAATCAGGGAATGGAGTTTGTGAATGGTGGTGCCTGGGCTCAGACACTGACATCTTGCTCCGGAGCCTGGGCTCATGGTCATTATCCATTAAGCTGTGCCATCTTTGTAGATGGAACCATACCTGCATACAGATATCTCTTTGTGCTTCAAATCCACATTACCCATATTTAGACATATTAGTGAAGATGTGGATTGTGGGTAGTGATTGGCTTCTCTTCTTCTCTACAACCTCAGAAAGAATACTCTTTTTTTTTTAAAGAATGATTCTTCTACTTGATAATGTCTGGTGAATATCAGCAAATTTGGGGGGAAATGAGTGTTTGGCAGAAGATAACTGTTTGACTAGAAACTTTCTTTCCTTACTTTTGGTTTTATTTTATTTATTTTTTTTTGTCATGAATACTTTTGTCCTGACCTAAAAATACCCACTTATCAAGACCTTATAATTTGTACAGTGTTGAGGTACTTGTTACTTGTGCCACGAGAACAATTGGGAATGCATGATTTTATTGATATTCAGGGCCTACTTCAAAGCATGAAGGAAAAGAGGAAATGGGAAATGCCCATCAGATGTGAAAAGATCCACACCAGCATGTTAATAAGAAAGAGTGTGAGAGGCTGCAAAAGAGAAGGAAAAGCAGTTTTTGAACTTTCAGAGACTCAATCTCACTGAAAGCAGAAAAGCATCTGTGCAACCAAGTAACCAACCAACCATAGTGATGGCACTATGTCTATCCTATTGTCAATGATGTAAAAACATTATTTATATCTAGTTTGGGTGGTATTTTAAAATATTTTTTACTAAAAGCAAAAATACAACAGATCCCATCAACTTCTAATCAAAATCTGTGATTACCTAAATTATCTCCATCTTTTCCCATTCTTCCTTCATGTAATTCTGTAGCATTACTGTCTCCTGAGCTGGGAGGGAGAACACACTGTAAGGTACATGGCCCAGGCTTAAACTAGTTAGAATATTGTGTTCTCTCTGGTTTCACCTTGGACAAGTACCCTGGTCAGAGGCAAGAGATTCAATGGGACTGGTTCTGGTGATTCATGACAAATCTGTCTGAAATAACTCAAGAATTAAAGGTGAAATCTATTACATTAACAGATAATTTATAAATAATGATAGTGAACTATTATATATCAATAGTTATGGGAAATATCATGTGTGGGAAATAGGGAGATGTTGACCAGAGGGTATAGAGTTGGAGTTATATAGGATGAATAAGTCTAGAGGCCTAATGTATAGTATGATGACTATAATTAACAATATTGTGTTAAAAACTGAAAATTTTCTAAAAGAATAGATTTCAGGGGCTTCTACTACACACACCAAAAAGGGTAAATACATGAAGAGATAGATATGCTAATTAGCTTGACCGTAGTAATGATTTCCCTATGTATATGTGCATCAAATTGTCATGTTGTATACTTTAAATATGTATAATTTTTATTTTATTTAAAAATTTTTAAACTTTGATTTTAAGTAGGCTCCATATCCAGCATGGCTCGAGAACTCACCACCTTGAATGGTGGTGAGTCACATGCTCTACTAACTGAGCCAGCCAGACACCCCTACAATGTTATTTATTTATTTATTTACTCATTTATTTATTTACTTATTTATTGTTTTATTGTCTTATTGTCTTATTGTTTTATGTTTTATGTTTTATTTTTTAAATTTTAATTTTATTTTTTAAATTTACATCCAAACTAGTTAGCATATGGGGATTATATAGCATACAGTACAACAGTGATTTCAGGAGTAGATTCCTTAATGCTCATTACCCATTTATCCCATCCCCCCCCACAACCCCTCCAGTAACCCTCTGTTCTCCATATTTAAGAGTCTCTTCTGTTTAGTTCCCCTCCCTGTTTTTATATTATTTTTGCTTCCCTTCCCTTATGTTCATCTGTTCTGTGTCTCATATGAGTGAGTCCTCAAATGAGCGAAGTCATATAAGGTTTGTCTTTCTCTGACTGGCTAATTTCACTTAGCGTAATACCCTCTAGTTTCATCCACATAGTTGCAAATGGCAAGATTTCATTCTTTTTGACTGCCGAGTAATACTCCATTGTGTGTGTGTGTGTGTGTGTGTGTGTGTGTGTGTGTGTATAAATATATATATATATACCACATCTTCTTTATCCATTCATCCATCGATGGACATTTGGGCTCTTTCCGTACTTTGGCTGTTGTTGATAGTGCTGCTATAAACATTGGGGTGCATGTGCCCCTTAGAACAGCATACCTGTATCCCTTGGATAAATGCCTAGTAGTGCAGTTGCTGGGTCCTACGGTAGTTCTATTTTTAGGTTTTTTATTTAAATTTTTTTTAATGTTTATTTATTTTTTGAGAGAAAGAGGGACAGAGTGTGAGCAGTGGAGGGGCAGAGAGAGAAAGGGAGACACAGAATCCGAAGCAGGCTCCAGGTGCTGAGCTGTCAGCACAGAGCCTGATGTGGGGCTCGAACTCACAAGCTGTGAGATCAAGACCTGAGGCAAAGTCAGACGCTTAACTGAATGAGCCACCCAGGCGCCCCCTATTTTTAGTTTTTTGAGGAACCTCCAAGCTATTTTCCAGAGTGGCTGCACCAGATTGCATTCCCACCAGCAATGCAAAAGAGATCCTCTTTCTCCGCATCCTTGCCAATATCTGTTGTTGCCTGAGCTGTTGATGTTAGCCATTCTGATAGGTCTGAGGTGGCATCTCATTGTGGTTTTGATTTGTATTTCATGTGTTGGTTGGCCATCTGGATGTCTTCTTTGGAGAAGTGTCTATTCATGTCTTTTGCCCATTTCTTCACTGGATTATTTGTTTTTTGGGTGTTGAGTTTGATAAGTTCTTTATAGAGTTTGGATACTAACCCTTTATCTGATTTGTCATTTGCAAATACCTTCTCTGACAATTCTGTCGGTTACCTTTTAGTTTTGCTGATTGTTTCCTTCACTGTGCAGAAGGTTTTTATTTTAATGAGGTCCCAATAGTTCATGTTTGATTTTGTTTCCCTTGCCTCCAGAGACGTGTTGAGTAAGAAGTTGCTGTGGCCAAGATCAAAGAGGTTTTTGCCTGCTTTCTTCTTGAGGATTTTGATGGCTTCCTGTTTTACATTCAGGTCTTTCATCCCTTTTGGGTTTATTTTTGTGTATGGTGTAAGAAAGTGGTTCAGGTTCATTCTTTTGCATGCCGCTGTCGTTTTCCCAGCACCACTTGCTGAAGAGACTGTCTTTATTCCTTTGGATATTCTTTCCTGCTTTGTCAAAGATTAGTTGGCCATACGTTTGTGGGTCCATTTCTGGGTTCTCTATACTGTTCTATTGATCTGAGTGTCTACCATACTGTCTTGATAATTACAGCTTTGTAGTATACCTTTAGTCTGGGATTGTGATGCTTCCTTCTTTGGTTTTCTTTTTCAAGATTGCCTTGGCTATTCGGGGTCTTTTCTGGTTCCATACAAATTTTGGCATTATTTGTTCTAGCCTTGTGAAGAATGCTGGTATTACTTTGATAGGTATTGCATTGACTATGTAGATTGCTTTGGGTAATATTGACGTTATAACAATATTTATTCTTCCCATCCAGGAGCATGGAATCTTTTTCCATCTTTTTGTGTCTTCTTCAATTTCTTCCATGAGCTTTCTATAGTCTTCAGTGTATAGATTTTTCATCTCTTTGGTTAGATCTATTCTTAGGTATTTTATGGGGTTTGGTGCAATTGTAAATGGGATCAATTCCTTGATTTCTCTTTCTGTGCATCATTGTTGGTGTATAGGAATGCAACTGATTTCTGAGTGTTGATTTTATATCCTACCACTTTGCTGAATTCATGAATCAATTCTAGCAGTTATTGGTGGAATCTTTTGGGTTTTCCATATAGAGTATCATGTCTCTGCAAAGAGTGAAAGTTTGACCTTCTCCTGGCAGATTTGGATGCCTTTTATTTCTTTGTGTTGTCTGATTGCAGAGGCTACGACTTCCAATACTATGTTGAATAACAGTGGCGAGAGTGGACATCCCTGTCTTGTTCCTGACCTTAGGGGGAAAGCTCTCAGTTTTTCCCCATTGAGGATGATATTAGTTTTGGATCTTTCATATATGGCTTTTGTGATCTTGAGGTATGATCCTTCTATCCCTACTTTATTGTGGGTTTTGATCAAGAAAGGATGCTGTATTTTGTCAAATGCCTTCTCTGCATCTATTGAGAGGATCATATGGTTCTTGTCCTTTCTTTTATTGATGTGATGAATCACGTGAATTGTTTTGCAGATATTGAGCCAGCCCTGCATCCCAGGTAGAAATCCTGCTTGGTTGTGGTGAATAATTTTTTAATGTATTGTTGGATACAGTTGGTTAATATCTTTTTGAGGATTTTTGCATCTATGTTCATCAGGGAAATTGATCTATAGCTCTTTTTAGTGGGGTCTCTGTCTGGTTTTGGAATCAAGGTAATGCTGGCTTCATAGAAAGAGTTTGGAAGTTTTCCTTCCATTTCTATTTTTTGGAACAGCTTCAAGGGAATAGGTGTTAACTCTTCCTTGAATGTTTGGTAAAATTCCCCTGGAAAGCCATCTGGCCCTGGACTCTTGTTTATTGGCAGATTTTTGATTGCTAATTCGATTTCTTTACTGGTTATGGGTCTGTTCAAATTTTCTATTTCTTCCTGTTTCAGTTTTGGTAGTGTATATTCTTCTAGGAATTTGTCCATTTCTTCCAGATGGACCATTTTATTGGTGTATAATTGCTCATAATATTCTCTTATTATTGTTTTTATTTCTGCTGTGTTGGTTGTGACCTCTCCTCTTTCATTCTTGATTTTATTTATTTGGGTCCTTTCCTATTTCTTTTTGATGATACTGTCTAGTGGTTTATCAATTTTGTTAATTCTTTCAAAGACCCAGCTTCTGGTTTCATTGATCTGTTCTACTGGGTTTTTTTTGGTTTCAATAGCATTAATTTCTGTTCTAATCTTTGTTATTTCCTGTCTTCTTCTGGTTTTGGGTTTTATTTGCTGTTCTTTTTCCAGCTCTTTAAGGCATAAGGTTAGGTTGTGTATCTGAGATCTTTCTTCTTTCATTAGGAAGACCTGGATTGCTATATACTTTCCTCTTATGACCGCCTTTCCTGCGTGTCAGAGGTTTTGGGTTGTGGTGTTATCATTTTCATTGGCTTCTGTGAACTTTTTAATTTCCTCTTTAACTTCTTGTTTAGTAGGATTTTCTCTTTAGTAGGATGTTCTCTAGTCTCCAAGTATTTGTTACCTTTCTAAATTTTTTCTTGTGGTTGATTTCAAGTTTCATAGTGTTGTGGTGGAAATATGTACAGTATGATCTCAATCTTATTGTACTTTTTGAGGGCTGATTTGTGTCCTAGTATGTGGTCTATTCAGGAGAACATTCCATATGCCCTGGTGAAGAATGTATATTCCACTGCTTTAGGATGAAATGTTCTGAATACATCTGTTATGTCCATCTGGTCCAATGTGTCCATTCAAAGCCATTGTTTCCTTGTTGATATTCTGTTTCAATGATCTGTCCATTGCTGTGAGTGGGGTGTTGAAGTCTCCTACTGTTATGGTATTACTATCAATGAGTTTCTTTATGTTTGTTATTAATTGATTGATATATTTGGTTGCCTCGACATTTGGTGCATAAGTGTTTACAATTGTTAGGTCTTCTTGGTGGATAGACCCTTGATTATGATATAATGCCCTTCTGCATCTCTTGATACGGTCTTTATTTTAAAGTCTAGATTGTCTGATATAAGTATGGCTACTCTGGCTTTCTTTTGGTGACCATTAGCATGATCTATGGTTCTCCATCCCTTTATTTTCAATCTGAAGGTGTCTTTAGGTCTAAAGTGGGTCTCTTGTAAACAGCACATAGCTGGATCTTGTTTTCTTATCCATTCTGTTACCCTGTCTTTTGATTGGAGCATTGAGCCCATTGACTCATTGATTTAGAGTGAGTACTGAAAGATATGAATTTATTGTCATTCTGTTTCTTGTAGACTTGGAGTTTCTGGTGGTGTTCTCAGGTCCTTTCTAGTCTTTGTTGCTTTTGGTCTTTTTTTTTTTTTTTTTAATCTTTTCTCCCCTCAGAGAATCCCCCTTAAAATTTCTTTCAGGGCTGGTTTAGTTGTCACAAATTCCTTTAATTTTTGTTTGTCTGGGTAACTCTTTATCTCTCCTTCTATTTTGAATGACAGCCTTTCTAGATAAAGAATTCTTGGCTGCATATTTTTCTGATTCAGCACACCAAATATATCCTGCCACTCCTTTCTGGCCTGCCAGGTTTCTGTGGATTGGTCTGCTACAAGCCTGATCTGTCTTCCCTTGTAGGTTAAGGACTTTTTTTCCCTTGCTGCTTCCATGATTCTCTCCTTGCCTGAGTATGTTGTGAATTTAACTATGATATGCCTTGTTGATGGTTGGTTTTTGTTGATTCTAATGGGAGTCCTCTGTGCTTCCTGAATTTTGATGTCTGAGTCTTTCCCCAGGTTAGGAAAGTTTTATGTTGTGATTTGCTCACATAACCCTTCTACCACTATTTCTCTCTCTTCCTCTTCTGGGACCCCTATGATTCTGATGTTGTGCCTTTTTAATGAGTCACTGATTTCTCTAATTCTTGAATCGTGCTCTTTTGCTTTAATCTCCCTCTTTTTTTTTTATGCTTTATTATTCTTCATACGTTTGTCCTGTATCATTGATTCTTTGTTCTGCCTCACCCATCCTTGCCGCCGTGGACTCCATTTGAGATTGCAGCTCAGTTATAGCATTTTTTATTTCATCCTGTCTAGCTTTTACTTCTTTTATCTCTGTAGAAAGGGATTCTAGTCTATATTTGACTCCAGCTAGTATTGTTATTATCATGATTCTAAATTCTGGTTCAGACATTGCTAGTATGTGTGTTGGTTAAGTCCCTGGCTGTTGTTTCTTCCTGCTCTTTCTTTTGGGGTGATTTCCTTCATTTCATCATTTTGAAGAGAGAAAAGGAATTGAGGTAAAAAAAATTAAAATTAGAAAAATATTAAAATTAAAAAATTAAAAACTCACACGTATACACAAAAAATCGAATAAATGATGCTAGATCTTAGGTGTGTTTTGGTCTTGATGTTCAAAGGAGCTTGATAGATTATAGAAAAAAAAAGGAAAGAAAAAACAAAGGAAATCGTTTGGAAATTTGAAAAAATGAATACACTGAAGTCAACTAAAATGAAATGATGGAAGTAAAATAGAATTTGAGAAAATTTACACAAACATAGAAAGTATAGTAGAAAAAAATTAAAATATTTTTAATAAGAATTGAAAATAAAAATGAATTTTTCTCTTTCTGTATTCAAGAAAAAGAAAAGAAATGAAAAAGAGAAAAAAGAAAGAAGAAAAAAAGATAAGAAAGAAAATTGAATGGATGGCCTGGTGAACAGACTGAAATACTACTGAAATTACTTCGTTTTCCCCTAGAAGTCAAACTATGAAGCACTTTATAGTCCATAAACTAAGCAGGCGGAGAAACTTCTGTTCTTGAAGAGCAAAGTTGGCCCAGTGGGGGAAGGCTTAGTGTAACGGCTCTGTTCTCCACTATATGGCACTGCTTAGCTGACTGGGGTGGATTGTTGTGGAGCTTGTAGGTGCCTATGCGCATGCACGGGAGTGGTGAAAATGGCGTCACCCACCTACCCAGTCTCTAGTATCGGAACTCTGCTCTCCCCCATCAGCAATTGCACACCCGTCCTTTGTCTTCAGCTTCTGTCCACTCCCAGCTTTTACACAGCCTGTGACCAAGCTCCAGGCAGCACCTCCCTCCTGAGTTTTGTTTCAGATGCAGCTGTTTTTCCTGACCCCTTAGTTCTGAGGGACTGTGGCTTTGACTCGTTCTGTCCCTCTGCAGAGGGTCTCACCATGCAATGGCCGGGTGCCGGCCACACCCAGGAATGTTTGCTGGACCTGTGCTGCTGCTGATGCCCAGAGACTATAGCCAGGTGCCAGCCCACCCTGGAAAGGTTTGCAAAATAGTGTAGCAGCAGTGTTTCAGGGACTATGGAAAATCACAACACACATCTGGCACCAGGCTTCACCCTTAACAACCTTATTCTAGCACCAGCAAATGTGGTTGTTCTTCCGGGTCCACTGGGGCCGTGCCTTTGGGGGACCCACACAGCATCTACCAGGTGTCCTTCCATCAGGAGAACTGACTCCCCGTGTAGCCTGAAGAACTCCGGACTCCACTCTGCTCCTGGGGACTCGCCTTTCCCACCAGAGCACCACCAGGTATTGAGCTGTGGAGTTTCAGACTCTGTGCTCCCTCTGTTTATAGTCTTAATGGAATTTAAACCCTGTCCTTTCTCCTTTCTCCCTCTTTAGTTCAGTCCCTGTGGCTGTTTCCACTTTTCCACTTTCTCTCCAGCTGCTTTTGGGGGGTGCTTTTCCCAAATTCTCCCCCTGCCCACCCCCCATCTCCATCCTCTCTCCCCCCACCAAAGCAGCTCCCTGCCCTCCACGGCTTCTCTCTCCTCCAGTTCCCCTCTCTGAGCTGCACTGCGTACTTGCTGAATTCTGTGGTTTGGGATGTGCAAATTATTGTGTTAATCCTCAGATCAGTTTTCTAGGTGTGCAGGATGGTTTATTGTTGGTCTGGCTGTATTTCATGGATGTGAGACGCACAGAAAACTTCCATGTTGTTTTGCCATCTTGGTTCTTCCCCTATGTTTTGTTTTTTTTTTAATTTATTTATTTATTTTTAGAGAAAGTGAGAGAGAACTCAAGGGTACTTATGGGAGGTGGAACAGACGGAGAGGGAGAGACAGAGAATTCCAAGCAGGCTCTGCACTGGCAGCATGAGCCCGATGTGGGGCTCAAACCCACAAACCATGAGATCATGATCTGAGCCAAAATCAAGAGTTGGACGCTTAAATAACTGAGCCACCCAGGCACCCCACAATGTTTATTTTAAAAAAGGAAAGGGCTACATTCTGAATTAAGAGTAATGGAGAAGATACGCTGTGGTATTGAGTTAGAAATGGTTAAGGAGGGGGCTGCTTTAGCTAAGGTAGTCATTGAAAGTATCTCTGAAGAAGTGGTATTTGCTTGAGATTGAGTAGGGAGACAGCAATCATGTGAAGGTCTGAAGGTCTGTATCCACAGCGGGCATGGCAGCAAGGACAGAGGTGATGGTATCAAATAAACTCTTGATGCTAGAAAGGCCAGCAAGAATTTCAGTACAGCTGAAATATGGAGATTGAAGGAGTGAGGCAGACAACCTCCACAATGGGGGCTCCCGTGACAGTGGAAGCTGGCCTGGCACTCACCACTAAGCTGCCGTGTCCTTCTGCTGATCATAAACAATTTCACAGAACAGCAACGTCAACAGCTTTTTTTCTGTGACCATAAATGGAGAAAGACAGAAACACAACTACTCCATAATTATATCTAATCACACATAGTTAGAGATCCAGAACAAGAAAATGGTTTTGGAAGGACTCAATGCATTATGTTCGTGACAAAGCACAATCTGTGATTGCCTACCTGCCACTGGTGGGATTATGGATTTTTTGTTTATTGACTGTATACCCTATATATATTTTTTCTTCAATAAGCCTTGCGTAAAGAATGAGGAAAGTTGAAAAACCTATTTTCATTGTTTTCCCTTGATTTACTGTTTGTGTGTTGAAAAGATAGTCATATCTGCTCAGGTAGGCAAGGTCACTACTCATTAGCAATCTAGAACTATCTATGCAGTGAATTTATTCTATACAAAAACTTGATTTTTTGATACTCCATTTTTATGGAAAAGTGATGATGAGAAGGCTAAAATTAGTGAGTCATTCAATAGTGTAATTTTGAATTATTAAACTAATGCATTAGTTACAATGATTCTAAGTGAATTAGGTCTTCCAATGTCAAAAGAAATCATATTGGATTCCTGTGGCATAATATTCAGAAATTTCTCAAATTATTTAATGATTTGTCTAACCTTGAATTCCACAATGATAGACATAACTCCATGTAAGACTACATTTCTGGTGTCTGGATATTGTCAGTATCAAAGGGTATATGACAAAGACAATAGACAAAGGTAAGAGTGAATTGTTTTATTATTTTAAAAAAATCAGTTAGATTAATTTGATTCTGTCATAACATTACCCCTTGAGGTTGTGAACTGTGAGATGATTTAAAATTATAGCTGTTATCTAATGTCCCATAGCTCAATTTGTCTGTGCAGAATGAAAAATGAATGATACATGTGCCAGAGCAAAAAGGAATTATCAAGTTTGATGAAAGCCAGACAGAAATCATGTAATGTATTTGCTATACTGTGCTTTTACTCTTTTGTCTTTTATTTTATTTTCAGAGAAACTTGTTATCCTTTTTGCATGGTTTATTATTTCAGACATATTCATGACTGAATATGAAAAAGATTGGAATATTGTCCGGTGATGATCTTGTCTTTAGGGAAATTTAGCAGGTTTGATGCTATTTTGAGTATATATTCATATACAAGCTGAAAATCCATCAGTCCACCAATAAGTGCTTAAAATTCTACTATATGCCCACGTGGATATATGGAAATCTATGTTTGGACTTTGGTAGAATACAAGGTTTGTTGTCATTCCCAGTTCTTATATCCCTTGTCCATCTCTCACTAAACAGTATGAACGGTGATATACTGAGTTTCTCATCCTCTTTTGTAGCCACCGGTCATAATATGACACAGTTCTAGACAATGACATTTACCAGGAGTTTCTAGAAAATCTTTTTCTTCCTAGTTATATACACCCTCCATCCAGGTGTGGAAATAGAATGATGTCTGGGTCTGTGGTAGCCAGACATCATCCTATTGAAATCTCATATAAAGGGGCATACATGCGAAATAAAATCCATAAGGCATAGGATGATAGAGAGGAAAGAGAGTAAAAACCTAAACCCCTGAGAGCATTGCTGAGACACTGAGCCACTGACAGCACAGCTTACCCCCAGACTCTTTTATGTGACAATGGTAAACTCTTATTTAAGTCACAATTCATTGGTTTTTATTACTTAATCTAAATACTGTCTCAATTGGTATCCTTCCTTAACATTCATTTATTCAATAAATATTTGAGCATCTACTAAAAGCATGGCATTTTGCTTTTCCCTGTGTTTGGGGAAATCATTAATAGAACTTAGTCTTCATTTAAGGAGTGCTTAAGAGAGTGCACGTTAATATGAAACTTTTCTCTAAGGATATGTGGACACAAAGAGATCCTATTACAGAAAAGTTAAATGTACATTGAAACCTGCAAGCTGACAAGTACCCAGGTGGGCAGAGAGGGAGTGGGGAACATTCCAGATAGAGAATAGCACGTGTTCTAGCATGAAAGTCCAGAACAGGAGGGAGCTTACCAAATTTTCAAAGTTAAAGAAAAAGAAAAAGCAATGTTGTTAAATTAGACACAGATATAGTTTAGATGGCAAGATCGCATTCATTAAGTAATAGGAAGTCATTCAGATTTAGTCTCAATATAAATGACATGCAGAGTTAGAGGAGAATTATGGTTGTAACTGGTGTCCTAGATGGAGGTAAATACTTATATTTACCTTCCTTCCTTAATAAGAATCTCTCAAAATGAGAGAAAAAAAGGAAAAATTAATATGCATTAATATAAGTTGTGATAATAGGAGAGGTAGCATAACAACAGAATATTATAAAATAGGTATTACAATTCTATGCACCTAAGTCTAATGTATGTTAAGCTTTTGCTTAACTTATTCTTAATATCTTCATGAATTTTATAAATTTCCTCATGAGTTTTCATTCTAGTAGACTGGAGATGTGGAGAGGTAGGTTTAACCTGCCAGTTAATACTAGTCTGAATGTAACATAAACATAAAAAAGTGCACTAATCTTAAGTATACAACTCAAAAAAATTACAGCAAAATAAATATACTCATATAACCATGATGCAGGTAAAAAATAGAATAATTGCAACACTCCAGCAACATCCCTTATGCTAACTTCCAGTAACTAACCCCACACCCTTATATGCACCCTCTGGTTTTGAACTTGAAGGAAAGCATACAATTTTTTTACATTATTTTTAATATAGTAATAGCTAATTCATTTTTCTTGCTATATAATGTTCTAATTCTTATACTATAGCAATTTATTTATGCATCTTACAGTTGATGAGCACTCCAATTATTTCCACTAGTAGATTTCAGTTGTTTTTAGCAACTGGCTATTATAAACAAAGCTACTATTAATAATATTATATATGTGTATACTTTTGGGTCATTTTGCCAGGATTGCTTGGTTATAATGACTGAATGCCATCAACTTAGTAAAAACTACCAAACTATTTTCTAAAATGGTTTTACCAATTTAACCTCTCCAGGATGATTCGAGACTCTGGTAAATCCACGTCTTTGTCAATGTTAAATTGTCAATCTTTTCCATTTTAGCCATTGTGAGATGTGTTTAGTAATATCTCAATGTGGTTTTAATTTGTATTTAATTTGTATTTTCTTGATGACTAATGAGATTGAGCACCTTTTCATTTGACTCTTGTCCATTTCGATATATTCTTGTGTGGGACTCCTGTTCAAATATTTTGCTTATCTTCCTATGGGATTGTCCTATAAAGTTGTAGCTTTTTATTTCTTTTAATTAAAAAAAAATTTAATGTTTATTTTTGAAGGAGAGAGACACAGACTGTGAGTGGGGGAGGGGCAGACACACACACACACACACACACGCACACACACACACACACACACACACAGAATCTGAAGCAGGATCTAGGGCTGAACTGTCAGCACAGATCCTGAGGTGGGGCTCGAACTCACAAACCGGATCATGACCTGAGCCAAAGTCGGAGGCTCAACCAACTGAGCCACCCAGGCGCCCCCCCATATTATATATATTTTTTTAAAAAAGAGAGAGTGCACACGTGCATGA
Organism: Panthera leo; assembly: GCF_018350215.1. NCBI lineage: Eukaryota > Metazoa > Chordata > Mammalia > Carnivora > Felidae > Panthera > Panthera leo. Next base: position 92,142,949 of record NC_056681.1, read on the forward strand.
AAGCAGGGGAGGGACAGAGAGAGATGGAGACACAGAATCCAAAACAGGCTCCAGACTCTGAGCTGTCATCACAAAGCCCGCCTCGGGGCTTGAACTCACAAACCTTAGATTGTGACCTGGGCTGAAGTCAGACACATAACCAACTGAGCCACCCAGGAGCCTGTAGCTTTTTGTCTTTAGTATTCTGGATAATAGTCCACTTTTGGTTATACATATTATAGAGATTTTCTTCCATCCAATTTTTCTTCCAAAATTTCCTGACTATTCTTAAAATTTTGCATTTAAATATTATTATTAGTTTATTGTTTTATACAATGGTGAAGAAAAATTAATCAAATAGCAACAACAAGATCTTGCTGGAATTGTGATTAATATTTTATTAAGTAGAAATCAATTTGGAGATAAGTTTCATTTTTATAACATTAAATTGTCCAGTTCATAAATTACTATATCCTTCCATTTCTTTATGTGTTCTTTAATTTCTCTCAATAATGTTTTGTAATTCTTCACGTAGTGAATGTAAACATTTGAACATTTAAACATTAAAAAAAAAGATTTTTTAAATCTTTGATGCTACTTAAAATTGTATTAAGCTTTAAATTTTATATTCTAATTACTTGAATATAGTAATATTGTTAAAAATACTGTCTAATACTTTCTTCTAGATTTTTCTTTATTTTATATAGATTTTTATATAGATTACATGATTATATTACCTGCAAATAATGCTTTTTTAATATTTCTTTTTCAGTCCTTATACCATGAATTTCTTTTCTTACCTTTTTGCATTAAAAATCCATTTTAAAATAAAATGGTAAACGTTAATAAAATTAAAATTTCCAGTATATTAAATAGAAGTAGTGACAGCAAGCATCATTGTGTCTTTTCTCATTTCCTAATCAATATTTAATATTGTGTTTTATTTGTAGATAGTTTTCATCATTTTAAAGAGCTTCTCTTCTATCTTCAGTTTGTTAAAATTTTATTCTGAGTAAATTATTTCTGACAATTTTGTTTACAGTCATGTTTACTTTTATCAGATGATTTTTCTGAAGTAACTGATCTTTCTCCTTTATTCTGTGAATGTGATGAGGTGTGTTGATTGATATTATATTAAATTAGTCTTGGAATCAAACTATTTCTTTGTATATACTAGACTTGACTTGTAATGGGTTTTTGTTTCTATGGTTAATAGATTAATTGGTATTTAATTTTAATTTTTTGTTATACAACTGTCAGGTTTTATTATCAATACTATATTGAATTTATAAAAGAAATTAGCAAATATTTACTATTTTTTTGTTCACTGACAGAGTGGGAATTAATTTGGTATTGTATCTTTTTTTTTTTTAATGTTTATTTATTTTTGAAGGAGAGAGAGACAGTGTGAGTGAGGGGGGGCAGAGAGAGAGAGACAGAATTTGAAGCAGGCTTCAGGCTCTGAGCTGTCAGCACAGATCCTGAGGCAGGGCTCGAACTTACAAACCTGTTGCATCCACATGACTCCTGAAACAGAATGCTACAGGCACCAGTGACAGTCACAACAAAGTTTATTGCAATGGGAGGCAAGGCTGACCGATTGGGACTGACACTCTTGACCAGAGTGCGGCCTCGAACAGCCAGGGTACAGAGTTTTTATAGCTGACCACATCGTCTTATCATCACCTGGGAACAGAACAAGGAAATAGTTCCCAGATGCGGGTGGAAACAGTTCAGACATGCCCTTGCCCCAGTCCAATCAAACACTAATCCAGTTGATTTTCCTTAAACTTTTGTTCCCTTGACTGATAGGACAAGGCTGTTATCTCTTAACCTACAGTGTTAAAACAAAGCTGTTATTTCTCAAGGCTACAGGTTAGCCCTACACTACTATTTAACCCTTACAAACCGGATCATGACCTATGCTGAAGTTGGAGGCTCAACCGACTGAGCCACCCAGGCGCACCAACCCCCCCCCCCCCCAAGCCCCTGGCCCCCGTATAATACCTTTTTTTTTTTTAAAGAAAGAGTGCGCACGTGCATGCAAGTGGGGGAGGGGCAGGAGGAAAGGGAGAGAGGGTATCTTAAGCAGGCTCCATGCTCAGCGTGGAGCCCACATGGGAACCTTGGGCTCAAAGCAGGGCTTGATCTCAGGACCATGAAATCATGACCTGAGCTGAAATCAAGAGTCAATCGCTTAACCAACTGACCCACCCAGGCAACCCAGTATTTTATCTATCATGATGTGAAATTCAGTGAAGCCATATAAGCCTTGAATTTTCTTTTTGAGAAAATTTCTAAATATAGATGAAGTTTTTAAAGTGCATATATGTCCTAGACTTTGGGTCTGGAGTTCTTTCTTGTCCAGCAAGAAAGCTGCAGGCAGGATTAAAATGTGAGAGATGGCTAATGTCTGGAAGAAGACAAGAGCCCCGATTAAGGCTCCTTGCTCTGTTTTTATTAGGATCAGAAGGATTACAAACATGGTGATGGACGTGCACAAAGAGACAACGGAACTGTGAACATTAACTCATGGATGTGAGGGAAAGGGGGTTTTGAAGATAAGCGGAGTTAGGGGTTTGGGTTAATACAAAACAAAAATCCTGGCCCCTGGTGGAAGGTTGTTTACAGCAGACCTGAGGCACCACCTCTGTTTACCTAAACTGGCCTAGGGGAAAAGAAAGACAGAGCAGGCTACCTCAGGGTCAACAAGGCACCTTTTTTTTGCTAATTAGCTCCACTCTGGGCAACCTCTTCCCTCAGCAGTCTATAGCCCTATTTACCTGTTTACCTAATTTGCTCCTTTCCAGTGAAAGCAGCTTTCTGCTATTGTACTAAATTGAGGGGTGTATCCGCACTGAATACCTAATTTTGTTTACCTCATATACCTTTGTTCTATATTGTCTATATTGGGGCCTTTGCCCCACCCTCCCTATATCTATTTACCTTATCTTGTTTACCCCAACTTGGGTGTGAGCATCCTATGACTTTCTAATTCTTTATGCCCTGTTAAGGCATCAGTGCAGGCTCAGGGAATTCCTAACCTTATTCCCCACAGATATAGTCTTATACAGATTTTTAGTGTTTTATTTATTATATCAAAATTGGTTAAGTTGTGTCCGTTTAATTTAAAATTTTAGATTTACTGGCCTAATTTGTAATACCATTTTGTTTGATTTTTTAATATTTGTAGAATCTATAGTGATATCTCCATTTGTTTCTGATATTGGTTATTTGTGTTTTTTCTCTCTTTTTTTAAATGTTTATTTATTTATTTTGAGAGACAAAGAGAGAAAGAGAGAGAAAGAGAGAGGGAGTGTGTGTGTGTGCACACGCGTGTGTGCCAGCATGGGGAGAGGCAGAGAGAGAGGAGAGAGAGAAGGCGGCTCTGTACTGCTAGTGGAGAGCCCAACATGGAGCTTGATCCCACAAACAGTGAGATCATGACCTGAGCTGAAATTAAGAACTGGTAGCTCAACAAACCGAGCCACTCAGGCACCCCTCTCTCTTTTTTTTTTTCTTGATTGAACTTGACATGAGTTTTACATTGGAGTTTTTAAAGGACTACTATTTTTTCTTTGCTGACTTTTTCTCATACACAGTATATTCATTTTCATTTCCATTAAATTCTGCCCTGATTTTTATTATTTGTTTTCTTCTGCTGTGTTTGTATTTAATTTGATAACCTTCTTCTAAAGTTTTGAAATGGGCACTTATTTTTCAGTCTACCTTCTATTGAAATGTAACTTTTGAAATAAATCTTTATACGGATTTACATTTTCTTCTGAGCGTGACTTTAGCTGCATGTCACTCATTTCAATATGTAGGATTTCCCTTGATAAAGAGTCCAAAGTTTTTTCTAATTCTTCTTGGGATACTCAGTTTGCTATGATTTAACCTTAAAAGTATATTGCTCAAGTGTCCAAAATTGAAGATTTCCTTTTGATCTTTCTCTTATTCATTGCTAGTTGAATTCGACTCTATCTAGAGATCATACTCCAAACCATTTAAATTATCTGAAATATATTGAGAATTGCTATATGGGCCATCATTTAGTCACTTTTGGTAAATGTTCTATGCAAACTCGAATAGAGTGCTTGAATAGAGTGCTATTCTTCACGTTGGAAAGAGGATGGATAGATAGATAGATAGATAGATAGACATCTGCCAATCAATGAGGTTCAGTTTGTTAATATCTATAAGTAGTTCAAATCTATATATTTCCTAATTTTGTTGTCTTGTTCTATTTGTTACTGAGTAAAATTCTAAAATCTCCCACTGATATTGTGACTTTTTTCTGATTTCCCTTTTAATTATGTTGATTTTGTATTTGAAGCACCCTTCCCTTTTTATGATAATGCAGGTTCACAGAAGCATTCATGAAAGCTGAATAACACAAAATGATTTTAATAATCAATCATAAATGATGATTGTTCTGTGACTTTTAGACAATTTGGTCAAAACATTAAAACTCTTATTGTAAATTATAAATGTATAAGGGGATGGACATAAAAACAACATTCATGTTTCTGTAGTACAGTGTAACTTAAAACATTAAAAACATTGATTGATTAATTAAAGTTTTATATCTTTGTAAGAAAATGATTTAGGAGTACATTGAGATGTGAACACTGTTTTCCTTCTTCTTTTCACTGTATGTTTTGTGATATAGAATAAACCTCTTTTCTATGTCCTGGTGAATTATCATACTCCTTTCTAAGCTTAGATGAGTTTCTAACATTTTATCCTTTGCACTTTCAATATCTCTAAATATTTTTGAGGGTTCTCTTAATGGGAATTTTTGTTGCCAACGTCACTTCCTCTGGGATGTTTTCATTCTTTTCCATCATGACCATGTTTCCCATTTATATCAATACATTTGCATTCACCTAGTTCCTCTAGCAGAATATCTGCAATCAAACAGAGCACCGTCAACATTCCCATGGTCAGCTATTTTTTTTCTATAACTCCGTTTACATTCCATTCTTATATCACTTCCAGTCTTTATTACTTTATATTTCTTTGCTCTCCTTTTCCTTGTGGGTCAATTTCTTCCTTTAATTCTGTATTTTTGTAAAATGTCACTTGGGTTTATCACTTGGGGACAAGGAGGCAATACACTGAACACTTCGCTCTCTGTACACAAACTGAAAAACAGATGCACAATGACCAATCGCAGACAGACTTTCCAAGAAGTGATATGATTTGTCACTGATCATCATGTGCATTTGTTATTTAAGTAGTGATTTGTGGACTAAAGAGCTATAGAAGCAAAGTTTGTACTTTATGTAATTATTCACAGTTAATATGCCATGGTAACCGAAATTTGAACTGCAATGTTGGGAATATGGTGTTATTTAATTAAACTATGGTAACTGAAATTTGCGCATATGCAAGCCATGCAAAATGAGGATTGTTTCAATATGTTGTGGCCATGTTATTAGATACATTCAAATTCACTAATACTTAGAATAGTGAAATTCATGGAGATGGAAATTAGAATGGTGGTTGCCAGGGCCTGGCAGCAGGTGGGCAATGGAGGGTTATTATTTAATGGATGTGGAGTTTCAGTTTGGGAAGATGAAGAAGTTCTGGATGTGGATGGTAGTGATGGCTGCACAGTGTGAATGTTCTTAATGCCACAGAACTGTACACATAAAAATGGTTAAAATGGTAGATTTTATGTTAACTGCAATTGAAAGAATTTTTTAAAACATTTTAAGAAAGAAAAAAAAAGTTGAGAGAATTACCCAAATAACATCAACATTTTTCAAAATAAATTCTAGAAAAAGATTATGTGAACTGGGAAAAATAATTGAGGAAATGAGAAAATAAAATTTCCCGAAATTGAGAAAAGACTCTGAGGGCCACCAATGATGAATTTGTATATACATATCCAGACATGTCATGAAAATTTTTCAGAAGATAATACGTAGTATAAAAATAAAAAATATATATATTCCAAAGTTAGAAAGCCAATTATCTAGAAAGAAACAAGGTCAGAATGACATTGGACAGGAATTAGAAGTCAAGGGGCGAGGGGCACCTGGGTGGCTCAGTTGGTTAAATGTCTGACTTTGGCTCAGGTCACAATCTCATAGTTCATGGGTATGACCCTGGCATCAGGCTCTATGCTGACAGCTCAGATCCTGGAGCCTGCTTCAGAAATCTGCTTCAGATTTCTCTCTCTCTGTCTCTCAAAAAAAAAAAAAAAAAAAAAAAAAAGAATAAACAACACCACCAACAACAAAAATTAAAAAGAAGTCAAAGGGTGAAAGCCTTAAAATTGCAAGAGCCTCAAATTGCAAGAGCAAAATAAACACATTGTCAGACACTCAGAATTAACAGAAATGTTATCTCCCTTTATTCTTACTGGAAAAACAAAAATAAAAGGAACTATATAATTGTTAGCTCACAGCAAAACCAAACTAAAAAGGAATCCACTAAGGAAGAGGTCAGAAAATTCAAGAACAAGTAGGGTTAATCCAGGGAACAAGGAAAAGAACAAAAACAGCAAAAAATCTAAAGGAAAGAAATCCAAATCACAGTTGTGTAGATGGCTTATGAGGAAATGTCCATGTATAAATTGTTTAACAAATAATAGCATAATAAAACCTATAGATAAGAAAGGACAAGTGTATTCAAGTATATGTTTTTGGTGAAGAAACACATGACAGAAAGCTCACAGTCTAAATAGGAGACAAGGAAAATGTGATTTGGTTCTGAGAATTTATTTATTTATTTAAAGTATTTTTTTAATGTTTATTTATTTTTGAGAGAGAGACAGAGCATGAGTTGGGGAGGGGCAGAGAGAGAGGGATACACAGAATCTGAAGCAGGCTCCAGGCTCTGAGCTGTCAGCACAGAGCCCAATGCAGGGCTCAAGTTGTGAACCATGAGATCATGACCTGAACCAAAGTCAGACGCTAAATCAATTGAGCCACACAGGCACCCCAGTTCTGAGCATTTAAAGGATTGTATTTGGTCTTGATGCTTGGAATGTTCTCCTTTTAGTTCCAGAAAGCTGGTGACTTAAGATGATAATATCTTATCTATGAATTCATTCACACTTCCTGGTCTTGTGAAAATATTTTCATTATCATAAGTTTGAAAATATAGCCTAGTCGTTTTCAATTTTAAAATCAAGAAGAGCAGACAAAAATTATGGTTATAAACACACACACACACACACACACACACACACACACACACAAATATAAACTTGGCAAAAGAAAAAAATCAAATCTATTTGAGAGAGATTTTAAGAGTGAGAAAGAACAGGAAAAGTTATGGAGGGAAATCTAATACTGCCTTTCTTCATCATGCATAGTGGAAAATACAATAGTGTCTAAAGTTGTTGGATCAAGAAACAGAGATTTACATATATGTAAAATCAATTATATATACAGAGTGTGTGTGTATATATATATACACATAACACAATTTGAGAAGAATGAAAAGGAAAGGAGCTGGTGTAAATGATAGATTTCCCATCATTCATAACATGGTGTCAATGGATATCACTTATTTGTAAAAAACTAAGCTATATGGGAATAAACATATTATAAAAAAGTAAAAGTAAGCCTCAAAACAACAACAACAACAACAAACACTTTAAAGTGGTTTTTCTAAAGCATGTGAACAGAGTGAATTTGGGACATGTAGTATAATTTCATAACTTGATGTACCTATATTATACAAAATTATATTAGCACTTGAATACAGTTCATTCTGGTGTTTTAAAAGTAAAATTTAAAAATGGTCATGAATAAGAAAAAAAAGGCAGAAGTATGCATGAAAAAATTAGGTTCAAAAGATTATTATCGCTTGCAATAATTGCTTTTGACAATAGAAAACAACACTTATGCTCAAGGTGATATTTTCACTGAGAGAACTATTTGAAATACATTTATTCTGTTCTCATTAATTCTGCCTCCCAATTAACTTACAATTTTGTGTTCTAGAAAGGTAGAGAAGTCAAAAGAGAGAGGCTCTGTATTAGTTCTTTTCTCTTCGTTTTCTTCCCTTGGCACAGAAAGCAAAATAACCAAAAAAGAAAAAAAAAGAAAAAGTTAAATCTTCACATGGAGCAAAAAGTAGAATTTGGATTAATATTTAAAGGAGAAAAACATTTTTTGTTTAGACTTACAAAAGTTAATTCTCTTTTTATCAAATTCCTCTGTTCTCTGAAATGTTCCATTTATCCAAAGTAATATAGTTTAAGTATTCAGAGAAGCATTCTCATTATGCAAGATGCTATGATTTTTTAATGACTTCATGTTTTTACAGAAGTTTTAGGTTCACCAAAAAAGAAAAAAAAAATTGAGAGGAAGGTATAGAGATTTTTCACATACTCTTACCCTCACACATGCATATCCTCCCTTGTTATCAATATCACTCACCAGAATGGTACATGTTTTTACCAACAATGAACCTACATAGACACATCATAATTACCCAAAGTCCATAGTTTACCTAAGGACTCACTCTTGATATTGTACATATAATAGGTTTGGACAAATGTATAATGTTATATATCTACCTTTATCATACCATACAGAGTATTTTCACTGCCCAAAACCATACCTCTGTGTTCTGCATATTCATATCTCCCTCCCCCCAACCCACCATTGGCAACCACTGATCTTTTTATTGTGTTCATAATTTGCCTATTCCAGAATGTCATATAGTTGGAATCATAAGCAGTATGAAGGCTTTTCAGATTGGCTTCTTTCACTTAGTAATATGCATTTAAGCTTCCTCCACGTCTTCTTATGGCTTAGTAGCTCATTTCTTTTTAACATTGGATAATATTCCACAGTCTGAGCATACCACAGTTTATTCATCCATTCACCTACATTTGAAAGACATCTTAGTTGCTTCCAAGTTTGGGTAAATGAATAAAGCGTCTGTAAACATCCACATGTAAGTTTTTGTGGGAAAAGAAGTTTTCATCTCTTCTGGGTAAATACCAAAGAGTTTAATTACTAGATTGTAGGGTAAGAACATGTTTAGTTTTATAAGAAATTGCCAAACCCTCTTCCAAACTGGCTGTACTATTTTGCATTCCCCTAGTGAATGGGGGTTGATATTGACCACATCCTTGCCTGTATTTGGTGTTGTCCGTGTTCTGGATTTTGACTATTCTGTTAGGTGTGCAATAATATCTTACGGGTGTTTCAGTTTACATTTCCTTGATGGCAGCTGATGTGGGACTTCTTTTCATATGCTTATTTGCCATCTGTATTCCTTCTTTGATGACATATCTGTTAATGTTTTGGGCCCATTTTTTTTTTTTTTTCAACGTTTTTTATTTTTTTTTTTTTTTTATTTTTGGGACAGAGAGAGACAGAGCATGAACGGGGGAGGGGCAGAGAGAGAGGGAGACACAGAATCGGAAACAGGCTCCAGGCTCCGAGCCATCAGCCCAGAGCCTGACGCGGGGCTCGAACTCACGGACCGCGAGATCGTGACCTGGCTGAAGTCGGACGCTTAACCGACTGCGCCACCCAGGCGCCCCATGGGCCCATTTTTTAATTGAGTTTATTTTCTTGTTGAGTTTTAAGTTTCTTTGTGTATTTTGGATAACAGTTCTTTTATCAGAGGTGTCTTTTGTAAATATTTTGGCCCCTTCTGTAGCTTGTTTTTTAATTCTCCTGATATTGTCTTTCACAGAGAAGAAATTTTTAATTTTAATGAAGTCCAACTTATCAATTATTACTTTCATGCATCATGTCTTTGGTAATATTTCTAAAAAGGCATCATATACCCAAAGTCATTTGGGTTTTCTCCTATGTCATCTTCTAGAAGTTTTATAGTTTTGTGTTTTACATTTATGTCTATGATCCATTTTGAGTTAATTTTTGTGAAAGATGTAAGGTTCATCTTTAGAGTCATGGTTTTTGGTTTTGTTTTGTTTGTTTTTGTTTTGTTTTGTTTTGTTTTGTTTTGCATGAGGATATCCAGTTGTTCTGGCACCCTATCTTGAAGACTATCTTTGCTCCATTGTATTGCCTTTGTTCTTTTATCAAAGATTAGTTGGTTGTATTTATAGGTGTCTATTTCTGGGCTCTCTATAATGCTCATTGATCTATTTGTCTATTATTTTACCAATACCTCACTGTCTTGATTTCTGTAGCTTTATGGTAAGTCTTGAAATAGTGTCAATCTTTCAACTTTGTTCTTCTCCCTCAATATTGTCTTGGCTATTCTGGGTCTTTTGCCTCTCCACATAAACTTTAGAATCAGTTTCTCAATATTCACAAAATAACTTGCTGGAATTTTGCTTGGAATTGCATTGAATCTATAGATCAAATTTGGGAGATCTGATATCTTGTCAATATAGAGTCTTCCTATCTATGAACATGCAATATTTCTCCATTTCTTTAATTATTCTTTGATTTCATTCATTACAGTAATTTTTTATAGTTTTCCTCCTATAGATCTTGTATATATTTTGTTAGATTTAGACCTAAGTATTTCCCTTTTTTTTGGTGGTAAATTATATTGTGTTTTTAAATTTATAATTCCACTTGTTCAGTTTTGGTGTATAAGGAAGCAATTGATTGTTAAAATTTAGTTTTCATCCTGCAACCTTGCTATAATTGCTTATTAGTTCTAGTTCTGTTTTTTTTTTCTTTATCACTCCTTTTGGTTTTCTACATAGAGAAAAAATTCATCTGCAAACAGAGATAGTTTTGGGTTTTTTTTCCCAATCTGTTTACTTTTTTTACCTCAAAAATTTTTTTTTTACATTTATTTTATTTTTGAGAGTCAGAGAGAGACAGAGCACAAGTGGGGGAGGGGCAGAGACAGAAGGAGACAGAATCCAAAGCAGGCTCCAGGCTCCGAGCTGTCATCACAGAGCCCGACGTGGGGCTCAAACTGACAAACCATGAGATCAAGACCTGAGCCAAGTCGGAGGCTCAACCGACTGAGCCACCCAGGTGCCCCGAGACTGACAAGTTTTAAAGGCATGGTTTAAGCATATTTAACTTTCTTAGAACAAAGAAAAATAAAATTTTTCAAAAGGAAATCCCCTTCCTTTTTGAGATCAAAGACACCAGTAGCTTAAAAAAATTTTTTTAATGTTTATTTATTTTTGAGAGAGAGAGAGTGAGAGAGTGCACGTGGGCCCGCGCCAGCAGGGCAGGGGCAGAGACAGAGGGAGAAATAGAATCCGAAGCAGGCTCCAGGCTCTGAGCTATCAGCACAGAGCCCGACATGGGGGCTCGAACCCATGAACTGTGAGATCATGACCTGAGCTGAAGTTATAAGCTTAACTGACTGAGCCACCCAGGAACCCCACAATCTGTTTATTTTTTTATTTCTTCTTCTTGCCTTATTGAATTAGCAAGGATTTCCAGTCTGATGTTGAAAGGAGTGATGAGATAAGATTTCCTTGCCTTGTACATGATCTTAGTGGGAAGGTTTTGAGTTTCTCACCAGTAAGTATGTTAGCTTAGGTTGTAGATAATCTCTATCAAGTTGAGAACGTTCACATCTATTGCTAGTTTATTCAGGGTTTTTTGTTTTTTTTTTTTAATCAAGAATGGATGTGAGATTTTGTCAAATACTTTTTCTGCATCTATTGACATGAACTTATGACTTTTCTTTTTTAGTTTGTGATGTGATGGATATTTTTAGTTGTTTTTGAAATTTGAAGCAATCTTGCATGCAAGGGATGAGTCCTACTTTAATTCTTTTTATAATTTTTTGGATTAAGTGTGCCAATATTTTGTGGAGAGTTTCTGCATCCATGTTGATGAAATACTCATGATGCTAATGTGTGAACAAAGACATCTTTGTACTTGTTGCCTGCAGACACTCAGAAAGATCACTAGAGACATTCACACTGCAAACAAGGAAAATCTCTTTGATTGCCACTGCTTGACTTCATTCCATCTGAAGATGCTTCAAACCTGACATCCAGAGATTTTATCAGTTTAACCCAGAAACTGAATTTATAATTTGCTCAGATGATTAACCTTTGTTTTTCTTTTATTTACATAGAAATGCCTCTCATTAAATTACCGGATTGCTCACATCATACAGAGACCTAATTTAGATGAAAACTCACCTTTAACACTGTCTTTTGAAATAAAACATCCTCATATTCATCCTGTCCTAAGTACTTATGAGGATATGTGATTGTTAATACATTATGTTGTGCCTATGTAAATAACTTAAGAAAACCCATTGAAACCCATATGATTTATTTAACTGATTAAATCATGGCTCTGGGAATCTCTGCTCTAGGGAATTTTCTAAACCTTTATTACTGTTCTCCTTATAGTCCTCATATTAACATCTCTAGTGCCTTGTGTATTCTCAAAGGTTTTAAATGCCTGTTGGCACCCAGTCACATGCTAAATGATATCCATCAGGATCAGACAAATGGGTGAAATCAACAATAACCATACAAAAGATGAAGACGGTGACCACATGGCTCTCCAGACTGATGATTCAACTAATGAAAAACAGCAAATGTGCGATTCTTTAGCCTTGACTACGTCAAGGGTGGTAACAGAATCATGCCATAATGGTTGGTCATTCTCTCAGTCAGCAGACTGGGGGAATTGTTAAAATAAAAAAACAAATGGAGACTAGTTTTGAAAATTCCCTGAGCAGATAAAACCAGTGTAGTCATATAAGCTAAACTTTATTTAGCTTATTTTGCAAGGCTAACTTGACCTGGGTCATTTCTCATTTATGCCTCTGGAAATTCTAAGCAGAACTTGAAATATTTTCCAAGGTTGATATGAGGTGGTTACCAATGTGAGGTGGTGACCAATTCCCTATTTAAGAGAATTCTAATATCATATCTAATATCATGACCAATCATTGTGAAGAATAAACAGTTACTGCTGCTGCTGCTTTCTCATTATATAAGTTGCTTTATAACAACATACCCCTCAGCCTCATACCTTGTTTAACTAGTTTAAGTGATTTTGATATATGCAAAATAAATTTTTGACTGATTACCACTTCAGTGATTCATTGGTTTTACTTTTGCCATTGATTTTTGAACCTATTTCTGAATACCGTCCTCAGGAACAGTATTCCCTGAGCTTCCTGGATCTGTGGTTTGTGTCTGACATTAATTAGGGGAAATCCTCAGTCATTATTATTTCAAATATTTCTTCTGTTCTTTTCTCTTTCTCTCCTGAGATTCCTGTTACATGTGTGTTATACATATTGAGGTTGCTCCCAGTCCTTGAATACTCTGTTCTGGTTTTATTTATTTATTTTTTTTAGTCTTTGTTCTGTTTGCTTTTCAGTTCTCAAGAGTTCTATTGATATATCCTCTAACTCAGAGATTCTTTCCTCAACCATGTCTAGTCTATTAATAGGCCCATCAAATGTGTTCTTCATTTCTGTTACAGTGTTTTTGATCTCTAGCATTTCTTTTTGTTCTTTCTTAGGATTTCTGTCTCCGCTTGCATTGCCCTTCTGTTCTTGTTTCCTATTTTACCCATGATAGCCCTTAGCATATTAATCATAGTTGTTTTAAATTTCCCTTCTGATAAATACAACATAAACACAACATCCCATCTGCCATGTCTAGTTCTGATGCTTGCTCTGTCTCTTCAAATTGTGATTTTTGCCTTCTGATATGCCTTGTAATTTTTTTTTTCTTCGATAGCCAGACATGATGTACCAGGTAAAAAGAACTGCTATAAATGGGCTTTTAGTAATGTTGTGGTGAGATGTGGGAGGAGGGGAAGTGTTCTATAGTCCTATGATTAGGTAAGTTTATGCTTCTGGACTGTAAACTTCACAAGTGTTCTCAGATTTTGTTTTGTTTTTGTTTTTGTTTTTTTCTCTTAGGTGGGACAAGATGGCTAGGGATGGTTGGGGTTGTGTATTTCTCTTTCCCAGGTCACTTAGACTCCGATAATACCATCATAGCTTAGGCTCTGATTAACTAACTACTCTTCCTTGAGGACGGGACTTGAGAAGAATAGCTCTGGCATATTTCAGAGTGGTTCCTTTCCCCCTTCCCCTGCCAGAAGCGGGAGAGGATTTTGCTCATTCTATTTTTATGGCAACCTGGTCAAGTTTCTGGAGGTCAATCTCATAATATTGTGGAGTACCCTTCAATAACTGGGTCCCTCAGAGTTGTCTGTACTGAGCCTCTAGCCATTCTTTGGTTATAGATCTGGTTTCCTACCTGGGCTCTGGTTCTTGGAGGTTTCCATTTGTGAGTCTCTGCTCTGGGGAGCCACCCCAGCCTGTCCCGCTTGGTGGTCTGTCTCTTGTCCTGGGGGCAACAGTTGGCCCTGTTTCATCTGTTTTCTTATGGATCCTAGAAGAGGAGTTGATTTTTCAATTTTTTCAGTTTCTTATTTGTTGTTCAGACAGAGTGGAGGCTTCCAAGCTTCTTACATGTGGAACTAGAAAAAAAAGTAAACTACATAGTACTTTTTTAATATTAAAAGTATTCTAGTTACTGAGAATTCTTTGGGTAGGAGTTGGGTAGGGAAAACTGTGTTTTAACAGAATTATCTATTTTAAAGGCAACCTACATTGTTTTTCTGTTACATAATATGTATTATTATGGAATTATGTATTTAAGGAAGTAAAATACTAATCTCTTCACTTTCTTATAGAAATCATAGGAAAATATCATGTGTTGCCTGAGAAATGTAAGTGGAATGGCATTGCCATTGGTTTTTTACTGCTCAAAATGATTTTTATTTTATTCTTGCCTGGATCTCTTTACCTAAATTCATTACACCATTCTCAAAAAAATGCTTAAGGGGCGCCTGGGTGGCGCAGTCGGTTAAGCGTCCGACTTCAGCCAGGTCACGATCTCACGGTCCGTGAGTTCGAGCCCCGCGTCAGGCTCTGGGCTGATGGCTCGGAGCCTGGAGCCTGTTTCCGATTCTGTGTCTCCCTCTCTCTCTGCCCCTCCCCCGTTCATGCTCTGTCTCTCTCTGTCCCAAAAATAAATAAAAAACGTTGAAAAAAAAAAAATAAAAATAAAAAAAGAAAAAAAATGCTTAAAATTTCTAATTACACAATTTTATTTTGGATTTTATAATGCCATCTTTTTTTGGTAGCACATTCTGCATTTGCAATAAGCATAGTTTTTTTTTTTTAACTAATTTTTATAATAACTGCCATTTAGGCCATTAGTATATCCATCTGATGAGATAGCCATCTTACAGAAGTAAAAACAAGAATGCATACAATAGTGTAAAAGAATTTATTTAATCTACCTTCCCCCTCCCTCCATCCTTCTGAACTCATATCTAGTCTTTCCCTCTCTCTCTCCAGTCTTGTTACTATAGTTACTGTGGCCTTTTCGCTGTGTCCTGAATAGGCCAAGCAAAATATTCTGCATTGCTATTCCCTGCACTTTGGAACTCTGCCCCAGATACACAAGTCGCTCACTCCCCGTCCCTTCCTCATATCTCTTAGTCAGTGAGACTTTTTGATCACCTTCTTCACATTGGCCCTACCCAACAATACATATTCACCAGATCTTTCTACTCCTTTTCTTCCTTAACCTGCTGTAATTTTCTTCACAGCACTTAACTCCTGATATTATATATTTGTTTTACTGACTGTCACTTCCTTTCTATCCTCATGCTACCTTCATTGGTCTACTGCTTTGTGAAATGACTAAAATCCATATGAAGGAAGTTCCTCCGTTTACCCCTTTTCCTTCATCTATGATCCATTCCCCTTTCCCATTCCTTATCCCTTCTCTGTCTTTCCTAACTGATCGGATTACATCAGTGATCCCAAGCAAGGAGCATGAAAATAGGAACCAAAGGACATTTGGGTTACAACAGAAATAGTTTCCTGAACAAAAATCACAAGGACAAATAATTGACCTTCCCCTAGCCCATAAAAACACCATCCTGGTATTAATCTGGAAGTCATGTGCTCATTGTGAAGCTCCATAGACATCAGCTGAATGCACATTTAAATTCTATTTAACCTCTGTTGCAGTCATTGAAATAATTTTCTTTTGATAGCTCTGTATTTGTGCCTTAAACTGTTGGGCATAATAGGGGCTCAATAAATATTTGTTAAAGAAATATTTGTTTATATCTTTTCTAATTTGATGATAATATCCATATGGTTATAAGCAACGTTTTTAATGCTTATATTATGTTATTTCATTAACTTTTTCTTTCCTACAGCATAATTTTAATAGTTAAATATTTTTCCATTGGGGGCATATCACAATTTCTTCAGCCAGTTTCTCTTATTTAGACATTTTTACTATTATGAGCAATGCCCCAGTGAATGGCATGTAGCTGAAATTTTGCATAATGCCCTGCGTAATCACCTTCCTGAGGCAAAAACCTGTCTAGATACCATGTGCGTGCGTGTGTGTGTGTGTGTGTGTGTGTTCATACTATCTTCTAAAGCAGTTGAGTCTAGTAGGCCTTACATATAAGGTACAGTTTAGCTACTATGTTTTATTTAATATTTAAATGTGTGAAACTCCTATCACTATCTACTTCAAACATTATTAGTGGGAAAATGCGTTTTTGGTCAACTAAAACCTGATAACAGTTTTATAAATTCTTCTCTGCCATTAGACTGCTCCAATACCTACCCTATATGGTAAAAAATTGTAACAATAATTCCCCTCTTTAGCCTATAACCTACCCCATTTTTTAATCCATGTTTGTCTGTTTCTGTTAGTAAAAAGAAAACAAACTGAAAGAACAACCAAAAGCCCCACCACTTTTAGCTTATTTCTGCAATTAAAATGTTAATTGCTAAAAAAAAAAAAAAAAAAAAACACAACAAAAAACAAAACAGCAACAAAGAAAACATTTCTTTTAAAGAGTAATTTCTAGGAGTGTAATACTGCTTCAAAGAGTATCATTTGGATAAATGTTCACCACCTGACTTCTCAAATGACTGTCTTAGTTTATTTTTTTGCATGTACATATACGATGCTCATTTTCCCTCACTTTGATGACACTATTTATTATCCTTATTTTTAACATTTTTAATGGCATTTATTTTTTATTATAATTTTTATTTATTTGATCATTTTTGAGGTTCATTCATGCTGCTAGACATATGTCAGTCTTTCCTAAACTGTGTACTTAATTTCTATTTAGAGAATCCATCTTTTGTGTATTATATTAGTCTGTTCAGGAATCCATAACAAAATACCATACATGAGGTGGCTTAAACAACAGACACTTATCTTCTCACAATTCTTGAAGCTGGTAGCCTAAGATCAAGGTGCCAGCAGTGTTAGTTTCTGGGGAGGCTCCTATTCTAGGCTTACAGACTTATGCTCACTGTGCCTTCACATGACTTTTCCTCTGTGCATTCATGAAGAGAAAAATATCTAATGCGTCTTTCTCTTTTTATAAGAACACCCGTCCTATGGGATGAGAGTCTCATCTGTGTGTCCTCTTACAATCTTAGTTACCTCCTTAAAGGCCCTATCTCCAAACACAGTCACTTTGGGGCTTAGGGGTTCATCATATGGATTTGGGGGTATACAATTCAATCCATAGCACATATCTGTATTTTCTAATGGCAATTCTGTCCTTAATGTTTTAATTTCAATATTTAATCCACCTAAGAACTTTTTTATGTAATGTGTTTAGTTCACCAGCTAATTTTTTTGTCCCAATATCTATTATTGAACAACGCAGAATTTTTCCACTATTATAAAAGCCATCTAATCATTAAATTTTCTATCATTCCCATATGTATTCCTTATATTCCTTTTATTTAATTGATCTACTGATTCCTATAGAACCGATGTCTTGTTTCAATTATTATTGTAACATAGCTCTTAAAAGTCTTTCTCAGGGCGCCTGGGTGGCTAAGTCCATTAAGCATCTGACTCTTGATTTCAGCTCAGGTCATGATCTCACGGTTGTTGAGTTCAATCCCCACGTCTGGGCTCTGTGCTGACAGCATGGAGCCTGCTTGGGATTCTTTCTCTCTCCCTCTCTCTCTGCCTCTACCCCACTTGCTCTCTCTCCCTCAAAATAAATAAATAAACTTTATTTTTAAAAGATCTTTATCATTATTTTTTGAATTTTTTGACTTTCTTCTTTTTAATCCTTTACTGTTCCAGATGAACACTTGAATTTAATTAGATTTCTTCATCTCACTACAATTTAAAATAGATTTTTTTTAGAGAAGAGCAACATGTTCTTATCATAGAAATAAAGGAAAAATAAAGAAGAAATATTTCTACATCTATCTATGTAATCTAATTCTACATGTACCCACATATCTATGTATCTACCTATCTTCCCAAATTGGATTTTTATATAGGCTGAATCCTTTCCAAGAAATAACACTCCAGACCTAGGTGGTTTCACTGTTGAATTTTTCAAATATTTAAGGAAAATATGCAAAATATGCTTCACTGTTATACTATTTGTGTTTTTTTTGCAGCAAAAAAACTGGGGCATCCCATCTGACCACTTGTGATGGTTAGTCTTTTGTGTCAACTTGACTAAGCTATAGTCCCCAGTTTATTCAATCAACCACTAAACTTGGTGTTGCCATGAAGGTATTTTATGGGTGTGGTTAACATCTACAATCAATTGATTTGGAGGAAAGGAGATTATCCCTGATAACCTGGGTGGGTCTGTGTAATCAGACTGCTAGTTTTAAGAGGAGAAGTGAGATTTCTGAGGAAGAAGAAATTTTACCTATGGAGTATAGTTTCAGCTCCTGCTCAAGAGTTTCCAGTCTGTCCTTCCTGAAGTTCTGATGGCCATTCCTACAGATTTTGCACTTGCCTAGTCAGCCCCAGCAAGTATGTAGGCCAGTTACTTGCAACAAATCAGTCTCTTTGTATATATATTAAAATTTTTCAAATATTTTTTAAAAGCTGCTAAATCATAAATGTTAATTGATTTCCAAGAATCATGAGATATTTCAAAAAACTCACAAACTAAAAATAAGATGAAATAAGACAAAAACAAACATCACAGGAAGCAGAAACAAAATTCAGGAAATTGAAAAGTAATTTTAACGTGAACATTCATACCCTTTAATTGATATTCTCAGGGGATCAAAAGAATGTTGAACAATGTGACATGGTGATCCATAATAAGAAATATATATTTGGTCTTCTTCTCTTCTGGCACAGAAGTCCTAAAACCCTTGGAATTTTCTGTAATGAGAGTGATAAAAGTATCTTTTGTTATGTTAATAAAGTGACTTTTGGAAAGCATTTAAGGAGAGGGAATGGTTGACAGTGAAACCAACTGTGCAATTGGAAGGTTGGAACTTTCAATCCTACCCTGACCTCTGGGGAGGAGAGAGGTTAAAGACTTGGTTTAATTAGTGATGGTCAATCTTTATGTAATGAAGCCTACCTAAAAATCCAAAAAGATGGAACTTGGAGAGGTTCAGGGTTGGCGATGCTAGAAGAGTTGCAGGCCTAGGGAGGGCTCCCTTCCCATATGCCTTACCCTATTCCTCTCTTCCATCTGGCTCTTCTTGAATTATATTATTTTATTGAAAACCAGTAATCTAGTAACTAAAATGTCTCCCTGATCTATAGGCAGTCAATCAGAAGCCCAAGTGACCACTTGGGCTTGTAATTGGCATCTGAAGTTGGGAAGGGGGGGTCTTGTAGGACTGAGCTGATCTGTGGGATCTGATGTTATTTATGTAACCAGGGTGCAGGAGGGCAAGAGTCCTTGGGTCTGGGTGTCCTGTTACCAGTGAGAGAGTCTGCATTATGTGAATGGAGCTCTCTGTTCTTGGGTGCCCCATGAAAGATTTATGTGAGGATCCATGCTCAAATAAAGACAGCCAGAAAGAAAGTAGCAAGCACAAAGCAGTTTATTAAGGACACTCTCAACAAGGGAGAGTGGGCAGACCCAGAAGTAGCAACTACATGAGGATTAGAGGTGTCTTTTCTTTTTATTTTGCATAGGTTATGGGTGACAGCTATGTGGTCTCCTACTGAGGTTGTTTGCAATCATCTAAGGTTGGGAGGGGGAGTTTTGGGTCCTACAGTGTTTTCTGTTGGAACTCTCAGGGCCATCCTTCCTCTTGGAAAACCAATGTAAATACATCGTAATGAAGCTATAGATTATCCTGGGGCAGAGGTTGAAGAGTAGAGTGCATTTCTGCTCCTATGGCTCTTCATTTGTCAGTAGCAGAGTGCTGGAAGCCTTAAGTCCAGAATGTTGAGAGCCACAAAGTCAGACACTGTGCCCTCAGCTTATAATGTGTTACATATTTATCACCACCTTTGCCTCCAGCTCATGTCTAACTAGCTGCCTATTCTATCAATCCCAAACATACCAGCTTTTGTCACTTGCTGCTGAAGAAATCCAAAGGCAGAGAGACTAGTGGTGGTGAAACAGGAAAGGAATTTATTTCAGTGAGGCCAACACCAGAAAGACAGCTGACTAATGTCTCAAAGATTATCCCCAAAGTGCTGAAAATACTTCTAGGTCTATCTAAGGAAAATGTGGGACAAAGGTGTGTGGGTGCATGCAGGTGGGCAGTAAAGGTCAGGTTGATCATTGTCTCAGGGTCAATCACTCAGAGTCTTGCTAGTGTGAGGGCAATCCTTATCACTTGAGGGTGTAGTTCCACCATAGGATGGTTTCCTGTGAGATCTTTTGTCTGAGTTTAGGTAAGCTGACAAGAAGAACGTAATCAGTTTAGAAAGTACAGACTGAGATCAAAATGGAGGCAGCTGAAGTCCTCTTTCATTTCCAGTTAGTATCAGCATTGAGTTGAATGGTAGGACACCCAGTTGAGGTCAGAGAGTTGCTTGAATGTGCTGAGAAACCCTCCATGCTCCCCACACACATCAGAATTGGTGACTGAATTATTAAACAATAAGAACAAAGAAGAACTCTTAGAAATTAAAATATGATTGTAAAATAAATATTCAATATTTTGTTCAGAAGATAAAGTTGAAGGAAAATTTTAATACAATACAGCAAAAAAGGGGGGCAGGAAATATGAGAGAAAAAGAGATAAACTTGAAGTCAATCTGCAAGCTCTAACTTTACACTAATAAGTTGCAGAAAGAATTGGATAGAGGTAACACTGAAGAGGAAAATTACAAAAGCTAAAATACAAGAAATTTCATAGAGTTGAAGGACATAGTTTTAAGATTAAACACACTGAGTGTTTAAACTAATGAATGAAAAAGACAAACAGCTGGACACATCACTGTGAATATTAGAGATAAAAAAATAAATCTAAAAGAGAAAATAATTTTGAAAAAAATGAGGGGAAAATAAAGCGGTTTGCCACAAGAGATTAGAACCAGATAGGGATTATTGTTTTCTTATCAAGAATACAATGTACACTAGAAAAATTGGAATTGAGCCTTCAAATCTTAAGAGAAGGTTATTTCTGGGGCACCTGGGTGGCTCAGTCAGTTGAGTGGTTGAGCATCCTTCTTGGGCTCAGGTGGCGATCTCATGTTTCATGAGTATGAGCCCTGCATGGGCTTGCTGCTGTCAGCCTATCAGCGCAGAGCCTGCTTTGGATCCTCTGTCCCCCTCTTTCCCTGCCCCTCCCCCCTCAAAAAATAAATAAAACATTAAAAAAAAAGCTATTTCTACATACTAGGCCAATCCATTTTAAAGATATTCAAGCAGGCAAGAAGAGGAAAAAATACCTTCTAAATACTTCATAGCAAGTTTCTTAAGCCTGTGCTTTAGTGAAACAAAGGAGAAGAGTAAGCAAGAAGATAGATATGATTCAAGAAACATGGCACCCATCCTGGAGCACAAAGGACAGTCAGCCTGGAGAACACTCCACCCATATTAGGGAAGCTCTTTGAGTTTAGACCGTGTCAAGTACAATTCAAGCAGGGAGGAGATGAGTCTGGTAGTATCAAACCACATTCCAGAACAGCCACACACAGGAAGGAGGAGAAGTATATTTTGTTGCTTTTATTGTGCTAAGTTCTGTATATAATTGAGATCCCTGTCTTTTTCATTCCCATCCACCTCACTGCTTTCATATTCTGCCCTTTTCCATTAGCCTGAGGGATATCTTACTAGGGATTCTGCCCACTAATTTCTCAGAAAATCTTCTGGTTTCTTTACTTTTGTGGTCTTTATTATCCTCAGTCTGTCTTATGTTTCTTACAGAAAATCCTCAGCTTGGAGATGCCAGCTTTTCCTGGTTTCCAGTGTTGTTATAGACATTCTTCTCACCCATTTCCTTAGTAAATTTAATGAAAGATGGACAGGAGGGGTATTTAAACAAATGAACTTAAATCACCAACTTAAATAAGGAAATAAGTGTTGGGGAGACACTTAAAGTGACAAAATTAATTTATAAATGTGTGCTTTGATTGTTAATTTTCTTGAACTCTTACTCATGGATTAGTTGTCTTCTCATGACAATAAATAGATGTAAGTAGATGACAGAGAAAAAGGGTTCATCTGTTTTTACGATGACCTTAGTACTTTGAATAGAATGTTAACTGGTAGCTTTACACAGTGGTGCTGAAAAATACCTTCAGCTCATTCTTACTCAGAGAAGCTGCTGGTGCATCATGTATGTCATTTGTGTTAAAAATTTGTTCTCTTTTTTTCCAACCAAGTTCTTCATTCTTGATTTCCATTGGTTATTATAATTATTCTTATTTTGTTACAGTCAGACATGTAAAATACACTTCTTATTTTTAAAGAGAAAGCATACAAAACCAGATGGCAAGAACCAAAATCTAAGGGAAAAACTAGTTTAAATTAAGCACACATTCCAGTATAATGAACCATATAATTAATCTAAGAACAAAATGATAAAGTCCCTAGTCGTACATATATTCAACTGGTTCTTTGTCGATTTGGTTACTAACTCAACTGTTTCATTTAATACTCTGAGTTAATGAGGGATCTCATATTCTAACAAGATGAACATTACAGGATTTTTGCCTTAAGCCCAAGGTTCTCAGAAGTCTGCAAAGGAAGTACAAGTAATGATGAGAGAAATGTGTGTGTATGTGAGTGTGTAGTGAGACATGTGTGCATATATGTATACTATACATACACATATGTACATATACACAATGGCCATTTGTACTTTTATATAAAAGGCTACTACATAATGATTATAAAAATACTATTAAGGGCAAAAATTGACACATTATTCTGTTCTCAGAGTGACAAAAAACAACTTATATAATTGAGTAGATACAAAACAGTTAAGATAAGTGCTGAGTGCAAAAAAAGCTATTAGAGAAATATCAAACGATTGCCTGCAGAAAGGGTCTTATAAGTAGGGTTTTCATAGGTAGAGGTTATGGTTAGAATATTCTGTCTAGAAGGTATGGCAAGAGCAAAGGATAATGATACCTTCAGAGGATAATGAATGATAGTGAATGTAACAGCTTGCCTAGGTTTATGGAATAGTGAGATATAAAGCACAAATTTAAACCTAAACTAGGGTCATAGTTTTATTCATTTTAAATGTGAAATGATCAGGCAGTCATCTGAGAGTCACTGAAAGATTTTTAGCAGAGGAAGGTCACAATCAAAGCAGTACTTGAGGTCTCAAGGTGCCAGATAGAGTAGGCAAGAGACTGGTGATCGAGAAGTCATTGACAATATTACAATAGTCTAGCTAGTCACAAATGAGAGTTTAATTTGAAATATGTTGGCAGCTGGGAGTGGGGAGCAAGGATGTTTGTGGGAGACTGAAAAAGAAAAACTGACAAAAATTGATGATGTGTTTGTCAAGGGACATGAAGAAGAAAAAGGATCAGTGATATCACTAGGCTTCAACACTTGGTGAAGGGGAGAGTGGCAGATTACTAAGAAAATATAGAAACCAGAAATAGCAGCTGGATTTGCTCAGGATGCAAAAGGGAAAAGGAAGAGAGAAATGATGAATTGAAAAACTAAATTATTACATGTCATAATTTCAGGGAGATTTTACTCAAAATTATTCACTTTTCTACACTTATTTCTTGAATCCAGAAGTTGTACAAAATTACTCTACCATTGTTTCCAACACCTAAATATCGAGAAGAATGCTTATAAGTAAGAAATGAATCACAGTGTAATGATATTGACAGCTGTGTCTGTAGCCTGTTATTATTTGACTATGTTCTACAACTTCATTAGTTCAATTGAATACATATTCTGAAATGAAGTGATTTACTGCTTCAGCTGAATATATAGCAATATATTTGCATAAATTATACAAAATCCATTTATGCAACAGTGTACTGGAAATAGTATAATAGTGTCATTGTTAATTTATCTGTATTAGTGCCAGCAAAATGTATTCATGTGTCATGAATCATGGAGGAATCAGTTTAGCTTGAAAATAGTGTGGTTTATTCTTATTTTCTCTTTGGGATACAATTTGTTCCTAAACATCTTCTCACACATCCAGAAGATAACAAGGAGAATTCTGAATTGGTTTCAGAGGGAGAATCTGGTCTGCAACATTACATAAATAGATTGCTTTTCCACTTTGTAAAAGGGACAACTATGGCACATAGATAAGTGTATCACTACCGTCCATCTTTGTCACCTCCAATACATTCATGCGAAGCAAGAGGAAATCAATAAGCACAAGAACAAAATGGTGGGGCATGCTTTCCCTCTTAGAAAGAAATATTACTGGAATAATGCCCTATAATTTTGCTAATATATTTATGCAATAAGTATGTATATGATACATATCATTCTGTTTTGCCTAGTGTATTTTTGTAGCAAATGGAATGCATTAGTTTTTATTGTCTCATATATTTTATTTTCTAAAACATCAACCTAAATCAACAAGTTTGACATGTTTTTAAAACATGCCCCATTTATGAAATAATTCATTTGCAGCTCATTTGGAATTTCAGTATGTTTAAATTCATATTATGGGAAGATCATCAGGCTTATTATATATGCATAAATATCAGTATAAGCTAATACATTTTATTATAAAAGAATAAAGGACAAATAGTTTATTAATATTCTTTTGTTTCCTTGAAACAAGTCTATATACAGCACATAAAAATATCATTTATAAACTATTCAGGAAAAAATAACAGTTTAAAACAGCCATTCTATTCCCTAGAATCATCTGTATATTACCGCTCTGGTGTATAGTTCCTTTAAAATATAGCTCAGAAGATATTTTTAATTCCTACAACTATACAACTACAACTATATTTAATGTATTTCCTACAACTATATTTAATGTTTTGTTTCAGAAATTCCGAACAAGGTATAGACAATAGAGGGGATGGGGCCCCTGGGTGCCTCAGTCGATTAAGTGACTATCTTAGGCTCAGGTCATGATCTCACGGTTTGTGAGTTCAGACCCAGCGTAGGGCTCTCTGCTGACAACTCAGAGTCTGGAGCCTGCTTTGTATTCTGTCTCCCTCTCTCTGTGGCTACCCCCCCCCCAACTCATGCTATGTCTCTTTTTCTCTCTCGAAAATAAATAAACATTAAAAAGAATTTAAAAAAAGAAAAGAAAGGGGAATTAAACTTTCTTGAATACATGCAATGAAAGGTGCTAAATAGTTTATATGAAAGTTCATCTAATCCTTCCCAAAACTGGGAGGTAATTTTTTTTTTCATCATCATCTAATTGATGAAAAAAAATAAATAACTATGAGGACCAGAGTTGAGATTCAACTGCAGGTAAACTGCATTTTAATGAGAGTAGCATTTGCTTAATATGCTGAGCTCCTGTATTTACACTCATACCTTCTCTCACTCTTAATGCTCACAATACATTGAACAATGGTAACTCTCCAGTACCTATATACAATGGCACCAAAAATCCCTTACTCTCTATTCATATGAAAGTGTATATCTTAACCAGATTGTTCCTTTTCAAATACTACTTTTGCCAAAGATTATTTGTTAGGACACTGGATTCATTTTCCATTACCCATCTGTTCACATTGTTTTCATTCTGTAGTTAACTGGGCCCTGTGTCCACAAAAGTGACCAAGCATATATAGAGCTGTAACTCATTTAACGAATAGAATTCTAGGGGTGTGTGGATTGCTCAGTTGGCTACTCGTCTGACTTCACCTCAGGTCATGGTCTCACAGTTCATGATGAGTTCGAGCCCCTCATAGGGCTTTCTTTTGTCAGTGCAGAGCCTGCTTTCAGATCTTCTGTCTCCCTCTCTCTGCCCCTCCTGTGTGCTCTCCCTCTCTCAAAAATAAGTAAACACACACACACACACACACACACACACACAAATTCCTTTGGTATCTCAGAGATAAGGGGTATGCATAAATCTTTCTGTTTCTTGGTTTTTACAATGACAAGTTCTCATTTGCCCCTAGAAATTAGATAAACAATATGACTGAAGAAAAAAATCCTCTTGATTTACTACACAAAACTTAACATGCATGATATGAAAGATATCTCTTCCTAAGAGAGTATTTATTTGGAAAAATACCTGTGAGCAGAGGACCAATACCATAATTTTAAATAGGTTAAGAGGAAATACTTACAGGGAATTTGGTCTTTCCTATTGCATCCTGAATGCCTTCTGGCTGGATGGAGAGAGAAAAAATTCAATGTCTTTGCAGACAACTACTGTTATCATTAACACATATCAAGAATAACTCATAGGAAGAAAGTTGGGAGATAAAATAGTACATGCAGTATTATTAATATTTAATCTATGCTTTAGACAGCACATCACCATGGAAATGCTCAAAAATCATGGAATTCAGAAGGGAGGGCCTGAGTAGACATAGACATTTGTAGGCATCCTCATATAGTTGAACATGGAAGAATCAGACACTATGAAGTGAGAGAGAAGAGAAAAGTCAAAGTAAAATTTCTAATCTGATCATTTCAACTCCAGCTGCATATAAAATAAAGACTAATGTCCAAAACTTCTTGCATGACACACAGGGTCTCTCATATCTGCTTGTCTTCATCCTGATCTCGTGCTCTCTTCCTTCTTAAAAAATTGACATTCTAGTCAGAGAATTGTTCCTTGTTCTCTAAAGAGGAATATCTTTGTCTATGATATTCCCTTTACTTTTAGTAGCTATTTATTTATTTATTTTTATTTATTTTTTTTTTTAACATTTATTTACTGCTGAGAGACAGAGAGACACAAAGCATAAGCAGGGGCGGGGCAGAGAGAGGGGGAGACACAGAATCCGCAGCAGGCTCCAGGCTCTGAGCTGTCAGCACAGAGACCCACATGGGGCTCTAACTCACAAACTGCGAAATCATGACCTGAGCTGAAGTCAGACGCTTAACGGACTGAGCCACCCAGGCGCTGCAGTAGCTATTTATTTTTTATACTTGCAATCTTATCTTTCAAAATGCAGATCAAACACCATTCTTTCTGAAAATTCTTCTTGGACCCATCAGTTAAAAGTCATCTTTTCCACCTTTTGTCTTCATGTTTTATTTCTAACACTTGCATTGAAAAACACACCATATTGTAAACACTTACATACACACAATATTTCACACAATTAAAACATGAGCCTCTTCAGGGTTAACATTGTTCAAGGGCTTTATACATAACTAGCATGAGAGATGGCAATTAAAGGAACATGAATCAGTTCAACAGATGAGAACAATTTCCTTAGTTTATGTCACCATCGAACTATGATCTAGCTTTCCAGATTTGGGCAAGTCATTTCACCTCTTCGGATTGCAAGTAATCCAATTCTGAAATAGAAGGGTTGGTATAATTGTTATTTAATGCTCTTTAACATTAAAATTTCCATAATTCCAGTAATAGTTTTTCTCTTGGGTAATTAATCCACAGATAGACAGCAGTCATGTCATAACCAGAAGCAGTAGAAAAGGCCAGAAATTATTAGAATGCTTTCTTCGTAAGATAGGATGTTGAAAAATTTGACCTGTGTTGTTGAAAATATATTTTATAATAAAAGCATCAAAATGAGATAAACATTTCTAGCACATCTTCGAAGTCCAGCTAGGCAGAAGTTGTCATCTTGTCATATAACATAGAGTTAGCATTTGTAAAAGAGAAGTTACATGAAGCAGTAGTCTCATAATTTTGCCCTAAACAAAAGGAATATGTACTGAATCTTATAAATCTAGAGAAATGTCATAAAAATCACTTTTTTTTATTTCCTCTCTCTCCTCAACTGAGGGCTAATATTAATGTATACTCTTCTAAGTCTAAACACAGGCTTTGAAAAAGGCAAGACAAGAATCCGAGTAGAGGAAAATTCTGACTAGACTAAAACAGGACATAGTCTCTCATAAATATTGAAAAGATAAAGTTTTTAGTCTGATTCTTTCCCCAAAGAAGCATATATATAAGCAAAAAAAAAAAAAAATCAATGAAGCTTAATATGAACAGGAAGTCAACCAGTTGTGTTTTCATCAATTAGGGTATCAGAAGGGATGAAAATGCTTTGCATATTTTTAAAAGCATTATATTGAAGAAAAACAACAATAACAACAACAAAGAAAATAACAGGAGTATCTTAGTAAGGAAACAGTTTTCTGGAAGATTATAATATTGTTTTCAATACATTTCTCTATAGTCTCTATAATTATATTTATTCTTTGAAGTTTTACTCAAGCAAACCCCATATATAGAGACCTGATTTTGAAAGTAAAAGATTTTGGGATTCTCCAAATTTCTATTATTTTATTGTCATTAAAAAATGACCAATTAATGGATTTTAAAATAATAACCTTTATACATGTTTCCTGATTACTTAAAAAAATAATACCTTTCACAATTTTAGTCGTATTCAAAACAATATTTTTCTATCATGACTAAAATGGTGTAATGTGCTAGGTTTGATTCAGGTGAATTGATCACTATTCAGTGCATATAAACAATATTCCTGACACAGACACTTTCTTTCAAAGCCTCCTCTTTTTTCTTGTAAGAGCTCCAGATACGTGTGAGGACTTCCACTCAGTAAGAAAATAGAAGAAATTTCACAGCATAATTTTCACTGTTCCATATAGGCTTAGTTGGCTTATCACCACATTTGAAGAAAATGATTCTGATCTCTGAAGTTTCCTCACTTACAAAAGAAAAAGGAGGAAATAATAACTGACGTAAGTCGGTTGATATAAAAATTAATGTAAATCTCTTAGCACAATAACTGGCAATAGTTAGCCCTTGATAAATTGTAATAATTATTACTGTCATTACACAACCCAAGCATGAGTTTAATCATCGTCATTTATTCAGTGCTAACGGTAAGCCTACCTAGTTTCTCTAAACTCTAGTATTTTGATTTGTCAAGTTCGGGTGACAGATTTTGCCATATCTACTTCACAAAATTGTCATCAAATGAGAAAATGTAGAAGTCACTTACAAGCCATTATGAAACTGAAGCAGAATTAAGGTAACATGAGCAGCTTCAAGATTTTAGACATTCTAAAATAGCGACACCAAAAAATCTTCCTGAAACTCCTAAGGATAATCTGTCCCATTCTATTGAATCAGAGTCGTCCAAGGTTAAAATCTGGGCACATAAAATTTGGAAAATCTCCACAGGTATTTCTGAAGCTGGTGAAAGGTGCAGGACTGATGCTTTTGTGCAGTGATTCTGAACGATGGCCGCTCATTGGAATCACCTGGGGAGCTTTACAAGCTATGGATGCCTAGAATCCAGCTCAGAGCAATTTAATCAAAATCTTTGGCAGTAGAGCTCAGAGAATCAGTAGTTATAAAAGTTCACTAGGTGGCATGTTCAAGGAGACAGAGTTAATACCCGGTAAAGCAGTCATTTCCCTCCTAGCTCCAAAGCCCATACTTTTTTGCATTATTTCTCTACTGACTCTGAAGTGCCTGTCTTCAGTTTGTAAAGGGCATATAATTTAAAAAGGTAAAATGACTGTTGCTCTTGAAATACATGTTTAATTTATATTTGTTTTCCCTTTGATATTACTGTGTGTTTTTGAAAGCTAAATGGAGACGGTTTGGGGGTTTAAACTAATCTATAATCATAAAAGCACAAGCCCATTCCATTCACAATTGCTATCCTTGTCTTCCAAAGAGAAGCACAAGTTTTGAAAAAGTCACTAAAGGAAGACTTCAAAACTTAAGCCCTTTAGGAATATTGAGAACTATTCTAACAGCTCTAAAATAAGTAGATTCTCATCAGAAATTTGATAATGCATATAAAATGGTTACTTCTGGGGAACCAAATTAAGGAATTTAGAAAGTGAATGATAAACCACTGTAATACCTTAGGGAAAAGAAAGTAAATTTTTTAACTTAATGGTTTCCCAAAGGGAACTCTGTATCGGATGATATTTCAAAAGGCTACCACTACTTGAATGTCTTGAAAAAGTAAGAGAAATTCTTATAAATGTTTAACAATAGATTCTTGCAGTTTTTAAAACATGAATAAAAAAAAACCCAGTGGGGATGGGAATGGGGTAGAGGAAGAAGTCAGTTCTGAAAATCTGAGTAAAATTTCACACTGCGAGGAGTTACAGAAAGTTTCACATACATTTTGCCTTTTTTTTTTTTTCAAACCAGTGGGTTCAAACTTCACATTAACACAGCTGCAATACTAACGGCTTGTCTATTAATACTGGCTGCTGACCTCAAAGACTGCAGTTGCCAGCTTGAGCTGATACCTATAATGCAGGAAAATTGAAACCATAGAATTCACACACTAAATTTCTGGAAAAGCAGTTTCCTAAGCAAAGTGTTAGAGGTCAGAGTCATCTCAACTCTCTCCATATGTGGATAACTACTTGGTCGTGTAGGCCAGGAGATACTTTCTGACTCACGGTGAAAACAATTTAATGAAAAACATATCTCTTTCAAAAGAAAAAGATTGAAGGGAGAGTAACATGGATAAATTTGAAACTGTTGGCTTATATTTGAAATATAATTAAAAATAAAATATAGTAGAGATTATTTATACAAAGCAATGAGGTATTGCTTGGTCTATGATTCCAGTATTGACCATTAATACATCAATGTTTTGAATAATGCTTGCTGATCGTTAGCTTATCCTGGTAAATACTACTAACATATCCATTTAGTTCATAAGGAGATTAAGGATGAACGTTTAGTATATAATTATTTTGTGATCTGTGGTTGCCGTGATGATTTTTAGTTGTATTGTATTTTTGGTCCAGTAAGAAGGTTTATTGAAAATTTCATACTAGCAATGATATGATATAAATCAGTGGACCTAAAACTTGAGCATGCATCAGGATTATTTGGAAGTCTTCTTAAACTATTGATTGCTGGGCTCTACCTCTATAATTTCTAATTCAGTAAATCCATGTTAGGGTCAGAGAATGTGCATTCCTAACAAATTCCTA
This sequence comes from Panthera leo, assembly GCF_018350215.1. Classification (NCBI taxonomy): domain Eukaryota; kingdom Metazoa; phylum Chordata; class Mammalia; order Carnivora; family Felidae; genus Panthera; species Panthera leo. The sequence goes on from NC_056681.1 coordinate 92,174,154, forward strand.
GTTGATGCTAGTATTGTTGGTCCATGGTCCATACTTTTGCTGTAAATAAAGGTCGTTTGAAGGAAAACAAATAACAATAATAAAAATAATAGTTCTCACTTGTTGTACACTTACACATCTGGCCTGGATCTCATTTAAAACTCACTGTTGAGGTAACTAAAACCCAGAAGGATTATGAGACTTTCTCAGAGTGAAATCAATAATAAGGGGTCAAGACAGGATTCAAACCCAGTTTGCCCCATTCCAAAACCTTGGAATTTAACAGAAGACCTATAATTATTATCGTTCTATGCTCTGCATTAGCTTATTAATACAGATTGTTTTTCCTCTTCTAAAGTGGATTTGTTAACCATTGGAAGTACCTAACATCACATGTGTATAACATATCAAACACTATTTCATTGTGTACTTAATATTAATCAAGTCTCAAAAACTGAATCAAGAAACCATGGAGTGCTGGCTCAAAATCACATACAGTAAACAGACTTTAGTGTAATTTCACTCAAATTCTTGCTATAACATCAAATGACATTATGGAGGAAATACAAAGTGAAGAAAACCAACAATAAAACTAAGTTTTATAAACCAAGTCTCATCAATTATTCAATAATGATATCTACATGAAAGTGACATGAATAACAAGGTAAAGCTGGATGAGAAATAATAAGTAGAATAATCTGTGTTCCATATCATATCATAGCCCAGACTGACATCAAGAAATAGGGGACTGAGAAGCGGAGGGTAGCAAGTTCCTCTATAATTCCCTCACCTCACATTCCTTCCCCTGACTCATGGACATAGGAAAACTAACTTGAAAACTGCCTATTTTTCAGTCTCTTGGTACCATCCTGTGAAGGAAACAGGTTTTTGTTTGTTTGTTTTCCTTGACACTCGCAGGACACTCTTGAGGACAACACACCCTACAGGTTTTAGTTTTCCTAAAATCCATGTATTCCAAGTACCAAAAGATCAGGAAGTTGGGATGAAAGATGGCCGCATGAAGCCTTTTAGATCCTGAAATTTTGGATGGGTATTGTGCACATTTACTTGCTGTATCTGAGAAAAGTACCCAGTTGGCACAGTGAGGTAGAGCCACACCCCTCATTTCTCATACCTGTTAATAAAAATTGAGCACGCCCTGGTGTTACCCCATTCTAGGATGAGGAAAGATACACACACACACACAAGCTACAACTGAAATGGAATAGAAGAGAATAAATGCCAACTCTCCATGTATTTGTGTTCATAATATGCATGGCAATTGAAATCAATAGGAAAAATTGTTATTTCATAAATAGTTTGGGGATCATTTGGCTAAATGTTTGGCATAAAATTAAGGTAAATCCCGCTCCTATGTCTACCAAATTAGATTGTAGATGAATTAGATACTGGAATATTGCTAAATAAAAAAATACTATAAGAAAATAAAAGTGACTACTTATATAATTTGGGGCTGGACAGATTTGAAAACATGATAATAATGGAGATAAAATATAGAAACCATGTGATAGATTTTTTTCTCTACATCATAACTTTTAGGTCAATAAATCAACAAGACCAACACAAATATTAAAAATAAATTTGGGAAAATATTAAGAAAAATAAAAATGATAAAGTTTGATATCTTTCCTGTGTTTGAAATCAGGGCACCTGGGTGGCTCAGTTGGTTGAGCGTCTGACTTCAGCTCAGTTCATGATCCCACCATTCTGAGTTCGAACCCTGTGTTGGGTTCTTTGCTGACAGAACCTAGAGCTAGAGCCTGTTTCAGATTCTGTGTCTCCCTCTCTCTCTCACTCTGTCCCATTCCCGGCTTGTGCTCTATCTCTGTCTCTCTCAAACATGAATAAACATTAAAAATTTTTTAAAAAATAAATCAATTAGAAATATGAGAACAAGCCGATAGATATATGGGCAAAGAGTGTGGACAGACAATTCAAGTTCAACAAAAGTGATAAATGATTAATAAAATTATAAAATTATCTTCAAACTGTGCAGTCATCAAAGACATGCAAATTAAACAAAGATAAACTCTACTTAACTACTATCTATTTGGCCCATATTGAAAATAATAAACCCAGAGAATGGGTACTATACTTTTCCACTTATAATGGAAATATAAATTGTCAAAACTTTGGATTTGACAATTGGCAACACATCAATTTTTGAATCTGTATTTCTATTCATTCAGTAATTTAACTCCCAGGCATTTATTCTGAATGATAATTATTGACAGAAACGAAGACTTAAATAGAAGGAAATATGTCAATCACTATTTAAAAATGGGGAAAACATGGAAATAAATTATCCCAAATAAGTGTATTAATTTGTATGCATTCATTAAATGTTATTTCATGTAACTATTAAAATACTATATATAGGAAAGTATTTAATGAGTAAAACATTTTTGATGTCTATTTAACTGAAAAGGAAAATTTCAAGACACTATTTACAATAATACTCTATTTGTATACAAGTACACAACTGATTCAAGATGGCCAACTTAGTCCATTAATTAATCACTTCGCCCTCCTAATGTCTCTTAAAATTATAATAAAGAAATAAAACCCCCAAATCTCATGGTTGACAGTATTAAATGCATTATTGAAAGAAGTGAAGCAGATTGAAGACACTGACAAAGCACTGTATAAAAACATGAGGCATGCCGTATGCCTGGACTAGGCTGGTATGGATGAGATATTGAAAGGTTTAGAATAAGAAGCCCATATCAAGGAAAGCTGGATAGGAAAGAGATTTAAAATAAAAACAGGCCTTGCTGTGGAGGTCATAAAAGGTTTAAATACAGTATAAGCAATCCCTCACTTTCTTTCCACCTCCATGAACTCAGTGGCCCCCAACCAGGCATTTTCTCCAAAGTAAAAATTAGAAGTTTCTGCTCTAAAAATTGAGTTAATGGCCGAGGACTTGTTTTCACACCAAAGAGTAAAACTTCCACTCCTACTGGCCTTTAGGAATGCCAAACATAATGCTTTAATCTCCACAATTCACACTAAAGTGAAGACCTTCAGGCATCAAGTCTTTCCAAAGTATTGCCTTGGTCAATTGTCTAACCTCTCATTCTTAAAAGCAAATGGAAAAACAATAAGAAAAGCAGAACTAATTAGACATTTGAGAAAAGGTTGGAATATGAAAAAGAAAAAAACACCCAACAAGATGAGGAAATAAAAAAGTAAAGATTCTTAAATATGTAAAAAATTCGGAGGATAGAAGAAAACTTAAAACTTCTAGTCAGTATTTTCGGAAGAAAATCAAGAAGATATTTCACCCATCTAACAATATCAGGATAAATTAAAAAGGAACAGCAGAGGAAAAAAAAAAGATCTCTAAGATATATATATATAAGAGATATATATATATTTCCTAGGGATCATTCTTTTATTAAATTATATATGCAACTCTTTTATTAATTTGTGCATAAATCCAATTGTATAATTAAGTGATTTAATATATATTATATGTATATTTAATATATATTATATATTTATATTATATTTTCAATTTTATATATTAAATTTTACATGTAAATATTTATAACTTTATATATATATATATATATATATATATATATATATATATATATATATAAATACATGTATAATTTAAAGGGAAAACAATAGAAAACATGGCTTGGATTTGCTTTTCACAAACCCAGCCCCAAGGCAAATAAGGATTTTCTTACAGCTGTAATAGAAGTATTTTTTACTCTCTGTAACTCCTGAGGTCAAAATTGGGGGCCCTGAACTGGCCATTTTTAACTCCAAGTCTCCAATATAATCAAGAGTTGCCAGCCCAATCCATAGTCCGCGTACTTTGTGTTTTTATTCTGTAAAAACTATAAAGTCTTCGAAAGACTTGCTTTTTATAGACACTTGATTTGATACAGAGAAAGGGGGGATTTAAATTATAGGGAACAAAAATGTAGTCATTAAAATTACTTTTTCTCCAGTGAATAATAATTATAGAGTATGGCGGCACAGTTGATTGATTGCTAAAATCTAGTCTCCCTTCTTCCATAGTAATAGTGTGTGGCTGAACAAAGGACTGCTCCGAGCAGTTAGAAAATATATTTCCCAACTTTCCTTACAACTATCTATAGCCAGGTGCCTCAATTCTTACTAATGGATTGAGTGGAAGTGTTATTTGTCACCTTCAGATCCAGGCCTTAAGTCACTGGATGAACACTTGTCTGAATCCCCTGCTGGAGGTGTTGTGAATGGTTGAATTTTTTTCTACTGGATTTGTTTTATGCTTTATAAAATGCCCTTATGTTTTCTGGCACAAAGATGGAAACTATCACAAGCTTTCTGTGGTAATATAGGTTTTTCTCCATTGTAAACATTCTTGACTATTTCAATAGGAAAATATAGGAAAGAATTATTGAAAATCATGGACTTAATATATTCTAACTACAGGTTTATTTTTAGGAATGTATCTGAATTACCAAACAGGAGATATGGCCCATATACATTGAAAACATACTAAGAGTTCAATTATAAGAATTATTTATACATGTTTATCACATAATTTTTTAAATTAATTTAAATGTTTAAAAAATAATGCACAGTCTTGTATATGTGGCATATATATTTATATTTATGCATGTATATGATATGTGTGTGTGTATACATAATCTGAAGGAAAGAACATAAAATTCATATTATACAAAAAACAATTATAGGTAATTGTTATCTTTTGTATGCTTATCTCCATTTTCCAGTTAATTTGTATTTATGTGAACTAAAAATTTTTTAAGTAATTTAGACTTTATTAGATTACCCGTGGTAGTTAAGAACATTTTTTTTGTGAGGCATCAATATCCATAGATTTGTTTTTCATTCAGAGTCTAGTTTTAGCAAAGGATTAAAAAAAACACACAATTTAAATTGATTCACTCAGATTAGCAGATTGATTAACCTCATTTTGAAAATTAAACTCTTCTAGAAAACTCAGGAATGGACCCATAACTATATGGCCAACTAATCTTTGATAAAACAGGAAAGAATAGCCAATGGAAAAAAGATAGTCTCTCCAACAAATGGGGTTGGGAAAACTGGACAGCAACATGCGAAAGAATGAAACTGGACCACTTTTTTACACCATACACAAAAATAAGTTCAAAATGGATGAAAGACTTAAATGTGAGACAGGAAACCATCAAAATCCTAGAGGAGAAAACAGGCAGCAGCCTTTGTGACATCAGCTACAGCAGCTTCTTACTGGACACGTCTCTGGAGGCAAGGGAAACAAAAGCAAACATGAACTATTGGGACTTCCTCAAGATAAAAACTTCTGCAGAGTGAAGGAGACAACAAAACTAGAAGGCAGGTTACAGAAAGGGAGAAGATTTTTGCAAATGACATATAAGATAAAGGGCTAGTGTCCAAAATCTATAAAGAAGTTATCAAACTCAACACCCAAAAAACAAATAATCCAGTTAAGGAATGGGCACAAGACATGAATAGACATTTTTCTAAAGAAGGCATAGAGATGGCTAACAGACACATGAAAAGATACTCAACACTGCTTATCAGCAGGGAAATACAATACCTGTATCACTTCACACCTGTCAGAATAGCTAAAAATGACACAGGAAACAACAGATGTTGGCAAGGATGTGGAGAAAGGCAAAACTCTTACACTGTTGGTGGGAATACAGACTGGTGCAGCCACTCTGGCAAACAGTACAGAAGATCCTCAAAAAGGAATATTGATTCAAACGGCACATGCACCCTGGCATTATCAATAGCCAAATTATGGAAAGAGGCTAAATGTCCATTGACTAATGAATGGATAAAGATGTGGTGTGTGTGTGTGTGTGTGTGTGTGTGTGTGTGTGTGTGTATTATACATACATATATATATATATATATATATATATATATATTCCATTGTGTGTGTATAATATACATGTATATATATTATACATATACATGTATATATATTATACACACACAATGGAATATTACTAAGCCATCAAAAAGAATGGAATCTTGCCATTTACAATGATGTGGATGGAGATAGAGTGTATTATAAGTTAAATAAGTCAATCAGAGAAAGAAAAATACCATATTATTTGACTCATATGTGGAATTTATGAAACAAAACAGGTGAACATAGGGGAAGAGGAAAAAAAGGGAGAGAGGGAGGCAAACCATAAGAGACTTAACTATAGGGAACAAACTGAGGGTTGCTGGAGGAGGGGGGTGAGTGGAGGGATGAGCTAGATGGGTGAAGGGCATTAAGGAGGCTGTGATGAGCACTGGGTGTTATATATAAGTGATGAATCACTAAATTCTACTCCTGAAACTGATATTGCATTATATCTTAACCAACTAGAATTTAAATAAAAACTTGAAACAAACAAAAAAGGGTAAGCTTAGTGAGAAAAAGGAATATTACCTCAAATAGTCCAAAGCGAAGTAATTAAAATGAGAAGCTTTTTCTCAAATAGATTTTCTAAGCTAACTTTTCATTCTGTTAATCATTTATTCCCTTTCTTTCCAAGGAACTTTGCAATTACAGGATCATTGTCCAAAGTGGTGCTGCTTGAGACAGAAATAGTTATGTATTCATTTACCAGTATTTTTGTAAGCTTTAGATCACTGGTGATGTAGATGAATTAACAATGATATATTTTATTTTTATATAATTCTGGTTATTTTGCATTATTTCTCCTTGGTGACATAAATATGTCCTCCTATGGCAATCTATTGCTTCTATTGTTGTTTACTTCATTTTTGATTTGGAGGAAATTCCAAATTAAATATTAAGAGCAAAACAGTGCTTTGTAAAAATTTGGGTCACATGGGATTCCAGATGCCCAGAATCCAATCCAACCAATTCTGAAACTAAAGGGTTCTAGTATTTTAAATTGTTAAAGGATTTCTTATGTCTGCATTTCACAAATGGTCTTCCATACTGTTTCTACACGATAAAATTGAAGAAATGCTGTAACTCTTTTGGGGCTATATTTGAGGAAAGTTTCAAGATTACCCAAGGAGTTGAATGATATACACTCTAAGTATAGATTTTAAAGAGAAAATAGTTAAAGGTATTATTTATTGACCCTTGAAAACAAAACAAAATAAAAATCCTCTTCTTAAGTGAAGGTATTTTCAGGAGTAAAACAAAAACAAATTTAAAAGGTCAGTGGGAGGGATGAAAAAAATGTTGTGCAAAGCCACAGTTAAAATACTGTCGATTTTATTGGACTTAAACTTATAAATTATTGATATTGCTTGAATTATGCTTAGATTCTATTTGTTCACTAATCTTTAGGCTCTTACAAACCGGCATTATTAATTTGATTTTCTTCTTTAACAGCTCATATTTGAGAAGTGTAGGCTTGTCTGTTTTAGGCAAACTTAACCAACCGAGCAAAGTCACTAAACCCTGAAGAGCAAATTACAATGCACAATGCACTAGTCAGGAGTAATGATTGAGTCACACACCTTGCCCTGTGAAAGGAGTCAATTAAAATATTTAAATATAGCAACCAAAAATATAAAATCTAGATGCAAGTAGCCCATGCAATGAAGGACACATAGCTTGAAAAAGATTAAGATGCTCAGGAAGTAAACAGGAAACAACTTTGGAAAGATAATTTATTCAACCAGTATTTATTTTGGGCTTTTTTAGATACACACTTTCTATGTACCTTGAAAATACAAACAGGGGTGCCTGGGTGGCTCAGTGGGTTGAGCGTCCGACTTTGGCTCAGGTCATGATCTCACAGTTGACGAGTTCGAGCCCCACGTCGGGCTCTGTGCTGACAGCTCAGAGTCTGGAACCTGCTTCGGATTCTGTGTCTCACTCTCTCTCTGCACCAACCCCTTTTAAAAATAAACAAAAAAATTAAAAAAAAAGAAAATACAAACCTATTTGTTTCTCATAACAATTCTACGTGATAACATGTGAGTTTTCTAGCAAAAGTCCTGAATACACATTAGAAAGGCAAGGAATGTGTTCCTTAGTGTTAAGTGTCCTATCACTTCTTTAAACTGTCACCTATTCCATCCCAGCCCAGAAGTCCCTTATGCTGACAGTCAACCTCACTTTTCTTAACTGCCCTGTTCTAAATTCACATATAGAGCAGACTGAAATATTAACAACTGCCTTGATCGCAAATATCTGGCCTGGAAACTATTTTATTCATAATTGCCTTGGTCTGATATTTGACTATGAATTTATGCAACATAATACAGGTTTGCCAGTCATGTTATTTGTCTGCCTCCTATTTATATTCCTTCATACATGGCCAATAAGTTTAGTTAGCCATGCTCAGCAGGCTTTTATGGAAAAGATGGATAAGCATGGATAAAGACATTAGACTTCTTCACCTCATCTCTATCAGATCCTATTTCCATGGGCTCTATCTGTTACCTAAGCTCATGGACCTGTCCTGAATACATGCAAGGATTATCTAAAGGCCTATCTTCAGGTATGCATTTATTTTAACAGTTCAGTTTTTACCTAGTAGTTTTGCTTCATTGTTTCTAGATTTTATGACCCTTGATCTTGCACGCTATATACATAGCTCAAACCTTCACTGAATTGACAACTCATTTAGAACAGTTGTTTGCTTCTCACTCCTAACTCTTAGCACTCTTGTTTCTCTCTTAGCTATGATCCTGTTATACTGGATCCATGGATGCATAGTTGCAAGTAAAAGATGCTCCTATTACCTTTTATCTGTTAGCCTAGCCTGCCTATCCTCCCTTTCAAGAAAGAGAATAGAATTATCTCCTAATTTCAGTTTCTCTTCCTTATTAATGAACTAGGCATCATTCAATATCATAAGTGATGATTTCTCAGAAATCATACATAATTACAGATAGTGACCTGCCATGAATCTCTTCTTGGATACAGGCCATAGTCTAGAATATATGTAATTTAGATATCACACATGCCCTTGTTTTGTGACTTTCCGCCCTTCTGATGATGAACCACTTTTGAATACTGAGAATGCTCACTTGGCCTCTCATTCAGGCTTTGAAAATACTTTCAAGACAAACTCATGTGATTTTTCTGTTTTAAATACTGCCACTAAGTAATGGTAGTAATTTGAATTCCAAGGTTTTTTTTTTTATTCTTCTGAGATTCACAGAGTAATGAGATCTTTGTCTTCATATATTCCTAAATCCCATCCCTCTTTGATAGACTATACCATCTCCCTTTGCAATTGTATATAAGGTAAGCTCCTTTTTTTTTTTTTTTTACTTTGAGCCAAAATTTGTCTCACTTTTACCTAAATATGAGAGATAAAGTAATAGCTATTCCAGAGGGAAAAGACTAGTAATGGTTTTAAAGCATGATGAGAACTATATTCCTCCCTTGAATCTGAGTGGACTCTGACAGCTTCAAACAATACATTATGCAGAAGTGATGCTCTGTGACTTCCATGGCTGATCATAAAAGTCCATGAAGTTTCTGCCCTGTTTATTAGAGCCTTCATTCTCAGAGCCCAGAGCTTCCATGTTAGAAGTTTGGCTATCCTAATGTCGCTAAGCTGGAGAGGCCCCATAGCTGCCATGGCTGACAGACAGCTGAGTCTGTCTTTCTGCCATCCCAGCATAGGCTCCAGACCTATTATAAACAAACTTTCTTGGAAGTGGCTCCTCTAGCCTATCCGTGTTCTAATAATCAAGCATCTGAGGCATGTGCAGCTATGTCTAGTCATCTTTGGGAGGCAATTAAGTCATGAGGGTGGAACCCTCACAAATGGGATTAGTGTGTCCTTAAAAGAGGCCAGAGAGTTCGTTCTGCTTTTGGCCATGTGAAGATACAATGAGAAGTCAGACATCCACAACCCAAAAGAGAATTCTCACTAGAACCCAGCCATGCTGGTACCCTGATTTCAGACTCTCAGCCTGCAGAACTGTGAAAAATCAATTTCTACTGTTGATAAGCCACCCAGCCTATGGCATTTTGTTATAACAGCTTGAACAAAAATTAAGACATCATTTCAGTTGACAGAGAAGGGCCATTCCTGCTATGTTTTTTCTAAATCGTGACCTCCAGAATCCACGAGGATGATAAAATGTTTGTTGTCTTAGATAACTAAATTTAGGGGTGATTTGTTATGCTACAGTAGGTAACTGGAACAGGAGAGTAAAGCATATCTTATTATTCCCCTATCTCATTTTACTGAAGATGAAATTAATATTTGGCTTAAGCTTCCACAATTCTTGGACTATCCCTTATATAATATTTCATTACCAAACCAGTCTTTGTGCGAGTTCTCCTTCTTCCTCTACACGGATGATCTCTGATGACTGACAAGTACAATGGTGGAGTCTCACCTATTTTGCTCTGGACTCTTCACCTCTACTGATGCAGATTAGAATTGAATTTCCTTTTCAGGCAGCCATATTGTTGTTCAATGAGCTGAGGAGTCAACTAAAACTCCCTTGGCCTCTTACAATGACTGCCAGCCTCACTTTTTACTCTATTAAATTATTTCCAAATCACTGTTTAAGCTTGTTGAAGTATTTTTGAATTCTGATACTTTTATAAAATATATTCCATTATTTACAAGCTTAGTGTTACCTTCACATTAAAAAATAATATCGTAAGGTTTTCCATCTCTTCATTTTAGTGGCTTTCTGTTTATGGGTCTGTTTAGTGGCTCTTCATTTTAGTGGCTCTTCACAGTTATTCTTGAATTTTACATCTTATTTATATAAGAAAAAAATCTTTGAACACAAGCATAAGCAGCCACTGAACCAGATTGTAATCGTACATCTGTATCCGAAACTTCCTCTTACATTATTTCATTTCTTCTTTGCAGCATCATGAGTATCATTAAAGGTATTACTACAGATAGAGGAATTGAAGCTCATGGAGATTAAGTAAATGCGACAAGGCTGGGATTTAAATACAGTTGTGTCTCCCTCCCATATCTCTGCCCTCTCCTTTGTACTACAGCTCTAGAAATAGGACACTCAGAAGATAGCAGTGATGACTTATGCATAGCACCTCAGTCACTAAATCAAGACCCACCAAAGGTAATTGACTGGAGCACTCTCTGGAATTTGGCTGCACATTTTCTCAGGGAAATTGCTAAGAAGGTTGAGAACAAGTTATTTTCAGTCATGGCAACGAAGCTAAACACATTTTACATAAATAACTCAGAAAGACTTGCTCCAGGAAAATATATTTGGCACGGAAAAGAACTCATCCTAAAAGAATAACGTACTACATAGTTAATTATGAAAGAATGACTTTGAAGAGAGGTAAGGATAGGAAGTTAATGTAAAAACTACTTAAGTCCTGTTGGCGATATGCTGCAGTGTGTGGTGAGGCAGAACTGTTACTCAGGCCATGAACACTAGCATAGTTCTGGAAATGCGACATAAAACCATTAAGTGTTAAAAGTCATTACCCCTATTCTCCAAACTTGTTTCTTTCTTTGCATTCCTGATACTGATTAGTTACATCTCTACTCACAGTCACCTAGCAAGAAACACAGACATAAACATCAATCTCTCCTTCCTGTGTCTTTACTTTTTAGACCAGTTACCAAACAATTTTTATTCTACTTCCCCTCCTCAACAGTAATAATCCCAATTGTTCTTCCTCTTCCAATTTCTCCCCACTTCAGTCCAGGTTCCGTGATGATGGCAAAACCCCAATTACTCATTCTAACATTTACTAAGACTTCACAGTGTGGCTTGCATCATGCCATGTGCTGACATAGAAGTGAACAAGGCCCAGTTCTCACCCTCAAAAAGTTAACAGCTATTCAGAGGAGCGTGTCATTTCAACATGAAAGTTAATGTCTAAACAAGTATAGGATAACATGGAAGCACATCAGAGTAAAATAGAATCTACTCTTGGGAGAGTTTCTTCTGTTTAAGTTCTAAATGGTGCCCTTATACCAGCTTTAATCCACAGGATACAGTCCAGACTCCTTAATACCATTTACATTTACTTTCTTAGGTAAGTTGTGGCCTGTCAAATCTGTTTTGAGATCTAGTTCAAGTCAACAAAAAAAAACAGTGTTGTTTTTCTGTATATTCTTCAACCAACAGTGATTTAAACTAAAGGCATCAATTCCACTAAAAGCAACATCCAGCTATTTAATTTAATTTTTTAACTTCTCAATTCTGATTGCTAGAGGTGAAGTCTTAGGTCGGTCTCACAATTTTTGCAAGTGACAGCTTAAAGTTTGTTTGACCCATTCTCCCAAGGTGAATGATTTGAGTGTGGTTCAATTTATTGTACGTGGCATTTATAGACAAGACCTTTAATGTCCCCAAGACAAGGAAGTGCCTCTATTTTTAAAGGTTCTATGGCATTCCTTTTCATTCTGAATTTTCCCTTATGTCTTCTTTAATCCATTTGCACACTGAGATTGTCTTTCTGCTCATTTTGACAATCTTCTTATAAAGTACAACTCTTCTCTCTTTTGTTGTTGTTGTTTGACAAAGACATCATAGAAGAAGTCTTTGGGAAGAAAGATTGTTTCTAGTCCATGTCCAGTTCTACTAATGGTCATAGTAGCAGTGCAAAAAGCACATGGGCTGTGGATGTAGGCAGGTTCCTTGCCTCTCTTTGCTAGCCTTGCAAGCACCATGCTTTCTGCTTGTCTTAAACTTCTGTTTCCTCATCTGGAAAATGGGAATAAGAATATAGCCTGACCCTGACAGTCATGGAGTTTTCTGTTTCTGTTAGATCACTAGAGCACAGATGCTCCAACACAAAATGGGATAAAATATTTAAAAAATAAATAAGTACTACCTTATCTTGATGTTTCTATACATAAGAAACCAATATCCTATTAGATTTTTCTCAAAACCATTTCAAACAGAAATAATGTTTGTTTTCCTTTGAGTTGGGTTTGTTACCACTTGATATGAGCTAACACGAAGAGGAGAGGAGAGCAATGGTGAGGGTGAGGTGTCAATGCTGAGTCATCAGCTGAAGAAATCATTATATTATGGATACTGACCTCAAAGCATACTTGAATCAGAATATGTCATAGCAAAAATAAGCATTTTTGTAACTCATAGGGATTTCTTGCAGATGCTTAAATATTCTAAGTAGTGATTAGTTAATGATAAGGGAAGGAAGTTCTGTCTGGTTTTAAAAATTAAGGAAGACCCCATTTTTGAACCCCCTAACACAGTATCTTGCCTGAGATAGGCACTCAATAAAGGTTTGCATTTGCCTGCTTTGTGGACAAAAAGATGGTATTTGTCTTTTTTTAATTTTTTTTAATGTTTATTCATTTTTGAAAGACAGATACAGAGCACAAGCAGAAGTGGGGCGGAGAGAGAGAAGGGGACACAAAATCTGAAACAGGCTCCAGGCTCTGAGCTGTCAGCACAGAGCCCGATGCAGGGCTCAAACTCATGAACCGCAAGATCATGACCTGAGCCAAAGTTGGATGCTTAACTGACTGAGCCACCCAGGCGCCCTGGTATTTGTCTTTTTATCAATAACCTTGTCCCACACTAATATAGCCTGTTTCAGACACCATTAGAATCTATTTGGAATTCAAGGGTATATTCACATTCAATGCTTACACAATTTACTTCAGTTTTATAAAAACAAACTTGCTCAAATTTCCCTCACGGATTCTGTGTGTGTGTGTGTGTGTGTGTGTGTGTGCATGTGCATATGCATGTGTGTATGCATGTGTGATTGTTTTGCCTCAGGCTGGCCCTGGGCTTCTGTCCATCATAGATTTAATTCCCACATGGCCATTGTATACATAGCTTCAGCATTTTGCTAAAATGTGAATAGCTGTTCTACCACAAACAGAATGCAGTATGCTAGAGTGTTCTATTACCAGGATTATACAGATAGCATAGTCTTGGTTTACATAATAGGTCCGCAGATGTTTGTTGAACAAATGCCATAATGAATAAGTTAAATAACAAATACTGAAATTTTCATATATGTGTAAATGAATGGAAATACAGAGAGAAGACTAATATTGTCGTTGTTAGCCTGTGTCTCTCCAAGTTGCCCATAGTAAAGAACTTCTTTAGATTAAACCTTTAATAGGCCAATGAGAATAAAACATGGAGATACATAACTCTCATGGTCAATGTGCTTCGGGGTTGCTTATACACTGGTGGCCCCAGGCCACACCTGGGAGTGCACTGGCAGTAGAATCCCCTATAATCCTTCTCTATAAAAGTCCATTAGACACAACTCATCCTTCTGTCTTTTCTTCCTCTAATTTTCATGTGGGATTATATTTGAAACTCAGTCATTATGTTGGGAGATTAGTCTCTTAGTCTAGTTTTTTTCTGTTCTGTTTCATGCCTTATCCATCCTTGACTGATAACTAGACATCCTTTCACACCTCCTCTATTTTAATACCTCACTCCCTCAAACCAGACCTGATCGTTTGGTCTTGCCAGGGCACATTAGTACAGATCCATCCTAGGTTTCTGACCTAAGTTTCCTTGTTTCTCACCTTAGCTTCATTGTCTTCATCAATTTTCCCTCAGTTTACCCTGCTTATCCCAAATTTGTTCTCATCTCACTAGTGAGAGTCCCAAGTGTGTTGTGAAGCATGGTTGCTCCATTTCTGGCAGTTTGGGATTATTCTCATATCTAAATCCAAATAAATCTAATTAAGAATGGTGAAGAAATCCAAAGATATTGGCAAATTGTGCATACAGGAATCTAGCTGATAAATTATGCCCAATTATGCTTGTTTTAAATATAAATATGAATGCTTATGTAGTTGTTCTAGTTGACAATTATGCACTATCATTTCAGGAAAATTTTGATGCTGTTGCCTTTTATTATTATTGAAGTCTGTGTATTTGCTTGCAGTTATGTCCGCCATGTAATCCATTCAACACCCAACACGCAAACATTTATTGGCTACCTACAATGAGCAAAGCAATGTTCTTTGCACAACTCTTCGAGGCTCATGGCCCAAAGGATAAGTTCTGTGGATTTTATTTCTGTTTTATTTCTATTTATTTGCTTATTAGATTGTCTTTCTCTCTAACTACTTAAATAAAAGGGCCTTGATATAGTCTTGATTGTATTATTCATTGCAATATCCTTAAGTACTAGAACAATGGCATGAATATAGTAGGTGTTCACAAAATGTTTGTTCAAGGAATGAATATGTTACGTAGACTGAGCACTGAATTGAGAGAAGAGGGGGAATCATCAGCTCTAAATTAATTAAAGCCTCCATCTAAGTTAATCTGAACCCTTCTCCGAAAGCCTCCAAATGGTTTAGTGAAAGGTCTAAAATTTCAGACACACTAAGGGATTGGAAGGAAGATTTTCCAGATCTGCTTCTAGACATTCTCAGGAATATTGTGTTGAGGGCATCATTCTGAAGTTCAGGAGGGATATTGGGCTTCTGTAGATTAAGAGAGTAGGAAATCATAAAACCTGGGCCTATTATCAAGGAAACCAGGAAGCCAGTTAAGCTTCCAGTTAAAACTGCTTTGTCCAGGGGCACCTGGGTGCCTCAGTCTGTTAAGCGTCCAACTTCAGCTAGGTCATGATCTCACAGTTTGTGAATTCGAGCCCCGCATCAGCACCGTGCTGATAGCTCAGAGCCTGGAGCCTGCTTCAGATTCTGTGTCTCATTCTCTCTCTGCCCCTCCCCCACTTGTGCTCTGTCTTTCTCTGTCTCTCAAAAATAAATAAATGTAAAATTTTTTTTTAAAACCCTGCTTAGTCTAAGGGAGAATATACAAATCTTCCTTATGGACTCACAAATAATATATATATGTAGGTGCCACCTTCACCAACAACCTTTTTGAGTGTGGGATGCATTGAGTAACTCACTTCCAAAGATTAGACTACAGAAAGACAAGAACAACAATGTACAGTGGAGGAAACTGGAAATCATTACTTAATCGAGTGCTCAACTTTCACGTCACCAGTGGCAAGTCATATTGATATATACCCTTTGATATAACGCAATGAAAAGGCTACTTCATGTCTGTTGTATCCTTCCAAATTTTAAAACCCCAGGCTAATCATGACAAAAAAATCAGACAAACCCAAACTGAGGAACATTTTATAGACTACTAGAGCCAGTACTCCTCAAAATTGTGAAGGTCATGAAAAATGACGAAAATGTAAGACATTGTCAGAATTTTTTATTTTTTTGTTTTAATAGCTACGGACTACTAATTTAAACCATTTTCATTATAAAGTATTTACAATATGCCAAACAGGAACTTCAATGCATGAGTTGTTTCTCTGATAGTCTGGGGGATAAAGATGAATATATAGCTCCAATGGCATATTTTCTGCTGGGAAGGTCTGTGAGTTGGCAACCCTCGAAGGCTGTTGAATTTAATACAATTATATGAAATGGAGAGATAGCTATCCTTCCTTCTGTTCTATCATGAATATACATCAATGAAGACTTTCTTAGGAAAATCACAGAGAATAAGAAATTTCTTAAGAATATTACAGTGACCCTTTCCATTAAATATATGAATGAATTCATCATAATTTTAAAAAGTGTGGATCAAAAAAACCCCTGTATTTTTGTCCAAGATTGTTTCAAGAGAGTTTATACAATATTTTCCTTCAAACTTACAGACTTCCACATCCCTTGCGTGCAAAAGTAGTTTAGGACATTCTTGAGAGTGCAAAGTCTATTTTCTGTGTGCCCTAAAGAAATGAGCCTGCTGAGGAGGAAAAAATAACAGCTGTATGGTTGAAGTGTTAAGCAGACTTTCTTCCACCTTGTTAAGAGCAGTGGAAGGTCATGGTGGCCATGGCTTCATTAGTGAGCAAACTCACCTTGTTGACTGTGTATTATCTTTTGATTCCCCTCACGGATCCTTTCTCTACTTATTTTCTTCCATACGACATCTACTGTTGAAGCTAAGAGAGAACCAAAAAAGATGAGAGTTTATCTATTTGGGTGTATCTATCTGCAGCTCAGTGATGTGACACTATAATGTCCAGCCCAACATGCAACTAGCTTAAACTCTTAAGAGCCAAAAGAAGCTCAGAGAGGGGCACCTAGGTGGCTCAGTTCGTTAAGCATCCAACTCTTGATGTTAGCTCAGGTCGTGATCTCATGGTTCGTGAGTTTGAGCCCCTCATAGGGCTCTGTGCCGAGACTGTGGAGCCTGCTTGGGATTCTATCTCCCTCTCTCTCTGCCCCTCCCCTGCTCACTCTCTATCTGTCTCATTCTCTCTCTCTCTCTCTCTCTCAAAAACAAATAAAAATAAATACATAAATACATAAATCAATAAAAATTTTTAGAAATGCACAGAGAAATATTCCTTCATATTGCAACAGAAATGGTGCTAGTAAAATGTAAACTAAAGATTACCTTCTGCAGGATCCTCTTGTCACTCAAATGGTCTTTAAAAGTTCTTATAAGTAGCAAAGGTTTCAAATACTTGTTGCTTTCACCACAAAATGATTATGATAGCAGCATAGTTTCCCTTCAAAGTTTTTTAAAATAGCATTCTTTCCACTATTTGATTACTTGAGAGAGGTTGTCTGAATTAGATACTACTAAAAAATATCTGTAAAACAGTATTGAAAACCTGAATATTTCAGAAAATAAAAAAAATATCTCTAAAACACTTAAAAGACAGGTAAATGGGGCGCTTGGGTGACTCAGTAGGTTAAGCATCCGACTTCAGCTCAGGTCATGATCTCACGGTCTGTGAGTTTGAGTTCTGAGTCGGGCTCTGTGCTGGCAGCTCAGAGTCTGGAGCCTGCTTCAGATTCTGTGTCTCCCCCTCTCTCTCTGCCCCTCCCCTGCTCATGCTCCATCTCTCTCTGTCTCAAAAATAAAATAAAAACATTAAAAAAAAACTTAATTTTGGGATGAGCACTGGGTGTTGTATGGAAACCAATTTGACAAGAAATTTCATATTAAAAAAATAAAGAAAATAAAAGATTGTATATCCTAGAAAAAAAAAGACAAGTAAAATTATTCCATAGCTTACTCAAATTATCAATCATAAAATCACTGTAATTAAATGGCACTGTTGATTACATTGATTTCTATGAAACTGCTTTTAGTCAAATAATAAAATATAACTGACAAAATATATAACAAAGAGCAAAGAGTAATAGAAAGCAAAGAATAAAGAATTTAAAACTTCATTTTATAGAAATGCCTAAAAGTTTGATTTTTTTAAATTAATGTTTATTTCTGAGAAAGAGAGAAAGAGAAAGTGTGAATGGGAGAGGGGCAGAGAGAGAGAGAGGGAGACACAGAATCCGAAGCAGGCTCCAATGTGGGGCTCGAACCCACAAACTATGAAATCATGACAAGCCAAAGTCAGACTCTCAACTTACTGAGCCACCCAGGAACCTCTGAAAGTTTGATTTTTAATAGAAGCAATATCTGGCAGGTTAAATACTTCAAAATATGTTGAATTGATTACTTTAAAATCAAAATGAAAGGGTGCCTATGTGGCTCAGTTGGTTAAACATCTGACTTCGGCTCAGGTCATGATCTCACAGTTCTTGGATTTGAGTCCTGCGTCAGGTTCTGTGCTGACAGCTCAAAACCTGGAGCCTGTTTTGGAGTCTGTGTCTCCCTCTCTTTCTGCCTCCCCCCTCCTCCTCCTGCCCTGCTTGTGCTCTATCTCTCTTTTAAAAATAAATAAAAATTAAAAAAATTAAAATCAAAATGAAGACATCCCATAAATCAGAGTAAGAATAAAGTTTATAAATGTAAATATGATAGGCTTGGTAAATAGATTCATGGATTATTATATCCTGTTTACTATATTGCCTTTTAACTGGTTTTCTGCTGCTACTTTGATCTCTCTAGTCTATTCTCAACCCAGCATTCAAAATGCGTCTTTCAAAGCTTAAATTCATGTCACTTTCACATCCAAAACTCTCCAGTGGATTCCCATCTCTTTCAGTGTAAAAGCTGGCCATTCCAATGGTCTCTGGCTCCCGGATGTCTCTGTGAGCTCTGCTCCTTCTACTCTCTCCAATTCTTATTTCACTCCAACCGTACTGACCACCTTGTGATTCCTTGAATTCATCAAGATAAAACTTCTGCCTCAGGATCTTTGCCTTGGCTGTTCCTTCTTCCTGGAATACCCTTACCAATATCCCAAGTGGCTTGCTGTCTTACTTTCATGAGGTCTCTGCCCCAGTGTCATCTCCACAAAGTCTTCTCTGACTACATGCTCAAAATTCACTTCCTCGGAGACTTACTAACTTCCTCCTCCCCCCCCCCCCACCCCCCGCTGCTTTATTTTTCAGCCCAACCAGGAAGATGTGGGGCAGGGCATAAGAAGTGAGCAGCACAATCTCTCTTGCCTTGTCTTTTACCATGGTCTTCCTTATTGATGTCTAACAGTGATTTTTGTGATTCTTCACATGTATCAAGCTTATCCATGCCTCAAAGCCTCTGTACTTGCTTTTCTTCATGCCTCATTTCCACTTCAATTGCCCTTCATTGGTCAGGGATTGGCTCAAATGTTGGCTCAAACCCGCAGATATTTTTTTTTTTCTATCTAAATAAGACTGCTTTATCCACCATTGGTCCGCCATCCTCAGCCATTTTACTCTTGTCTGTTACCTTCACAATTCTTAACATGACTGGAAATTACCTCATCATTTTTCACTTATTTGTGGTCTATCTCTTCTATTAGAGAGTAAGTTCTATGAAGGTGGGACCCTTGTCTTGTTCAAAATTGCATCCCCATCACAGGACAGTGTCTGACATACAATAGATGTTTAAAATATATTTGTTTAATGTTTTCCTGAATGAATATTTACAGAAAAAAACAAGGGAAAAAACAATGAAAAGAATTATGGTCATATAATTTCCTTGAGATTAAAAAGACTTGCATCTTGGGGTGCCTGGGTGGGTCATTCAGTTGAACTTCCAACTTCAGCTTAGGTCATGATATCATGGTTTGTAGGTTTGAGCCCAGAGCCGGTTCTGTGCTGACAGCTCGGAGCCTGGAACCTGCTTTGGATTCTGTGTCTCCCTCTCTCTCTCTCTGCCCCTCCCCTCTTATGCTCCATCTCTCTTTCTCAAAAATACACAGTTAAAAAAAAAAATGAAAAAACGACAAACAAAAAAAAGACTTGCATCTTTAGTTATAAGCAAAATAGACCCAACTCTAGTTGTTTAAAGCAGTAAGAGGTTTATTTTCTATTGTGGCATGAAGTCCAGAAGCAGAAAGCCACAAGCTTATGTGGCTTGTTCCAAGATAGTGTTAGCATCACCATGGATTAAGTCTATATTCTAGGCAGGGAGAATGAAGACACCCAAAGTGAAGCATGTAGGATGATTCTTTTCTCTTTATGTGGAAGAGAACTACATTCCTTCAAGCCCTATTCAGTACCCTTTTGTTAACCTCTCACTTGCCATAACCAAGTCACTCTTCCACAGGGCCTCCACTATTTTCAAGAAAGATTTTTTTT
This sequence comes from Panthera leo, assembly GCF_018350215.1. Taxonomy (NCBI): domain Eukaryota; kingdom Metazoa; phylum Chordata; class Mammalia; order Carnivora; family Felidae; genus Panthera; species Panthera leo. The sequence continues at coordinate 92,194,547 of NC_056681.1, forward strand.
ATGTTTATTTATTTATGTTGAGAGAGAGAGAGAGAGAGAGTGAGTGAGAGAGCAGGGAGGGACAAAGAGAGAGATAGAAAGAGAGGGAGAATCTCAAGCAGGCTCCACACTGTCAGCACAGAGCCCAGACGTGGGGCTTGAACTCATGAACTGTGAGATCATGACCTGAACCGAACTCAAGAGTTGGACACTTAACTGACTGAGCCACCCAGGTGCTCCCTCAAGAGAGATTTTGAAATTGAATTTTTAACTTGGGTTTATCATGGCCTCAAATAAAATCTGGGTTCTATTACTAATAAAGAAGAAGAGGTTGAATATTGGGTAGACAGCTGGCAATGATGGCCACATGAGTTTAGACAGCTTTATTTCAAAATAACCCAAAATTTCAGCAAATGAGGATTAAGGTACTGCCAGGTTCTATTAAGTGGAGGCCTAGGTTAGTATATTTTTAAGGACTAAGGTTCAAGGGATCTGACTTCTGATCTAAATTCTAGCAATTATTTGCTCTGAAAACAATCACCTAACATTTCTGAGCCTCTACAGTTTTATCTGCCAAAGGGTGATGATATATTTTTTATGCCTTACTGAGTTTACAGATTTGTTTTGAAAATCAACTGATTTACCAAGTACAAAGACACTTGAAAATGTATTAGGTAAATCATGACCATAACACAATTTATTTTCTCTTCTCATTTGTAATGAACACAATTTTTTTCCAGGTATTACACTGTCAATGAGGCAAGTACCAGAATTATTCTATAAGTGAAAGTTGGCTATAAACCATTCATTTTACTTTAATAATGACCTCTTTGGGATCCAAAAATGCTCTAACTTATATTAAGTCCCATTTGATATTGCAGGGCATTTCAATCTAACTACCATATAACAAATAAGCTAGCATCTTAAAACTCTGTTTATACTCTAATGGTCTGCATTTTATATATGTCAAAGCAAAATTCTTAATTATGTAGCAGAATGAGACAAAATGTCTTCATCACCTTCTATGCAGTGTTTGACTATATTTTGGTATTGCCGTTGGTAGGATTAATGTATTTTGACTAATTAAGATAAGAATGTGGCTTCTTTGCAGGATTACTAATAGAAGATTTACTGATGCTGCATCAGAAATCTATGCCATCTAGCCTGTGCCAAAACTTGAAAGGCTCACAATAAAAATATATCTACAAGCTCTGACTGTGTTCAAATAATCGTGCTTGGCCCCAAAAAAGCAGAACACCCCCCAGAGTATGCTTCTTACAATAAAATTATTGCTCCCTGACTATATTTGGGCTTATGTTTCAGTGATAATTCTTCTAAAAATTATTCCAAATGTGTTTTATTCATCACATTAAAGTTCTTTTACTGAGGATCTCACTCTCAATAGGATATTACTTAACATTTGAAATTGTTCAATTTGTATTACTCTAGGTTTTCTTTCGAATTAGTCCTATCCCACAGTCATTTTGTGTGTAAGAGAAGGGACTGCCAGTCTGTAATCGATATTTATTCTCAGCAAAAGTTTTGGCATGAATTTATATATCTGTTTCCAATCATAAAGCAAGCCCTGCCTGTGTGTGTAGGTATCATAAAATATCTGCCTGTTCATAGGACTGTAAAAGTTGCTTCATGAAGCCTATTCTTTTTACTTTCTACATGATTTTTATTTCTGGCAAATCCTACAAGTAGGTAGAAGATATCTGTTTGACTGTTTTAACAGAGACCAGATAATAGTAGCCTAAACAAGATGAAATATTTATTTAGGATTTATACCTTTAATTAAAAGGCTAAGCACCTTCATTATCAGTCTAGATTTTTCTCAGGACGTCTGGGCATCCAGATTCCCTCTCTCTTACTAGTCTGTCATTTCTGAGGGTATTCTCCTTGCCGATATGGAAGAATCTGTCAGGCTAGTATCCCAGTCCATGATGAGAAAAAGTAAAACTGAAGGCAAACTACTTCCTTTTAAGGATTTGGTCTAGAAATTATACATATCGTTTGATATATTTGGCACCATACCTCACTACAAAGGAGGCTGATAAATACTATCTGTACCTGGGAATCTATGGATCCAGCTAAATTTGGGGGGCCTGTTACCAAAAGCAAATGGGGGCTGTAGTTATTAGGGGACACTTAGTGGTCTTGGCCAAAACAGGATTGCCCACAATTTAGAGTCAGCAATTTGACTATTAATGTTAGTTTGATTTCAGGTACCTCTGTGTAAAAAGGATCTTTCATTTGAAGGCTCTATAAAGGTCAGAAAATGATGAATTGAAAGTAAAGTAACACCATACAATCAACTACACCGTTTATAAAAACAATTAACCCTAGGAAAAGTTTGCAACAGTTTACTGATAACATATGGGTCTAATTATAGTGTAGTCCAGATGTTAACTATCAATTTCTCCACACAAACTTATCATTTAGACAGCAAAGGGTAAGGGAAGTCTATCTGTCCTTGCTTCTCGATCATCGTCCAAGCTTTGTTAGTTGAGGCCTCCCTGAGTTTCAGCGATGCAGCCATTTCCTTATCTCATGGTAGTTTATTTTATTTTTTTTAATATGAAATTTATTGTCAAATCGGTTTCCATACAACACGCAGTGCTCCTCCCAAAAGGTGCCCTGCTCAATGCCCATCCCTCCCACTCCCCGTCAACCCTCCATTTATTCTCAGTTTTTAAGAGTCTCTTATGGTTTGGCTCCCTCCTCTCTAACTTTTTTTTTTCCTTCCCCTCCCCCCATGGCATTCTGTTAAGTTTCTCAGGATCCACATAAGAGTGAAAACATATGGTATCTGTCTTTCTCTGTAGGACTTATTTCACTTAGCATAACACTCTCCAGTTCCATCCACGTTGCTACAAAAGGCCATATTTCATTCTTTCTTATTGCCAAGTAGTATTCCATTGTGTATATAAACCACAATTTCTTTATCCATGCATCAGTTGATGGATATTTAGGCTCTTTCCATAATGTGGCTATTGTTGAAACTGCTGCTATAAACATTGGGGTACACGTGCCCCTATGCATCAGCACTCCTGTATCCCTTGGGTAAATTCCTAGCACTGCTATTGCTGGGTCATAGGGTAGATCTATTTTTAATTTTTTGAGGAGCCTCCACACTCTTTTCCAGAGCAGCTGCACCAGTTTGCATTCCCACCAACAGTGCAAGAGAGTTCCCATTTCTCCACATCCTCGCCAGCATCTATAGTCTCCTGATTTGTTCATTCTGGCCACTCTGACTGGCATGAGGTGATATCTGAGTGTGGTTTTGATTTGTATTTCCCTGATGAGGAGCGATGTTGAGCATCTTTTCATGTGCCTGTTGGCCATCTGCATGTCTTTTTTAGAGAAGTGTCTATTCCTGTTTTCTGCCCATTCTTCACTGGATTATTTGTTTTTCGGGTGTGGAATTTGGTGAGCTCTTTATAGATTTTGGATACTAGCCCTTTATCTGATATGTTATTTGCAAATATCTTTTCCCATTCTGTCAGTTGCCTTTTAGTTTTGTTGATAGTTTCCTTTGCAGTGCAGAAGCTTTTAATCTTCCTGGGGTCTCAATAGTTCATGTTTGCTTTTAATTCCCTTGCCTTTGGGAATGTGTCAAGTAAGAAATTGCTGTGGCTGAGGTCAGAGAGGTTTTTCCCTGCTTTCTCCTCTAGGGTTTTGATGGTTTCTTGTCTCACATTCAGGTCCTTTATCCATTTTGAGTTTATTTTTGTGAATGGTGTAAGAAAGTGGTCTAGTTTCAACCTTCTGCATGTTGCTGTCCAGTTGTCCCAGCACCATTTGTTAAAGAGACTGTCTTTTTTCCATTGGATATTCTTTCCTGCTTTGTCAAAGATTAGTTGGCCAACGTTTGTGGGTCTAGTTCTGGGGTTTCTATTCTATTCCATTTGTCTATGTGTCTGTTTTTGTGTCAATACCATGCTGTCTTGATGATGACAGCTTTGTAGTAGAGGCTAAAGTCTGGGATTGTGATGCCTCCCTCTTTGGTCTTCTTCTTCAATATTACTTTGGCTATTCCGGGTCTTTTGTGGTTCCATACAAATTTTAGGATTGCTTGTTCTAGCTTCGAGAAGAATGTTGGTGCAATTTTGATTGGGATTGCATTGAATGTGTAGATAGCTTTGGGTAGTATTGACATTTTAACAATATTTATTCTTTCAATCCATGAGCATGGAATGTTTTACCTTTTCTTTGTATCTTCTTCAATTTCCTTCATAAGCTTTCTATAGTTTTCAGCATACAGATCTTGTACATCTTTGGTTAGGTTTACTCCTAGGTATTTTATGCTTCTTGGTGCAATTGTGAATGGGATCAGTTTCTTTGTCTTTCTGTTGCTTCATTACTGGTGTATAAAATGCAATTGATTTCTGTACATTAATTTTGTATCCTGTGACTTTGCTGAATTCATGTATCAGTGCTAGCAGACTTTTGGTGGAGTCTATCGGGTTTTTCATGTATAATATCATGTCATCTGCAAAGAGTGAAAGCTTGACTTCATCTTTGCCAATTTTGATGCCTTTGATTTCCTTTTGTTGTCTGATTGCTTATGCTAGAATTTCCAACACTATGTTAAACAATAGTGGTGAGAGTGGACATCCCTGTCATGTTCCTGATCTCAGGGGGAAAGCTCTTTGTCAAATGCTTTTTCTGCATCGATTGACAGGATCATATGGTTCTTTTCTTTTCTTTTATTAACGTGATGTATCACATTGATTGATTTGTGAATGTTGAATCAGCCCTGTAGCCCAGGAATGAATCCCACTTGATCATGGTGAATAATTCTTTTTATATGCTGTTGAATTCGATTTGCTAATATCTTATTGAGAATTTTTGCATCCATATTCATCAGGGATATTGGCCTGTAGTTCTCTTTCTTTGCTGGGTCTCAGTCCGGTTTGGGAATCAAAGTAATGCTGGCAGTTTTCCTTCCTTTCTATTTTTTGGAACAGCTTGAGAAGGATAGGTATTATCTCTGCTTTAAATGTCTGGTAGAATTCCCCAGGGAAGCCATCTGGTCCTGGACTCTTATTTGTTGGGAGATTTTTGATAACTGATTCAATTTCTTCGCTGGTTATGGGTCTGTTCAAGTTTTCTATTTCTTCCTGTTTGAGTTTTGGAAGTGTGTGGGTGCTGAGGAATTTGTCCATTTCTTCCAGGTTGTCCATTTTGTTGGCATATAATTTTTCATAGTATTCCCTGATATTTGCTTGTATTTCTGAGGGATTGGTTGTAATAATTCCATTTTCATTCATGATTTTATCCATTTGGGTCATCTCCCTTTTCTTTTTGAGAAGCCAGGCTAAAGGTTTATCAATTTTGTTTTTTTTCAAAAAACCAACTCTTGGTTTCATTGATCTGCTCTACAGTTTTTTGTTTTTGTTTTTTTTTTTAGATTCTGTATTGTTTATTTCTGCTCTGATCTTTATTATTTCTCTTCTTCTGCTGGATTTGGGGTGTCTTTGCTGTTCTGCTTCTATTTCTTTTAGGTGTGCTGTTAGATTTTGTATTTGGGATTTTTCTTGTTTCTTGAGATAGGCCTGGATTGTATTGTATTTTCCTCTCAGGACTGCCTTTGTTGCATCCCAAAGCATTTGGATTGTTGTATTTTCATTTTTGTTCCCATATATTTTTTGATTTCTTCTCTAATTGCCTGGTTGGCCCATTCATTCTTTAGTAGGGTGTTCTTTAGCCTCCATGCTTTTGAAGGTTTTCCAGACTTTTCCCTGTGGTTGATTTCAAGTTTCATAGCATTGTGGTCTGAAAGTGTGCATGGTATGATCTCAATTCTTTTATATTTATTAAGGGCTGTTTTGTGACCCAGTATGTGATCTATCTTGGAGAAGGTTCCATGTGCACTCGAGAAGAAAGTATATTCTGTTGCTTTGGGATGCAGAGTTCTAAATATATCTGTCAAGTCCATCTGATCCAATGTATCATTCAGAGCCCTTGGTTCTTTATTGATCCTGTGTCAAGATGATCTATCCACTTTTGTAAGTGGAGTATTAAAGTCCCCTGCAATTACCACATTCTTATCAATAAGGTTGCTTATGTTTGTGATTAATTGTTTTATATATTTGGGGGCTCCCGTATTCAGTGCATAGACATTTATAATTGTTAGCTCTTCCTGATGGATAGACCCTGTAGTTATTATATAATGCCCTTCTTCATCTCTTGTTACAACGTTTAATTTACAATCTAGTTTGTCTGATATAAGTATGGCTACTCCAGCTTTCTTTTGACTTCCAGTAGCATGATTGATAATTCTCCATCCCCTCACTTTCAATCTGAAGGTGTCCTCAGGTCTTAAATGAGTCTCTTGTAGACAGCAAATAGATGGGTCTTGTTTTTTTTATCCATTCTGATACCCTATGTCTTTCGGTTGGAACATTTAGTTCATTTACATTCAGTGTTATTAAGGAAAGATATGGGTTTAGAGTCATTGTGATGTCTGTATGTTTCATGCTTGTAGTGATGTCTCTGATACTTTGTGGTCCTTGCAATATTTCACTCACAGAATCCCCCTTAGGATCTCTTGTAGGGCTGGTTTAGTGATGATGAATTCCTTTAGTGTTTGTTTTTTTGGGAAGACCTTTATCTCTCCTTCTATTCTGAATGACAGACTTGCTGGATAAAGAATTCTCGGCTGCATATTTTTTTCTGTTCATCACATTGAAGATTTCCTGCCATTCCTTTCTGGCCTGCCAAGTTTCAGTAGATAGGTCTGCCACTACTTTCATGGGTCTCCCATTATAAGTTAGAGTGTGTTTATCCCTAGCTGCTTTCAGAATTTTCTCTTTGTCCTTGTATTTTGCCAGTTTCACTATGATATGTCTGTGCCTCTTGGATTTCAGTGCCTTTTTCCTTCCCCAGATCAGGGAAGTTCTCAACTATGATTTGTTCAAATACACCTTCAGCCCCTTTCTCTCTCTTCCTGTTCTGGAATTCCTATGATATGGATATTGTTCCATTTGATTGCATCACTTAGTTCTCTAATTCTCCCCTCATACTCCTGGTTTTTTTTTTTTTTATCTCTCTTCTTCTCAGCTTCCTCTTTTCCCATAATTTTATCTTCTAATTCACCTGTTCTCTCCTCTGCCTCTTCAATCCATGCTATGGTCGCCTCCATTTTATTTTGCACCTCATTTATAGCATTTTTTAGCTCCTCATGACTATTTCTTAGTCCCTTAATCTCTGTAGCAATAGATTCTCTGTTGTCCTTTATGCTTTTTTCAAGCCCAGCTATTAATTTTATGACTATTATTCTAAATTCTTGTTCTGTTATATTGCTTAAATCGGTTTTGATTAATTTGTTAGCTGTCGCTACTTCCTGGAGTTTCTTTTGAGGAGAATTCTTCTGTTTCATCATTTTGGGTAGTCCCTGAAGTGGCTCCAAACTGCAGGGCACCTCCTCTGTGCTGTCTGGAGTAACTTGTGTTGGTGGGTGGGGCCACAGTCAGACCCGATGTCTGCCCCCAGGCCACCACTGGGGCCACAGTCAGACTGATGTGTACCTTATCTTCCCCTCTCCCAGGGGCAGGACTCACTGTGGAGTGGTGTGGCCCCTGTCTGGGCTACTTGCACACTGCCATGCTTGTGGTGCTGCTTCAATGGGATCTGGTGTATTAGCTGGGGTAGATCCACAAGGTGCACAGGGGCGGGAGGGGCAGGCTTAGCTTGCTTTGCAGGCAGTGGTCCCCTGTGGGAAGGGCCTTGCAGCACCTGGAGCAAGGCTGACCAGTAGGAGGGATGGATCCACAGAAGCACAGCATTGGGGGTTGGGCATTTGCATGGTGCAAGCAAGTTCAGTGACAGGAACTGGTTCCCTTTGGAATTTCACCTGGGGGATGGGAGAGTGAGGCACTTGCCAGTGCCTTTGTTCCCCCGCTGAGCTGAGGTCTGTCTTCCAGGGCTCAACAACTCTCCCTCCCGGTGTCCTCTCACCCTCCCCACTCTCCAAGTGCAGAGCTGTTGAGTTTTAACATTCCAGATATTAAGTCCCACTGGCTGTCAGAACTCACGCAGTCCATTCCCTCTGCTTTTGCAAGCCAGACTCAGGGGCTCTGCCTTGCCAGATGGGCTCCCCCTTCACTGCCCCGGCTCCCTCCCGCCAGTCTGCTACCACACACTGCCTCAGCCCTTCCTACCCTCTTCCATGGGCCTCTTGTCTACGCTTGGCTCCAGAGAGTCCGTTCTGTTAGTCTTCCGGTGGTTTTCTGGGTTATTTAGGCAGATGTGGGTCTAATCTAAGCGATCTGCAGGACGAGGTGAGCCCAGTGTCCTCCTATGCCACCATCTTCTCTGCTTCTCTTTCATGATGGCTTATATGTTACCAATTCAAATCAGACTTTGTACTTGCTGAAATCAAGGTTGATATACCATGGAAAAGCATTTCACTCATTTTGTCTTTATTACCAAAAGCCCATTTTGGGATTACAGAATATTTGTTAACTGCATTTTTATATTTACCATTATATCTTTCAAATAGTTAACAAAGGTATGAATACAAATTCAAAGACTTCCAGAAGCATAGTTTTCTATTACTGCATACTATAATGGTTGCTACAGAAAATTCTCTTCTGTCTTTGCTTTTTCAGGTGAATACATTTATGACAAATTTGGAAGAAGGAAACAACTTTAGGCCTAGGAGATACTTGGAAATCTGTCCCTGTTATTTTGAGGTCCTTTCAATCGATGTTTCCTGTATCTTGTGGTAGGGTGGAAACTATTTATTTCATATCTAATATGCTTATGATGACTGATGTGTGTTATATTCTGAAAGAATTCTTTGCAGATGTGTAATGACTTTAGAGGAAAATGAAATACACATGCATTATACACCACAGCATTGCCACAACTGAAATGAAAGAAGAAATGATGTACATACAATATTTAGAAAATTTGAGGTAAAATAAAATGCATTCCTACTTTTCTGAATTTCTGTGAAGGTTTCAGAAGAAAATTGGAAGTATTTTGAGAATTCCTTCATTACAAAGAACTAGTTAATAAGGTAAATACACAAGGGCTACAACCTGGGAATTTTTCAGTAATTGCCTTCCATCTTTTCAGACATTGTATTGGACACCTTTTAGAACTTTAAATCATTTCTAGAAAATACACAATCCTCCATCTAAAGAAAATAGCAATTAAGAGATGGAGCTTACAAAACAGGTAGCACTGTTGGTCACATTTTCAAAAGTCAAAGGGAGCTCTAACTCTTAGTGTAGTAGAAACAATGGCAGGGATATACGTAGAGCTTATGGCAGACCTGTAGGGTGTCCATGGAAATACTGTGCAGTCTAGCAGAGTTTGGATAGAATTCTTCACCAGGCCACTATGCTCCAATGATTAGCAGGTATGAGAGGCAGAAACACACTCATTTGTAACATTACTTGGATTACATCTCATCATGTCATCGTGGGTTATACCCTCTCAAAAGTCAACACGTTCTTGCATAACAGGTTATGGTATCTCAGCGAACGACATTTTCACATTTAATCCATTTTCTATTTACTGTAGCCACTTATTATCTTCTCTAGATTTAGAAAAACAGCTGTGATACTTTTCTTGACAAACAAGATTAAAGTCCCCAGAGGTCTTTATCATTTCCACTGACTTCCGTGCTCTTAAACTGGCTTATTTGTCACATCAACTGAAACTTCCTGACATTTGTTGAAATTTTGAGTACTATTTCATTGTTCCAATTATTTTTGAATGAAAATGTTCTCACTTCCTACAGATTACACACTCCCTTGCTTCACATTCATTGCAGCACATTTCTTTATAAAGTTGATAAACAATTTTGAACTCCAAATTATGCCTTGCATGTCACAAAGCTGCAGCTGTAAGCTGCAGGATTGAAATATGAGCTGAGAGCCTTCATCAGAACAAACAAGGTCATCGAATAACTGCTAAGATTAGGTTCATTTTTATCACTTACTAATTGCTGTATCTGTTGGGTTTAAGGGAAAATCCAACATGCTATTTTTAGAGAGATTCACAGCCAATGCATTATGATAGCTAGTGGGCCTCTACTGCTTTCTATAGGAAATGAAGGCAGATTTATCTGTTCATTCTATGTGTATTAAGTACCTATTACTCATTTGCTAGACATTGTTCTATGCATTAGGGATATAGACAAAGATTTTGCAGTTCACTTGGGGAAATAGACAAATAATATACAAGTTTTTGAATTTATAAATATTTATTTACATTTATAATATCAAATCTTACAAAGGGAAAGAGATATGTTATCATTTTGGGTTGTTATTGGCTATCTATAATCTTAAAAAAATCTGCCAATGGCATCACCAGAGAAGATTGCATTGTATGTTACCTGTAATATTGACTAAGGGGTTAGGAAGTAAAAAAGAATAAATTGTTTGATGTGAGAAAAAAATTAAAATGTACCTATTAGGCCTCTACCATTAGGATGAATGTTCTAATTAATGGAGATGAATTTCCTTCCCCTTTCCTTTACAGAAGGTTTTATAGAATCTTTCTGAGTTGTGAATTGTGACATTCACTGAGAAGCTAGGAAAAAAGAGAGCAAATTGTTTTTCCCAGGCTCTGTAATGTGTCTATATATAAAGCATGTGAAAGCCTCAGTGATACCCTCCAGAAAGATTTTCCTTTCTTCTCCCATTATAGCTACTTTTACACAAGCTTTGATTTACATAATAAAGCAATAGAAATCAGACTGCATTAAAAATGACACATACAATGCATCACATATAATGAACTTAGTGACACTCAAGTAAAACAACATTTGATTCAACACATTTTCATTTGGAAAGTCTTCTGGTATCCATTTAATGGGATTTTTGAACTATAAATGAGAAATATCACTTAATTATTCTTTCACTTCTAATTTCCCTTCAAGTCTTTTCTTAACATGGGCAATATACTATGTTGTCCCCTGTGGATATTTCTGAACAAATACTTTGTAAAGTAGCAAAATACTTTTTGTTGGAGTGTGGGGAGTTAATATGATCCCCTTTATTAGATGTCCAATGGGAAACTTTAGTAGATATCAACTGGCCAGCACTATTCCTCCGAAGGCTTAGTGTTCACCAACATAGCCAAAGAAGTAAAGCTTTGACTACTGAACTCAGAGTTATCTTGCATTCAAAAGTTGTCATAAAGGAAAAGGCAATTCCAATGCAGATAGTCCTTTACTAAGAATAGCAATTCACTACTGTTGCTCTGTTTATTACTTAACTGCAAATGCATAAAGTGATATTCAAACAAAAGGATTCTGGTAAATTTTTTACTTAAATGAGATAAAGTGCCAACACTAAATCATTATTATCCAATGGACTGATTTCTGAAAGATATGCACGAATACTTAGAATATAAAACAAATGTGTTAATATTCCAAATATGTAGCATAATATTATTCTCATCAGCAAATATTTAGTATTTTAAGGTTATGGCATTGAATCTCACACGTTACTTAACTCATTTGCTTAATGACAACTGCATGTATGTTTGGTTGTTTACCCATAATCTTCAATACAATAACGTAGTTTGAACTCTGTTTCAAGTATCAAGAGAGTAAGGATGCTTTCCAATTTTTCCTAATATCTCTAGAGATGGTGGAGCTTTTAAGGAAGAAGAAGCCAGATTAAAAATGTTGTAATTTCACATAATCTTCCTCTATTTATTATTATAGTAATTATCAAGGAAGACTACATTGTCCGTGGAGGGAGGAAGTCATTTTAAGAAAAGGGAGAGAAGAAATCTTCACCTCCATGGAACTAAATACAGCCAATTACCTAGTCCTGTATATTTTCCTCCTCTTATATTTCTTGACTCCATCCTTCTTCCATCTTCACCTTCTTTCAGGCTGCAAGATTAAATTCTTCATCATAATAATGAGGCCTATAATTTGCCTTTTTCTAATCTCCCTCCTTCCCCCCAAATATTTCTTTTCCAACTTAATTTAATTTTGCTAGATTCCTGTTGATTTTCAATTTTAGTAAAATCTCTTTCCAGTGGCTTTGAGGACCTTGACAAAATGCCTAACCAAATATTATCACTCATTAGACCCTTTGTCAAGGCAATAACAGATATGTCCCTTCTCTTGAAACTACTGCATAGTTTAACACCACTGCCAACCAAGAGTATCTTGGCCACAATGGGAGCAAGTTTCTCAAGATCTTCAGAGAGCTATTTAGATCAACAAAGAATAGCCTTTCTAGAACCAAATACTCTCAAGTTGCTGTTCACACTTCCTAGTTTAAAGTTTAAAGGTCCAGGCACATCTGTGTGGGTCAGTCAGTTAAGTGTCCGGCTCTTGACTTTGTCTCAGGTCATGATCTCATGAGTTTTGTGAGTTGGAGCCCCACATCGGGCTCTGTACTGATGGTGTGGAGCCTGCTGGAGATTCTTCCTCCTTCTCTGCCCCTCCCTGGCTCACACTCTCTCTGTCTCAAAATAAACTAACTAACTAACTAACTAACTAAATAAATAAATAAATAAATAAAGTTTAAAAGTCCATCACATGATGGGCACCAATGATATTACTATGGTGTTAATGACATAATAGTTCTCTCCACTCCAGGTGGAAGAGTTCAACAGAAAGTCCTAATACCGAGCTTAAAACCAATTTCATCAAAACAAGTTATTCAAAACAGGTCAAGACACAAACAACTTTGTCCAAAACAAGCTTTTAAAACATGGATTTGAAATCATGTTATGATTTCATACATACAACACTACTGTTTATGCTATAAGCTTTAAGAGGGCAGAAAATCAAGCTAACAGCTGTTTCGCTAGCACCTAGCACAGTGCCAACCACTTTGGCTTTGTTTTGAATATTGTTGTTGAATTAATGAATTATTCATCCCTTACATATAGTAATTATGATACTCTCCTTACTTATTAAAAAAATAAACATCAGGTGTGCATGTAAGAGGTAAAATTAATTCTGTTTGAAAAGAAAGGTATTATAAGGCAATCTAGAAATCAAGTACACAATCAAATAGTCATCAAATCATTGTTTTGGTTTTTTTGCTAACATCAAATTTTCTGGTTATTGCTGTGGTAATTAGACATGGAATTCCTTAGTAATACATGAAATAGGTCTCTGACTAGAAGCAATTATTCAGTGAGTTTTAATAATCACATTTATGATATGGTGGGTGTCTGTTTTCAATTTATTGAATTACTAGAACTGTGGTGGCAATCTTCATTTATTTAACAAAGGGCTTTACGGAAATTGGTCATGAGGTACTAGACAGATGCCATGTATCAGACAGGCAAAATCAGGAAGCTATGGGAATTGGGGGTGGTCACTGAGAGGACATGACCACAGGTTGACTTGCGAACTACACCCGGTCAATCAGAGGCTTCTGACCCTTTCCCCTGTCCTTGGAATGTCCATTCCACCCACCACTACCACCTGGGAGCTATTTTAAGAAAGTAGCCTTGAAAGATTAAGTTGTTGTTGAGACCATATGGACTGAACACGTGACTGAATCCAGTTAAGTCATCTACATAAACATTTAAGATTCTGGTAAGCAGGTGTGGAGATCTACATGTCTCACACACGCTCCAAGACAGACATTGCATGTAAATTCCCTTGCTCATTAAACCTGCCACCTACCAATCTACAGTGACCAACTCTTTCTTCAGTCTCTCCCTGCTCTTTTTGTGGGTGGGGGCAGTTTCAGATTTCACCTGGGGTAGCTGTCAAGGTTTTGAATCAACAATTTGTGAGCCAGCCAGGAGACCAAAGAAATAGGTCTTAGGAAAGGGCAATCCCTAGATGACCATTGACTTCTTTATGGGGAGGGGTGGCTTGTATGTTAGAAACTTGTCAACTGCTGTGAGTATGGGGACACCCTAAAAATTCTGGCTGGTTTAGTCAGTTTGTTTGAGGAACTTCCAAGAGTGCACTGTGGCAGAGAGGGGAAACAAACAGCTACCATGGTGGGCTAGCCTTTCCTGTGGGCAGTTGAGCTGGTGATCCATGTTTTCAAGTTGGAAAGTTGGAAGAAGAGCTGAGATTAGGGAAGGATGTGCATTGTCCACAGGTGGGAGAACAGGATAATAAGTTGGAGAATTTGGTATTCTATTTTGCAAAGCCAGGAGGGCATAGGCTACCTCAGACTAAGGCCCAAACACTGTGACAAAGTCTGATTGGGAAACTAAGGGGTGGAATCCCTGGAAAAGTGAGGAGAGTGAAGGGAAGGATGTTGCATTTATTGACTGTGAAACAGATGAAATGTCCCATGTTGTTTAACCCCTAATACAAAGGAAAGCAAAGGCAAAGCAACAGCAGCCTCAGCCATTGGGACAGCCCCCAATTAAGAAATGTTTATGATAAAAGAATATACTCTCAGTGAGCTTATTGATATAGCTGCCAAGTTCCAGCAGAAAGCCAGGGAAAGTATCTAGGAATGGCATTTCTCTGTCAGGGCAGGAGGCAGAGAAAATGAACATCATTGCATATTGTGCCCTGCAGCAGGACCTTGGGAGCTCAAAGTATTCACTCTCTTATAAATTGGATTATTCTAAGGAGGCTTGGGCCAATGAGGAGGACCTCCCTGAAGACATGGACCCTGGAAATGATAAGAAGTACAACAAATTCTTGGGGAGTTGGTAGTGAAATAATCTATTCCCTTATCTTTGACCGTCCTAATTGGGGCACATTCACTGCAGGAATAAAAGCAGACTCCAGTCTGCTCCCAGCACCTAGTATGGGACACTGATACCCATGTTGAGCCAAGGTGTTGGACAAGGAATTTATGATGTTGGACAATCCATTGCTGATCTGGGGGAAATTAACAAATCCTAGGAATAGGCATTGGTTGTGGTAAAGACTCAAGACAAAGAGGAAACTCCAAAAGATTATCCCATTCAGCTATACAGGGTCTGATAAAAGTTATCTGGAAGCAAATGTGGTTTGACCTCATTGATGTCTGGACCCTACCTGAAAACATAGACCAGCAACTCAAAATTGTGTTGCTCAGATCTATTTCTTTCTTTGGTCTCTCCTTGCTTTCTCTAAATGGGGGGGGGGGGGCAGTTTCAGATTTCACCCAGGAAGCTCTAAGTTTTTGAATCAACAATGGACAAGTCTTGTGTATCTATCCAGACAAGTAGCAATGCTAAAAGAGTTCAGCTAAAGCAGGCTCCATAGATTCAGGCCAACTGGCTGGTTCAGGGTCCAGTGTCCTGTGATGGCAGTTTAAGAATAAGGTGGTACAAGCAGAACTTCTTGGAACTCAGGCTTGGGCACTAGGGTAGAGATTAGAAAGATGAGCAAACAGGTCTGGGCAACAAGAAGCAGAATCGACCAGGCATTTGTACAAGGATAAAGTTCCAAGAGAAGTTATGGAATTTGAGAGAAAGGATTTCTATTTCATTCTCTGCTGCACTGCCATGTAGTCTAAGTGCCCAGAGCTTCTGACTGCTGAATGGGGTGGGGAAGCCAACTCTCCTACACAAGGGCTGCCCTTCAAACTCCTCTGTGACTTCTGAGGTCCAGAATTAGAACGAGGACTACTGAGTCACTCTCCATACCAAGATTTTGAAAAATTTTGACAGTCTCTCCCTTTATCTTTGGTTTGTATTTCCATCACTGGATTTCTGTTCCACATACTTCCTGATCGTATTTCTTTTGATTTCCCTTTAAACTCAAACTTACTCTTTGCTTTTAGGCACAAAAATCTGAAAAATATCCCATTAGCATTTTAGTGGCAGGTACCTGTGGGAAAAGATCTAGTCTGACTCACAGCTTGTGGCCCAGCACGCACTTGGCTGAGATGATGAAGAGAGATCACGTATGACTGCACCTTCACTCCACGTAGGGTAGCAGGTGTCTATCCAAAAGGAAGGCTGACTGCTGAGACCCTAAACACAAGCCACACGTGTGGAACTAACAAAACAACATCACCAAGAAACACCTGTGTCTTCTACTTTTTGGATCATGCCAAGGAAAGTATTTTCTTTCTCTTAAGCCAAAAAATGTCCAACAAAGGAAGAAGAAACAGTGTGATCTGTCTTGTTCTCTTCAGAAATAGAATGCATATTAAATTCAGCCTAATAGGCACCATGATAATGATGTCAAAACAGCTCAAAGCAGGTGAATCCTAAAGACCAGTGGTCATAGGCATAGAAGCAAAATGTGGCAATGGATGACTGAAAACTGTATACCCCTTAGTAGACCATACTCCTAATGTATAGTTAAGGATTATCAGTCAGTAGATTTATATTTTTCTGTGGAAGGTAGTATATACGGCATAGTCATCTGAAGCCATACCTTATTGACAATGTGAACACTTAACAATGTCATCATTATTCATAACTATGGTTAATCTGTGTGGACAATGATCTATTTTATGCATGCAATATTCACTGATAAAAACATCTGATAATAAAAGCAGCATTAGGTAAGTAGGAGAGAAAAAAAAAACCCATAAAATCAGCCACCAGTACATACAGATTATATCCATTGTATTGGTAATTTTTTGAGTGACTTATAACTTGCTTCCCACAAATCCCTTTAAAGATAAGAAAAGTTTAATATTACTTTGGAACCCAATCATTACACATGTTCCTGTTTTAAGAATGTGCACATCGCTGTTGTAGTGAATGATTTAATTAATTGAAGCCTTGCTTTCTTGTGCTAAAGTTTAAAAAAATTATCCCCTTTTCGTGTGCAGATTTCTTAACATCGCTTCACCTACATATCAAACAGTAGGCATTACTTGGGAAATGTTATAGGATAAGCCTGATGTTTCTGAAATATATTCATGGGGATTTTCATTTCTTTGAGTATAACACATAGGCCACTCTTTTCATTTATTCAAGCTTGTGTATCACATATAATTCATCTTTTATTAGCATAATAATTTCTAATGAGTAAGCCCCTTTGTCCCTCATCACGTAATTAAATTTTGCAATAGTTGTTGAATATATTCTATATTTACTCATTAGTGGGAAAGGGAAGGCCGAGCTATCGAGGTAATTACATGTAATCTCATTCTCCTGAGTCGTCAGTGGATAGAGCTTGAGTACAAAATGTGCTTTAACTTTCTGGAGTGAAGTCAGACTATAGCTGAATGTATCTGCTCAACAGATGTTAAACTATTGGGTTTCAGAACAAGGAAATCTGCATACCCATATGTGGACTAAAACAATATATTTATAATGCATACATTTAAGCATTTTAAAATTTTTGACAAGACTTTCTTTTCAAAATTATTACTGGTAATATCTCAGATTCCTTTTTTATTGAGGTATAATTAGCATACAAGGTTGTTACATAATTTTTTTAAATTAGTGTTTTTTTAACCTGTATATTAGAATCACATAGATTTACTAAGGAGTTTTGAATCTTTGTCAAGAACTACGAAGGATCTGAGATTTTACCCCATTTTCAAGCTAAGTTGGCCTGTCACAGTTTCATGGATACTAGCAGAAGTCACAAGACTCCTGGGTCAGAGAGTAAGAACTTTACTACCCACAGCACAGCAAGCGGCAGGAGCCTCATGTTTGTATTAGTTTTCCTTGCTCCCGTAATCCTGTGGCAATCCTGCAGTAGAGTGGCCTGGGTGGAATTTTCAGTGGACATGTACCACAGTGGGGAGCCTCAGCTTGGGAAACCCTAATCTTTTTTTTTTTAACAAGTTTTTTTTTAAGGTTATTTATTTATTTTGAGAGAGAGAGAGAGAGAGAGAATGAGCGAGCAGGGGAGCGGCAGAGAGACAGGGAGAAAGAGGATCCCAAACAGGCTCCACACTGCCAGCACAGAGCCCAACATGGGGCTTGAAATCATGAAGTGTGAGATCATGACCTAGGCTGAAATCAAGAGTGGATGCTCAACTGACTGAGCCACCCAGGTGCTCCAACCCTAATCTTTTTTTAATGGGCTATAAGGAAACCTGCCCAATCTTTGTCCCCAAGGGAGGCATTATCTTTAATAATATCCTGATTAAAAAACAAGTCTGCTTTCGACCTGGGAGGAGACACTATCTCTGTCTTCCAAGGTTATTTTCTGTACAAACATCCTTGTAAAAATACTGTGGAACAAAAGCTGATATAGCATGTACAGAAATGGCAGAGACCCATGGAAAATTGCCTGCAACAATATTTTTTTGTGTTAAAACTGCTCTAAGGACCCTAGGAGATACATATATGACTTTTAAATGTAAAATAGAGCTTAAACTATGCTAATTGGAGTAACAAAAGGTATCACTATGAAGCTATTACTTGGAAAAAAAAAGAGACATAAAGAAATCATGTAATTTTGTTGAAAGAGCTGAAGCCAGGAAACTGCTCATAAATACAATATTCCCCACTGCTCCTGCACACAGACTCACACCATACATACATCCACATTAATATTTGCTCACCATGGATTCACAAATATACATAAGAGATTTAGTTTTGTAATTTTGGTAGTAAATAAAAATGTCATGAGGAGGTTGGGAAAGGAGACAAGAGAACAAGAGACGGGTGACGGGATAATACACTAACTCCCTAGTCCCCTGAATTCAGATTAAGTTCTGGCCACAGCCAGAGATGTGTTAGGATGGAAATGGCAAAGAGAGAACTGAACAGGGATGGGGGGCGTTCTCTCACTGCACAGAACCCAGCTCTGTGCTGGCAGTCCATCAGCTGGAACCCATGGGGCCATTGGTAGGCAGCATCTTTGGAGTGAATGTCGCTTCTGATAAATAAACATTTGAGTGGTAAGTCTTCTTCGTTCCACTTCACAGTAGCAGCCAGAACAGAAGACAGAAGAGAAAAAAGATGAGCGTTTCATGTTCTGTTGTGTGTGTATGTGTGCATGTGTACACATGCATGTGAAAGATATTTAATAACTAAAAGCGACTGCTTACTTTGTATCAGCACTGTTCTAATCAATTTACCTGTGACATTTTAGTCATTATCTGGGAGGTCAGTATTATTATTATGCTTCCTGTACAGATACGGAAAATTAGGCAGAACAAGGTTAAACGGGTAGTCTGAGGCTCATATTTTGAAAAGTAAAATTCTTGCGTTACAATGGAGAAAAGGGACTAAGGGCTATTCGGTTAGCAGGCAATTGAGTTAGGGAGATATAAATGAGTGATATAAGGTACAACAGTTCAGAGAATGGTTACATGATCCAAGAGACAGTGGTCACCAAAGACTGATTAAATAGGTAGAATGTAATATAAGCCTTGTAAAATGATGGGAGGAATGGCCTGAGCAAAGGCACAAAGGTGAAAAAGTTCATGGCTTCTGTGGAGAGAACAGTGACCAGGTTAATGTGACTGCAGTGGAGCATTTGTTCATTTATTCAGCTGTTTTTTTGTTATTGTTATATAGCTATTATGTGTAAACAACAAAGAAATAATAGTAAAAATTATACTGAATGTGGAGGCCGGGGTCAGATAAAAGAAACCTTTTACATGCAAACCATGCCATGTCATATTAGGTTTACTAATAATTTTATTGTACTTTTTTCTATATTGTAAATTTGAACCTTTCAAGACTTTTTTTTATCTCTCACTTCTAATATTTGTTTTCTTTTTAATTTTTTCAGCATTTATTTATTTTTGAGAGACAAAGCACAAGCAGGGGAAGGGCAGAGGGAGGGAGACACAGAATCTGAAGTCTCCAGGCTCTGAGCTGCCAGCACGGAGCCTGACATGGGGCTCAAACCCACGAACCATGAGATCGTGACCTGAGCCAAAGTCGGATGCGTAACCGACTGAGCCACCCAGGTGCCCCTCACTTCTAATATCTGTAATGCTAGTACTTTGCCTTAAAGATTAAAGGTCTTGGGATGCCGAGGTGACTCAGTCAGTTAAGCCTCTGATTCCTGATTTTGGCTCAGGTCATGATCTTACAGTTTGTGAGTTCGAGCCCTTTGTAGGTCTCTGCCCTAACAGTGCAGAGCCTGCTTGGGATTCTTTCTCTCTCCCTCTCTCTGTCCCTCCCTGACTAGTATGTTCTCTCACTCTCTCTCAAAATAAATAAAAGAATTTAAAAAAAAAAAAGTAAAGGTCTTTCAAACTGCTGATTAAAAAAAATAATAAGGTCAGGAAAATATTTTCTGCCTCCGGTACTCCAGATTATATTTTATGTTCTAACATCTTACTTGCAATTGTTGTATCTACAAGAGGTGACTTTTAAGGTACTCGGACTTCACATAATGTTTCTATGTCCTCTCATACTAAATTTTTATTTCTAAAAAAAAATTGAAATTCTGATTTGAGATTATTAAATACTTAGGTTGTGCTCATAATACACTTTATGTTGAAGTCTCTGTTTTCCCACTTCTGAGACCTGAAGCCAGAGGTGCAGTTAGGGAGAGGCCAGGTCCTTTGGGGGAGAGTTTCTGAAGGCATTTGCTGCTTCTAAACAGGAGAAGGCAATCCCACCTTTCAACCTGTCCACTTTGAGCCTGTCAGGCAAGGCTATTTAGGCATTTGCTCACAACCCTCTGGAGGCTGGGTGCGACTTAAACCATTCTCACTGTCTGCAAGTATCCACAGTCCCTGTTATGCAAGTTCTCAACTTTGTGGACTCCGAGGCAGCTCAGATGAAGCCAAGGCACATTGGTGGAATGCCCCTGTGCTGGTCACAGCTTTGGTTCTCATCTATGCAGAAGCCCATGGCTTTACCTTCTCACAAACACTCTGGATTTTCTCTCTGAAGCCAACTGAAACGAAATAGTAATGACTCCTTCTTCCATATTCATGAAGGAAGAAACTACAGTGAAGTCTACCACTTGTAGACTTTTTTTTATTTAAGTAAAGAATCTATCACATGGAAATTAATAACATGAGATGCCTGCAAGAAGAGTTTAAATTACCTAAAAACAAAATACTGAGTTTTGTTCGGTTTTATGTAACACGTGCTTAAAGTTTTCTCTTAGTAGGTTTAGTGAAAATTGAATTGGAAAGGGGAGAACTGGCAGCTATTTGGAAAGCTTTGGAAGTGGGCTGATTGTATTAGTTGACAGTGGGATTTGTTTCAGAAGGGGTAGACTCAAGAGACAATAGCACAAAAAATCACTTGAACTTGAAAACTGATTGCTTAAGGGGTAGGAAGCAGAGGCAGAAAGAGGAAGGGAAGAAGTTTTGTCTTTAAAATTTTCAGACACAAACCCAGAGTAAAATGGAGTGCTCTCGGATTTTGATCGGCAGCCAGAAGAGGACTGAGAGACCATCTCCTTGCCTCCAAGTTTGGAACATGTGGTTTCTTTTTCTTTTCTTTTCTTTTCTTTTCTTTTCTTTTCTTTTCTTTTCTTTTCTTTTCTTTTCTTTTCTTTTCCCTTTCCTTTCCTTTCCTTTCCTTTTTTTTAAACATTTATTCATTTTTGAGAGACAGAGAGAAACAGAACGCAAGCTGGGGTGGAGCAGAGAGTGAGGGAGACACAGAATCTGAAGCTGGCTCCAGGCTCTGAGCTGTCAGCACAGAGTGTGATGTGGGGCTGGAACTCATGAACTGTGAGATCATGACCTGAGCCAAAGTCACTCAACCAACTGAGCCACAGAGGTGCCCCAGAACACGTGGTTTATTGATACAAACCTCTAACTGTGTTACTGAATTTGGTTCTTTTACAGGGTTCCTGGTAGAGAATATACATTCAAGTGCTCTTTCCTATCTTATATTGGATTTACATAAAGGTTATCTTAAGGGACAAGGCTCGTAATATATTGATTTGGAATTGAAATAATTATGATTAATTATCTGGACTTTGTGACAACTTAAATAACTTTGCCCTGCAGACCCCCATTAAAGATCTAGAAAATTGCAGAACTGTGCACATATTTGCAAATATCTCAGTAATTAAATCATCTATAAATGTATTTTACTGTATAATAACTGAATATATTTCAATATGCTTTAAGTTTAAATGATCCAATATGTTCCCAATAGAATGGTGTCTATTTTTCCTTTTGCTGCTTTGGTAAAGCAATCACATTCTCAGATCTGTTGGACAGAAACACATTTTTTAGCTAAATAGTTGTAGCTATAAATTCTAATTGTGTTCGTATGCATGGGTTACTCCAAAAAGATAGACATGGCTTTGAAGTTGTAAGAAGCTGAGTTTAAAATTGGGTGGTACTCAAAAGTATCAACATAAAAGCTGGGTTAGGCATTCACACATGAGTGAACAAACAAGTCCTAAGACAGTGAAGCAAATCTGTTAAAATTATATAGTTATATATTTTTTTATGTACTAAGATTAAATCTCCATTATAATGGAAGCTTTGTGTTTGTTTCTTTAATACTGTATCCTCTGTGCCTAGAGCAGAGGAGGGGGATATTATTGAGGGGATATGTAATTTAAATATATGTATAGATTATACATACATATGTATGTGTATCTACAAGCATATATCAATAATAAACATTTGTATATGTATAAACATACTCATAGAAAAATAACTTAAAAGTATTAATCATTGGATATGGGATTATGGATGACTGAATTTTTTATATATTTTTCTCAAATTTCCAAAGTTTCTACAATAAGCATTATTAATTTTTAAATTAGATAAAAATAGCAATGCTATTAATAAGAAAAATATATACATTGAGAAACTCATATGTATAATCAAAAATGAAAAATGTCATGTTTTCTTCAATATCTGTAAAATACTTCAATCATTTAGAAAATAACTACAATTGAAATTCATTGGTATTCTTTTCTGTGTAATGTGAAAACTGCATGGACTATTATCTACTTTAATAGCCATTTTATAATTTCTCTAAGATCTTCCAGGGGGGATTAATTTATGAATAACTGCTTAAAGGCTATTTTGTTACCCATTTTCCTATATCTGGTGTCATTTGAGAGCTAGTGAGCTTTTAGATTGGCAATAAGGTCCTAATTTTTGATTGAGACAATCAATGATCTTGTGACCTCTATAGCCATTATAAGCTAGAGAAAGAATGACCTAGAAAAGTCACATTATAGACAGAAAACTCATTACCTTTTTTTTAAAGGAAAAATTCAAAAGGAATGAAAAGTCAATCCAGTTTCTTTGCTTTCAACCTATTTAATAATAGCTAAAATTTACTTATTACTTGTGCTGTAGCAGGTGTTATTCTAAGCACATTAAATGTAAAAATTTCACTTACTTCTCATGTTCCAAAGAAGTGTAGATTATTTTACAAATTAGGAAAGTGGGGGTACAGATGCATGAGATACGTTACTCTGTATTACCTATCTAGTGAATGTTCAAACCAGGATTCCAAACCAGGCAGCCTGACCCCAGAGTTCACAGTCATGACCAAAATGATGAACTGCCTTCCAGCCCTCCAAACCAGGAGGTTCACTATGGTCCAGTAGAGTGAGGACTGCTCAGGGAAACAAGATGGCAGACCTATAAATTTCTATTAATATTAGCTCTATAACCTTACAAAAACTTTTCATCTTCATTTGTTGATGAATTTATAGGCAAAATGTGGAAAATTTTTGCTTTTCTTTCCTGGAAGCATCATGGTATTCTTTGTGATCTTGTGCAGGCCCCTCTGGCTCTATAATTATGTGAGCACTCTATCACCCAATACATTGGAAAATCTTAAGAGTGTGAAATACAGAAGGGTATGTTTGCTAAAATACCTTTTAAAAAATGTTTTAGAAGCCTAGAGAGGGCTTTATTTCAGAAAGAAAGAAAGAAAAAGAAAGAGAGAAAGAAAGAAAGAAAGAAAGAGAAAGAAAGAAAGAAAGAAAAAGAAGAGAAAGAAAGAAAGAGAAAGAAAGAGGTTTAAACAAAACTACTGCTAAAAACTATGCTGGCTCATTTTCGTAACAGGTTTGGCAAATTCTTATTTAAAAAATAAAAATATTTTTTAATGACTCAGTGGTTAAGTGTCCAACTCTTGGTTTCAGCTCAGGTCATGATCTCATAACCATGAGATGGGTTCAAGCCCCATGTCATGTGGGTTCGAGCCCCATGTCAGCACAGAGTCTGTTTGAGATTCTCTCTCTCCTCTCTCCCTCTCTCTCTCTCTCAAGATAAAAATAAATAAACATAAAAAATAAATAAAAAATAAAAATAAAATCTATGCCATTTAATTCATATTAATGGATTTGTTAAATCTAGAATAGCACTGCTACCAAATTCTGAAAAAGATATAGCACAAAAAACATTATGAATCCATCTAATTTTCACTATGTGAAAATTAAAATAATAGTGATTTAAATTTTAATCTAAAAAAATTACTTCAACAAGAAGAGTTATTACAGAATGAGAGGAATCATTAAAAACTGGAAATCTCATCAATAAAAGTAGTCAGATAAAAGTATTAATGAAAACATAATCGTCATAATACGTTTTTCTCTTTTTCTGCCTTCTTTTTGCTAGGAGAGTAATAGAATATTAATATTGTAGTCTAAACATATCTATATGAAACCAATTGCTGCTAGTATCAGATGAAATGTTGGCATTCAACTTCTATCTAAAGAAAAATTCAAACACGTCATTAGAAAATGAAATTACATGTGTATAAAAATTGGCAAAAATTAAATATTCGTGACCAATAAAAATAAAAATTTAGTAGTCAACCTCACTGCTAAAAAATACAATCTGATGCAACAATGTGACTGATGTCCACATGGCCTGTCTTATTCCTCAGGAGAGGTTATAAATGGTCCAGAACATCCCCTCATTTTGAGGTAGAGAGGTCCTTTTTTTTTTTAATGTTTATTTATTTTTAAGAGAGAGAAAGACACAGCATGAGTGGGGGAGGAACAGAGAGAGAGGGAGACACAGAATCAGAAGCAGGCTCCAGGCTCTGAGCTGTCAGCACAGAGCCTGACGCCAGGCTCGAACTGACGAACTGAGAGATCATAACCTGAGCCAAAGCCGGAGGCTCCACCGACTGGGCCACCCAGGCACCCCAAGAAGAGAGGTCCTTTTGCAGGCAAACTTCTATGGGTACAAATTCTATTGCCTAAAAGTGCATTTTGGAGAACCTGATCTGCTCAGAATATTTTTTTAAAAAGAAAAAAAAAGAGAAGGAGAACTAATCTCACAAGCTGAAGTCCAAACTTCTGAGGAAATATCTGAATATTGTGTAGTATTGTTGCAGCTCTCTATGGCCTTCCCCTTGAATCTGGGCTGGCCTTAGTGTCTGGCACGTAAAGAAGAGCACGTAGCAGAAATGATGCTGCATTTCTTCAGAGGCTGGTTCAGAAAACAACAGGGAGCTTACCAATGATTCCCTGGGCGTGCTACCTCTGGAGTAATCCTGCTGCCATGTAAGAAGTCTAACTGCCCTGAGACCTCAGGCAGGGGCCTGGTGGAATCTCCAACCTTGCCTACCAGCTGTGTGAGGGAGCCATCTTGGATGTCCAGCTCAGGCGCTTTTGGGTGATTGTAGCCCCACTGGATGTCTCACCACAACCCCACAAAATGTTCCAAAAGAGGACTGCTCAACCAATCCCCCTTCAAATTCCAGAGTGACTCCAACATTGTAATTAAAATAAAATGTTTGAGGGACACTTGGATGGCTCAGTTGATTAAGTGTCCGACTCCTGATTTTTGCTTAGGTCATAATCTCCCGTTTTGTGGGGTCGAGCCCTGCATAGGGCTCTGCACTGACAGCATGGAGCTTGGGATTCTCTCTCTCTCTCTCTCTCTCTCTCTGCCCCCCCCCCCCATGGTCTCTCTCTCTCTCTCTCAATTTAAATAAACGAAACTAAACGAAACTAAATTAAACCAAAATAAACTAAAATAAAATAAAGTAAAATGTTTGATTGAAGTGGCTCAGTTTAGGGGTAATTTGTTATACACAGTAATAATTGGAGCATTGTTTTTGATAAAGAATATAGGGATAGTAAAATAACCTTTGAATATTTTCTTTTTTTTAATTTTTATTTATTTATTTTTTAATTTTTTTTTTAATGTTTATTTTTTTTTTAATTTTTTTTTTTTCAACGTTTATTTATTTTTGGGACAGAGAGAGACAGAGCATGAACGGGGGAGGGGCAGAGAGAGAGGGAGACACAGAATCGGAAGCAGGCTCCAGGCTCTGAGCCATCAGCCCAGAGCCCGATGCAGGGCTGGAACTCACGGACCGCGAGATCCTGACCTGAGCTGAAGTCAGATGCTTAACCGACTGAGCCACCCAGGCGCCCCTGAATATTTTCTATGCTTCTTGGTGTCCTGAAATTTTTATTTCACTGCTTTATTCTAAAATAACAGCAGATTAATCTTAGCCCAAGATCCTTTGGTTTTTTATTTTGGAAACCATCTAAAATGACTGATTTTGAAATTTATTATGTTATTGCACATAATAACATATGTCTTATAATTTTCTAATTTCCATATCTGTAGTTGAATGACATTTTATCATTTCTACTATGTGTTTATCATTCTCACCCTTTATAGTTGATTAGGCAATCTAGTGGTTCTGTTTTTTTATCAGTTTTTCAAAGATAAAGAATTTGGATTTATTATGAACTAAATAATTTCATTTCTGGCTCACTAATTTTTGCTTTCATAACGTTAACATAATTTACATATATTAATATATGTATCCTGCTTTGTTTTGCTTTGTTGTCATTCATCTATCTTTTTAAGTGGAATGCATAATCACTTATTTTCTAATAAGAGCAAAGTCTATGACTTTGCCTATGAATGGATAAAAGTTAAGTTCTATAAAAAAATGGCAATTATGGAGTTGCTTCTTTCTTAACTCCACAGTTTTGTTTTTTGTTTTGTTTAGTATTCTGATACAACATTATCTTTTTAAAAAATAGTATTTATTTTTTGGAATAGTTTTCGGTTTACAGAAACATGGAGCATGTAGTACAGAGTTCCTTTTTACTCATGATTATTAACATCTTGTATTACTATAATTTGTTACTCGATTTTAATTTATTTTAGTCCAGTGTTGAATTTGATTTACTAATATTTTGTTGAGGATTTTTTTTGCATCTATGTTTATCAGGGATATTGGCCTATAATTTTCTTTCTTTGTAGTGTCTGGCTTTGGTGTCAGAATAATTCTGGCCTCATAAATGAGTTTGGAAGTACTCCCTTCCAGTGAGAAACTGGAAGATGGGTGTGTTTGCCTGTCCCTTTACACTGAACCAAAGCGGCATAGTTGCAGGAAGTGCTGTGTGCCTGTTTGAAAACTACTTTTTATTTAATATGGTCTTGTAAACTCATGAATTCCAAGCCTATTTGCTTTTAGACCTGGGTGATTTGACAGTCCATCTCTCAGGTGGTATCCACAAAAGTTGAGATGCCAAATGTATGGACAAGCTTTTTCAAGGATCAGCTGGATGCCTGGTTTTATTGTTGGAGCTAGACAGAGGGAGAATTCAGGAAAGTGCCCACCAGTTCTTTTGGGCTTGTAATAGGATCTCAGTCACCTCTTCGACACAGGTTGATTAGAAGCCAGATCCTCAGGTAGCATCTGGAAAGGTATGTAGCCAAACCCTTTCCAGTGAGAAACTGGGAAGTGGGTGTTTTTTCCTGCTCCCCCTGCACTGAGACTGGGAATATAGCCTTGGGGAGTGCTCAAATGCTTGTTTAAAAACTGCTACTTTGTTAACTATATTCCAGTGAGACTCATGAATGCAAGCCCTGTTTACTATCAGAGCTAGGTGATTTGGGGGCTGTCTCTTGGGTGACAACCATAAAAGTTGGGGTGCTAGATGTATGAACAAGCTTCTTCCAGAGAGACACTGGTGACTTGGTTTTACTATTGGAACAAACTGGAGGGAGAAGGCTGAGAAGTACCCAATAGCTCTTCTGGGCTCCAGAAAAGATCCCAGTCAGTCAGATGCAGGCTATTTCACTGTGAATGGGATATAAATATTCTGAGATCTTGCATTCTTGAAAATGACTTGATTCTACATTCACATATGTCATTTTTGTTCATGCAGACATCTAGGTTAAATACGATTTTCCCTAAAAATTCTGAAGGGGTTACTTTGTTGACTTCTTGCTACAGTCATCCCAGGGTATTGTTTTCTCACTTTAGAAACTTTTAGTTAACTCTATTTTTGGTGTTTTGAAATTGTCACTATTATGTTCTTTGGGTAGAGTCTTGTTTTATTAAACGTGTAGGTCACAGGTAAACCTTTCAATTTAGAAACTCATGTTCTTACAGTTCTAGCAAAATTTCTTGCAGTTTATTGTTTGATAATTTCTTCCCTCAGTCTTCTCTGTTCTCTTTTTGGAACAACTACTAATCAAATATTGATTACCCAGGATTGTCATCTAACTTTCTTATGTTATATTTCTTTGTCCTCCTTTATGAAAGAGTTATTGGTTTATGGAATTTTTTTTTCAGTCATCGTATTTACGTCCCTTGTTTTAACTGAATATGCTGAGTCCCTGTTTTATTTGAATTTTTGTTGTTATTGTCTTATTTTGTTGTAATTTTTCATTTATATATTTTGGGAGTTTTAATCCATTGTGGTAATTGTGGTAATGGGGATTATATTTAAAATACTTAATGAGTACAGGAAAGAAACCAACACTTTAAAATGGACCTACGGGCTTACTGTACCATGAATAC
Source organism: Panthera leo (assembly GCF_018350215.1). NCBI lineage: Eukaryota > Metazoa > Chordata > Mammalia > Carnivora > Felidae > Panthera > Panthera leo. The sequence continues at coordinate 92,223,044 of NC_056681.1, forward strand.
TGGCTAAATATCAGCCATGGGATTTTATGTTACTCTTATTGTTAATTCACTTTATATTTCTGACTTTTTTTCTACTCTTGAAAACACACACTTGTCAATTATTATTTTTATGTTAATTGTGATGGTTATAAATTTCTACATTTAAAAAAGTTAATTGAACTTCCATTTCTGAAATTATTAACATTCATATGAAATAGTATTTATTGACTTGTTTATATTTAACATAAAGGTATGAGCTAAATTTACATTTTTCCAAGGTCTTTTTTAGACCTATGTGTTTTGTTAATATGATATTGCATAAAAATGGTGAGTTTGTTTTACCATTTCTATATGATTAATTTAAAAGTGTTCTTTATCTAGTATTTCAAAAGTTAAGTAAATGTGTTGACTTATAAACATATTTTCAATCATTTCTTGAGCTTAGATTTAATTTCTGTGTGGAATTAAAGCAAATAGAATCTGAAATCCATTGCCTTCCTACAATAATTTGTTTTTAAATTGTGTGTTCTTCTACCTAATGAGAGTTATATTTACTTATCTTTATGTCATAAATCTTGCTGATGTGCATTTTTCCCTTCTTAAACTAACAGAGCTTTTTCTACACTCTTCATTTGTTTCCAAATTTTAGATATTACACTATGTAGGTGATTCCACATTTTCCTCTTTGATATTATTAAAAACCATTGGATCTTAATCTGTATAGTTGATATAGGCTCAGTGACCCAGATGTCTAAAGCAAATTGATGAGCAAATGTTCAGGAAGACCTAAACAAGTCAGTTTAAATATTCTCTAGATGGTTCCTTTTTTTTTTTTAACTTTTTTTTTAACATTTATTTATTTTTTGAGAGACAGAGACAGAGCATGAGCAGGGGAAGGACAGAGAAATAGAAGGATTCACAGAATCCAAAGCAGGCTCCAGGCGCTGAGCTGTCAGCACAGATGTGGGGCTCGAACTCATGAACCATGAGATCATGACCTGAGCTGAAGTCAGACGCTTAACTGACTGAGCCACCTAGGCACCCCTGGATGGCTCCTTTTTTATGCTTGATGACCCCACTTTGCTTTACTCAGCATTGTGTGTTGAACAAAGATCAGCGTAATAATTTATCTAACTTCCCATTATTTGGAGAGTATCCTTCCTTAGTAATTGTGCATTCCAGGTCACATTTTCTGTATATAAAGAAAATCATTAGCAAATAAGCACAATCCAGAGAGTTTTTATTTTAAACACAAAATAATCACATTTCTATTTTTTTCTGTCATAAAGTTATATTGCTAAATTAAAATATCCTATTACTTATAGAACCAAGGATTGTAGAACATGTCTAGCTAGCCACTTAAAGGTAAACTCACTTTGAAGATGAGCAAGGGAAAACCATGAAAAGAAACTCCCAGCAAGAGTATTTAACTTCAGGCTATGATTCAAGTTGCTTTAATAAAATTAAAGTTTAGTGGGAAATTCACCAAAAGACAATTTACGCTATCATTTCTGTTAAAAACACTATTAATTAGTTAATAAGATAATTATGTGCTTATAAGAGGAAAACAAGATACAAATCTAAGTAATCTATTTCATTAAAACATTCTAGGTTATTTTAAAAAAAGGACTATGAATGTTTTTTAATAAACTTGTAAAAAAGTGTTTATTTCCACTTTAGATTATCTTTGATTGAAGCATTACTTATCAGACTATGTGGATATGTTATAATCCACTGTTATAATCTAGAGGCTGCATGCATAAATGGTTGCTAATTGTTTTATTTTGTTACTTGAAAGATGAAGCACACGTTTTGGCAAATTGGAAAAAGAAATATAAGTCAATAAAAAGAAGGCAGTATTAAAAAAAACAAAAAACAAAACAAAACAAACAAAAAACCTAACCAGTAATTTCTAGGGGCAGTCCTGGAAGTCTATGCAAACTTTCAAAGTTTAACGTGTGCACCTATATTTCACAATGCCATCCAAAGCAGCCAAGAAGATCCCTGGGTCTTATCTGAAAAGTGGTTGATATTTCTCTCCCAGTTAACTTGAAGAATTATTTGGAGTTTTATTAGATTCCATTAGATTCCAGATCAAACATACATAGATGATAGATGCTACACTTAGTATCTTACATTTACTGCATAGAAATATTATTCTAATATATAGGTTAATATAGAATATTTTAATAGCTGAAATTTAAGAACATGGTATTTATAATCAGATAGATGTGGTTTTTTTTAAAAGCCTAGCAATTGTATATATATATGTGTGTATATATATATATATATATATATATATATACACGCACATACTCAGTGATGAAAAAATAATGAAATCTTGCCTTTTGCAACCATGTGGATGGAACTGGAGGGTATTATGCTAAGTGAAATAAGTCAGTTAGAGAAAGACAGATATCATATGATTGAACTCATATGTGGAATTTGAGAAACTTAACAGATGATTATAGTGGAAGGGTAGAAAAAACAAGATAAAAACAGAAAGGGAGGCAAACCATAAGAGACTCTTAAATACAGAGAACAAACTGAGGTTTGATGGGGGTGGGGTTGGGGTGGGGAAAATGTGTGACATTGTATGTATGTTAGCTAACTTGAGAATAAATAAAATAGAAACAATAAAAAAAACAAGCCCAGCAACTTATCTTCAATCATATTCTAATTTTTATAGATGTTCCACTTCTACCTCATTTTCCTTATCAATAAAATTAAGATAACAATACAAATTTACAGATTGATACAGATTTAAATGTCACACACATACACATTTATAAACATTTCTCTTTCAATACCTGCATGTATACTAAATGTATGTTATAGCTATAGCTATTTCTTTATCTATTAGTCCATTCTTGTTCGTTTCCTCTATGTCTGAGCCAAGTACTCTGTCACATAGGAAATGGGTGATATATTCAAAAGGAATATGGCTGTAGAAAGCAGAAAAGAGAGGAGTTTGTTCCTGTTATTTGTGTTTGAGAGGACTAAACAGAGTGGAGTGGAAAGAACCCATGACGGGACAACACTGGGGACGAGGGAGAGCAAAAATGCTGTCACTGACCATCTTTGGTCACCCTCAAATAGAAAATGATTCTCAAGGCTGTGGAGAAGGGCAACATCAGAGATGTGAGGAAGGTTGGGTCCTTCAAAGGTGTCCCTGAACCCTACTTCCTTGGCCACGCCCTGTGGAGATGGCAGAGACAAGTTTGTGTAAATGAAACACAGAGGAAATCTAAGTTTCTATGTCAGGTTGACTACTAAGTAGTGTCCTAGTCAGTTTGGGCTGCCTAAGAAAATACCATAGACTAACAGACTGGCTTAAACAAAAGACATCTATCATCTATTTTCTTACAGAGTGAACACTGGGAGTCCAGGATCAGGTTGACAGCATGGTTGGTTTTTTGATAACAGCTTTCTTCCTTGCTTAAGGGTGGTGACTTTTCTTCTGGGTCCTCAACTGATGGAGAAGGGGCAGACTCTCTGATGTCTCTTTTTGTAAGGGCACAGATCCCATCATGAGGGCCCTACTTTCAGGACTCCATCTAAACCTACCAAAGATCCCATCTCCAAATAATCACACTGGGGGTTAGAGCTTCAACATATGAATTACAGGGGCATGATTTAGTCTACAGCAGAATAAAGTTTCCAAAAAATAAATTATTGGATCAAATGTTTATAGAAGAGGGCGTCTTAGAGACCTTCACAAGTTTCCTTTAACACTGCCTGGCACAAGAGCAACAGAATGATTGTGCCTAATGGTGGCACAGGATTTATAATCACTGTACCTGAAGTGGTATTGAAGACTAGAATATGGGAAAACCCATGATTTACCTGTGTGTGTGTGTGTGTGTGTGTGTGTGTGTGTGTGTAGCAGGGGCAGCAGCGATAACTATACCAACAGATGCCAAATGGAAAGTGACATTAATAATCAGATCAGGGCACTTGGGTGGATCAGTCAGTTAAGCATGCAACTTTGGCTCAGGTCATGATCTCATGGTTTGTGGGTTTGAGTCCTGCACTGGGCTCTGTGCAGACAGTTCAGAGCTTGGAGCCTATTTCAGATTCTGTGTCCCTCTCTCTCTTCCTTCCCCATCTCTTGCTCTCTCTCTCTCAAAAATAAATAAACACTTAAAAATTAAAAAAAAAATAATCAGATGTCTTCACCCCCACTAGCTTGACCTTATCCCAGAACATCAATTCATGGGCATTATGTAAGGCCTATTGGGAATTTGACATAATGCTTGTAACAAGGTTAGGCACAGAGGAACCAAACTGGATGGTCTTTGTCATCTCGTAAGAATGGATATTTGAAATTAGGTTCAGTTTTAGAGAAATAAGCAAAAAAAAAAAAAAAAAAAAAAAAAAAAAAAACCCGTGCATATCTAAGTTCGTGTACTGCTTTAATTAAAAGTTTCATTAAGGGTTGCGGATCAGATGCTGTGTTGAACTGGTCCTGATTGTCATCACTTTCAATGTATTTTGCCTCTCTTTTTGAAATATTTTTTTCATTGAACTGTCCCATCAATCCCTTTATCAATTACAAACAAAAAGGAAAGCATGCTGCATTTTACACCCAATGTATTTTTAAACCACCTTCAAAGAGGGAGTGGTTATATATGCTTCAAAGGCAGCTTTCCTCCCTCTTTTTATTATATCAGTATCATTTTCTTTATTGAACATTTCATAGAGGAGTTCTATTGTAGCAGCCACTCCTATTTGTCAGGTAGCACTATCAAAGGAGTTGTAGGAGGAGGGTAATTACCAAATAGTTCTAGCCTGGTGAAGTGGATAATAAGAAGTGCAGTGAACATGGATTTCCAGTGTGTGTGTATGTCTGTGTGTGCGTGTGTGTGTGCATGCTTGTATGTTTGTGAATCAGCATTTTGATTCGTTTATCATTTCTCTGCTTCACAAATGAGTTTATGCTTTTTAACAATACTACAGAGAAAATCTCTGATTTTGGCTAAGCAGGGAGGGAGCTCCTGCCTGAGCTGAATAATGTGAGAGCCTCTCAAAATAAGTCTAAAGCAAACAATGAGTCATGTAGACATTAAGTAGTTTTTAAAAATCAGTTTTGCCACTCTGGAAAACAGTGTGGAGGTTCCTCAAAAAATTAAAAATTGATCTACCCTATGACCCAGCAATAGCACTTCTAGGAATTTACCCAAGGAATACAGGAGTGCTGATGCATAGGGGCACGTGTACCCCAATGTTTATACCAGTACCTTCAACAATAACCACATTATGGAAAGAACCTAAATGTCCATCAACTGACGAATGGATAAAGAAGATGTGGTTTATATATGCAATAGAATTCTGCTTGGCAATGAGAAAGAATGAAATCTGGCCATTTGTAGCAAAGTGGATGGAACTGGAGGGTACGATGCTAAGTGAAATAAGTCAGGCAGAGAAAGACAGATACCATTTGTTTTCACTCTTATGTGAATCCCGAGAAACTTAACAGAGAACCATGGGGGAGGGGAAGGGGGAAAAAAGTTACAGAGATGGAGGGAGGCAAACCATAAGAGACTCTTAAATACTGAGCACAAACTAAGGGTTGATAGGGGGTGGGGGAGAGGGGAAAGTGGGTTATGGGCATTGAGGAGGGCACCTGTTGGGATGAGCACTGGGTGTTGTATGGAAACCAATTTGACAATAAATTATATTTAATATAAAAAAAATCAGTTTTGCCAACCGTCCACGAGACAGTCTGTGTTTGTCCACGTTGTAAAGGCGTTGGATTTCAAATATCTGCATCTCAACAGTGAGTTCAAATCCCAAAAATAGCACCTGATCATATATTTTACTCACTTTTATGAGTAAACACAACTTTCTTTTGTCTGTTATCAATTCACACCTTTCAGCAGAAGACATAAAGGGAAAATAACAGAATCTTGTTAAACTGAATAACATAAATAATATGTGCTACATTGTCTTTTCTGGATTCTTTGTAAGTTCTAAGAGTTTAATTAAATTGAAAGTTGAAATATTTCCAAAAGATTTGCGTGAACCCATTCATACTAGTCTGCCTTATTGATAATGGTCTCTAAACGCTTAGCTTATTTGCTAATAAGCTAATAATATTAGCTAATTGCTAATAATTAAGCTTTATTACACATAAGGAGGTGAAATTGTTGAAGAGGTTATCTGATCAGTGGCCCATTCCTACACTTCTCAATTCTGAATTATAAATCATGTTTTACAGAAAACTAAATGCTGGTCAGTGTTTCTTAGAAGAACCCGGGATGAGTAGATGGCTCTTCCCACTACACACCCAGGTGTGCACTTTTCCAAGATGGGAAGTATGTTCTCAGGATGCCGCTAGTCAGATTGGCTTGATACCTGTTGGTAAAGATGACCTCTCTTAAGCACCATACCTTGGTAACTGAGTTTTTCATGCCCAAGTTCCTTTTACACAGTCTAGTCATGCTGCTCCAGTCCAGTGATTGGAAGGCTTGACAAATCATAGCAGCATGTTCATACTATTGATGTCAGTAACCAGCAATACCACCAACATGCTTTGATAATGTTCTCTTAGCTCTGTTAGCTATTACCCAAGAAGTTTGCACATGCATTTTGCTATCAATACTTAAAGATTTAAGATAACTTCTCTTCAGTGTACACTGTGTCTATAAATTTTATGTACACATATTTTTTGTGGGTGTAAGTGCAGAGGGAGGGTAAAGGGAACTTTGATCAAGCCAAATAGATATATAAAGTAAAAGAACTGCACCAAAACGAGGAGGAAGTTATCAGCAGTGGCAAAGCAGCAAAAAAGACCAACAGTGTTTTGCAAAAATAAGTTAATTAAGGGTCCTCAGAAGAGATCTGAATCTCACAGCTCACTTGCATGTCTCCAGGGAGATGGAGCCTCTGATGGACTCTTCAATTGTAATTAAATTACGATAAAGCACGAAGGAGCAAATAGTAAGTTGAGGTAGCACAAACTGCCACGAAGACTTACAGTAAACATCATTAAGATTGAGTTTATACTTTGTGTTGAACATAGTTCTAAGCTCTTCATGTGGATCAACTCAACCTCAAACCAACCTTCAGAGGGATGCCTCGTGATCTTTATTTCACAGATGATGTAACCAAGTCAGAGAAAGGTTAGCCAAAGTTACATAAAAAATAAAGGACAAAGAAGGGATTTGAATCTAGGCAGTCTATTCCCAGATCCTGCTAGCCACACCCCAGACAATGGAAAAGTTGTTACTTCTGTGTGACTGTAACCTGGTATCAGGAAGATACCAGGTAAACCCCATGCTTTGAGCCGACAGGTAAACCACAGTCTCAGAGTTGAATGTGATTTGGTACTTGTCAACTAGGAACTTTATAGAGGACACAAATCACCAACCCAAGAGAAAATAAGGAGCAAGTCAATGACATCTTGTATTCAGTAGCAAATCAAACTCAAAAAGCATTATCTAAATAGTGAATATCTTAGATGATCTCTATTTTACAAATGGAGGGAGATTATGTTGACATTTTCAATTACTGTATTTTGGAAGGAGAAAATGATTAAAAATAGTTCAAAATATTATACCGTTAATGTATATAAGCCACATGGAGCTCCATGAGTACTTATGATTCTCCATCTCTGTGTTTCATCCCAAGTGTTCATTGTGAGGTAGTCCTTGAGCTGGTTACTGTTCTTTACCCAGTGAAGGACTCTAGTGGACATCATTTTGAGGGATCCCCATATCAAGATTTTTTCCCTTCATCTAGGAACCTATCTTATTTATTCCCCCCAGAACATTACCTTGTTAGAATCAACATGGGCTCAGTCTAGAGTGTGCATGCATACATACACACACACAGCAGAAGGATGGGAATGGGAATATTTTTCTGCTTGGTTTCCAATATACTGGAAATTCAAGTAAGGACTATTGCCCAATGCACCAGTTATCAGAGGTCTTGTAATACTAGATAGTCTGACAATTTTGGTTCTTCATTTTTTTTTTTTTGAGTGTTTGTCTGTTTATGGATAAGGTTTCATTTAAAGCAACTTATCAGACCTGAGTTTGTGCCAGAATATCACCTTGTCTTCATAATCTCTCTATTCCTCAAACTTCTCAATTAGAGGCCAAAAAACAAAACAAAAAACAAAAAATCCCTGAAGTTAATGAAGCTTAAGCCTCAAGGTCCCTCACTTACATGGGCTCCTTCCAGGATCATTTTTGGGGAATCTAAATCTTTTCACATGGTCATTTCAAAATAAGGTATTTTAACTGTAATTTATGAATACCACTGTCTCTTTGCACTCTGACTTTTCCTAAATAATGCCCTGTCTCCTATCATATAGTATACAATGGCTATAGGCAATTTTGGGATCTGCCTAATAGGAAGTTCACCAGGGATTCATATCTAATGGGGAAGTTTACTACAGGTTTATAGGAACATATTTATATGATTTGCACATACAATTAAATTATCCCTCACTGTTTTGGTGTAAGAATGGCTTCCAGGAATACTCTTACCATATTTGGGACCAACTCTTCCCCTATGGATGACATGAAGACAGCAGTGACAAATTGGTAATGAGTGTAATCAATTCGAAGAGTGTTTAAGTTTACTTACTGCCCGAGAAATCTTTGAGTGTTTTCAAATCTTCTACATCACACATAAAAAGAAACTTGATAGAGGTTTTTCTAAATTTGACGGCAATTCTAATTTACATTACGTTGACATAATGAGTGTGAGGTTGAAATAAACATTTTTATGCTATCAGGTTTTGATCAACCATTCTAGAGGAAAGACTAATTTATCTTTCTGTTCTCTTCGTTAAAAATGTAAAATCATCTGGGCACCTGGGTGGCTCAGTCAGTAAAGCATCTGACTTGATCTCAGCTCAGGTCATGATCTCATGACTTGTAGGATTAAGCCCTGCATCGTCAGTGCAGAGCCCTCTTGAGATTCTCTCTTTCCCCCTCTCTCTCTACTTCTCTCCTGTTTTCTCTTTCTCAAAATAAATAAATATTTTTTAATTAAAAAAGTAAAATCATCATCATATGAACAGGCAAGTGATCATAAGAGTAAGAAGCCAAAAATATAGGCAAAATTATTATAGAGATGAAATTTTTTTTCTGGATTTGGTGAAAATCCAGAAAATTTGGTGTTTGTCAGTTTTACAAATTTGTTTTGTTTCTTTTTTCCTCATTCCATTTAAATAATAATGTAAGCACATAATATTGTGTCCATATACATATATATACATTTTTTTTTCTTAAAGGATTTGCACCCTCCCCTACCCAAATTGAAAAAGCTCTGGCCATACAAAACCTGGATCTATTCCTGCACCATCAACATATGTCCAAAATAAATTTAGAAAAAAAATAATAAAATTAATAATATGTCAGGATAATGAAAAAATGCACACAAATTTAAGACAATGGAATATAAGATAAATATGAATAGTTTTATTTGTATATTGATTTATTTTATTCTAATATTTCTTCTATTAGTTTTCTTTATTTTTGAGAGGCAGAGAGAGACAGAGCACGTGTGGGGGAGGGGCAGAGAGAGAGGAGACACAGAATCAGAAGCAGGCTCCAGGCTCTGAGCTGTCAGCACAGACCAATGTGGGGCCTGAACTCACAAACGGTGAGATCAAGACCTGAGCCGAAATCGGACGCTCAACTGACTGAGCTACCCAGGCGCCCCAGATTCATTTTATTCTCAACTGAAATGAACCTTACTTTTATTTATCATCATTGCTGTTGATTTTATCTTTCTTTCTCACTGCAAAATCTGGATGTCAATAATTTAATTGAAATAATGAGCTGCAGGTATCCCACTGCTAGGGAAACAGATGCAGTGTTATCCAGAACAAACAAAACATTATATTGAGCACAGAAAGAATTTATCAGATTAGGTTTCCAGGCAAGGTAAAATAAGGTGTCTTGCTTCAAGTAAAAAAGATAATTTTGTCTCCTCTTTTCCTATTTTTAAACAGCATTGCTTTATGTGGTGAATCAGATAATGTTGTACCTATTATAGCTTTTATTTTTATCAGGTCATTAGAATAAAACAAAAGCCTCAAGCAGCAAATATTCTATTTTCATGCAAATCTTCTTAGTAATAAAAGATGAACAAAGAGAAATTAAAGAGAATACCTGTAAGGAGTTGCCTCCAAATTAAATAGCATTTAAACAATTCTCATCAACTCTGAAATCTCTTTTGCATTTATTCTTAATTGTTCAAAACAAGAAATTTTCTGAAATATATGTGGGTGCTCTTTCTTTCAGCTGCTTTCTCTTTTTGGGTCTTATTTCATATTTGAAGTCAAAGAAATATATTAAAATTGCAAACAAAGTTGGTTTTTAATTAGAATGTTGGCAATTAGCTCACTCATTTATATCTCATTTCCTATCTTCACTGGGTGTAAGTTGTGTATGTCTTCAAATTACCTTTCTAAGTAAAAAATTGCATCCTCTCCTATCCCCTTATACTACTATCTCTCACGTAATTATGTTAGTACAGTGGAATAATTTTCATTATAATTTAAAAGAAATCTTAGTCGTATTACAGAAGGAGAACTCAGTTTTTAAATGTGAAGATCACTGAATAAACCACCACCAATGACTGATTTTATATGCCTGATTGGCAAAAACTAATATTTACTTCTAGCCTTGTTTGTCAATGTAGCAGAACATCTTACTGGTTACCTGACCTCCTTTTGTAAGAAAGGTAGAGTAGAGTAACTTGATTATTTAAATTAGAAAGATAAAAGTTACAGAATATAGAAAGTGAAATCCTACTTCTAAAAAGAAACATCTTCTCCAGTTCTTTCACCAAGCAGCCCAGCAATAACAGCTGTAGTAGCATGCCATCTGCTCACCAGGAGCTCCCGTGACTTCCCTGGGCCCTGGCTGCTGGTCTCTGCATGGAGAGTAGCTGACTTCATGTCCTTCCACTGGGGAACATAAGAATGGACTTGGAGTGTCCTGATGAAGCCAGAAGCAAGAATAATCACAAGATTGGGGTGGGGGTGGGGGTGAGCAGTGGTAAAGAACAGGAGCAGTTTAGGAGCAGCCCCATGGCCATGTGGTGATAATTTTGGCAACAGATTATTCTTGACAACGTGAGTGAATATTTTAAATCTCTGAAAGGCTTTAATGATACTCAAAAAAAAAAAGAGTTAAAATGAAGTACACAAAATAATAAATTACATTTCTGGGGCATTCCCCACCTACGCTCTCACCAAGTATTCCTTCTAAACATGTACAATGTTCAACCACAAAGGTGTCTGCTTTAGGTTTTGTTTTTTCTTCCTGATCACATTTCCAGTAATAGTTTGGTTCCTTGGGTACATTTCAACATGTCTTAGAAAGACTGCCCAGACAACTGTCTTGCTGGCTCTCTCTTCCATTGTGCTCTGCTTTTCAAATCACATTTTACTTTAATAAATATCATTAATGAAACTTAAATTAGGCCACCACCATAAAACTTGCTCCTTAAACTTACATGTGACAACCGCGAATCACTACCTACATCATCACAGAAGATGAAACACAAAAATGCCCCTCACCTTCATCATTTCCATGGTATAGCTTACAAAACACTTTTACATGCATTATAGGATCTGACTTTGCAACAATCTGGAGAAGGGATTAGAAATGGTAGTCTAATTATCCCTATATATAGCTAAGTAAAATAAGAATCAAAGAGTTTCAACACTAAATTTTGGGATGTTATAAAACTAAGGAATGTTAGAGCAGAAATTTCAATTTAGGTATGTTGGTGCCAAGCCCTGTTTCCACTATACAAATGCAAAATACTAAGTGATTTTCCAACAAACGCTTTTTTTTTTAAGTTAGCGAGGGTCCTGGAATTGAAAAAAAAAAGAAAAAAAAGGATTCCTCAATGCTGGAACCGTTGCCAGCATGGTTCCCCAAATACCAACCTATTACCAAATTACTGAGACCTTGAATTTATCCATTTATCTTTCTGTCATTGCCTCTACTAGTCTATCACATGAGTGCACCTGATTACACGGATATGAATATTTCATCCAGCTCTAAAATAAATGCTGTCCTTTAGAGTAGTTTGTGCACCAGGCCAGTGGTTGGTTCTCAATGTCATTCATTCTCTGATTCCATCTAGATCAATGATGAGACTGATGAAATGCGTTCTCTATAAAATGAGGGCTGTTGTGGATCTTCAGACATTTCAATAGGCCCTAAAATACGAGCATATCTTACTTAATAAGGGCTCTCTCCTTCCTTTCACCTCTGTTAGCTACCACCACAGAACTCTTATCTCTGTGCTAATCCCTGCCCCTATATCTGGAAGTATTTTTTGTCAGCAGGGGTTTAGGGAGCCTTAAGTCAACGTTGTGAAATTTGGATATAAATGTAAGTCATGTTTTATAGTCAGGTAGATATAGGGCTTTTCTCATGCCAAGCTCACATTCTATCAGGCTGGCTCTGCTTTCAGCCACAGCTTACTGGACACATCCACCTGAGTTTCTACTCTCTGATGACCTCCTACTGACATATGAACCCTCTTTTTGCCGCTTGACTTTTCCAGAGTACAGAAATTGGTCAGGGAGTTACCATCAAGCAGACATGCAAACCTGAAATGTTGAAATCTTGAAGTTGATGGACGTGGTAGGGGAAGCAAAAATAGGAAATGGATCCAAGGTAGAAAATGCTTCTCCTGGTCCATCTTTGGAGAAACAATTCTAAGAGGCTCATTGTATGTTCTTCAAAAAATCCCAGAGGGGATCATGCCCTAATTGCCTTAGTACTTCTAAAAAGGTACCTTATATTGACTTTTCTTCTTTTCATACTCTCACATGTCCTATACTCCTTTTTCCTTGAACTGTTCTCAATGAAAGTGACTTTATACATATCCTAGACTCAGCCTCTAATTTTGGGGATACCTCAGGCTAAGTCAGTCTGGCCTTGACTTCATAGGCTAGTTGTAAAAACTTGGGTTTTGGTCCTGTACTAAGACCACACTTACTACAACATGATGAAATATAATTCCCCATCTTACTCCCTATAACCAATCTCATGAATTAATAAATTCTTTATATTCTAGTTTCCCTAAGATTGGTTTTGCTCTAATTATCCATCTTCCAAAGGTTAGATTCCTTACTGTCAACTCCAGCCTTTGGACTGAAGTCCTGCTGGTCTATGTTGTTTTTTAATTTAACCTATTTTTGGATCCCCTTTTACTGTGTCAGTTTGGGACACATCTACCACTTCAAAGTAGGCTATTTGTTTCTCACTGCTGTTTAGGTCAAATTATTGCTGTAGGTCAAGTGGCTACCCAACTTGAAATTTCTGTTAGTACCTTTAACTAAGTTTCTTGTGCCTTCTCTGCCATAATTAGTATGCGTAGTTCCAAGTTCTGGCCTTTCCTTATACATTCCATGCCAGTGGAGCTTCAGGGAAAACACCACCCCACCTGGTTGGATCCCACATTTGGTTATAGACAGAGGCAAATGATTCCTTAAACAACTATAAAACTGCTCCTCCCAAATTCCATCCTTTGGGACAAGGACTCTTTGAGGTTCTTTATACACAAAAATACAGGATATGTGTTCTTTAGTATTAGAAAATCCTTTCTGGGCCATTGCTTTTATTGACCTTTAGGACTGTTGGCATTTTTCCAAGTATCACACCTTCACTGGACAAATTGTGTTTCAAAAACTTTAAGATACTTCTTAGGGTTGACTTGAGAAAATATACCTTCAGAAAGCCTGTAGTTTCTTAGATTTGGGGGCATTGCTGATGTTGGGTCTGGAACATAAATAGATAATATCAGAGTCAACTCCATTTCTTTATCCAGAAGTCTAAATAAGATAGCATTTTAAAGCATGGAAATGAATCCAGCCCACTGTACTGACCAAAGGACATTTATAGCCACCAGTGATCTCAGGTGATATTCCTCACCTTATCTGCTTATGGGGAATAATAGCTTCTCCTTCTCTTAGGAATGCCTCGCCTCACAAGGATTACCCACACCTGGAACCATAAGGTTAATGGGCTTCCAGGAAATGTAGTGCTAGATTTCTCCCCTGTGATTTAGAAGGAAATGAAACTGAGGGACAGGAGTGACACGGAGTTGAAAACAAACAATCTAGCATACATGAATTTTCCTTTAGGTATACCTGAATCAGTCCCATCTCCCCTACACAGAAACATCGACCTTCCCCTACTAATTTGGTCATGTTGTGATTTCATTTTTGCTTTTATTCTGGTGGGCTTGACTGAAAATATTACATACAGCTTCTCTCCTAAAAAAAATTTTGTTCATCTTTAATACATCACTGATTTTCCCTGATTTATCCAAAGGATACTTTCACTCTCTTTTAGTTATCGAACTGCTTCTTGGTTTTCTAATTTTCTCTGCAGTGTATAAAACAGACTTGTATGTTTAATAAGACATGATCATATAAAACACATTACAGTAACACTCACACAAACTAAATGCTCTTCAAACTTACTTTGAACATATATCACCAACTTTATGAGAAATACTCTAATACAAATGATTCATTCTCTGATAAATCCAACTAACAGATGATTCCTGTGGAATTAAATTCTTTACAGGAGGAATAATTAAGAATTCAATGGTACGTAGCCCATATTTATACAGTTTCTTTGTGTGTACAATGAGGGTGAGGTACTAAATAACACCCAAGGTAACTGTCTACAATTCAAAGCCTTATTAGTCCAATAAACACAACACCATTATTCTTTTTTCTTATGTTGAAAATCAAAATAACGGATATTGGCTCATGTCCACCTACAATTTTTATGTACTTACTCTTTGCTAGCCACTGAGCTGTTTTCTTCACATTCTGACAGTTATATATTATCATTTAAATTTTATACATGAGGTGTTTAAGGCTAAGGGAACCTAAGAAAATTCTTCTGTGCCCACATATAGCAAATTGCTATAAATTCAAACCTAGGTCTCTGTCTACATCCACGCTTTCTGCTACACTAATTTTTGCCTCTAGGGGGAGTCAAAGTATTCTCTCATGTCCCATATTTACCTTCATTTTGCTCTCAAAGCTGGGACAGAGCCAGTTCAAACATAAGTAATGGATTTTTGCGTATGATTTCCTTTTCATTATGTGCCCACAAAGGTGGTATGGCAACGATGGTTGAAGGGCCCCCATCTACTTAGGTACCACTTTATCAAAGGAAGACTGAGTGGGTGCTTCAGTCCACTTGTGCTCCCAGCTTTGTGAGGGATTTTCTTTTCACTTGTTGCTTCTAGATTTGCCTTTTCTTATTATCAATGACAACAGCCAGAACTCCAACCTGATGTGTCCTTTAAGTATAAGATGTACACCAAATTTCAACAACTTAGTAAACAAACAAACAAGCATATAAGCTATTTCCTTAATTTTCTATGAAATATATTGAATGCCTTGGGTTATACAAAATATAATTTCAACTATTACTTTTACCTTCTTTTAGTGTGACTGAAAGAAGAATTTAAATTATATATGATGTTAGCATTGTATTTATATCATACGGGTCTAATCTAGAGACCTGATATTAAGGTGCAATCCTAAGAGAAAAGAGGCAGGGTACTGTTAGACTGCTATTCTTTTTGGCATTAGTCCCCCTAATAACCTATAAAATGAATTGACATTCTATAGTATACCAGCTTATCTAAACAAGAGACTAACAGGGTTGTGGAGTCAAATCTTAGGACAATAAAAGCTTACATGGTCTTGGAGAACCCCTCAATAAGCAATAGAACATCCAAACAGATTTGATAACTTTTTCAGGGAAGTAAAGTCCTGTGTAGATTGTAAGAAAACCCTAGTACTTTTTTCTTAAACTTCTGCTCTACTGAAATACATATATTTATGGAGAGAATATTAGAAACCAATGTCAGGAAAAGATATAGGTTCATTTCAGTGACCTGGGACACTTTGTAGGAAACCACAAACTGCTGGTGGGGCAGCAAATCTTCACAGGAAGTATCAAGAGCTGAGGGTGTAGCTCTTCTCTGGATCAGAGCCTTGGGAAGGGTGTCCATCAGGGCAGGCAAGGTGCCAAAGTATTGGATATTTTGGCCCTTCGTATGAATTCTCCACATCTCTTTACTTTGCATTATATGTAAGGCTGAAAGATTGGCAAAAGTCTGCATATTTATAATAGTCATGAATTTGGAAAATTTAGAACTTTTGTTTATTAAAAAATGTTTGTAATATTTATTTATTCTTGAGAGAGAGAGAGCAAGAGGGAGAGAGAGCATGACCAGGGGAGGGGCAGAGAGAGAAGGAAACAAGAATCTGAAGCAGGCTCTAGGTTCAGAGCTGTCAGCACAGAGACCAAGGTGGGGCTGGAACTCAAGAACTGGGAGATCATGATGTGAGCTGAAGTCAGACGTTTAACCGACTGAGCCACCCAGGCATTCCAGACCATTATTTTTAACTAAAGTGGGTTTGGGAACAGAAATATAAAAAGAAACAAGAGCATTTCATTCTTGTCGAGGGGGTTAGGGGCTGGGTAAGAGGTGTTTTCTCTTCTTGGATTCTTTAGGAAAGAAATCTCAATGGAAGAGCAGCAATCCAAGACTAGGAAACATTTAAACATTTAGGGGCACCTGTGTGGTTCAGTCGGTTGAGCGTCCGACTTCAGCTCAGGTCATGATCTCACAGCTTGTGAGTTCAAGCCCCCAGTCGGGCTCTGTGCTGACAGCTCAGAGCCTGGAGCCTGCTTCTGATTCTGTGTCTCCCTCTCTCTCTGCCCCTCCCCCACTCATGTTCTGTCTCTGTCTCAGAAATAAATAAACATAAAAAACAATTTATAAAAAAAAGAAACATTTAAACATTTGGAAACATTCAGGTTTTAGAAATTTGGGACACTCTTGATAACAGACAGAAAACAATTACAATAAAAAGTTAAGAGGGCTTCACAATTAGGCATGTTAGTACAATATTTTTCTTTGGCTTTGAACATCAGAAACCCAGAGATAAATAGGGTCATATGAAAATGGATTCTGATGCTGAAATTCAAAGAAGACTTATGAGAAACAGAAAGGGAAAGTGAGGAAACAATTAGATTGGGCAAAGTGAATACCTACATATGGTAGAAAAGGAATGGGATCAATTTGAAGTAGTTTGAAAAGAATTAGGAAGCATTAAGGAGAAATGGAAATGGGCCCCAGAAAAATGAGAGAGAGAAAGAAGGGGACTTGTATGGTCTCTGGAATTTAAAAGTCAAAAGTGCAGTTTGGGAAAAGAGCGCACATGATGCAGTACTTTTTAATGGCTCCTCAAGGATGGAACCTCCAGTACTACCAACACTTCCTGTCTGGTTATCTATTGAGAGAAATTTTCTAACACGAATTATTAAGGGGATAGGGCAACAATATGCCTAGGAGCAGGATTCCCAGGAATACCAAAGTAGAAAGCAGACGCAGTAATATTCCAGGCAGAAACATGGCAGCACAGAGCTCAGAAAGCCTTAGGATATTTCTAGGGCTTGAAAACATCAAGATAAGGGCAGAAAACAGAGACTGCAGGACATTTACTATCATGACATTTGCTTGGAGAATTGCCTGGGATTAGCATGGGGAACCCTGTATGCATAGAGATTGGATGTTCTCTCTCTAATCAAGGCTCATTATTAATCATTAAGTTATAAGAAACATAGGAGTCATTGAAAATTTAAAAGGAAATGGAAGTTTTAAATGTTTGCACACATACTCAAAGGAAGAGGTAATGTCCATAAAGATTTAGAAGAAGGGCAAGAAAGCCATTTTAATTTCTAAATTTTGCAATTTTTTTTAAAGCAGGTGTGTTTGATGTGCTCTCTTAAAGAGAAAAGACATTTTAAGTTGTTTATTTTTTTCCCTGTAGGATTTTGAAAGCATAGTGTCAAATTAGTCTTTCGATTGAAGACTTCTCCCAGTTGAGTGCAAAGTTCACAACTGTCAATTTCTGGCTAAACCAGCAGGGATTGATTTACCATTGGTCAAGATAAAATTTTTTGAAAAAAACTTTTATTTTCCCTTTGTGTTTTCTCAGTCTACCATTTTTGTCCTCAACACTATCTGCTCTAATCTAGTAATGAAGGTGTACTTCTTGGCTCCATGGGATTGGATGTTGGGAGCATAAAGTTGGCAAGGGAAATGGTGTTTAAGAGCTGGATGCTTTGAATGTTTCCTATTATTACTCTGGAATTTTAGAAAACTGAAGTGGTTCTTAAAGATATACATCAGTTGCTGAAGAAGGCATCCCTGGAGAGCAATCCACATCCCCTCTGTGATTTGCATGAGATCTTAAAGTGGGACTAAGTCTAATTAGAAAACGATGAAGGAGATGGGATGCTTTGTCGATATTCCTAAATTTACCTCTGGGGAGAAAAGAAAGTAATTAATTTTGTTTTAGATTTAACGCATCTGCAGGAAGTGAGTGGATTTGCTGATGGGGAAGCTGACATATCAGAACTTTATAGGGTGCAGGAAAATTGGGAGCACTGTATACTTTCAGCACTTTAGTTACAATCAAGATTTTCACTTTCATCTGGTACACTTGACATCAGGACTGTCATAATTTGGACAGGGGATCTCTCTGGAGTAGGCTATGTGCTTTGGGGTACACTTAATAACTTGTCTGGATAAATAGGTACGTTTGGGCACAAAAGGAAAAGATATTCATGAAAGACCTTGAAGGATCTGAGAGTTTGTACCCTTTTTCCTGGATTCTCAGTGCAACTGAAAATGGCCACAATGATTTAGCAGAACTTTTTTTATTCTTTGCCAGTGTTCTCCCTTGATGGGAAGATACACCACTGAGTGGCCAATAGAGTCCATACTTCCACTCCTCTGTTTCCAAGGGGAGCCAAACGTTTCCTTCCCTCATCCATCATCCCTACAGGTAAGTCTGGTTAGAGAATGAGAATGTGTATTTGGCCAAAATGCTAGGGAGTTATTTTTTTGGCACTCATTTCCTTTTTGTTTATTTTCCCTTATTCTTCTTGGAAGCTGATGTCTTCATATGTGCCCATACTTGCTTCTTACTTGGAAGGTGAGGCCTAGAATGAATAGCTTCACCTGGCTTTGCCCTACAGATTTGACAGACTTAACTAATAAAAATACAGGACACAGATGGTGTGGATATACTTTTCCTCATTCCTCCACTAAGGATAACTAAAAATCCTGGAAATCATGTATTAAAAAACCAATAATGTTCTGAAAGGTGGAAAAATGAAGCGATCTTGGAAACCAAGGAATGGGATGGTGTTGAATTCCATGATTTTTTTTTTTTTTTTTTTTTTTTGGTCTCATATATCTCAGACTTAGACCTGAAGAAGCTTGCAACCTGAAAGTGCCAATGAGTGCAAAACACACTACACATGTACACACACATGCACCCCAGCCCCAACAAAGCCTGTTATCTCTAACCAAAAGACCAGGAAAAAGACAACCTAACAAAACATAACATTTTTAGATTATAATCACTGTACTCCAGTCAAAAACCACAGAAGAAACTGTGCCTCACACAGGAAACACTGAGTGGGGAATCTAGACTTCCATCTTCATGCAGTTGCAAAAAAGCACCCTGATATTTCTGCTTAGGGTGTCAGAGAAGGCCACATAAGGAGTCAGAATTTTGCTTCCTGCCAGTCCCTAAGAAAGCACTTCAATCATGTGGTTTCAGTGAAAATCATGTGGCGACCCTAGACTTCAAACCCCATATGATGGTAATCAGGTGCCCTTTCTCTCTGTTAGTGTGGATCATATGGCAGTTTTATTTCTTAATTTTTGAGGAACCTCTACCCTCTTTTCCATAGTGGCTGCACCTATTTCCCACCAACAGTTCACAAGGGTTCCCTCTTCTGCATATCTTCGCCAGCATTTGTTATCTCTTGTTTTTTGATAATACACATCTTAGCAGGTGTGAGGTACCATTCCATCGTGGTTTTGATTTGCATCTACCTGATAATTAGTGATTTTGAACATCTTTTCATGTACCTATTGCACATTTGAATATCTTCTTTGGAGAAAACGTATCTATTCAAATCCTTTGCCCATTTTTAAATTAGATTATTTGTGTATTTTTTACTATTGCTATCAAGTTGTATAAGCTCTTTATATACCTATATACATTAATCCTTTATCAGATGTATGATTTGCAAATATTTTCTCCCATTCCATAGATTGTTTTTTCATTTTGTTGATTGTTTCTTTTGCTGTGCTGAAGCTTTTACCATATGATCCATAAATTTCACTTCTGGGCATATATATGAAGGAAACAGCATTACTATGCTGAAGAGATATCATCACTCCCATTTTCATTTCAACATTACTTACAATAGTCAAGACAAGAAAACAACCTCAGTGTCCATCAACAGATGAATAGATAAATAAAATGTGGCGTGTGTGTGTGTGTGTGTGTGTGTGTGTGTATGGCATGTGTGTATGTGTGTTTGTGTATTCCATGTACAGGTAGAATTATCTGAAAAGCAAACTCAAGCCAACTCATAGAAAAAGAGATCAGATTTGTGGTTACCAGAGGTGGGGCTGGAAGCTGGAGGGTAGAGGAATTGAATGAATGTGGTCAAAAGGTAAAAACTTCTAGTTATAAATAAGTCCTGGGGATGTAATATACAGCATGATAATTATAGTTAACACTGCTGTATGGTATATCTGAAAGATGTGAAGAGAATAAATCCTAACACTGCTCATCACAAGAAAAAAACTTTTTTTTGTATCTATATGAGGTAAAGGACACTAACTAAAAGTACATGGTAATTATTTCGCACTATATGTATATTGTCATTATGCCATACACCTTAAACTTATACAGTGCTATATGTCAATGATATCTCAATAAAAGGAAAAAAGAGAGGGAAATAAATACTTAGGTGTAAGTTTATCAAAACATTTAGAGGGTTTGTATGCTGAAAACTACAAAATGTTGATAAAAGTGTTTAAAGATCTATATAAATGGAGAGACATATTCTGTCCATGGATTGGAAGACCTAACATAGTAAAGATATCAATTCTTCCAAGATCAATATCCACATGCAGTGCAATTCATAATATCATAACATGCCAAGCAAACATTTTTTGTAGATATAAACAAGATTATTCTAAAATTTATACGTGAGGGTAAATAAACTGCAATTGGGGAGGGATAGACACATACAACAATGGAATAGAATAGAGAACCCATAAATAGACCCACAAAAATAAGCCCAAGTGCTTTTTTGACAAAGGTACACAAAAAATTCAATGGAAGAAAAATAGTTTTTTCAAAACTTGGTGCTGGAGTAATTGAACATCAAGAAAGAAAGAAAGAAAGAAAGAAAGAAAGAAAGAAAGAAAGAAAGAAAGAAAGAAAGAGAGGGAGGGAAGGAGGGAGGGAGGGAGAGAGGAAAAAAGAAAGAAAAAAGAAAGAAAAAGTAAAGAAAGAAGGAAAAAAAGAAAAGAAAAAGAACCTCAACCTAAGTTTCACAACCTAGGTAAAAATTATTTCAAAATGGATCATGAACTTAAATGTAAAATGCAAAATTCTAAAAGTGTTAAAAAAATAAGAGAATTTCCAGGATAAGAAAAGATTCCTTACAATTGACACCAAAAGTGCATTCATAAAAGGAAAATTGATAAATTGGCTTTTATCAAAGTTAAAACCTTTTGCTCTGTGAATGACCCTGTTAAAACAATGGAAACATAATGAGTGGAAGAAAATACTTACAACCATATATCTGACAAATAATTAGTATCCAGAATGAGTAAAGAACTATTGGGGCACCTGGGTGGCTTAGTTGGCTGAGCGTCTGACTCTTGATATCATGATCTTGATATCATGACTCAGGTCTCGATCCCAGGGTGGTGATCCCAGGTTTGGGGGATCGAGCCCCATGTAGAGCTCCATGTCAGGCTCTGCGTTGAGCATGGATACTGCTTCAGACTCTCTCTCTCTCTCTCTCTCTCTCTCCCTCTGCTCCCTCCTCCACTCCTCACTTTATCTCTCTCTCTCTCTCTCTCTCTCTCTCAAAAAAAAAAAAAAAAAAAAAGGAACTATCAAAATTGAAGAATGGACAAAATAAATTAAGAGATATATTTCACTGTTCTAATTAGATTTTTTTTTAAGTTGTGGAGTTCTTATTCTAAAAGTTTTATAATTTTTTTTTTTCATGTTTGGTCCTAGTATGCTTTGTGGATGGAAAATATTCCCCAGGTAGTAAGTGATTACTCAGGCTTCCCTGTGCCCTCCCCAACTCTGGAGTGTGAGACATCATCCTTTGCTAATGATTATAAAAATCTATTGTGCATGTGTTTGTATGTATGTTGGAAGTTGGGGAGAGCTGAATGTATAGGTATGCATGTGTCTAAATTGTGTGGATTGGTAAAACACTCCAAGTTTATCCTGGGAAATGCGTTACCTTTTGAATTAGAGAAAAATTAATCTGGAAGGAATTATTTACAGAGTAGCCTTTGGTAAAAGATTTAAGCTGGCCACGTTGCCTGATTTCATTCTAGGTCTTTATGGCCTAGTTTAGATAATCAGAAAACAATTTGGTGGCTATAGCATATATTCTCAATGGGAGTGATATCACCTCCAAGGGGCAAAACTTGGTTCTTTAGGGCAAAAAAATTCTTATTTGTTTTATGTATAAAGTGCAATTATATATTTAGTACATAAGCAGATATTCAATATATCTGTGGTAAAAAATGTAATGGAGATGCCATCAGGGGGAAAACAGCTTCTTGTGATAAAAAGGGTGAGAATGTTTTTCTATACTAATAAACAAAATGAATTGATTCTTTTGCATATCTTCCTTTGAATTTGTTTTGGCAATAGATGGTTGCTTAAGGATTTGTGACTGTAACATGCAAATCTAATAAAATTTCATGTAATCTTAGCTCACAACTGGCTTAATATTTTGGAAAATTTTGCAGTGAATGATGGCTAACCTAAGCCCAAATAACGTTTACAAAATCCACGATAATAGTGATTAATCTCCTGATTAAAATGGGAGGTCTTAAGTTTTAAATGAGAGGTGGGAAGGGAAAGAAGAAAGATAATGAGAGAAAGGGGACAGGGAGGGAAGGAGGGGGGAAGGAGGGGAGGAGAGAAGAGGAAAAAATCTCTATCATTTTTCTAGATTTAGAAATTTAGTATTTGGGTAGATAACAAAACTGTAAAGGAAATCTTTAGTGTGTAATAACACCCAATCAATCATCCAAAAGACTATCCTGCTATTCTTCTTAATGTACATATACAGAAACTAGAAAGCAAAGATCTTTGGTTTCTATACCAGACTGTAGAAAGTCAGAAAACCAGTACAATACATTATTTGGGAGGTGGGTGAGGGAGGAAATTATATCATGTAATTTTCCTTAATGTTCTATGTTTTCCCTCCACCACACATTTGATGTTAGTCCTTTCCCAGAAAGCACTGTTGTTTTTGTTTCCTTTCCTTGCTCTCATTCTGTTATCACAATTCTCTCTTAATGGAGAATTCCAAGCACATAAGAGAAGTATGAGTTAATAATTCTGTGGCAAGCTCAGTAGAATGGCACACTCTTTAATGACAGGAGCAAGCTAACAATATGAGGTCGATGTGAGCACTGTGCTTTATGTAGGTAAGGTATCTGGCTCACAGTGGACATCTTTCCTTAATGACTGATGTTATAGGATTCTGCTACCTTTTGCTTCTTGGCAAGCCCATAAGGAATACTATATGTAACTCATTAACTTAGAATAATAACTTCACAGAATTTAATTACTTTAAATACTCATAAAAAAGAAGGTGAAAAAGGGCTAGTCTCAATACAAATGGGCAGTAATGTTCTAGAATGCAAATGATTGCCTTCTCACGTAAGTAACACTAGGTATGCCATCTAAGTGATCTGTAACTCATTGCAAATGGCAGCATATTTCACAGAGAAGGTATTTATACACCAGGCTAATAGGCAATCAAGGCTTTGAGAGAAATAGATATCAATATGCGGTGGGACAAATTCACGGAAACCTAATTACATTTACATTAAACAATCAAGTAAAGCAAATCCCAGCAGAGATGCAAAAACACAGGGACAGCCTTACATGCACACTAGATGATCAGTAAAATTATTTTAGAATGTAAGGAAGACTCTTCTTCTTCAAAATAATCTCTGATAGTATTTATGATATTGTAATTTATCTAAGAAATATATATTTGGTCTTTGTCCTCTTCCTGGCACAGAACTCCTGAAGCACTTGGAATTTCCTAAATAATAAAACCAATAAAGGTGTCATTTGTTATTCATTACAAGCCTTAATCAACCACATCTGAGTGTATGTTAATGGAGTGATTTTTAGAAAGGTCCTAGATAGTCACAGTTTGGGGGCTGGTTGTAGGGACCAAAGATATAACTAGAATGTTAGAACTTTCAGCCCTAACTCTTAGGGGCTAGAGGTTGACTTAATCACCAATGACCAATGATTTAATCAATTATGCCTATATAATGAAGCTCCATAAAAATCCCTAAAGCACAATGTTTAGAAGAGCTTCCTAGTTGGTCAACATGTAGAGGTGCTGGAAGGGTGGCAGAAAGGGCCTGGGGCTCCACATGCCTTCTTCCAAATCCTGGGTTATACATATCTTCCATCTGACTGTTTCTGAGTGATAACCTTTAAATAAATCAGTATTCTAGTCAGTAAACTTGTCCTGAGTTTTTTGAGCCATTCTAGTAAATGATGGAACCCAAAGGGAGGTCATGGAACCTTGGGTTTATAGCCAATCAATCAGAAGTCTAGGTGACAATGTAGACTTGTGATTGATGTCTGAAATGGGACAGTCTTATGGTACTGAACCCTTAACTTCTGGGATCTGACCCTCTCCCCCACTGGATAGTATTCCAGTTGAATTAAATTGTAGGACACTCAGCTGGTATCAGAGAATTGCTTGATGTGGAAAACCCTTCCACAGATCTGCCATCAAAAGTGAAGAATTGAGAGTAGAAGAGAATAGAGAGGTTTTTCCTTTCAATGTTGAACTTTAAAAGATTGTAAATTGTTTAGGCTTTTTAGAAGGCAATATCCAGATATCAAAACATGGCATACTAGTCATAGAGAATAATCATAACCTAGGTTTCAGAAGTGGAATGAAAGGTCACTAGATCAGCAGAAGAGATACCATGATGTAAAATCAGTGAGTGTTCATCCAGAGTTTAGTTTAACAAACTTTTGTGGCTGCTAGACTCTAGAAACTTACTCTGAAACTTACTCTAGACAATAAAAAAAGGTTATATAGCCCAGTGCTTTGTGGTCTAAGGTAGGGTGGACAAACTTTTACTATAACAGACTAGAAAGTAAATATTTTAGGCTTTGTGGATCACATATGGTCTCTGACACAAATTGTGTGTGTGTGTGTGTGTGTGTGTGTGTGTGTGTGTGTGTTTACTATCCTTTAAATTTCATTGACTACATAAAAATAGATTGTGTGGTATATTGGGCCTGTGAGCCATAGTTTGCCAATCCCT
The DNA here is from genome assembly GCF_018350215.1 of Panthera leo. Lineage (NCBI taxonomy): Eukaryota > Metazoa > Chordata > Mammalia > Carnivora > Felidae > Panthera > Panthera leo. The sequence goes on from NC_056681.1 coordinate 92,248,499, forward strand.
GGTCAAGAACAAGTTACTTATCCTTAGTGTGCTTCCGTTTCCTCGTCTTATAATGGGTATAATACTTCTCTTGCAAAACTGCATTCAATATTAAATAAGATAATGCTTACAAAGCATTTAAAATATGGTATCTGTTCAATAAATGGTAGTAGCTGGAGTCATTACGGTACTTGTCATAGTTGAGTAGTTTAGTATTTATATAGTTATTGTTATTATAAGGTTACTATCATTTTTACTTTATTAAAACATTTATTATAAAATTGCTATCATTTTATTCTCCAGAGTGTTGTGGTCGTTTCACAGGGAGGAGAAAGCCTTTGAGAAGAGAATGGGTCAGCTATGTCTAGTAGTTGTCATAACTAGGCACAGAAAGAGAAATAACAGATGGAAGAGCAAGAGCAAAAGTATCAGGTCATTTAATGGAGGGCTAAAGATACCAAGCAGTGTAGCATTTCATAGCATATACATCCAGTGTGGGATTATATGTAATGTGGCATTTTAAGTGCATACATTCAGAGTCTTTTCTTGATCAAATTTTAGTCAGGTTCCTTTCAATTCTATTGACAACTTAGGCCTTGCTTTTTGTACTTCCATGTCATACTTTACATAGCTTAATTTTAGCAAGAATCCTAAGTTGATTTAGGCAGACTTTCCCCACCCTTCATATCTAATCATCATTGATGACATCTACGCAGGTTCCTCATCCTCTACCATCCCTTAGGTGATGTCTTGTCACTTTGTCTACCTTCAGCAAGAATCCTATTAGGTCAGTCTAGCCAGAATCCCTCCTTAACCCCCATGTTTCCTCTTGGTTATTTTTCATCCACTGAGCCCCCAACCCCCCATCCCACAGACTGCTCCTTGGTTATAAATTCCCACATTTCCTTGTATTCAGAGTTGGGCTTAAATCTCTCTACCCTGCTGCAAAACCCCAATGTAGTTGTCCCCCTGAATAAAGTCTGGCTTCCTGTGGTCTAACAAGTGTCATGGATACTTTTTTCTTTAACTAACATTATATGTAGTGTTAAGTAGGGCTAGATCACAGAGCACTTTTTCAATACAATAGAGCAGTGGGTGTTATCCTTTAGGAAAGGATTAAATAAGATTGAACAAAGGATTTGAAGATTGGGAGTCACGTGGGCCTGACCATTCTGATATTGGGCAAATAATGGACCAATCACTTGATCAAGAAAAAAAAAAAAGGTCACTCTGTATGGAAAGTAGAGAATAAGATAAACAAGAACTAGACTGAAAGTAGCAAAAACAGGAACTATTCACATCAGAGATTACAAGTGTCTAAAATAGAAGGAGGAATGGAGGAGATACCATCGTGCATAGGATCTTAAAATATTTTCAAGGAATAGTGCTGGGTTTTATCTAGTGCATCCTAGAGAGATATACAGGGTGGGTCTTGAGTTTCTAGCTCAGATGGTACTGGGATACAAGCGCATTAGTAGGGTTTATGATGACAGATTGGGCAGAGAAGATACACTCAATTTGGGACATGTTGAGTTTAATGTCTACCATGGTCACTTAACCACATGTCTAGCAGATGGTTACATATACAGGATTATATTACACACACATATATATATACTTTACATATATATACTTTATATATATATAATTTTATATACTTTATATATACATATACTTTTGTATATGTATACATATACTTTATATATATGTACATACATATATATACATATGTATATATTATACATATATAAAGTATGTGTGTGTGTGTATATATATATATATATATATGTATATATATATATACACATATATATACACATATATGAAGCTATTTTACCTAATTGTGTTTTTAAACCATGAAAGTAAGTGATTTGACCAGGAGAATAGATGGAACAAAAGGAAATATGAGTAGAAAAAATATGCCTGGGCCTACTGATAAAGTTTTCTGTGAAAATCTAAAGGAAGGACTATTTTTTTAAATTTTATTTGAGAAACACACAGAGAGAGAGAGAGCCAGGGAGAGGAGAGGAGCGGAGTGGAGAGGAGAGGAGGGGAGGGGAGGGGAGGGGAGAGGAGAGGAGAGGAGAGGAGAGAGAAAATCTTAAGCGGACTCCACACTCAGCACACAGCCCACCATGGGGCTTGATCCCACAACCCTGGGATCATGACCTTGGCCAAAATCAAGAGTTGGAGGCTCAACTGACTGAACCACCCAGGCACCCCTGGAAGGACTATTTTTGCAGTTGTCCTTAACAAACCATGCTAGGGGGAAAGAATGATGCAAAGATAAGGAATCATGCAAACTTGGCAGATTAACCAGTCCCTGAAAATATTACAAGTTTTATGAATCAGTATCCTACATAATTTCCCAAAATGCAACTTCTGCAGGCAGTTAAGGTAATTCAGTACGAGTCTTGCAATTATAACCCACATCAAAACATGACCCAAGAAGAAATTAGGCAGGTTGGTATGGCAGGTGCAATTTCTATTTTCTGTAGAGCTGAGTAAGGCTATCCTTTCTTTATCTACTCATTATCTCACATTGTTTAAAAACAATTATGCAAATTAAATTCAGACCTTTCTGCTAAAGGAAACAAGAAAAAAAGCACTGTCCTTTTTGGTGATCACCTGGTCTTATTGGTCTTTGAACTGGCATGGAAAAAAAGAGGCAATTGGATCTGTTTGCCAACATCAACATCATTTGTGTCAAAATTAGGAGGATTTTATTTACCATCAGAAATTGATCCTTTTTAAATAATTCTACATAGCAGGACAATACTCTCAACATTAATGATGTCCTATTAACTAAAGGCAGATTTTTCAATATATACAGCAGGCTGCTGGAATCTTTCTTAAATATTTTGCAGACCAGAAATACTCATATGACATGAATACTTGGGGTCACATGTATGAAATATTGAGATGAAACTGGAAAAGATAATATGCTTCTTTTTTGTCTGACATGTTCTAAATTATAATAGTCAGGCAATACTAGGTGGGATGCCAGCTACTTCAAAATAGTACCTGCATACCTACCCTGATGCTTGGTGTCTTTCATTCCATTTGGTATAATTGAACCTGGCTAAGAAAAGCATCCTCATCATTACTATAAGCACTTATTAAAAATTTAATTATGGCAAATAGTTTTCTCCAAGCTGCATATGCAGTTACTCATTAATTCTCACAACACCCTTAAGTTTAGATGAGATTATTATCACCCTTTCTGAAGATGAAGATATACAGAAAGTGTAAGCAATTTGCCCAAGTATTTGCTCAATATTAAATGTCTAGTAAATAGCAAAGGTGAGTTTTATACAAAAGTGACATGTTTCCACAGTCTGTGTCTTTAACCACTGCATCTCACCTCACTCTAAAGATTTCCCAAAGATATAAAGTCAAGGACGGGATACACCAGAATTCAGATGTGCCAGAAGCAGAAGAATTTGTTAGATCTGTGAGGATTGGGTTAGAATATTGCAAGATTTATATCTACTCAAGGAAAGGAATTAGTTTCTTTTTCCTTTTTGGGAACATCCATTGTTCAGGAAAATGGAGATAGTTCATTTAATCCTTGCCTTTAATGAGGAGGCAAAATTCAGTGGAATAATGGCATTTCAACCATGGACATTTCAAAAGTCTGTGAATAATGTTAATGGGCACTTTGGGGCAATGTAAGCTTAGCAATTAGATGTCTCAGAACGATAAGTAAGAGCATGTAGTCTTCAAGTGATGATACTTCCAGTTTTCCATGACTTCTTCTAGAGTAGAAACAAGTACTATACCTCTTCCATTTACCATAGACATGGAACATAGTGATTGTTTATGCAGATGTGGAAAAAATGAAGTCCATCTTAAAGAATGCAAACAGAGATTATTTGGAGCTTTCCATAACAAAAGAGTTAGCCACCAATACTTGCATTTAGCAGAGACTCAAAGGCAGACAGAGGAGTGGGAAAGCTTCATGGTGGAAAAAAAGGAAAGCCATGATAGGTTATGGTTATATTCTTTCGGCAATTGTTGGCACAGGGAAATTGGAGTCAGGCTAACTAGAAGTAGCATTTCATATGATTCATTTGGAGAACATATTTGTCTTTCTCTGGTTGGTCCTGAGTTGGGAGCAGGGGTGAAAAGTGAGGAAGATGGCAGTTATTAACTTAGTTCTGACTGTTCTGGGCTGACTACTAATGTATTTGGTGTGGCCATCGTTTCTCTGTATATTGAGACTCACAGATACATTTTAAGCAGAAGATAGGACAGTCTTCACATCTGTGAAGAAAAATTCTTCACAGGTAAGAATGGCTACAATGAAGGTGCAACAAGGAAAAGGTCAAGAGCTAATTATTTAGGAGTATAGGGCTGGCAGTCACAAGGTCCATTCTAAGTCTTTGTGAGTGTACAAAAAACCAAGGTATGGAGGTCAAGGCCTGCATGGAGCTGCTGTGTCAGTGGTTGCCGCCACCAAGTCTCCCATCATGGGACAGTGATGATGTAGCCTCAGGTGCTGATTATTCTGAGAGATATTATCTTGTCCCCTTTCTGTATTAGGTGAATCATGGATATGAGTCTATTCTGGGATGGGATATCAAGGATGATAATCAAGGACAATGGTAAGAGTGGTTCTTACCAGAATTTTCATGAAGCCAAAGATTAAATAAAGGTTGACAAAGTTGAAGACACAGTGATTAGTATGAAAGAAGGATGTTAAGCAAACAAAATGGAGTCTGGTAGGTTTGTGTGGGGTGGTAGTGGACTTGAGAGTTAGGGTGTTCAAGAGCTAAGATGAGCCAAGGAGATGGTAGATAGAAAGAAAATCTGAAGGAACTGGCTAGCGCTCTCATTAGCTCTTTAAGAATTAATAGATTCCTCTTGTATATAAATGAAGAAGACACTTAAAGGGTGGAAAACAACATAAACAGTCATATTGGAGAGCACATCATATATTTAAAATTTCAAAGGTGTTGCTGCAATTGTTTCTGATAGACAGTAAGCACCCAAACAAAGCCACATAGGCACAATCTCTCTCTTCTGAGAAGCTGGGGAGCTGAACATTAGCTTTTAAGGAAGGAACAATACAAGAACACTGATCATTCACTCAATCATTTGCTATTCTTCTGCAAAGTAGGATACTAATAACTCCTACCTTATAGGGTTGTGTTGCCACGCAATGAATTAATAATGTAAATTTCTGAGGATAGTGCCTAACACAGAGAAAATGTTATTCAGTAGCTATTAGTATTATTGTTACTACTATTACTCTTTAGTAAGTTTTGAGAACTGTACAAAAGACCAAAGAAACAAAGACCAATAAGACAGAGGCCTAACCGAAGAAATTCATGTTTGAGAAAAGAAATGGGGGTGTATCAAATAATTACAGTTTAAGTGCCATGATTAGGGTTATACACATACAGCATGGAAACACAGAGGAGAAAGTCACGACTGGAATACTAACCCTAGAGCTGGAAATACCCAATTGGTGCAATTCCATTATCATAAAAATCACAAGGTTGCTTTCTGTTATAAACATCCCAGATGGCCACTGATTAAACTTGACCTGAGTGAACTTTCAAAAGGATTAATTCTGATATAAGAGATGAGTGAAGAGTTTGCTTTTTAAATTTCTAATTTAGAAGCTCTTTAATTTCACACTAATTCAAGTCAAACTACTTTAAATTGAGACATGTCTCAGTAGGGCTGGTTTGTATTAATTGAGTATTTGCATATGCAATTCTTATTTGCTGCCAAGATTTTAAAGTTATTTATCTCAGTTATTGCTCTTGGAGATGAAGTTAAAGAAAGACAAAAGGTTAATACTGTTTATTAAACAGAAATATATCATCTTAGCTTCAAAATATTTTTATCATAAAGGTATCACTAAGTCCATTTAATACAAGAAGAAATTTTATGTAAAGAGGTTGAGGAACTCTCCCAAAATTATTTGTCAATAATTCATTTTAGCCTGGATATGTTTAACTCTGAGGACAAAAATGTGGCATTATTTTTTGAATCCATGCTATTTCCAATAACATAACCAATAATATTACATCATTGATCTAGAAAAAAAACATTATATGGCCTTAAATGGATTAAAGTTATCTTCTTGCAAGCATCTCTGACTTTTTTTTTTTTTTTTTTTTTTTTTTTTTTTTACTTTCACTACTGAGATTTATAGTCTCATGGTTCTGGAGGCTAGAAGTCTGAGGTCAAGGTGTCAGGGCCCTCCACTTGAGGCCATGAGGGAAGGATCTGTTTCATGCCTCTCTTCTTGGCTTATAGATGGCAGTCATTTCCCTGTGTCTTCACATTATCTTCCTTTGTACCTGTGAATGCCCAAATTTCTTTTCCTCCTTTGGTTTTGTTTTTGTTTACAGTTGAAAACCATTTTATAGTTAAAGAGATGGGAAGTGGAACATTAATGAGAGGCAAGTACACGTGTATCAAATTGAAAAAAGTAAAAACAGGGGCACCTGGGTGGCTCAGTCGGTTAGGCGGCCGACTTCGGCTCAGGTCACGATCTCGCAGTCCGTGAGTTCGAGCCCCGCGTCGGGCTCTGTGCTGACAGCTCAGAGCCTGGAGCCTGTTTTGGATTCTGTGTCTCCCTCTCTCTGACCCTCCCCCGTTCATGCTCTGTCTCTCTCTGTCTCAAAAATAAATAAACGTTAAAAAAAAAAAAAGAAAAAAGTAAAAACATTTCCTATATGCTTACAAACATTGGGAATTATTTTTCTTTTTCACTTTTGACATATTGATATACAAAATTAGTCCCTCAGTATTGCTTTACTTTACGTTTTTTTGGTTATTAGTGAAATGAAACTCTTTTTTATGTTTATTAGCTGTCTTTGCTATGAGTTATTCATTCATGCCCCTTATCCATTTTTCTACTGATTTTTTTCCTCGTTGATCATAAAAGATACATCTCTTCTCTGACATTTTCTTAAGCAAACTATTGACAAAGCAAATATGCTATTGGATTAAAAATACAATATATCATGACTACATTGAGTAAATGCAAGGGAGGGGAATGTTATCAGAAATCCTCATATCAAAGAAGAAAAACCAAATCAATCATGTTAATGATATAGAAAAAATGCTTTTTCATAAAACAAAATACCACATCTTGATAGAAATATAAATAGTTAAGAATATATGGGGTGCCTGAGTGGCTCAGTGGTTAAGCGTCCGACTTCGGCTCAGGTCATGATCTCACAGTCCGTGAGTTCGAGCCCCGCGTTGGGCTCTGTGCTGACAGCTGAGAGCCTGGAGCCTGTTTCAGATTCTATGTCTCCCTCTCTCTGACCCTCCCACGTTTATGCTATGTCTCTCTCTGTCTCAAAAATAAATAAACGTTAAAAAAATTAAAAAAAAAAGAATATAACAGAACTTCCTTTATCTGATAAAATATATTTATCAAAATCTATAGCAAAAGTATATTTAACAAAAATAGTAGAAGAATTCTCTTTGAAATAAAAAGTAAGACAAGAATACTATTATTATTGTGCCTAACAAACACTTAACTGGAGATCTAGGAGTTAACTTACTATTTATTTTGACAAAATTTAAAAAAAATTTAAATCATGATAAGGAATAAGATGTTGCCTCTATTGTAATTGTATTGGCTTTTCTCAAATTAAAATATTGAATCAATGTAATTCCTATCAAAATTCCAACAAAAAGTTTCTTGACAAGCTGCTTCTCAATTAATATTAATGAACATATATATGAATTTTTATGGAGGAAATATAGACCTCTGTAGACTAGGGAAGCATAATCAAGAGCCCAGAAACTTATCAATGCATATTTGGCGCAGGTCTTAAAACCCCAGCACTTCCTTTCTAAGAATGCAGCTCAGAGAAAGCCTATCATCTATGTACTAAGAAGCATACATGAGTGAAAACCGCAGCAATGCTGGAGTAGCAAAACACTGGAAATATACATCAACCAGGAGAATGGATAAACAAATTGTATTTTTCCATAGAATACTGTGCAATAGGCCAAGTAATGAAATAACACCACCTTCAAAAACTTTCATGAACCTCAGTAATATGATGATATAAAAGAAGGAAGTCATGGGTATTGAGGAGGGCACCTTTTGGGATGAGCACTGGGTGTTGTATGGAAACCAATTTGACAATAAATTTCATATATTAAAAAAAAAAGAAGGAAGTCACAGAAGAATATGTATGTTATAATCTCATTTATATAAAGGTCAAAAACATCAGTGTAGTTTTAAGGATGATGCATACACAGTAGAGCCATGCAAAAAAGCCAAGAAATATAAACATAAAATTTAGGAGTTCTCCTTCTGGAGGAGAGGTGTATGCATCATGAAATATGGAACCAGAGAGGAAGACTCAGAGGATATCAATTTTACTGGTAATGTTTAATTTCTTTTTTAAATTTATTTTTAAGAAAGCATAAGTTGGGGAGGGGCAGAGAGAGTGGGGACAGAATATTCAAAACGGGCTCCGTGCTAACAGCGGCAAGCCCAATGCGGGGTTTAAACTCATGAACTGCAAGATCATACATAACCTGAGCCGAAGTCGGAAGTTCAGCCAAGTGAGTCACCCAGGTGCCCCAATAATATTCAATTTCTTAAGCTGTGTGGTAAGTCTTAAGTATTTATTTTATTAAGCTTTGTACTTTGTATATGTCATATTGTTTTTCTTTTTATGTATTAAATATAGCATAAAAATGAAAAAGCTCTTCAATAATTGTAAGAAATGATCTCTGAGATATATTGTTAAATGCAAAAATAAGACAAAAAAAAGTTCAGGTCTGGATATATAAAATGCAACATTTTTATGGCATGTGAACAAATATTACATGGCATATTTCCTTACATATTCAAACAAATTAGCTCCAGAAGTAATAGGCCAAAATGTATTCCTATGTGTCTCAAGATCAGCCAGCAGATGAATGAGAGATTTAGAACGAGAGAGGTTAAAAAAGCTTTCTCAAAGTCACAAAATAGCAGCAGAGCCAGAACCAAACTGGCCCTTCCCTTTAGCAAATATTTGTTGAGTACCAACTATGTCCCAGGAACTGGTCAGGCATTTTGGATATGTCAGAGAACAAAGTGAAGAACTCTGCCCTCATATAATTCAATTCTAGCTGGAAGAGATGAGAATAAAAAATAAACACATTAATATATCATGTTGGAATGTGATAAACGCCCAGGATATGACGATAGGCTAGAACAGGGTTAGAGGGTAGTGAGGCTTGAGATGGGGGAGGGTTAGGGTGCAATTATGTTACATAGATCAGTCAGGCAGGCCTCATTAAGATGGTGAGGATTGAGAAGAGTCATGAGGAAGGTGAATGAGCCATGCATATGTTTAGAGAAAGAACATTCTAGGAAACTAAAGCAGGCCCTGAAAAGCAGGCACAGCATCCAGGCAGGCAAAGTGAAATCTGAAGCTTCATTACTGCCGTCATTATGCTCCACTGATTACCCTGAGAGTTCTGCTATTTCTCACTCTGGAATGGATTGTTAGACACAAATTGTGTGAATAGAAATGAATGTTTCCTTTTAGAAATATCAGTTAATTTATAACTTAATATTTTATATCGGTTGTATACATATATGCTAAAATGGGAATACGTTGAGTTCACACTGTCAACCAACAGAAATATCTTGCAAGACATGAGCAGTTATGATGTGCAGGATCTTGAAGACTTTCTCATCTTTCCTAACATCCTCATCGTGAATGTGGCCCAGGTTCACGGAGCACATGTGAGACTCACTTGTTTTTAAAGATTGAATACATTTATTTCAGAATAAAGGAAATAGGAAAAGCAATAACGCCTAAGCCCAGCACATTCCCTGCCCCCTCACCCCCGGCCCATTTTTAAAACAATAGTGGGAGGCATTCTCTAAAACCCTATCTTTCCAAAAAAAAGTTGCTCAAAGAAAAGCATGTTTTCTGGTTAAAAAAGAAAAGCAAAATATCAGGGTGCCTGGCTGACTCAGTCAGTAGAGCCTGTGACTCTTGATCTTAGGGTTGTAAGTTTGAGCCCCATGCTGGTTGTTGAGATTACTTAAAAATAAAAATCTTTTTTTTTTAAAGTATCAGCATATAAGGAGGAAATAAAACCGTTGATATTAAAAATGTAAGTTGGTGTTAAAGGAGAGGAAAAATCAGCCCACAGTCTACCTGGGGGATTTGCAGAGGAAAAAGGAAAGAGAACAAAGGTTGTAACTTTTATCCTCACAAAATATGCTGCTGTAAGGACTTAAGTTGTTTTAATCTTCTCTCTACATACCACTGGTTTTCTTGACCTTGCAAAAGTCATTTGGTATCTGTTCATATATCTGTGAAAACAAGGGCAATGATCTCTTTTCTCTGTGGATCCTTCAGGATAATTTAGTAACTTTAATATCTAATACCAATGACTATTATGTCCATTGCCTTTGTTCTCAAAACTCACACCACTGACCTAATAATGGACAAAATGACAGCCATGTCTATAGCCACTTGCAACAAAAGACTCTCCATAGTCTCATATTGCAGTATAATGAAGAGAAATTACAAGTGGGTAGAGAGCAGCTACCCAGAGAGAATCCGAGGATGGAATGAAAGGAACAGTCTCAATGATGTCCTTATAAATGTGCCACCAGCCTAACGGGAGAGAAAGCATGCTTCCTAGTTAATTTTCCATATTAGTATAATGAGAAGGAATAGACAAACTGCCAGCGGGTTCATTTGGCTAATGTTTCAGCCAGCAGACACAGCACAGCTCCCACTAAAAGGGGTTAAAGGTGGACAAAAATATATATTATTCGAAGCTGTTTCTTTTGGCCTTACAAAATACAGAGTAGAGCCACTATGGAGAGTGGTTTAGGGATGCCACCAATCATTTATAGTTCATTTCTCCTACCATATTCTGAATTTTGCAAAATATTTCATTTTAATAAACCTCTGCTGGCTGAATTATACCTAGAGCATCAAGCCTAGCCTTGTACTTCCCATTGCTATGAACAGCCCCCCGAGAAGTCGAATAAATATCATTTTTGTCGATGCTTATTCTGCCTGTTTTCAAAATGTAATAGTCAGTATTCATTATTCAAACTAAATAGCAACTATTCAACCTAAAGCCCAGCTTCCCTTAGAATTCTGACAAGGAACAAATGAACATAATAAAAATATGTAGTAAATACTTGTCTTTGCATATAGACTGGAAAAACTGCTGACTTCTAGCACAAATATCCCATATTGTAGCTGTAGAATGACTGGTTAAAGGATTGTACTTATTAGGTCTCAACTTTACGGATCCATTGACAATACACGATTGTCTGTAAAGTAGTTACATGGCATATTTTTCTAAAATGCTCTATAATCATTAGTTGTTCCTGACAGCAGCTCTATGCGAATTCTGAAGTGGGTTCCTATCAGTTCAGTGCTACTTTGAGGAGTCAGGTATGGATAATGTCTGTCTGAAAATTATCCAGGGTGATCATTCATGACAAGAGTTGAGCTGAGATAAAGACATACTGTTACTAACTTCACAATCAATTCACTGAGCAAGTTCCTCTTGGTCATTTATTGCTCCTTGCTCCTTTTCTTTCTTTAAACCACTGAAATCCCACGACTATTTCAGGCAACTCTCTTTTCATAATAATTATAAGAATTCAAAGGTATTGATTATCTGTAAAAGAATTACCTTTTACTGATGATCCACCATGACCATGAGTGGTAATCCTGGCATAGTGGAAAAAAGACATGATTTGGAATCAAGCCTGGCTCTGCCATTAATAAAGAGATTTGGGCAAGTGACTTCACTTCTTTTTGTTCATCTGAAAGAAAAGAGATTTTGAACAACTGATTTCTAAGGTCCTTTCCAGCATTAAAAGCCAGTAATTTTATATCCTTCATGTTCATGTAATGGTAAAGTCAATAATTACATCCCTTTTCCCCCGATTATCTTCTGGGGAAAAAAAATCTGAGACTATCTAATACTTATATCTACAGTTCAGTGACTGCTTTTTGGCAAATGATTGTGTGGGCTGACAAAGTCCCTGGTATTCGTTGACACTGGGTTAATGTGAAAAATTCATATCAATTGGAGAGAATGTGATGGAGATACAGGTAGCTAACAAGAACTGTGTGTAAATACATGACCCGTTGTGCATGTTAGTAAAATCTATCAAATTTATCCTCGGTGGAGGATAACTGGAGAAATATTCATATGCTATTATTTTTCAAAATCATATGTAAATAGTCCAAAATTGTTTTTAGCTCCCTTCATTTAGCATAAACAATTGGACTATGGGCACACTTAAACATCACATTTTCTTAAATGTCTAACAATGCTGAAGTCATTCACCCTAATTTGAGGCTCTGGGCCATTGCTAACATTTCAGCTATGTAGGGTAAAATGCCAGCATCCTTTGAGCAAGGTATTAGAAGTTTTTCATTGGTCAGTAACGCTTGACTGAAAATTAATTTCTGTGCTTTACTAATATGAATGTAAAGAAATGGGGCATACACCTGTGGCAGTGTGGTGGACAATACAGTAAAAGGTTTACAACTAAGAGTCTCATTTAAGGAGTGCAGGAATAGATAACAAGCAAGAGTGGGTGTTGCTGTTGGAGAAGTGATTCCAGAATCCTAGGATTGATGCCAACAGAATAAAGGCACATAGAACGATAGAATAACTTCCAATATCCTTGTGTGTTTTTCTATATGCCTCTGGTTGATCTTGTCTTCATCAAACGTTATATGAGAAATTCAAGTATCGGTACCAATTCTTCACTCTCCTGTTTGAAAATTGGGCATCCACACCCTTGCCATGTCATCATGGTGAAATTTCCCGTACTTTTACTTTGGGCTTGGCTATGTGACTTGTTTGGTCAAAGGGATGTTAGTGGATGTGATGCTAACAGAAGCTTGAATTAGAATTGCTCATTCTGACTTGTGTTTTACGCTTGACAATTTGTCACAAAAAATATATATACACCACATAGCCACTGACCAAAGGAGAATTAGAGGCATATAGCCCGAGCTTACAACTTGCAGCCAAGCCCAGTTGACCTATCGCCTGAAGCGGTGCCGTAAAGCAGCACATCTGAAGCCAGACTATATTAGCAGGCTGCAGTTGGGCTGTAAACCCACAGGCAAAATGCTTACTGTTGCAAAACACTGAATTTGGGCGTCTTTTGTGACATAGCATTACTATATTGAACACATAGTAAACCATGCTTTAGTAGTGCCTTCTCACTTTTTCAGAAAAGATTTTTTTTTTTGGCTTGTCTTTTGAGAAGAAAAATAATATGCATTTATTGCAAAAAATTTAGAAAGTAATTTTGTATATTCTTTTTTACTCAATCTATGAACATATTTAAGCTTATAGCTTAAGTTTTAACTTGAATGTAAACAGACAGCAAATGAGATGGACATTTATGTCTCTAAAAATAAGGCCATATTAAATAATTTTACTGTCAGAAACAACTGCATTTGAATTGTGGAGATCTGCAGAGGGATATCAGAGTTGAAGGCAGGCTTGAGCAGGAAGAAAAATTCCTTGAACGCGGATTAATTTCAAACAAGTTATGTACTTATTTGTTTTAGAGTTTTTAATTAAAGTAAATAATCAAGTTCCTTAAGGAAGATTGAACTAAATATTGCATGGATCTGTATATATCTGGAAATATAAGGTGGTGGAAAAAATCTGGGCGATAGATTTGTTAAAAACTCTCAAAAGTAGACCCAGTAGCTATACCTAATTTTCTTAGTAATGATATTTAAAATTGCAATTCTAATTAATTCTTTGCTCCCTTTTAATTCTGCTTTAGGTACAAGGATACTTTATTTTAAATTATTGAATTTAATCTGAGCTATTATTTGTGGTATATTTGTGTTGACTTTTTTACATGCTTTGAGTTTGCCAGACCATATAAAATCAAACTACCTCACTTCAGGTGGTCAGTGAATGAAGTGTGAAGAATATGCCATACAATATCTAGAAACAAAATTACATGCTTCAAAACCTCCAAGTTATACTTACTGGTCATAGTATTAATTGTAAAAAGCACCATTTGTTGAAGTGCTATTTTATGCCAAACACTGTGATAAGCATCCTGCGTGGATTATTTTGTTTAACTATTATGGCAACACTTTGAGTACACCCTTGAATATCTTCGCTTCATCACTAAAGAAATTGAGGGAAAATTCTCCCATTTTTCGTAAATTCATAAATCCATACTGAAGCAAAAATAGTCTGGTGTCTGTTATCAAAATAAGGACAATATACTTATTGAAAATGACGGCTGCTTCGTATTAGAACCCCATGGAATAGGGTAGGCATTTGGTGCGACCCCATCTCCCACCCCTGCCACCATTGATATTATGTCAAAGATTTTCCAAATATCTGCCAACCCATCTAATAAGGAGAGACTCAGCCACATTTTCCCTTATTTGTTAATGATTGATGGTGTTAAATGGAACAGCATTGAAAAATCTTGTTAACATCAAGATATATTTAATCTATTACTTCTTCTTGATCTCCTAAGTCACTCTGACATATAAGGAAATTAGATTAATCTGACATGATTCATTCTTTATACAGCCTTGTTTATTACTCCCTAGTACAAGGTAGCTGGTGTTCATCTAGCTGTTTCCAATTGATTTTTAATGATAAATTCTTTTTTTTTTTGCATTGAAATTTAGCTAAAACGTGTCACTACTTTGTGATCCCTATTGTGAGTTGGGAAAAGCATATAAGTATATTTAATTGCATTGGTCTGTTTTATTAAGAAATCTTCAAATTTAATTTCTAGATTCTCTAAGTTTAGAAATTAATTTAGAAATATAAGTTTAAAAACACATATCGTGACTCCATTAATGTCTTCTTCGTTATCAGAGGTTGTGGACACTAGGAACGAAAGAAAATTCAGTTGTAGTTTTAAACACGTTTAAATTTACTTCTTCTCCTTCTAGCCCAAGTGTAACATTGCTTCTCTTTTTTTCTTTCTTTTTTTCCCCAGGTTACCATAGTTGGAATTCTAAAATAAAATTGAAGACAAAAATGATACAAAAAGTTTTGCTGTTTGAATGTTCTGTGTGTAGATATTTCAATTTTGATAATTTAACCCAATCGCTATTTAAGAATTATCTTTGAGAATCCCCTGCACTATTCTGTGTTCTGTAGGAACTGTGATAGAAGCAAGACAATATATGATGCATTATCTCTGACTGCAAAGAGCTTACAAAATTATTAGTCAAAATAAACCAAGCAATAAAGAATAGACTAATATATAATAAAACAGCATTAGGTCATTAAAGGTGCATACATCTGAAGACTTGATAGAAAGCTGAGTCCCCTTGATGCCCCACACTCTTGTTTTCTTATCTGAATGACAGGGAAAAAGACACTGCTGTTCTAAGAAGAGGTGGAACAGCTGTTGAATTCTTGCCATCATTTTAAAGGTTGCTCATTCAAAAAATCCAAATAACACAAAGAATGTTGCTGCTTAGGGTAGAGCCCCGGCATTCATTCCCTGGTCCTATTATCCATTTAATTGACCCGATTTTTGGCATTTGGTCAACAATGTATACCACCCTTTCCATGAAGCTACTTTCTGGGTATCACTTATGTTTTGTGAGGAGGTCTCCTAACCAGCCCTCCTGAATGCCAAAAGATCAAAGTCAGCACTAGTAGGAAGAAGAAAAATTACCTAAGATAATAGTAAATAATGTTTAAAAATTCAAAAACAAGAAAGCAGAAGAGAGGAGAGCAATTGAGTTTCGGAAAAAGTAGAGAGTATGGGTGTGGGGACAAGGTTATGAGGCTGAACAAAGAATAATGTAAAATCTCTGCCATCATTCTTGCTTCCTTTCAGAAGCATGCACACAGGATCTTGTTTTAATCTACTCTGGCAGCTTCATCCTGTCTGTCAGTACTCTCCCAATTTGGGAGCACATAAAAAAAGGATTAAATCATATTAAGTAATGTAAGCTGAAAGTGTTGGGCACAATATTTGTGGAATATAAACATAGCATTCTTTACAATATTTCTAAAAATTCTCTCTTATTCCTTGTTTATCATTTCTGATTGCATCCTAATGTAGTATTTTTTTCCTATTCTTTCATCTTTTTAGGAAAAAGACATTTTATGTGTGTTTAGTTTTATACTTCCTACCTTCCTTCCTAGCTTGGTGGAGGGCTGGAATGTTTTCTCATATAGCTATCAATAGCTTTTAAATGGTTGTCCCGGAATCTTTTGACACTCACACTACATTTGCATGGGTCATCTCCTGCGATCCCCATTGAGGCGTCTGAAATTCACTTTCTACCACAGCATACGGAAAATTTCTAATAGTCTGAAAAGTGCACAGAATGACATCAAGGTGGAGCAGCAGAGAGAGAAGCGCAACAACAAAAAAATCCTGCTCTGAGAGTTCAAAGCCCTTTTATGCATTCAGCTGACTATTCATAGAGATCTTTTCTTCTACTAGGGTTTGGAAGCAGCTTCTGAAGAATGTGCAGAGGTAGTCTCATTATATCTAACAAAAAGAGCTGGACACATTGAAAACACACACAAAACTGGTTTCATTATTACACACTACATTTTGTGCCCAATATTAACCATGGAAGAAAACACATCACATACCAAACTCTTTGAGGTCAGTGAGATCTTGGTGGTTAAACAGATAAGATAAATAAAACTACACATGTTTCTTGAATATTATCTTTTCATTGCCTCTATAAAATAGCTTAGAAGTATTAGATTTATTTTCTAATGCCAAAAAAAGGGAACACTTAAAAAAATACCACTGGTCTGGACACTGTTTAAGAAATTAAGAGAGAAAATGCTGATTTTTATCCTATTCATTTTTCTAGATCCTATAACTTTAATATTTGTTATTTAAACTTGTTTCTTATACTTTAGTAAGGTTCCTTGGTTATTAATTTATATTTTCTTTTTATTGCAATGATTACAATTTTAACCAATTTTGTTTTATTTCCCTGGATTTCTTAGTGATAAATGAGGAATTGAAAGTGCTTGAAATTTCAAGATGGAGCCCAGTAAGGTCTAACGAACCTAGTATTAAATTTTATCACATCTTATCTTACCCAGTTAGTGTTTTTAAGCATGTTATTTAATAGGATTTAAATGTGGCAAAGAATAATAATATAAATAGATAGGGCAATGGCTTCTTGATCAATCGATAGATATAAGAATAGTCAAGAATGTGAAAGGTGACTGTAAACCATAAATAAGAATTATTAACATTTGTTCAACAGCATTCCAGATATTTCTACCAATAGATAGTAAGACAGTAGACATATGGGTAAATAGGTGAAATATTTGCTACCATTTTTGGTATTTTTAATTGAATGTATTAACTTTTACACGAATACAAGAGGAGATAACAGACGTGAAATGATAAGAGAAATGTTGCAGAATTCACCATCACAGAGTTTCTACCAGATACTAGTTGCTTAAACTTTAATCCCTTTGAAGCTAATGGGGGCAAGGCAGTCCTGAAATATCTCAAAGATTGGAATCTTCCTCGTTTACCTTTTAAACAAACATACTCAGTGGGGAGACTGGGTGGTTCATTCAGCAGAGTTCCACTCAGGCTCAGGTCATGATCTACGGTTTGTGAATTCGATTCCCACATCAGGCTCCCGGCTGTCAGTGCAGAGCCTGTTTTAGATCCTCTGTCCCCATTCTTTCTCTGCCCCTCCCCTGCTTGTTTTCTCTCTCTCTCTAAAAAAAGTAAAACATATTTTAAAAATTTAAACAAACATACTCAATATTTCCGATATTTTCAACATTTTAAATATTTTCAGTATTAACTTCCTATCACACAAAAAATAGGAAACTGGTATGTCGATACTTTGACTTCCCTTTCTTCAAAACTATAGTTTTATATGTGTATTATTTTTTACACATTTAAGGTTCTTTAAGCATAACTTCCACAGTTATAGGGATCTGCTTGGTCATTTAAGTGATTCATTTTCACTCCTTCTTTCTTCCACTGCAGCCTTCATAATTTTGATATTCGTGAATCTGTCACACACATAAATGCTCCAGAAGTATTTCTTTTCCCTTTTCCTTCGCACCAGTAATATAAAGGGATTTGCTCCATTACAGTTCAGCTTTCGTTCCTTTTTTTTTAAATTTTAAGCTTACCCTTATTCTTCCAGTGATTTCTCTGAGTCAATAGTATAGATTAGAAAGACTTGTAGGCATGGAGGGCCTATAGTCGGTTGAGCATCCGACTTCAGCCCAGGTCATGATCTCACGGTTGGTGGGTTCAAGCCTGGCATTGGGCTCTGTGCTGACAGTTCAGAGCTTGGAGCCCTTTTCAGATTCTGTGTCTCCCTCTCTGTCTCTGCCCCTTCTCAATTTACGCTCTGTCTCTCGCTCAAAAATAAATAAACATTTAAAAAAATTAAAAAAAAAAAGAAAGACTGTAGGCATTTGTATCTTTCTGAATATGTGGTGGTGAATTGTTAGAATTCTTTCTTGTGTGTGTCACATATAAGATTTGCATGCACAACAAAAGCACAAATCATTACTATTTATTTGTTGCTCATATAAAATGCATTCCAAAGGGAGGGGGGAGAATATCTAAATTGAAATGATTTAAAAGAGAGTTCACTTCCCAGGCAACATACCAAGAAGATTATTTCCCTGTAGCATAAAAATGACTGATGGCCTTACAGGAATATATGATCTAAACTATTTTCATCTTTGCAAGGTCCATATTAATATGATTAGTAAACATTTGGAATTTATATTATGCTTGATAAACTAAAGCATCGTAAAAATAAAACACATAGCTGATCTTCATTTTAGAAATGAATAAAAGTAATAAAATCATGAAATATAGAAGAGTCCAGATGACATATTTTTGCATAGCTTAGAATAATTTTATTTTAGAGCAATACATTTGCAGGAAGAATTTCATCCTCACTGAAGTGACATGTCTTTTGATAATTATTATGCCTCTCAATCACAATTTTAGTAACATTGATAATAAGATAGAGGAGCAACATATATTTCTATTGTTTTTATCTTCTAGAAACACACAGACTTTTAATAATTGTGATTTTTACCAAGTGTGTTGTTCATCTTTGCAGTAACCAGACAACGCAAATAAGTGGTAGAAATTAAAATCGAAATAAGCACATTTTAAAACATTTTTAAAAGCCAAATAAGAAGTTCTAGAATCATTTGTCACATAATATAAGATTTTTATTTCTAGTTAGATATGTAGATGCCTAAGGAAGAGGCAAGGTAGAAACAAAATCCATAGAAAAAGGGGATACACACACATATACACATCCAAGGATATTTTTAAGTTTTCATCTAGAACTAAAAAATAGAATTTATATATTTTTCTAACATTTATTATATTAAACATCTCCAATATGATAATTTTAATAACAAACCAAGAAAATCACCATGCACTCTATACATTTAAAGTATCATAAGGTCTTAGACATATAGATAGCATTATAATAGCATTACTCTTATAAAATTTCTTAGCTGCTCATTCTTGGAAATTTGTAATGATATTTGATGCTCTCAAAATTGTTGGAAGTCTGTATTTTTACTATTATTCCTATGAATGTCCTTTTCTGAACTTCCCTTTGTGAAAAATTATGCTATTTTACCTAGTCACACAATGGTGGCCACCATTTGCTTTATTAAATACTTAACACTTATTGTGCATTCATGAAATGGAAAATACATCATATACATTTCAGAAATAATTTATAACTACATATTAATCCATATCAAATAAGTCAATGAAAAATATTTTTTTTAAGTTCTGATTGTGATTATCTTTCTTTGGTTTGAAATCTGAAAGCCTTTATTCTAGATAGTTTTTAAACAAATATGACTTTTCTGCCTTTCAAAACAAAATAAAATAATATAATGACATGTTTGCAGTTCACATGTTAAAGTACTATAAAATATAATCTTGTCAAAGGAAATTTCCTGTTGGTTAGCGGAATCTACCTATTAAAAACTTTGAATTTCTCATACAGCCAAAACTTGCCTCCCTAAATTTAAGCCATTGAGCCAAGCCCCTCTCTGCTCTGCTGGATATTAGGAGGAAATAAGCTATCAAAGAAAAGAACTCTACTTTTAATGTGATGGCCTTGAGTCAAAATCACCCGGAGAGCTACCCTGCTCTGAAGGACAGCAGTGTTGGGACTCCGGTGAAGCCACTATCCATCAAGGGCTGGTGTTGCCGGAATGCACAACTCCTTCTGTCCAAGATGGTTTAGGAGCCATCAAGAATCCGTGTCCTTTTCCCCATAAAAATGAAGCAAGTAACAAACATTGAAAGCCCAGCATAGCCAAGGCCCACGGAGGGATCACTAGTATTTGTGCCTGAGAAAAAACATCCAGTCTATGAGACTCTTCTACTGTGGGGCTTAGTGTGAGGATTACAAGAAGTAGTAATTAGTGCCGTTTGCCTTACTTCTTTTTCCCTTACTTCCATGAAAATGCCTGGTATTTGAAAAATAATGTTAACTAGATTGAACTATGGGGTGAATGTGTATAAATTAAGCTTATCTGGAAAGCACTTGGTAATCAAGATCGGATTAGGATTTATCAATACAAATACAATATACATCATTTTAACTGAGCCAGCCATATTTCACATGTGTGAAATGCAAATGCACCCAGAAAACTTCAAAAGCACTTTTATCAACCAATGCATTTGTATGCACCAACAACAGAGTTAACCTTGGTATTACAATTATAAGCAGTTTGATATTACTCGCTGCAAACGTGAACTCACATGTTATCTTTGGCCATCAAATATAGAGTTAACAGTAAATGGGTTCTAAGTGTTTACATGTTGAGAAAGGTATTAAAGACGGTTTATCTTATTTCATACCGTTTTACTTTTCTTATCCGGACACCCCTGATTTTGCTTCATTTTACTTGAAAGCAGGCTAATCTGACAGGTGGAAAACCTGGTGTGGCTCATGGGGTTTTAGTCTCTGGCCCCATGTTTCCACAACACTCGTAAGACACTACAGCTTTCATTTCTCAGTCCAGCCGTTTGTTCTAATGCCTGATTTGACATCATTGGCCCCGCTCCTGGAGTTCTGGTTTTCCTTGTTTTGTTTTTGTTTTGTTTTGTTTTTTTCTTATTCATTGTCACATGAATCCTAGAAGCTAGCTCAATATATAGCTAATATTGGCTCTCAAATGTATTTGAAGAATAGATACATGAATTAATCTAGCAACATCCTGAAATATCTAACTCATACTCAAGGCACATTCTCAGCATCACTGACAAGCAAAGAAACTAATTAATTAATGAAGTATGGGGCGCAGGCCTAATTTATGTACCTCCAGTGATTTTTTTCAGCAGTAGTTATAAAAATCATTCTCTATGTCATTTTTCTGAGATTCCATCAAATATAAATCTCTAAAACGGAAGAACAGGCATAGAGATGCAACACGCATATGAACATTTGTTAGAGCTGCAGACGAGTAAACATGCCTGATCATAACTAGTGCATCCATTATTTTGTCTCACTGGTCTCTCCAAAACCCACACGTCCAATTTTTGTTTTGCCTCTTTCTGAATATCTGCTAAAGGGAGGGGATCATATCCTATTTTTGCATTTTTTCTCTTCACTTAATAAAGTTACATCTTAGTATTGACATTTCACTTTCCCCAGGGTGAATACTTGAAAATGGTAAAAGCATGTATGATCAGGAAGCAGGTGAATTTCTTACAGTGTTCTGCACTGTTCTCTCCATCTGTCCGAGTTTTTGAGTTCAGACTGACAGGAATTAAATATGCTTTATTTCCTGTAAGGAATAAAGTTCTCCTGACAATCACTTCCAACCAGAGGAGGAAACATGGTGTAAGAATGGAAGTCAGGATTTTACTTTCATTTCCTCTAGAAATCTTGTCTCCTCAAGGGCAAAAACACATTTCTGAGGAAACATTACGAAAAATGATGTTTTATTTGGTGCCATGAACTCAAGGTAGATGAATGTTGATCTTCAGTATATGTTTACACATACTGTCTTTAAATATAATCAGAAGGATAAAATCTCTCTATTCTAAAATATTTCACTGTGTGCCAAGGAATTTACTCAGATTTTTCACCACAGAAAGAAAGTTGAATATTTTCAAAAGGTTGTTATTTTGATTTGACATCTGACTTTCCCTATCTGTGAAATGGGTAAATAATACCTTCTTTATAAAATGTTTGTGGTAACTTTGTGAGAAAATAAATATCAATCGAATGTGATATGTAGATTAAAAAAGCCTAGAACAGGTCTTCAAAATGAGATATTGCCCCACAAATTTTATTTTCATCATTCCAGCATTTTTCATTTTGAATTTAATCCATTTTTATTTTCATTTTTAATTTCTACTTCATTTTTAACTTTTTGGTTTTTCCTCTAGTCCCTGCGAAACTGAAAAAAACATTAGAGATGGCGCCAACTGTAAATCTGAAAGACAGAGAAAAGAACCCCCTACCAATGTTGAGCTGCCAGGTGATAAAGTGGTCAGTTAGGACAATGAGCCAAACTGACAGTAACAATCAAGCCTTTCTTCACTTACTGTGATAGTATAATTGAGAGGCGAAAATAGGCACCAGCTCCCTTGTGTTTCATTTTCCTGATGGAACCACACTGGTAGAGGGTCAGATGACATGCAGTGTAGGAGCAAGAAATTGTCCCACTGCCCAAATGCACTAAACAAAAGCCTGCTTTTGTTTTTCCTTTCTATTCTTTTTCTTTCTTTCTTTCTTTCTTTCTTTCCTTCTTTCTTTCTTTCTTTTCTTCTTCTTCTTTTGTTTCTTCTTTTGTTTCTTCTTCTCCTTCTTCTCCTTCTTTTTCTTCTTCTTCTTCTTCTTCTTCTTCTTCTTCTTCTTCTTCTTCTTCTTCTTCTTCTTCTTCTTCTTCTTCTTTTAATGGACCCAGGGCAAGAGTTCAGGGAGTAGGGAAGGAGAAACAAGGGTATGGGGTAGGAGTGGAAAAGAAATCAGAGTATACTACAGGGGGTGGGTACTGAGTTCTTAACTGAGTCCAGAAGGCATTAATACACTGGCTGTGCACCAAGTTTGGCATGGGGAGAACAGCTTTCCCCAATGAGATCTGCCAGGCAACACTTTATAATTGCCTACAGTCAGGCCTCAAAAATCACACAAGGGGTTTTTGCCTGAAGTCAGACTCCTCAGTTACTTTTTGTGAATACAAAATTAGAAAGCAACTCACTAATATTAGAAAATTATATACTAGAGAAAAGGGCCTTGCAATTCTAAATCACAAAGTAACTATAAATGACCTCAAAAAAAACGTGAACATGCCAAGTATTGGGGCAATACCTAAGTGGATTCTGGTATATCTGCATGATGATATATTAAGTAGCAGCAATAAATAGTGTCTTCAAGAAATATTTAATGGTATGAGGAAATATTTGCAGTGTAACATGAAGTAAAGAACATAGAGTACCACATTTGATATAGAACAAGATTCTCCAACTTGTAGATATATCTTTGTGCATGTGTGTGCATGTGTGTGTGCGTGTGTATGTAACCTTGAGAAAGCATATCTAATGTTAAGAATAGTTTTTCTAGTTGTGCCTGGGTGGTTCAGTTGGTTAAGTGTCTGGCTTTGGCACAGGTCACGATCTCATCATTTGTGGGTTCAAGCCCTCTGTGGGGCTCTGTGCTGACAACTCAGAACCTGGAGCCTGCTTCAGATTCTGTGTCTCTCTCTCTCTCTCTCTCTCTCTCTCTCTCTCTTTCTGCCCTTCCCCCACTTGCTTGAGTGCGCACTCTCTCTCTCTCTCAAAAATAAATAAACGTTATAAAAAATAGTGTTTCTAGGCAACTTGATTATGAAACAAATTTTGTAACTTTACAGGATTGGACAAATTCTCAGTAGTGAGCATGTATAACTATTAAAATTATTAAATATACAATTATGCAGACAAAAAATATTTTAAAGATATGGATCTGAGCAAAAGAAAACATTACTCTGAGGGACCTGCCTCAGTTGCACTAGTCACTACCCTCAGCACAGGCAGATGGTGCAGAGAAAAGAAGACATTGAACGGTGGAAAGGAAAAGTCATTGGAACCTCCCTCCCTGTGCTTTTTTGTTCAGCTTTTAGATTGCCCTTTTTTTTTTCAGTGAAAGTATTATACATACAAATAATACTTTAGTAAGTCTAATGTTAATTAATTGATACTAAATGCACAGTGATGTTTGTAAAGACCTGCGTGGAGGGGGGACACTTTTGTGCTAAGAAGTGGGATTATAACCATTAGTGATGAACCTACCACTTCCTTACTCCTTCCTCACTTTCTCCTGGACCTTTCATTGCCTCCGTTTTTTGTCACGTTTGCCCCACTGAGTAGCCTCCTGTTTCTCTGGGTGCACAGCTAAAAGACTTGCCCACACTGTCTCCCTGCAAATGTCACCTCTGTCATTTCAATTGTGATACATGCTATTGACAAGCAAGGGGATTGGAGAACGTCACGGCACTTTTTCTATTTTACATCATCTTGACAACTTAAAACCTCCCCAAACAGCACAATCCTTTCAGAATTCTATGTTACTTTTTGATTTTATAGGGATTTGTTTTAGAGGATTAAGGATGCTTCACCTTGGCCTCACCTCTTCCTAATCACTGGCCTTGATCCTGACATTCAAACTTTATTTTCCTCAAGAAATTCAAAGGCTGAATTGCTGCCATTTAGCAAAGCAAGAGGAGCAGATCCTGAAATAATGGAGGAGGACAAAGCAGATTTTTCCTAAAATATTGATGTAGAAACAATGCCATTAATTCTTGTGTTTCTTTCCAAAATGATGCTTTGTTTACAGGGCTGTTTCCTTCCTATTCAAAATAATCCAAAGCAGAAGTCAGTAAGTTTGAGATTTACTGCAAAGCTTAGCCTATAATTACTGAGCAAGTTAATCAAGAGAACACATTTATAACAATATGAATATAAATTTTTAACAAATTCCATGTATAATGAATATAGACAACCAGGTACTCATTGACAAAGGCCAGAAGGTTGGATAGTTTCTTTTCTTTCTTTTTTTTAATTGCCTTTAACCTTACTAGCCACTGTTTTTTCATCCTGATCAATACACAATAATGGAACTTTTAATATTTTAATAGCTTTGATTACATATTTCATTTCAGTCAACCACAGGGAGAAACTGGTTCTTACCTCCATGGTATTTTAAAGGAAAAGTCCATCACATAAGTATAAAGACAAAATAGACTCCTAGGCTATAAAGACAGGTGGGGTGTAATATATTCAGTGAAAGAAATAAAAGACTTATATACATAAATAAAGTAAGCAACCTGTGTCCTTTGGTTTCTCTCTTTAATTGATTTCAAACCCCATTATCTCGTATAGAGATAATGCTTTTTTTTAAAAAAATGCTTTTTTTTTTGCTTTTGTTTTTTTTTATTTCAAGTTTTTAATTTAAATGTTAATTAAAATATAATGTAATATTGGTTTCAGGAGTAGAATGGAGTGATTCATCACTTACATATAACACCCATGCATATCACAAGTGCCTTCCCTAATACCCATCTGCCATTTTTATCCCATCCCTCCACCCACCTCCCCTCCAGCACGATAGGTCATATTTGGGGCAAAGTTCTACTGTGGTTAAAGCAGCCCTGCTTTTGGAAAGTCACACGGGACCAAGGATAGAGACTGACAGAAGTAAGAATCTGCCTGCCCATCTGCCCTGACTCCACCCTAAACCAAGAGGGAAGAATATTTCTTAGATCTTTGATGTGTGACCAAGCCAATTTTGGAGGTAGTAGTTGTTGTTGTTTTGTGTTTGTTTATTTGTGGTGCGTGTGTGTGTGTGTGTGTGTGTGTGTGTGTGTGTGTTTGAGAGAGTTAGTGGGCATGGGGGTGGCAGAGGGAAAAGGAGAGAGAGAATTCTAAGCAGGCTCCACACCCAGCTCCAAACCTGACTCGGGGGTCAATCTCAAGACCGTGAGATCAGGACCTGAGCTGAAATCAAGAGAGTTGGGTGCTTACCTACTGAGCCACCCAGGCACCCCCAAGCCAGTTTTCTTATAGAGAAGATGAGCTAGAACTTAGAAGGCAAAATCCACCCATCAATTGATCAATTTCTTACCTTTCTAATTTGTTTTAGCTGAAAGATAAGTGAGTTCAAATCCTTTATCTGCCACTTGTTAGTAGTGTGATGTGGGCAAGCTTTTAACAATTCTGGTCATCAAGTGTTTCATCTATAAAATTAAGCTACTACTTAGTGCTTCTCACATATTGTTGTTGAGATATTAAATGGGTCAACACATGCAAAGCTGACCCTGACACATACTGAGCACTGGATATATGTTTATCTTCTATCATTCCCTTTCTCTTTTTAGCTGTTTGAATAATCTGGGTCCTGACCATTTCTTGAATTGGAGAAGTAATAAACAGTTTTAAAATATCAAGCAAATTGTCTCTTCTAAGTCACTGCTAATTTGCATTCAACTTGGGTCTTGTCTTTAGCTGATAGAAACGACATAGCCCCATAGACGTACTGTGGAGTTATCAAAATCCAGAACAGTTGGCTCTCTGATCTCCCACAGATAAAATTTAAAACAATTAAGTGAGCGTGATAGCACATTGACTGATTTGAAATCTTTTACTATATGAGGTTTCAGTCCACAAATGTTATTTTTTATTATTTTTAATAAAGCTATTGTTTTGTTATAGCTTATCTCAGACACACAAAGTTGTTCAAGGTGTACTGATAGCCTTGGTCTGCATAAGGCTTAGCCCTCATTTTATTATTAATCATTTCAGCCTCCATTTCCTATCTCCTTTGTTTCCCTCTTCTGTAAAGGCCCTAGATTAGTCTCAGATCCAACAGATCTGCTTTTCCCCTTGCCCTTCCCCTGGCCTGCTCTATAACACAAGGAAATCATCTTCTGTGAAATACACATACAGGCTCCCTTCATCTGACGTCGAGTTAGGCTGGATCAATAGGAGGCACTGATGGAAGGACACAAGAAAGGAGGGTGGGGAAGGACAGGTGATGTTACTCCTGTTTCTCTGCTCTCAGCAGTATTGGCTATGACCCCAGATTGTGCTGAGCATCTGCCCTTGCATGGTTTTAGTTCCTACCAGGTACCCTGCCTCTCCTAGAGGCCCAGCTAGGGCCATCTTCATGGGCATGAGACTCACGCAGTTGCAAGGGCCTTGCACACAGAAGGACCCCACCCATAGTTGAATGCTCTGCTGTCACCATCTTGGAATTCTTAAATTTTGAACAAGGGGTCACATGTTTCCATTTTACCCTCAGCTCTGCAAATTACATAGCTGGTCTGTTCCAGCAACACTGGGGGAACTCCCTTTACATTTGCAGCTGCCATCTCCTTAGGCTCCATGAGAATACATTTGAGTGCCTTTTCTTCTAAAGTTCCAGCTTCCCTATGTGTCCTGGCTCCTTGGCTCTGTACCTCCATCATGTCTGACATCCTAGGAGTAGGGGGAGCTTTTGCAGTTATTCCATTTTCTACAGCTTTCACTCCCTCCCACTGACAACTATGCTGCAGTTCACTGAATTATATTTACTGTGTTACATCATCTGGCATAGATTCCATTTGCTTGACTGGAGTCTGGCTTTATAGACACCAAAGCTACAGTATCTAAAATACATTCAAAGTTATGCAAGCATTTTTGAAAAATATATTCTAATATTTGTGGGCTTTCAAAGTTTATACTAATAGTCTTGTGGGGGCGCCTGGGTGGCTCAGTCAGTTAAGCATCCAACTGTTGATCTCGGCTCAGGTAATGATCTCACCAGTTCCTGAGTTCGAGCCTGCATTAGGCTATGCACTCTCAGTGTGGAGCCTGCTTGGGATTCTCTCTCTCTCTCTCTCTCTCTCTCTCTCTCTCTCTGTTCCTCTCCTGCTAGTGCTGTCTCTCCCAGAATAAATAAATAAGGTGAAAAAAATAGTGTTGTGCCGTAGGTCTTTGTCAGCTGCTGACATTAAACTTATTACTGTTCTTAAACTTTACTCATGGTGCTGAATAAATTTTACTTCTTTACTGTTGCCGGCTTTCTAGTATTCCATCTTTTCCCAAGACAGAATTCCTATTGTCTTTTCCCCCTAATAAGCGACATCTAAGCTTTCTTCAGCTCCCCACTACATGCTGTGATTGCAGGAAATTCCCCATTTCTCATCCTAAGGTAATGCATCAAAAGTCTTGGTACTCTAAGTCAGGGTAGGCTTTTGCTTTTTCAAAATGAGGATGCTCCTTCTGCTCCTTATTTTCTGGTGTTTTATATCAGAGATTAGGATCAAACCTTATCAAATACCTTTTCAGTGAGGATTGGAATGATCATGCCATTCTTCTCCTTTAGTCCATTAATAGAATGATTTACATAGATTGATTTTCTGTTTCAATTACCTTTCCATCCCAGAGATAAAACCTACATAATGATGTAATAGTGTGCTTTGTGTCTTATTATGTACTTTTAGAGGTGATTAATAAAAGTACTCTTTACTGGGTAAATCTATTCTGCTCCCAAATTTAGATAGATAAAATTCCACGTAAATTGTGATTTTCTACTCTTACCCTTGTTAGTCACTCCTTATTATTTCTATCCTTCTGGTTTCTTGGCATGTACTTTGTTGTTTTTTTCATAGCTTCTGAAGTTGCACAAATAGTTTTTTCAAAGTTTTAGCCAAATGCCACATTTGATAAGTTACTTCATTTATTCATTATTTCATTAAGTATATCTTCCTCAATGAAGTACTATTTAATATAACTTTTCCAATGTGTGAAATTTTTATCTGTATTTGTATTTATATTTGTTGATTTCTATTATTACTGCATTATAATAATGGGTGTGTGTGAGTGTGTGTGTGTGTGTGTGTGTGTGACTATATGTGGTATATTTTGTGACCCTGAGCAGATTCAGTTTTTGACAATTTTCCATCTTGGTTTTATATACTATATAGTTTACTCAATATCTATATTTTTGGTACATTAGCTTCCAAGTACTGATAGTATTAAAAATCTTTGAATTTGAACAGATATTGATTTATTTATGACTTTATTAATAGGTTTATATACATTCAGTTGTTTCTGATAACCTCTTTTTCATTATTCCTTTAACCAGTGTAGCACTCACCTTATTTTCTCTTTTTATGTTTTTTACCTAAAATTTTCTTTTTTAATTTTGTTTAATGTTTGTATTTATTTTTGAGGCAGAGACAGACAGAGCATGAGCAGGGTGGGGGCAGAGAGAGAGAGAGACAAGAATCCGAAGCAGGCTGCAAGCTCTCAGCTGTTAGCACAGAGCCTGATGTAGGGCTTGAAGCCACGAACCATGAGATCATGACCTGAGCCGAAGTCAGAGGCTAAACCAGCTGAACCACCCCGGTACCTCTAAAATTATATTTTTTCAAATATTAAAATTGCTGTCATGGCTGACCTGCATATGGTTTATATAATCATAGAGACTTTAACTTCTTATTTTATAGTCTAGCCCTTTTACTTTTATTATAATTATTGCTACATTAGGACTTCTGCCTCTGTATATTGGGTTTTCTGTATAACATATATATTTCTGACTCTCTAGTTACTATGTGTTCATTCTTTCCAAACTGCATTGAATAATGCAAATTTTCTTTCTCTGATTTGAAAGTTTGTTCCGTTGACTTTTACTCGTGGGGACTTACACACATGTATAGCTTTATGTAAATGTATATGCATTTCTTCCCATGTCTTTTTTAAGGACACCTATATCCATTTCTTTCTTCTCTTTTTTCTCTATCTACTAAACCCTCAACCTTACCAACTCTTTTCTGCTCTTTTCTTAATTTGAGGACACTGTTTATTTAGACCACTATAAAGTTTTGTTGACCTACTTATTCAATGTTATCTCCTAAACCTTGTTTCTTTCTGAGTCCATTTCTATTTCTGTTTGAATACTTCCTCCAAGAGTGTTTTCAAGAAAAATTTTGTATAGTAAATTTTACGAAGTCTCATATGCCTCAGAATAATATTTTGCCCTCACATTTAAATTATAACTTTACTGGATAAAAATATATGTTCACATTTTTCTTTCATCAACACATAAATATTATTTCATTACCTTCTGACATGCAGTGTAGCCACTGAGAAATCTGAATTTAATCTGAAACTTGTACTTTTGTAAGCTATCTGCATTTTTCTCTCAAGGAGCTTTTAAAATGTCATCTGGGGCGCCTGGGTGGCGCAGTCGGTTGAGCGGCCGACTTCAGCCAGGTCACGATCTCGCGGTCCGTGAGTTCGAGCCCCGCGTCGGGCTCTGGGCTGATGGCTCAGAGCCTGGAGCCTGTTTCCGATTCTGTGTCTCCCTCTTTCTCTGTCCCTCCCCCGTTCATGCTCTGTCTCTCTCTGTCCCAAAAATAAATAAAAAAAAAAAAAAAAAAAAAAAAATTAAAAAAAAAAAAATGTCATCTGTACTAGACTTCCTCAATTATTATAGCAATATATATACAGTGTGGGCTTTTAACTTTCTGTTTAATACTATATATGAACTTTTCATAATTTAAATTGAAGACTTTTTGGGGGCACCAGGGTGTCTCAGTTGGTTAAGTGTCCCTCTTGACTTCAGCTCAGATCATGATCTCACAGTTCATGGGTTCAAGCCCTGCATCGGGCTTTGCACTGGCAGTGAGGAGCCTGCTTAGGATTCCCTCTCACCCTCTCTCTCTTTCCCTCCCCCCTCAAAATAAATAAATAAATAAATAAATAAATAAATAAAGATTGCCTTTTAAATTGAGGACTTTTTAAATTAATGTTTTAAATATTTCTTTCCTCTTATTTATTTCTTTTCTCTTCTGGTATATGTCTGCTACTCTGGGTGATGACACTTCTATTTTTATACTCCTTATCTCTAGACTTATTTTACCTTTCTTTCAATCTTTATGGGTGCCTTCTTTAAAGTATTATTGACCTTATCATCCAAGTTTAGGTTCTTTATTTCATATTTTATATTATTAATACCAGCATCCCCAAAGGGTTCTTTATACAACTTCTGTGTCTGACACCAGTTTTATGCTTTATCTGTAAGAATATATATTCTGTGCTTAGTTTATGTTCAAAATTTGCATGGTTCATCATTATTTCCATTTCCTTTTTTTTTTTCATAAATTGTTTGTCCTCTTCTATCTTTCCCAGATCTTGAGTTCCCAAATTTCTTATTTTCTCCTGTGATTTCTTATTCTCTTGAGGTGCCAACCCCCTTGGATTTATTATAAATCCAGAGAAAGGGTGGAAGCTGCAGTCCTATATTATACCTGTCAAAGTCAGTTTAAAACAGTCTTTGGGACAAGAATTCAGACCCAAGACTTCTGGTGTTGCCAATGGGTCTCAACTCCACTTCTGATAGGTGGCCTTGCCCCTCAGAGAACAGCATTACCTGTGCTCCTATTTCCCCAGGCTCCTTCCTAAGGTTGACATTATGTGGCTCCTGGGGTTGGGCTTGGGGAGACAGGACAGCTCAAAGCTATCTGCCTGTTGTCCCTCCCTAGCTGGACTGCATTGGTGAATCCTGCTACCTGCTCTTTGTGTTCGCTTGCCATTGATGTGTTCCTGCTGCAGGGGCCACAAGAAAATGGCTAGCTCGCATGCAGAAAGAGTTGAGCACACCAGAAAGCTCTTCTACAGACTGTTCTCTCATTTGGCTCCTGGCCTTGCTCCACCTTGGGTCCCCATTTCCTTCCTTCATAATGACCCCACCAACTTCCAGTTCCCCAAAGGTCTTTCACAATTTTTGTCTTAAGTTCTGGGTTCCCTCAACCTCCTTCTAAATTCTGTCATATATTTAAAGTTAGATTCCATAGCCACTTAAACAAAGCCATGATTTTGTTTCCTATTTTATTTACCAGTCAAGAAATTGTGTCTCTGGTGTATATATTTTAATTTATACATATATACAGTTATTTTATATATATATAAAATGCTCTGCACTGTCAACACAGGGGCTCGAACTCACGAAACCATGAGCTCATGACCTGAGCTGAAACCAAGTCAGATGCTTAACTGACTGAGCCACCCAGGCGCCTTGTCTCTGGTATATATTGATAATATTTAGTAACGTGCTGTAATCACTCCCTAGCAAGCTGGACATACATTACTGTAGACCAGATCCCTGAAATTGAAGTGATTTGTTTCTATGAGGTACAGATTTATATCTAAAGTTGAGTGATTCTGTGGTATCTTTCAATATTTTCATTTTCTCCCCCCCCTTTTTTTTTTTACATTTTGAGTGTTTTATAATTTGGAAGCTATTCAGGTGAAACTTCAGAGCCGTGTTGAATTGTTGTTGGTAATTTATTGATAATAGCTCACTGGTTGTTCCCAGTAGCAGAGGAGAGTATACTAAGATACTCTGACAGTCTGAAAATAACTAATATTTGTTTAGCATTTTGCAAAGCATTATCTTAGTGGCTAATAAAACAAAACTGTAAAACAAGCTTTATTAGCATTCTCATTTTATGGATGAGGAAAGCAGGGTTTAAGGCTCTTTGACTTTTTCAATATCACTCAGCCAAGAATGAAGGTCAGGTAACCGGCATAAAGAAAATCACAACCTGGGATGCCCCAAATGCAGAAATATGTAGGCACAAATACCAAGTATACCAGCAATATGTTAAGCCAGCAAAAGGGAGCAAACATGAGGAATAGATATCTACTTTTGGATGAAAAACCTGAAAAGAAGTAGAGTGGTTTGGCTGCCAGATTAGTCCCAGCTATACCTAGCTATACCTCTGCTAAATGAAAGAAAAAGAAAAAGAACTAAATGAAAGAAAAAGACAAAGACAAAGAACATAAGCCTGACTTAAAACGTGGGAAAGCAGCGGGTGGGAGGGGGTAGGCAGAGAGAGGAGATCTACTCAGGTGCTTTCTTTACAACTTTCCAGAGAGGAAGAAGTTTTGGTTACTACACTTATTTAAAAATTATGTCAAAATAATGGCAGTTCCCTTCTCTCCATGCTGCCCTGTTTTCTGTTTCTCTGTCTCTCTCTGTATTTCTTCCCTTCTACCCCTTCACTTCTCGATCCCAGACATTTCTTTGTAGAGATGTCTCTCCTTTTTGCCTGGATCCTGTCTCTCATCACTTTCCTATTTGCCCCCCTTCTCCCTCCTTTTTTCTCCCTAATTCTGTCTGTGTCTCCATCATATTTATTATGCAATGATATATCAGGTTCACCAACACCATGTCTTTTATTTCTCGAAAAGGGAAGCTTCACAGTGTTTGGATATTCGAGTAAATTGAATATTTTTGTGTTATTCTTCCCAGGACTTAGTTATTTTATTACTTTCTAAATAATATGGCATTATCTGAGAGATTCTGAATGAAAGTCATGAAAAGGGACATCTTTATCTTCCCCTTCAGTTTGGCAAAAATGGCATATATTGATCTGGGTTTGTCATAAATACCTAAAATTAGAAATTGTCCTCCTACCCTCAGCTTAATAAGTCTTGTGAATTTTATTTAACTTGTAAATTGGAAACAGGTAGTTTTTTAATTCTTTTTTAATTATCTATTAAGATAATCATCTTTTTAAAATATTTAATCTTGAGCATTGTAACTCATGTAAATAATTGTTTCACTCTTGAAGAAAAGCCTACTTGGTACAATTTGTAAATATCATATTTAAAAGTTCAGCTTCAGGGCTCCTGGGTGGCTAAGTTGATTAAGTGTCTGACTTTGATTCAGGTCTGATCTTGCAGCTCATGGATTCCAGCCTGACATCAGGCTTTCTGCTGTCAGGGCCTAGCCTGCTTCAGATCCTCTCTCTGTCCCCCTCTCTCTCTTCCCCTCCCCTGCTCACACTCTTTCTCTCTCTCAAAAATAAATAAACATATAGAAAAAAATAAAAATAAAATTTCAGCTTCTATGTTTATAATTTAGATTGATCTGTGGTTTTTCCTTTCAGTGCTGCTCATTCAGATTTTATTTCAGGTTTGCTTTAGCTTTGTGGAGTAAGTTGAGTAATTTTTTTTTTTTAATTTCTGTTTTTCTACATTGTTTCTAACATTGATGCTCTTTGTTGAAGTTCTGGTAAAACTCATTTGCAAATTTTCTAAAACAGATATCCATGTTAGAGGTAAGCTGTTCAGTTGTAATTTTTTTTTCAAAATCTATGGGGATTGGTTTATTTAGGTATATTCATTCTCATTGCATGTATTATGTGTCACTTAGAGTATATTGCATCAAAAATATTCATTTAATTGATTTTTAGTGGCATTAATTTGCCTGTAGCATTCTCTTATCTTTTATTACTACTCCATATTTGTACTTATGCTTTTTTCCTCATTTCCAGTTTTGTTGTTGTTTGTTTGCTTGCTTTGATCTCCTTCCATTTTTCTTTATCAGATATCTTCACGGCTTTTGTTAATCTCATAAAATAAGTTTCTTTATATTAACCAAGTCTACATTTTTCTATTATATTTTTCATTATTTATAATTATTTTGTTATAATAATATTATAATTATTATGTTATTTCCATTTTAACATTTATTTTGTTTTTTCTAACCTCTTAAATTAAAGTCTTAGCTGCTATATTTTTGATCTTTCTTGTTTTCTATTACATATATTGAAAGCTATACATTTTCTGAGTGTCATCCTGGATGCTGCCAGGTTTAAATATGTAGTGATTTCACTGCCATTCACTTTAAAGTACTTTCTGATTTTCATTTCATTTCTTCTTTAGCCCAAGAAAAATTTAGTAGCATGTGTCTTATGCATAAACATAGTAGCATAGTAGCATGTTTCCATATGCATAAAGTTGGGGGGAGGGACAAGAAAGAAATACTACTCTTTTGTGCAAATTTCCAACTTTTCCTCATAATGTTCAGGAAAATGGCCTACATGTTTTTTGCTTTGAGAAAATAGTTGAATTTATTTAATATTCAGTATGTGATCTGGTTTATTGAGTGGTCTAAATTTACTTGAATATAAATTTATTTCTAGCATATTGGATACCCAATTATATGTATATATGACCATAAGCTGGTTAATTGCTTTATTAAAATCCACTCTATAATTTCTTTCAAAATGTATTTTCTCTCAG
The DNA here is from genome assembly GCF_018350215.1 of Panthera leo. Taxonomy (NCBI): domain Eukaryota; kingdom Metazoa; phylum Chordata; class Mammalia; order Carnivora; family Felidae; genus Panthera; species Panthera leo. The sequence continues at coordinate 92,283,549 of NC_056681.1, forward strand.
TCTCAGAGGGAGATGAATTAAAAGGATCTTATTATAATAATGAATGGTCAATTAATTTTTGAACTATCAAAAAATTTTTAATGTGTTGCACCACTAGTTTGTTAGGCCCAGAGAGACTTTGTCATTACTACGTGTCTTGATTAATTAAAACTTTGATGGATACTGAATGATATCTGACATTTATTGAGCTTCCTAAAGAGGAGGCAGTGTTTGAGTACTTTGCAGCTCTAGTTGGTCAATAGTGTTATTGGTGGCATTATTATTTGACCTTTATGCGGGAAATACAATGTTGTAAAGAGTGAATATCCAGTTACTCTAAGCAAGCAAGCAGAGGAGCTGCCCTGGACCCAGACCCACAGGGACTGGCTCTAGAGCCATGCACATTAAGGACCACTCCATGTGGCTCATTATCAACACCACTCATAATTTTGTCTTTTTCTTCAATCCTATTATCTTTCCTTTATACAGTGTTTGTCTGGCTTCATTTTCTCATTCTTTTGTTCTCAATTGCTCAGTGCCATGTTTCTTTTAGGCCCAATACTTTTTAACATCATATAGCTGGTTTTATAAAACCTACTTTATAGGTTTTATCAAGGTCCTTCCTTAAATCAACAACATAATTCCTCCCTCCACACATACAAATGCATTTTAATTATGGTTATTTGTATTTGTATTTATATTATTTTCTTATTTATCATATTCTCATTAATTCCTTATATTTTTTTCTCCAAGTTTTCTTTACTAATCCTCTATTCTTTCACTTACCTTAATTTTCTTCTGCCTTTATTTACTTGGGAGTCATCCACTCTTTCCCCAGTTGTCTAATGGTTAGCTTTAACATTTGATTACGTGTTTATCTGAAAAGTCTAGAAGAAAATCACCTTTCATTTCTTCCTCTGGAGTAAGACAAGAAATTTAAAATGACTATCCCTATCATCATCCACTAGGGGAATTTCATGCGAGGGTTATAACTTTTTTTAAAAAAAGGTATTGAGTCTTATCAATAATTTGTACATAATTAAAAATATTTCTTCTCATCCAGGTTTCTCATTCAATTTTATTTTCTGAGCTTTGTTTCTGTAGTGCTAGTTAAAAACTTTGAATGATTTCTGCGCAGCAAACTTTCTCACTTTTAACTATGAAGTTCACTTATTTTACTGCCCATATAATTGTTAGGTAATATTTTCACATTAAAGTTTCAAGCTTTCAAAAGCTTATATGATATTATATCTCTTTGAAAATATAAGACTAGAATATTCAATACAATAACCAAAATAACATTTTCATTTTTCTTTTCCTTGATTACTGCTTTTCTTCTATCTGCCCTGTTTTACTCTGGGATTACTAGTATATAATACTAGATTTCTTATGTTAGTTCTTCAGGTCTGTCATATTAAAGCCAGCAAGTTTTACATCTTTCTTGAATTCTTTTTTAATTTCAGGAAAAGGATATTGAACTGATCGTGTAATATCTACATTTCCAAATTGTTGCTCAGTTCCTCCATGGCATTTTAAAATGTTGTTTTTAATCTCCAAACATTTCACTTGTTCTTTCATGACTTCTGGCTGTAGATCATAGATAAATCATTTTTATGTTTTAGAGACTTTCTAAATTTTTATTTGTTCTTTTTTTTTTTATTTGTATTTTTGAGGTAAGTCTTTTTATAAGGGAATCATTCTTCCCATTGACCTCCTCTGACTTAGTATATCTTTTTATATGTCCTGTGTGTGTGTGTGTGTGTGTGTGTTTTCTTTCATTTTATATCATATGTATAATATATATGTGATTTATATGTATGATTTATACATATATATACACACATATACATGTATATATGTGTGTGTGTATATATATATATGTATATATATATGATTTTACTATTAAGAAGATTGAGCTGACTCTTCACCTAGATAGTGTGAACATTTGAGTCTTTCATGTCCAGATCACACATTAGTTCTGAAAAAGTGAGATCTTTGTTAATGAATGGGGATATGAATTGGAGCATGTGATAGGGAAGAGAGAGAAAAGAGGTCTGCAGTACTCTGCATGTCATAAGGAGGGGCTATTTTGCATTTCTGGGCAATTGTGTAATGGACATTTACACAAAAATGGATATTTTGCTTGTCACCACTGTAGTGAGCTACCATTTTCTAGTGGATAGAGGCCAAGGATGCTGTGAAGCCACCTACAATCCAATCAACAGTTCTCCACAACAAAGATTTAGCCAGTTAACGATGTCAATAGTTTTGAATGTGTGAAATTCTGGTTCTAGAAATGCAAAGGAATTCATGGTTTAGGAAAATCAAACAACAAAGTGGTCAAAGAAGGGTCAGTAAGAGAGAATAGAGTTAAAATTATTGTCACAACAAGAGTAAATATTGGAAATGACATGCACAGGCAATTTTAAAGTTCTCCAACAGAGAGTAAAAGACGATCCTCTTTTCATCTCCCCAAGAACATTTAGCAAAAATCTATATTGCTCAGCTTACTCTAAGTGTTGCATTTCTGATATTTATTTGGCTTTTCAACAATATGCTAAGAATGTCTCCCCAGCAGGTGAAGCAGAAATTACCAAGGAGTAGCTGTAACATTGTTGTTACATCTGGAACTGTAGTTTTATTTAGCCATATCAGAAGTTTCCTTGCCTATGAGAAATAGCTGGGAAGCAATAGCTAGATGATATGGTAAGTAAACTAAATTCCCATGTCTCAATACAAAATAAGTGAATTTCTAATTAGAACCAGTACAGGTCAGCAAGAGGCTTTCTTTCCATGACAACTTAAAGACTTGGGATCCGTTTATTTTTGGATGGACCATACCAGAGTCTTCTGCATCTAACCAGCAGATAGAAGAGTGAAAAGTAAAGAGGAAACATATCTTTCTCAAATACCTAGACCCAGTGTTGAGATACGTTATATTTTTTCACAGTCCACTGGAGAGCACCAGTCACATGCCCCCCCTAGATACAATAAAAAATGTGGGTAGTATAATTCTTAGCTGAGCACAATAATTCTATATATTAAATAGGGAGCATGCATTTTGGTGAACAGTTGGTTGTTCTTAATACACATCACAAGAAAATTTTTCATGTCTTTGAATTTATTTTTTCATATTAGCTGATAACTGGACAGTTAATTAGAAAAATTCAGTTATTCTTTTATTGACATACTTCTGGCCTTATTAGGAGCAAAAGTCTCAATATTTTTTCTTTACTTCACATGCTCTTTTTTGTGTCAATAAGAGCATGGTCTAGATGCTGAGAAGGATTGTCTTTTTTATCAGGCCTATATTGACAAATTCCTATCCAAGTGGAGGAAGTCTGAGAATTTTTACTTCTAAAGAGATTTTTTGTTTAACTGACTGTGCAAGTATGCAATAATATGTATGAGTCGTGGGATTTTTGGTCTTGGTATCAGTCTTATCTTACATTATAATCTGCAGAACCTCAAACATATTTGGAATATATTGATTATAACTTTCTCTTCTTTCCGTGAAATGTAAACTTAAAAAAAATCTTATATACATTATTTCGGTAACATTTTGGAAGAAAATGGCATTAATGAATGTACTCAAAATATGTTATGATCACTGAAAACACTACTTCCTCCAACATCTGACTTTTATTAGCCCCAAATATGAAGTCAAAGTGTCAGCATTATTGCATGTGTTAATATAAGGATTCTGAAATAAAACCTGGTAAGTTCCTGATCACATTAAGATATTCGTTGATTTCCTCACAATTTCTACTAGAAATGAAATGAATTTAGTTACAATATTTATGAAAGGTCACACTCTCATTAAGTTGTGAGAAGACCACCAGCAGTGGTTTGTGATGAGCAGGATATTTAATGCAGCCTGGTTTTTTGTTTTTTGTTTTTTGTAATTTCTGTTGTATGTATTCCAATAAAAGTGTTTTGATAGAAGGTGTATGGAAAAAATAAGGATGCCCATGACACTATCATAAGGAGGAAATGTCTGAAGCAAATAGCTATTGCTTGTCTTTTTAGAAATGTAGAACTTTCCTTTGAATTAAAACCACATTATTTAAAGATCACAGGATCATACAAAAAAAAAAGAGCATAAGAAAAGTACTTCAAATTTCCTCACTGAAGACACAGAAAGTATTTGCACATTTACCAGAATACCATATCAACTCATGAAGCATAAAGGGCATAGGGCTGGCCTGGCATAGAAGTCCAGCTAAACACAATTCAAGGATTTTACTGGTCTTAGCAAATACGTGTTAAGTTTAAGTAACAGAAACAAAGGAATAGGCAGAAGTATAATCTTAGAGAGAAATTTGGAGGGCAGAGTCTTAGAGATCACAAAATTAGAAAATGGCTTTATCAAGCAGAGTTAATCCATTTTCACACAGTAAAGTTTCCTCTGGGTTATATTCTCTTTGGCATTTGACTTCTTTGTGCTTGGAGTTAATAATTGCAACCAAACAGAATTTAGAGTAATCCTACTCATGATTGACTAAGGGAAAGAAAGATATGCCAATTAGATTTCACATGAATGAAACTTAATGAGGCCATAAGATTCACTGACAAGCTTTAGATCTAAATTCCATGCATAGAAAATATGTTTATTCAGTACCTATCATGGTCAGGACTACTGAAAGGAAACAACAATCTGCAAGCATTTTTAAACTTTGAGAAACATACAGACTGGAGCAGAATAGATACAGCATCTTTAAGGTGGAAATTAATAATTGCCGTAAGATATGTGGAGATGAAGTGATTTCAGAAATTCAGAAAACAGAAACACTGTTTGCATAGGGTGAAAGCATCCAACGTATCATGGAAAAGGGTGTATCTGAAGAGAGCTTAAGATAACGGTAGGATTTGGATGTGTAGTGATTGTGTAAGAACATTTAGGTAGATTTTCCTTTTTTTTTGTATGACAATTGGAAAGTATGTGCATCTACTTGTATGTCGAGGAAGTGAAGGAGAAACAAGTTTGAAGAATTATACTCAAGGTGTATTAGCAGAGACCTTCAGATGCTGGATTGAAGTTCTGGCACTCTAGTGCCCAACTGACAACCATTGCTGAGATTCTGAGAAGAGGGGAGAGGGTCGTCCACTTTAGGGAGGTGCATTTAGTTGCACATAGTTGTCATTAGAGAAAAGAAGAAGATCAAATTGGGAAGGGCTGTTCGTAGGTTATTGCAGAATTATGGTGGTGAATGTCTGACTGTAGTGGCTGTAGTAAAATAGATAAGAAAAGTGAGTAGTAATAATGTAACCGGGCTCTTGGCAGAAGGTGATCATCACTGTGGGTGATTACCAGAGAATGGTAGCACTACTATTTCAAATCTGGACATCTGGAAGGACCAGGAATATTCTTAGTTTGAATAAAGAATATACAAAGAAAATACAGTTAGAAGTAGAAGTAAGTTTAAGTATGAAATAAGCACTGAATATATAAAGCAATTATTTTGATATTTTAATACATAAAAAATAAATGTTCAACACAACTTTCTAAAGATTAAAATAATATAACAATGATGAAAGTAATATTTTTAAAGGAAAGTGAAGACTGATTGATAGAACTTCCAGTTCCATCCATTAGTATGTCGCACCTGATAATGTTTGAATTAATCATCTCATTGCTATATTCTGCATTTTACTTGATTGAGAAGATTTATCCTTAAGGAGGCCAAAGGACTCTAGTTAATGTGAATATTAATGGCTAAGTTGGCTTGTTAAGTTATTTTTGCGAAGTTACCTTTGGCTTTTAATAACCATTAACAGTAAAAACAATGATCATACACTTTGCAGATATCCAGAGTTTTCTGTGACCTTCTCCTGGGGAATAGGAATAAAACAGACTGAGAGGAAACTAGCATATGTGATTAGAAGAACTTTTGAATGCAAAGGAAAACAATCATGCTGTGTACATCAGTTTGAGAGCAAACTTTTCAGCCAAAGAATCCTCAGTGCCAGAAAAGAGTTAAACACAGACTGGAGGAACTAAAAAGCGAAAGCTAATAGGAGACTGTTCCAAGCAATTGTATTTTCTTGTAAAAGTAATACAGAGAACCTGAAGTAAAACTTCAAATACAAAAAACACACATGCACAAATAACCTCTCCACAATTAGCATTTCAGCATATATCACGCCAAACTTTTCTAGGCACATATATGCAGATATTTAAGTCATTAATTCATTATAAAGATCTAACTGTCCACTTTACTGATCGAGATCAGTAGCTCTCAAGTGGAGGCAATTTTGCTCCCCAGAAGACATGTGGCATCATCTGGAAATATTTTTGGTCATCATAATTTAAGGTATAAGTGCTACTGGAATCTAGTCAGTAGAGGTCAGGGATGTTGCTGAGCATCCTGTAATGCACCGAACAGCTTCCCACATCAAAGAATTATGGAGCCCCCAATTTCAGTAGTACTGAGATTGAAAAACCCTAATCTAGATTCTAAGGATTCAGTAGTTAATGAAACAAAACACTAGCTTTCATAGATATTTCTTCTATTTGTTAGAGTAACACAACCAAGGAAATACATTAGATGGAAATAAAATAACTCATGAGTAATTGTAAGTGGTGTCATTTTTTTATAGAGTGGTCATGGAAATTTCCCTAAAATAGGTTATCATCTGAACAGACACACATGATGTGAGGGAACTAATCATTTAGGTATCTTGACAAAGAGTCTACTGGGCAGAGGGTCAATAGGCACAAATATCCTGAGAAGAAAATGAGTCTAGTGTGTTCAAAAGGAGAGCAAAGAGGCTGTGTGCCTAGATCATAGTGAAAAGGCAGGAAATGGTAAATGGTTATTAATGGTTGCTGATACTTTAGTGCCTTGTTAAACATGACAAAGATTTTGGGCTTTTACTCAGGATAACAGTGAAAGTTACTGGGAGATTTTAAACAAGCGAGAGACACGATCTGGTTTGCATTTTTAAAAATCACTAACTATCTGCCATGTGGGTACAGGAGAAGGGAAACTGTGTAGGTCATTGAGATTGTCCAGCCAAGAAAATATTGTGGTCTGGGCCACAGTCATAGTAATGGAGATAGTAAGAGATTATTGGGTTCTGGATATATTTTGAAAGTAGAGCTAAAGCATTTTGTCTTCAGAGCCTAAGAAGTCCAAATTAGTAGAGTTCAAGGTTGCAGGTTGAGAGCAAAAATTCTGCAAGTGGGTTCATTTCTTCCCGGGTCCATGTATTCTCTGTAAGGAAAGTGCCATATAATGTATCTGATTCAAAATATATACATTACATTATGTAAACCCATCTTTTCAGGGTGTTGTCTCCCATCTGGAGCTATAATTGAGTCATTGATAAACCATTCCACCTTTCATTAGCTTAGCTCCTTCCTGGAGGTAGGGAAGGTGGCAATTCAGATAATTTTACGGGCATGAACCCAGTGTTGCACTTCCTTTGTTGTAAAATGAGTTCTTGTTAGAAGCTAGATGGGAAATGTTCTGGGGATGCATGGACTGTGGTGTTGGCAGGAGCATAGGAGCAATGAAAACAAATACCTTCCTAGACTGTATGTCTATTGCAGTGAGGTTTCATCTCTGCTTCACTGCAATCAAACTACTAACAGATAGCTGGCTAGAATGGCCCAGGAAATCGTGCCATATCAGAAGCAGCTGATGTCTGCTGTTGACAGATTAGTCTCTTAGAAGTAGTGACAGCTAGGTCATCCTTGGTGAGGAGAAGACCATGTTGTTGAGCCTAATCCCTAGCTTCTAACCTTGTCACTGTGGCCACAAGGTATATATGTAATATGCTATTTTGTCCGCCTGAGTAGTAAGAGTCACCGTTGTGGTGGATGCCCTTTGAGGATTCACATGGGACACAAATATTTTCACAGTCTATGCCCATTCTAAGAGGTCCATCCATATATTTCTTCACCAGACTTCAATGGGACAGAGTGGCATTTGGGGCCATTTGATGGGTCTGAGCATCACATCAAAATCAGAAATCTCTGAAAAGTCTGGACATTTCTTTTTCTCCAACATACAGTCATTCCAATAAATGGGCTTTTTTGGAAAAGGAGTAGAGGAAGATTTATTATGGTGGGTACTTTTGGCAATAGTGCAAGTACCTTCCTCAAAGAGACCTAGCCTTTAATTAGGGGTCTCTGAATTGACATAGAACCGGAAACTGGATGAGAAGCTGGGACTCTCCATGGTAATTATTAAGTCAGATTTTTGTCTACCAGACTTAGTTTCCTGTCATGTTGATCAAATAATACTGCAGTGGGTTGCCCAACTATTACATTACTAGAGACTTCATGATCAAATATCCATTGCCAAATAATTCTATGGGCCAAGGCTTTCTGATTACTGGTATACCCCAGCTGCCTTTGTCAGTAGATGTGCTCCTCCTATCTCTGGTTAAGTGCTGCCAGGCTGCTTCTGCTACCTGTCCTTTGAAACGAGGAAGCCCATCTTAATGGTGGGACCTATGATAATACCTGATCTGCTGGAAATCCACACTTTGAGATACCTGCTTACAAGCTGTTGGCCATTGTGTACTGCTAGCTACAGTGCGTTGCAAGAGCCTGGCCAGAGAAGCGAACTGGAATCAGAAATCTCTTCCTCCTTGACGGCCCATCTAGTGCTCTCTATTGACTAAATTAACATTGTATTGGCTGACAAAGAAGAAATATTTACAAGGTCCAAATCTTTTATCATAGAAGAGTGATTTGAATCTGAGGGGTATCTGTTGATAATCAATACAACCTCTATTTTAAAAACCCATGCATACTAATTTGGAGGCTTATCTGGAAGCTCCACAGCATTGAAGAACCAGAATCCATCTATCTTTCTGTTCTTCCCTTCACCTGGTTGAAGGTGTTATAAGACCACATCCAAATACCAGTAAGCAAGATGGAAGAAGAAAGAGAAGCATGCCTCCTTCCTTTAAAGCAGTGACTTGGGATTTGCACTTACCACTTCCACATGCATACCATATGTTACAGGGACACATCTACTTAGAAGGAAGGCTGGATTATGCAGTCTTTACCTGGGCAGCCTGTGGCCAGCTAAGATTTAGAAGTTCAATCGCTGTAGGAAAAAAAGAGAATGGATATTGGGAGCCAATTCATTTACTGCCTCAGTTACATTAACTTTGGAATGGCAATTAAATATTCAAATATCTGTCTCATGTCCCATCCCTAAACTGAAATTACACTATACCTATTTCATAATCTAATTTTTATACTTAAAGTGTATTTCCATAGCATGTTTTAGCAAAATTTGAGATATAGTGTTGCATCATGCTTTGTGTTACTAAAAATCCTATAAAAGATTTGATCTGTCCCTTATTTTTTTTGCTGTTTTCAATTCTCAATACTAAAAATAAAGTTCCATGTAGATATGACTCTGCCCACATGCTTGATTTTTTAAATTTAAAATACATTCTGAAAAACTGTATTATCCAGTAAATAAGTACATGATTTTTTTCAATATTATGTGTTGACAAATTACTCTTCAGAATTATATAAACAATTTAAAATAGTGTGTGAGAGTGCCCATTTCATCACACCCTCACCACACAATTTTCATTTTGTGTTTATTACTTGTCCATTTGAATGATTTGCAATTCTTCTTATCTATATCTTCTTAAAGTACTAAATAAAATATACTATAATTATCTTGATCAAAGATTTAGACATATAAGTATGGTATGACTCCATTATATTTTTGAATGGGCTATGTTTAGTAGGTGGGAAATATTGATTTTATATATTCACTTATTTTTTCTGGACAAATTACTTGCCCCTTTATGATCCTCCTTGGTTTTCCAGTTATAAACTTGTATCATCTAAAATAATAATCAGATTGCCATCACTTTAATACTTCAAATTTCTTTTTCTCTTCTATTTCATCAGCTAAAACTTCTAAAACAATATTAAATAAAAGTGGTGATACCTATTGGCCTTGTCTAGTTTCCCAATATAATTAGAATGTCCATACTATTTCACCACTAAACATGATAATGCCATTGATTAAAATTGCTACTGTTTCATAGTTGTTGAGAAGCATCTCTCTATTACAAGCCTGTCATGATTCCACTGACCAAACTCTCATGTAGTTTCTCCTAATCAGGGCATTCCACACCAGCTGTGCTCCAGCTAAGACCAGGCTGTATACATAGTAAAGTCTTATAGTTATGGTGATGGTGGGGTGGGTTGGTAAAGCTTACTGGCAAGTGAAGGAATTACAGGTAACTCATTACCAGGTTATTTGGGCTTTTAAATCTGAAAGCACTGATTTGACACAGATATACCTAAACTAATAGAGGCTTTGAGGAGAATGAAGGTCAAGTCAAGTCAAAAGAAAGCCAATCTCAACCACATGAGCAATTCAGGAAATTTTACTTTCTGTTGCCCTTATGTATGTCTTACACATCTTTTTAAACTCTTAATATCTAACTGAACACTTTACACTGAGTAACATAGCTGACTGAATGTGGAGATTATATATTTAAATGTTTATTTACTTATTTTGAGAGAGAAAGAAAGAGCTTGAGCAGACAGGGTCATAGAGAGAGGCAGAGAGAGAATCCCAAGCAGGCTCTGTGCCTTTGGCATGGAACCCAATGGGGCCTCAGTCCCACTACCATGAGATTATGACCTGAGCCAAAATCAAGAGTGAGATGTTTAACTGGCTGAGCCACCCAGGCACTCCTGGAAATTGTATTTTTAAGAATGCTTTATAATAACAGCACAAAATTCATTTGTAACATTTCTTAGAAAGAAAATTGAGGCAAAGAGTTGTTCTTAGATTAAGCATGGTTAGAAAAGAAAATTAGGCTTTCCTGTCTTCAAAACTAACACACAATAGAAGAAAACAGTAAAATACTCAAAAGAAGATGAAGACTCAAGGGAACACTTTAGAGCCCATACATTTTTGTTTTTATTTTTTTCTTTCTGTACCCAGAGCCAGACTATGTTCCAAATATGACTTATGACCTGGTAGTTTGACCCTTTAATTAATATTTAGTATGATGATTATATCTTTTTTGAATGATCTTTTATGCCATAATTTCATGTTTTAATGTATTAGAATGTTTTCAGCAATTTTAGAGAAAGTAAAATCCATAACTCTTTATAAATGTCTCTGAAACATGAGTGCTGTTTTCTCTTACAAAGCCTTAAGTGCTCACCCATACAACCAAATGACCTGTCCCACTTCAGGGCAGTAATTCAGATATAATGTCAAAGAAATATATGGTCCACCTTGAAGCTTTAGCAGTCACCCTGCCTGCCAAAGCAAGGCTCCTTTGAGAGACAGCTTTTTTGAGCATAAAGTCAAAAAGTTCGACACATCACAGGCATTTTGCTATCCCCACCATCTGTGACTAGAGATAAAGCCCATGCCCTTATCCCCTAATAATCTTCTGACATTGATAACTATAGTTAAAGAGAAACAGACTTCACATGCAAGCCCCATCTTAATAGAGCTTAAATTAGCTGAGCTAAATTTAGATACTTTAACATATACCTGATGGTCAGAGTAAGAGATAATAAGTGGTTTCTGTGGTGCTAGGTGGGTAGATAAACCTTGATGTCCGAACTGCACTTGTATAAGTTCCAGATACTATAAAGTGTAAATGATTTCAACTGTGATCATGGCTCAAACCACAGCATGGGAGCAATCCAGAGGACATTAGCACTGATATAAATATGATATTCAACAAGAGACCCATTTCTGGTGTATTTGTGAACTATTTCTTTTATAAAAAAAATATGTATATAAAATGTACTTGTGTTATTACTACTAGTCCCAAATTTAAATAATTTATAATTATATTTTACTTGAATAGTGGGTTTCAGTACGAATGGTAAAAGAAACATATAATAAGCCAGGAAAAATTATTAATAATATTTGTGGAAGATAGCAAATTAATATTCTTGCTATGCAGAATAAATTCTCAAATCAAAAATTAAGAAATGAGCATCCAAATAAAAAGATAACACTAGGTTGGCATATTGACACACAAAAAAGGAAATAGTAGAAGAAACAGAAGATATACATTTTTTTAAAGATACCATTTTTCTCAACTTTCATAACATCAGAGTTTTATTTATTTTTTAGAAGTTTTTATTTATTTTGAGAGAGAGAGCCCGCACAAGTGGGGAAGGGGCACAGAGAGAGGGAGAGAGAGAATCCCAAGCACAGAGCACCATGCAGAGCTCAAACTCATGACCTGTGAGATCATGACCTGAGCTGGAATCAATAACCAACAGAGCCACCTAAGCACCCCATTATCAGAATTTTAAAAGATAACCATTTATAATGAACTAAGAACTCTCATACCATGCAGATAACTGAAATAACATTATGGGATACAATTAAGGTACATATTAATTGAGGGGCGCCTGGGTGGCTCAGTCAGTTCAGCATCCAGCTCTGGACTTCGGCTGGGTCATGATCTCGTAGTTCATGAGATTGTGATATCTGTGTAGTCAGCTTGGAGGCTGCTAAGGATTCTCTCTCTCCCTCTCCTTCTCTGCCTCTCTCCCACTCTGTCTGCCTCTCTTCCTCGAAAAGGAATAAACTTAAAAAAAAAATTTAAGTAACTTGTCCAGAAATTTATAAGTACATGAAGAATCTGAAAATGAGTCTAAAAGCTCAACTACATATATTTCAGCAACAAACTTTCATAATAACAAATTTACTATACACTTGCTATATGCCAACAATCATTTCATTTATGGTGATAGCTCCATAAGATAATACTATTATATGCAAGTTTCTCAGGTGAGGAAATCATGGTATAGAGTAGTGAAATAATCCACCGAAGTTCTTCATCTAGAAGGTTTAATCCAAGATTAAAAATGGGTAGTCTGATTCTGAAGAATAAATTCTTAACTTTGAAGTACAGGGGAAATGCTTCATTAAAATTCCATTATTGGGATGCCTGACTGGCTCAGATGGTGGAGCATGTGACTCTTGATCTGTGGGGTTGTGAGCCCCCATTGGGTATAGACATTACTTTAAAATAAAGTTATCAAAAATTCCCATTATTGGGGTGCCTGGGTGGCTCAGTCGGTTAAGCGTCCGACTTTGGCTCAGGTCATGATGTCGCGGTCCGTGAGTTCGAGCCCTGCGTCGGGCTCTGGGCTGACAGCTCAGAGCCTGGAGCCTGTTTCAGATTCTGTGTCTCCCTCTCTCTCTGACCCTCCCCCATTCATGCTCTGTCTCTCTCTGTCTCAAAAATAAATAAACATTAAAAAAATTTAAAAAAAAATTCCCATTATTGAAAATTATTTAAAGCTCTATTCAATTATTTCTCATTGATGAATTATAGTACTCAAAATATATCGTTGATAATATAATATAGCTCTTATTTTTCACCAAATCACAGACCACCTAATAATTGTACAAATTATTTTAAAAATACAGAAATTTACAAAAGTGAAATCTAGCAAATACAAAGAAATAATAAAATAAATTCATCAGAAGAAAACTTTCTTGGAAAGATGCGTGTTTTCAACTTAAAACTGCTCTTCAAATACCCATTAAAATGAATTAAAGGATACACTGACCTACATGAAATGTAATTATATTTCTAAACTTCAAAAATAAAGATAAAAATATTTAAATTTATTCAGATAGATAAAATACAAGTGACATACAAATATAGAAAATGTGCACTTAATTAAGTCTAACTTTCCAAAATACTAAATGTTGAAAGACAATAGAACAACATCTTAAAATTTAGTGTAAATTTATACCCAGCCAACCTGTAGTTCATGTGTGAACTTTACAGAAAGATAGTATGGGCTAATTGTTGAATTGAACAGTTGACCACAAAATGTGCTACGTTTTCTAGGAAGTAAATTGTTGACAAAATACCCCACCCAATCAAGAAATTAAAATATAAACACACACACATCAAAAATAAGGAACACGTGATATGAAATTAAAACAGAAACTAAGGGGTGCCTGGGTGGCTCAGTGGATTGGGCGACTGACTTTAACTCAGGTCATGATCTCGCGGTTTGTGAGTTTGAGCCCTGTGTTGGGCTCTGTGCTGACAGCTCAGAGCCTGGAACCTGCTTCAGATTCTGTGTCTCCTCTCTCTGACCCTCCCATGCTCACGCTCTGTCTCTCTCTGTCTCTCAATAATAAATAAACATTAAAAAAAAAGGTGGAAACTAAACTTAAACAACATTGAAAGAATCACTGATAACATTTTACTAAATAATGAAATATACAGTGAAATTTTTGAAAGAGAAAATACATCATGCTGTATAAAACAATTAATTAATAAGTTGGGCCAAAAAAAGTAAGTTGGGTCTAAAATCACAGATTATTTCGATAGATTTAGAGCTCAAGATTGCTGAGAAAAATTGAAGACTGGCTAAATTTCTTAACCTAGTCAGAGATATCTTTTAGAACTTTTACATTTTTCATATTAATGTAGAATCAATAGAAGAAATAAATTATAATCAATAGAATAAAATAAAATAAATTCATATAGACAAAAAGCAGAAATATTTTAAAAGAAAAGATCAAGAACTTGTAACATATATTATGTATAGCACAGAGAAATTAAAAACAAATGGATAGTGAGACACATTATATACATAAACAGTAGGAAATATGGAGGAAGTGAAGATAATGTTAGACAAAATGTACTTTAAAAAAAGAATATGTACTTAAGAATAAAAGCCTTTATCATTCTGTATATGTTATATAAGCTGTATATGTTATATAACATGTTTATGTGTCATGTTTATATTTATGGTCATATATGTGTAGTCATATATTCATGTATTTATAAATATTTATAAAGATATTCTATGTTAAGTTATAATATTTATAGACAAATATATTTATATCATAAAATATAAAATTCAGTTATAAAACTTCTGCATATATATACATGAACAGAGAAGAGCATTAAAATTAAACAAAATGACTACAATGCAAAAGATCATTTGATATACAATAACATCAGTGGGGGACATGAACATATGGTTAGGGCTTTGACCACCTATGTGAACAACATGCACACACACTCACACACACACACACACACACACACACACAGATTCAGATTGGTTAGATAGATATATAATTGATTGATGGAAAATGTGTTTCAGCAATTCAAAATATTTAATGACATTCACATATAATATACATTTATATATACCTATATCACAAATAAACTTATGACTAGTCAACATTTCTCATATAAAAATGAATAACCTTTTGCTTTACATATATCCTTAGAAGAAGATAAACTTTAATTATGTATTAGGCACTAGAAGAATTGCAGGGTATTCTCAATTTAGAAATTCTATCAAGCATATTCTTTAACTTTAATCAATAGTATACCTTAACTGTGATAATTATTTACTGGGCATATAGTATCTTCAAAGCAATGCAATTACTCAGAAACCAATAGACTTTTTGAATAAACAATAATGAAGAGAATCTAACCACTTTGAAGATAATAAAATATGTCTCCTTGGATCAAAGAATTAGTCAAAACTGCAAGTTGCATTTCAATGAAATTACGAGTTATTATCAATGAGAATAACGTTTACAAAACTAAAAAGATATTGGCAAAGCTGTACTGACAAGAATATCTAATAGGCTTTTTTTTTTTTAACAAGAAAAAAATAAGAAGCAAGTAAAATACGATAAACAGAATAAATGTAGTAGGAAGCAATTAATGATGATAAAGATTAATCAGCATGTAATTTATTCAATAACATAAAAAAATGAATTGACAGTGTGAAGGCCTAGTTTTATTAAATAATATCAATAGAATAGACAAACTCAGATAAAATCCTTTGTGACACAGAATGACAACAAAATCTCAATATAGTTTGTGTGAGAAAAGGAATATATTAGTATTGATATGGTAGTGATTTTTAAAATATAATTCTAAAATGTTAATTTTAAAATTATGATAAAACAGAATTTTTGGAAGAAATTATAATTTTAAAATATTGTTCAAGAGTAGATAGAATAACTTAATAGCCAATAGTAATAGCTGATAATAATGTGAGAAACCAAAAGAGTTCTCAAAAAACTAAGCAGAAAGTTTATATCTCATGCAAATGGTTATAATGCTAGGTTTCTTAAAGATTCACTTATATTCTAACTGCTCCGGGCATTTAAAAACCTTTATGAAAAAGTATATACATTCACAAAATAATGTGTGGATGGTGTCAGTTATGCATATGGATTTCAAAATTGTAAATGTATTAGCAAACAAAACAAACTATATAATGAACCAAGATTTATTCTTGGAATGGAAAGATGGTTGAATATTAGGAAATATGTAACAGAAATTCTTATATAAATTATATAGGAGAAGAGAGACCTTGTCTGTTTTTATAATCTACTTAATCCCCAGTTATTACAACAATGCCTGTTTTATTTTAATTGCTCAATAATTATTATCTGAATGACTCTTCATCATCAATAAGCAAAGGAAAAAAATAAATGTATTAAATACAACAGCTAGTATTATATTGATGAATTACTTTTTACCAGATATTGTTCTAAGTGTTTTATTTACTCAACCTAGTTAATTTTCACACCTACGTGTGAAATGCGTGCAGAAAATACAAGAGCAGAGGAAGATAAAGAACAAGTTACAAATTTACTGCTGGAGCTGGGATGCAATGAAGATAGTCTACCTCTAGAGTCCCCAAAACTACACTGCATGGCTTTTATAGTTAACATACCGGAAGGACTTTTGATGGAGTTCAATATTCATTACTGACATAAAAAAAAATCTTTAAAAACCCATCGGTTTATATAATACTATAGGAAGGATTTTTCTTAAAAAAATATAGATGATAGATAGATAGATAATATGATTAGCATTATACTGAACTTTCACACTGACCATGAAACATCAGAAGCATTATTTTTAAAATTAGGAAATAATACAAAATTAACTACAACATTACTTAGGACTATATAGTAATTTTCAGAGTATCAATAATGAAGAAATCAAACATGGTAAAGCAGTCAATATTGTTGCTACTTGCAAATAATTTTATTTTGGTTTTTATTTTAAAATTTTATTTACAAAATATTTAAAACATACAGATAACATGACATCATCATATCCACTGCCAAAGTAAAATAGATATGAAAATTGAATGGAATGGAATATTACAAATAAAATTAAATCTCTACTCCTGAAATACACTGGACACAGCCTGTGCCCCATTTCTAAGTTTACTACTACCATTGTGAAATTGCTATAAACATTTCCCACACATGCTTTTATTATTTTCCTACTTAAATGTGTATTTTATCAACAATATATGATATGATTCAAATGTGTTATAACTTACATAAGTGGATTTGTTGTTTTTTTATGTAAAGTCCCTTTCATAGCAATATATTGGTGAGAATTTAGGGACCTAATTCATTAATTTAATTTTTTTTAATGTTTATTTTTGAAGGAGAGAGAGAGACAGAGCATGAGCAGGGGAGGGGCAAAGAAAGAGGGAGACACAGAATCTGAAGCAGGCTCTAAGCTCTGAGCTGTCAGCACAGAGCCCAATGTGGGGCTTGAACTCACGAGCTGAAGTCAGATGCTTAACTGAGCCACCAAGGCCCCCCAAATTCATTAATTTTAAGTACCAAAACTATATTTTACCATTTGATTACACCACAAATGATTTATGATTCTTCTACAATGGGACAATGAACAATAATCATCTTTGCATGGGTCTCCCTAATGCAGATAAACGAGAATTTGTCTAGAGTTGCCACTTGGATATGAAATGTCAGACTTTGATAACATGTACCACTAGAGCAAATTTTATAGAGCATTAGACAAGACAATGTCGATTGGCTAGAAGTTAGAGGATTTCCTCATAATGCTAGAAGGTCCTATTTTCTAGGGTGAGGTGAACTAGCTAAGCTGAGTTGCAAGATTGTGATTGATGTATGTTATTTCCTTGAGGGGTGTTTCTCCTAAACTCAGACTGACTTAGGTTTGGATTTGTGATGTGGGCTGGGCCACTGGGGCAGTCTCCATTTTGTGGGTCTCCTAGACAAATTAACTTTCCGTATCTAAATTGTCTTCTCTAATCACTTTTAACATCTAATATAACTCACAGACAGCAAAATCTACTCATTTTAAACATACCATTTAATGATTTTTGACAATCAAGGTACACAAATGTCCATCATGCCATAAAATTTCCTGTTTTCCCTTTCCACTGAATCTCTCCCCTCTCAACGCCAAGCTTTCTGTCACTAGAGATTAGATTTATATCCACAAACTTTTTGGTCTTTGTAGGTAATTCCTTTTCTCTCTAGTTGCCTTTACAAATGTGCTTGGTTCTGTAGGTTCACTGTTATGTAACTAAGTTTGGATATATTTTAAATTATTCTGCCTAAGAATTATTTTTCTTGAAACTTTCACCATCTTTGAGAATTCTCAGCTATCATCAATTCTATTGTTTTCTTTTCCCCAATTTCTTTATTATCTCTTTCTCTAAATCCTAACACTCACATGTAGTATTTTCTTACTTTATCCTTAAATCTCATGTTTTATTGCATTTTTATTGCTTTATTCTTTGTAATCTCCTCAGCTGTAACTTGAAATTGATAAGTTCTGTCCCTAGACTTGTCCAGCCTATTATACAACCCATCCATGGGGTTTTAAAATTCATTTATATATTTAAATTTTTAGACATTTTGTTTAACTCTTTTTCAAGTCCAGCTCCTTTTAAGTTGTGATTCAATAATTTGTGTCCTTAATCAATTACTATAAAAAGAAATTCATATTCTTTTTGTGATATTTTCCCCATTATCTGAAATTCATGTTTTCTATTATAGCTATTTCTTATCACTGTTAATGTTTACTGTGTTTACTCTTGCCTTGTGTATTTTGTAATTTCTGATGCTTAGTTCATATTTGCCTTCTGTTTTTTTCTTTTTGAATTCCTTGTGCCTTAGGTCATCAAAGTTTCTTTCCAGAGTGATTTTGATTGGTTTCTGCCAGGAACAAAATATAAATGGCTCACTACCACTATCCATATTAATTTCTCAGGTTGAAAGTTCAATAACATATACTGAAAGACTAAACTTAGGTAAATTGTATACCACTAGTTTTAAATTCTCAGGGCAGACTTTTCCATATTCAGGGTTCAAGCAAAAAGACACAACCTTTTTAATCATCTGTGATAACTTTTTAAAATTTTTTTTGAAATTTAATTTTATTTATTTTGAGAGACAGAGAATTAACAGGGAGGTTGGCAGAGAGAGGGGGAGAGAGAATCCCAAGCATGGTCCCAACTGTTAGCACAGAGCCTGACCCAGGGTTTGATCTCACTAACTCACTAATGGTAAGATCATGACCAGAGCGTAAATCAGGTCAGATGCTAAACCAACTGAGCCACCCAGGCACTCCAATTTTTAATATTTATGTTTATTTATAAAATGAATGGAATTTCTGGATGGAGGCAGATTACCATTATCACAGATGACATCCATTCCCCTTTTCCCCAACTCTGGTCTCTTTTGAAGTTATGCAGATAGAAACAGGAATTTGAAACAGGAATTTGGGAGCATTTATAAAACAGCCAGCACAAGAGCCTCCTCCCCTCCAGGCGAGGGAAAGAAAACTTGTTTTTAGTGTAAACAAATCCTTTGTAATGTTAATGAAAGCTCCAGATATAATCTCCCTTTGAAATGTAAACAAATACCTCAAGGGGGGTAAATCTCTACTCCAGAGAAATCTAAATCATCTTTTAATTTCCAAGGCCTGTCTTTTAATCCAGGTTTCAGTTTTCTTTCTTTAGAAAGCCCTAACCATGCAGAAACATCGAAATATTTTCTCTACAGTCCCCCTGTCTCCCACAGTGGGTAAGTGAATTTTTTGAATATTGCCTTTTCAGGAAGGGTATATTCAGGCTTTTGAATAGTCCCAACCAAATACTGAGCCTTCTTGCCAAACTCACAACTCACTCAGTGTGAAGGCTCATTTGTTTGACCTGCATGGGTAGTAAAAGTCAGGCCTTATACTGCCACAAAGAATACTTGGCTAATGTAATTCCACTTCAATGCAATTATAGTAATTTTCAGTTCTTTTTATTTCTGGCACCTGCAGAGTTTCCTTTGTTTCTCACAAGTTCTTCTATGCTTTATTTATTTATTTATTTATTTATTTTTAAGAATCTCCTAAAGTCCCTTCAAGTGTCTGTATCTGAAAGATATTAAAGTTGCGTTTGTCACATCGTCAGAAACAAGCAACTGATGGTTGGATTTGTAATTGTAGTAACAGGTCAGTCAGGTGACTGGATAAAACATAAATTCAACAGTTCTATATGCCAGGGATCATCAGATAAACAATAGTGATGAAATCTCAAACAAAATAGTAGCAAACACATACCCAAGGTTATTCAGTGTTTTATAGAGAAAAGTTGGGAAAGAGGCATTCCTGACTGGAAAGCAAATTTGGCACTGCTATGTAGCAATTTGCTGATGGTCATTAAATATCCTGGCAAGATTTATGCTTTCTGCCCTCTTAATTCATACTCTAGAAATTTATTCGAAGAAAATTATGAAGGATGTGGGCAAAGATGTTTATAAAAAGATGTTCATAAAAGTGTTTTGTAGAGATAAGATAAATAGATCTGATTGAGCAAATGGAAAAAAATTAAAATGCTCTACAAGAGGTAAATTTTGGTATGAAGAATTAAGTAGCATGCAGAATTTAAAATTCTATTCTGAAAGGACAGTGACATGAGAAATAGTCACATTACAACAATTCATGAAAAAGCCAGGCACTGAAGTGTACATACAGTTCAACGTGATTTTTGATAAAATACATAAGAATGATGAGAAAACTTAGTGAAAAGATATACAAAAACTTGAAAGAGGATTTCTCTCTGAGTGATGGATTTCTCTTGAATATTTTACATGTGTAAATATTATTGTTTCTTCTGTTCAGTATCAGAAGTTGGTGATTTTTAGAGTTAAAATATTTCTTTTGCTGGCTTAATAATTCCACTCTAAAGAAAACATCAAAACATATTTGTAAGAGTTAGTCACCAGCAACTACCTAAATGTCCAGCTTTATAATATGATTAAATAAATTATGATCTCTCCATGTAAAGAAATAATATGTAAATATTGATAACATCTTTTTAAAGAAGATGTAAGGGCTTGAGAAAAATCAAACAGTATAAAGTTATGTTTAAAAAAATACGATGGAAGATCATAACATAATCTTGATTTGTGTTCATTTTCTTGGATAAAACTTTATAAGTAGTCTTCAAGATATTAAATAATAGCTTGGGTTATCATGAAGTATGCTCCTTTTTGTGTAACTTATCTATGTTCTGTGAGATGTCATGGGACTCTAATATGCTAGAAGCAGTCAGTAATCTCCTTTAGTTATTTAGAAGATATTTTGTCTGCTTGATAGAGTATATTCTTGTAAGTCTTTGAAATTTAATCACTTAGTCAACTTCATGGCTGATGCTATATACCATATTGTTGCCACTAGCTACATGTGGCTACTTAAATTTAAAATAATCAAAATGAAATCAAATTAAAATTTGAGTTCCTTACTCACACTAGCCACATTTCAAGTGGCCAGTAGTCACATGTGACTAGTGGTTATTTACCATAACAGCAGTTTGCATAATAACATATGTGAAGTTCAGAATATTTCTATTATCACAGAAAGTTTGATTGGAGAGTGCTACATAGACTTTTCAAAATAATTCTCCAGTTTCTAAGGAAATGTAAAATTAAAGAAAAAACAGTTAGTGCTTCACATTTAAGAGAACTAAATTGTATTTTTTTTATAATACTAGTTATATGCTGACTCAGAGACTAGTAAGGAAAACATAAACCACCCTGGACATTTCAACAAGAGGAGATTTTATACAGAAAATTAGTACATAGATGTTAAAAGTTTGAATGAAGACTACCCTATGAACCAGCAATTGCACTACTGGGCATTTACCCAAAGGATACAAAAACACTAATTTGAAGGCATGTATGCACTCCTATGTTTGTTGCAGCATTATTTACAATAGCCAAATTATGGAAGCAGCCTAAGTATCCATGGATAGATGAATGGATAAGGAAGATGTGTCATCTGTATGCAATGCAATATTATTCAGGCATAAAAAAGAATGAAATCTTGCCATTTGCAACAGTATGAATGGATCTAGAGAGTATAATGCTAAGCAAAATAAGTCAGAGAAAGACTAGGGCCAGAAATACCAAAAGGACATGGAAGAAAACATTGTTAACTGTCATCTGAAGCCAAAGTGATACTAACATGAATTATAAACTGAAGGGAATGTCTGTTCTACCCTCATCCTTTCCAGTCTTTCTCTAATAGAGCCAAAAGGACATTAGTTGGTAAATTATACTTTATAGATTTCTGTAAGCATCCCAGAGCCAAGTGTCAAAAGAGGATATGAACCTAAGATATAATAGGTGACTCACCTGTATATATTTACACACACACACACACACACACACACACACACAAAACCCTAAAATTAAATCATTAGCTATGTTTCTCCAAAGGGAATAATCACATTTAAATAAAACACATATTTATCTACATGTATTTATCTATAAAATATATATAAATGTATATACACACACATATATATATACTATTTAATTAAAGCATATTTCATGTAGTAGTTTTATTATTTCTATTGGTAATATTTATGATTTTATATTTAATATCAATGTTCAAACATCAATTATTTATTAATTATTAATAACACTACCTATGTGTCAGGTATTCTCTACATGTTTTATCTTATTTACTTGTAACAAAAATCCTATAGAGTATTATTTTATGCATTTAATACATGTGAAAACTAGAGGTTGGTAACACATCCAATGATTCATACTCAGGAAGAAGAAGGCTGATACAAGAATTGAGAAATTAGCCTCCATGGCCATGTGACCATAAGGGAACTATTTGTGGTTCTATATTCCTATCACTCGTTTAATATTTGATATTTTGACTAATTATTGCTCAAGAAATGAGACAAACCAAAAATATAGTAACAGAGTAGCAGATCCTTACCAAAGATTCATGTAACTGCATATTTATTTTGACTTTTCTTAAAGCCTTGGAATATTTTAGGGCACTCTGTAGTCAATCTATGAATATTTCATTTAAAGCAGTTTCCCTTGTTATTTTTATTTCCCATAATTTATCCATTTACCTATAATGTTAGAATCATTCCCCCATGAACCATCCAGGGAAATCATTGTTTGGGGAAGATAATTGCAACTGGTTTTGTTATTATTTTTATTCTGACTAGACATTGTGTGTGTGTGTGTGTCAATAATGACAAAGGATAATGTTACTGAAAGGTAAACAAGTTCCCAAGTACCATGCTATTGCATCTAGGACCATGAGTTTTTGTATAGAACTGAAGTTGAGAATCTGGAAGGGAGGAGAATAGGAAAATGAAAGGGAATTATATTTTATTGCATTATTATTTACTGGAAAGTGTTCTGAATATGTGCTTTCAATTAATCATCAAAGTTAGTCTTGGAGGGGTGCCTGGGTGGCTCAGTAGGTTAAGTGACCAACTCTTGATCTCGGCTCAGGTCATGATCTCATGGTTTGTGAGATTGAGCCCCACATCGGGCTCTATGCTGACAGTTCAGAGCTTGCTTGGGATTCTCTTTCTCTCTCTCTGTCCCTCCCCTCATAATCTCTCTCTCCCTCTCTCTCTCTCTCTCAAAAATAAATAAACATTAAAAAAAAAGTAAGTCTTTGAGGAAAACATTTTTTCTTTGACAGGTGAGAAGACTAAGATTCAGAGGGTAGGGTGGGTCCCTCTGGCAAAGCCAGAGCTGGGAATGCAGACCAGTTTGACCTCATGAGCAGTATACTCTCCTCCAAACTAAGTAGAATTCTGGCTATTTATTTGGTTCAGGGTTCATTCCCCATTCACCAATTGATCATAGTTTTAAGAATCTAATATATTTGCTAGGCACTCTCTTGGTAATGAGAAATGCTGAAAACAATAAGACAGCGTCACCAACAAAAAAAAAGCTGTGAGCCAATGTGCAGAGACCAGGCATGTAATCAGACAATTGAATCCCAGTGAGATCATTACTCATGAAGGTATTTCAAGTCCTGAAGAGGAGTAGAGGAAGTCCAACTTTGCTTTGTGTATGGGAAAGCTTTCTTAAGGACATGGTAGAGATTGAAAGCATAGCAGAGAGTTGTCTATTAATAGATGTGGAAGGCTTCCTGCCTAGTAGGCTCCTAAATGGTAGCTGCATGTTCTGACCACATTCCTTTGCACTGGGTCCTTTTAAAGCATGCAGGAAATCCCACATGGGGATAATGCAAATTTAAAGTAATGTATGCATTTGATTTTCAGAATATCATATCTCTCTTGGAGATTTCTCAATTATCATTATCCCTGGTAGTATCAAAGATTTGAAGAAATATAAAATACATCTTATGTTTCCTCTCTCACTCCTGATCTGATACAAAACCCTATTAATAAAACTCTCTTTTTGCCCTGATTCTTTTTCAACACTCAAAAAATTAAAACCTAGGTAAGTCCTGATATAAAAATATATATAATACAGTTTCCAATTAGATGATGAATAAGTAAATAGAAAACTTTACAAATATCTTTTTAAATGTTATCCCAGAGTAAGCTAGTGTATAGCATAGTCAACTTTATGTTATTTAACCTCAAATATGTTTCCAAAAACCTATTTTTACATCCAAATTTACATGTGAACGAAACCAAATTCAACATAATTTCTCCTTTTGGTACTCTAAAACCTGGCTTTTTTGCGTCAAGAGTTACTGAAGGCATAAGAATGGAGGGATGTTAGACATTTTCTTCAGTTAGACATCTTGCACCCAATGGGTCACCTTGTCCATTCAATTGTATTTCTTCCTCTACATTTCCATAACAACTACCATTGATTGAATCCTCATCATTTATTTTGTTTGCTCACTAAAGGGTCAATAAGATAGATTAATCCTACATATAAGTACCTTAGCTCAAATCCTCATCATTTCCTGTCTGAATTTTTATAATCATTCCCATATTCGACTCTATATTTAGACCCACCTTGTTACCAATGCAAGTCTAGTCATATGATTCATCTACTAAAACAGTCCTATATACAGTCCTTATTTACAAAATTAGTTTTATATGAGAACGCAACATGCAAAGTTCTTTATAATCTCTCTCATTTGTAATCTTTCCCATTACTTTTCCCATCACCCTCATGCTTCCAAAATCTAACCCATATTGAAATTTCTGTATATCACCCACATGCTTCCAAATCTAACCCATACTGAAATTTCTGTTCTTCTGAATGAGCCCTCCTCTCTTGCGTCTCTATATCATTTCTTTTGCACCCTACTATTTCTCTGCTTGTTATTCCCTTCCCATACCTCAACTCTTCAGCACTTCAGATGTTACCTTCAGTGATTTCTTCTCTGGTTAAGCTCTTTTATGTCCTCAAATGAAGCCAGGTATTTCTTGTTCTTTGTGTGAGTGTTCTAGACTGTATTTGTTTGTGTGAATCCTGCTTATTTATTTATTTATTTTCCCTAACAGCTCAGCATTTTAAACAGGGCTGCATTAAGAACAATGCCTACTATTTTTTTTTTAACGTTTATTTATTTTTTTTTTTGAGACAGAGAGAGACACAGCATGAATGGGGGAGGGTCAGAGAGAGGGAGACACAGAATCTGAAACAGGCTCCAGGCTCTGAGCTGTCAGCACAGAGCCCGACACGGGGCTCGAACTCACGGACCGTGAGATCATGACCTGAGCCGAAGTCGGACGCTTAACCGACTGAGCCACCCAGGCGCCCCGAATGCTTACTATTTTTTTATTTCCAACTTCTATTTTCCGAACTCCATCCTATTGCTGACCTCTTATGACTCTGTTTGTCCTCAGTTATATCACATCTGCCTTGACAAATAAGGCTGTTCAGCTAAAATATATTTAAAAATAGGAAACTCCTATGACCTGTGTGATTTATTAAGGTTGATAGCACAGGCAAAACTATTGTCAGTCTTCCTTCTACCTTTACACAGCTGGGCCCTGATGTTTTTCATTCCAACTTAGTACCACCTCGGTTTCCAAGCAAATCTTTACTCAAGTAGCCAGCATAAAAACACATACAAGATAGCTTAAAAATAAGCTCTCCAACCAGATGGAGATTTAGGTTTCCTAGCATGAATGTCAAGCTCATTCATTGCTCCCAAGAATTTCTTTGCTTTGTAGTTCAACTTTGGGCACTGTGTACCTAGGAAAATCTTTATGCCCATGCTCATTAAACAACATCTTTGCACACCAACTATGTCCACAGGTTGCAGTCTCCTTTTCCTGATTTGAATTTTGATATACAAGTATAAGCCAGATAACTGTTAAAAGACAAATTATGGATATATCAATCAGTTTGGAATGAACAGTGCTATTTTACATCAGTACGATTAGCCTTATTTTCTGATTTCTCATTCATGGCCAACTTGGCTGATTCTCAGATTTGATCCTCCCCTATCTCTTATTCCCAGCTTTCTCTTTACCCATATTCATGCCATCTCCCATTAACTTTGGGATAATTCAACTTAGGGGACTATTCAACTTCTTTTTCCAGTATCACAAACTGAGCCCATCATCATCTTGTTATTAGCTGGTACTGACCATTAACTATCTTCCTTTAATTTTTACTCTCAGCCTTCTGTCTGTGTTCCAAATTACAATAAACTTGGAGACAGGAAAGTACTGCAAAGGAAGTCCTATGCAAACTATTTTATTACTGGCAGACATAGTTTGCCATTGTAAAATAATAATTTATAGATCATCTGCCCCAATCTTAACTCATTACAACCAAAACTCTTCAACTCTGCAGTTTTGGAAACTGTCTAGATGTTAATCAGAGTCATTAAGAAAACACACACACACACACACACACACACACAACATATCATAAAAATTAACTCTTAACTTTTTATTAGCTTATTTAGTTTATATTACAAAACCAAATTTTACATGTTCATTTAATTTAAAGAATCCTTACAGGAGTACTGATGCATAGGGGCACCTGTACTCCAATGTTTATAGCGGCACTCTCAACAATAGCCAAATTATGGAAAGAGCCTAAATGTCCATCAACTGATGAATGGATAAAGAAATTGTGGTTTATATACACAATGGAATACTACGTGGCAATGAGAAAAAATGAAATATGGCCTTTTGTAGCAACATGGATGGAACTGGAGAGTGTGATGCTAAGTGAAATAAGCCATACAGAGAAAGACAGATACCATATGGTTTCACTCTTATGTGGATCCTGAGAAACATAACAGAAACCCATGGGGGAGGGGAAGGAAAAAAAAAAAAAAAAGAGGTTAGAGTGGGAGAGAGCCAAAGCATAAGAGACTGTTAAAAACTGAGAACAAACTGAGGGTTGATGGGGGGTGGGAGGGAGGGCAGGGTGGGAGGGAGGGCAGGGTGGGTGATGGGTATTGAGGAGGGCACCTTTTGGGATGAGCACTGGGTGTTGTATGGAAACCAATTTGACAGTAAATTTCATATATTAAAAAATAAATAAATAAATAAATAAATACACATTAATTTAAAGAATCCTTAGATGCCCTGTATAATTAAGAACACTGTAAGTCTAAATCCAGTTTAGAAATTATCTCTCTACTACTTCCTAGTAGAGTGTAGTAGAGTTTGGGTTATAATGAGTTAAGATCGGGACAGATGATCTATAAGCTATCAATGGCGACCTATGTCTGCCACTAATAAAATAATCTATTTCAGACTTTATTTGCAGTACTTTTCTGTCTCCAAGTTTATTGTAATTTGGAACATAGGCAGCTGAGAGTTAAAATTGAAGGAAGATAGTTAATGGTTAGTATCAGTCAATAAAAAGATGATGATGGGCTCAGTTTGTGATGCTTGAAATAGGGGTTGAATCGTCCCCAAAGTTGGATTATCCCAAAGTTCATGCAAGTGCCATGAATGTAGGAATAGAATTTTATATATTACCATATATAATGTTTCATGGTTGCAGTCATGAAAATTAGCACTAGATCCAAAATACATATGGAGATTGAACTCTACATGCAGAGAAATATCTTAAATTTGATCACCCATCATTACTCCCAGATCACTTCCCTTCTAAGCCATCAAGTTGACCTTCAGATCCTGGGATATCTCCAATGGCCTCAGGAGAATTTGAAATTCCACTGAGGACACTAGTTTACCTTTTAGAACAGCATGGTTTGAGCTGTTTTCTTTCCTTTAGAAGACCTATAGATATAAATTGCCAAGAAAAGGCAAACCATTTGTCCTAATACAAAATATTCCTTTTAGCACAGGTTTCTTTCTTTCTTGAACTAGTCTCCAGAAAGAGATTTTTACTTAACAGTGAACTACAGCATCTAAACCAGAGCCAGAAAAATACTTCACATAGTTATTGCCTTCGCTACTTGGCTTTCTTGTCAGCTTCTCATTTTAAAGTATAGAGATTTTATTAGCCAACTTCCCAGTCTTTCTCTGTTTATCAAGCTGTGCTTGGTAAGATGTGGGAGAAGCTTGCTAGTTTTTAGGACTTCTATGACACATTCCATGCCTAATAGTTACATTAAATTAAAAATAACTATTGGATAGCTTAGGAAACATCTGATAAGGGACAAATAGGTTAATTTTATTTTACTAACATGTGATCTTTAATCCAATTTCTGAGATTACTTGTATAGTAACACATATTTTATATTTTCTAGAGATCTGCAAAATTCATGTCAAATTTTGACTCTTAGGCATCAAGTCCAGGCTATTTGGATTCTCATACTGCGTTGCGTTACATTTTATGGGACACAGAAACATGACCATATCAAAAGGTTACAATTTAATTGTTTTCCAGGCCCAATGAAGGCTCAATGATTGCCTTTCAGTGTTATTAGAACAGAGAATGCAGAAAAGAGTATCTTCATTTGCTTATTTTTCCCTTTACTTTCAAGTGGAAACTTGTCACATAAGGCACACTAATCAATCAACTGGTTACTTACTTAGGATTTATTTCAAAATTATTGCTCAGGATTGTTGACCAAGAAAAAGTGTAAGGCATATTCTCAGTGAGTTCAAAATCAAAACAGAGATAAAAACTAGGTCTTAAAAAATTAATACATAGTCAAAGCTAGGGACTAAATTAGGTGAAAGGATATTGGTAAGCAAAGCATTCTTGAAAAAGTTAGAAATTATGGAGAGCTATGAAGACCAAATGAAAAGGAGAGCATAGTAGATGATTCTCATTCTCAAAGTCAAGGGCTCTTAGAACCCCTCAAAACCTTATGTTATTATTATATCAGTTCAATGCACTGTATTAGATATTCAGCTGAGAGAGAATTGAAATTCTTATTATTGCTTGAATATATACCTTTAGTAGTTTTAATAGTGTAAATAAAAGTATTTGTATTTTTTATAGATTTCTTTCTATTACACACACATATTTAGTTTTTAAATACATATATACACTTCCCCCTGCTTTGTTTTCTGTCATTTGCTGTTCAGATTTTATTTCTTTTGTTATTCTCTCAAGTTATTTGATTAGGGAGACCCCAGGAGTAATCTGGTTACAGATGTGTTTTCTTGGTCCATTGATGTTTTTAGATATTGGATTTAATCAGTTTATATAGAACATCCTCTCTCCAGCTATTGAAATCCCCAATAGATCTTATTGTTTTATCACAGCCACTCTGTCTACTGAAGGAGTCTTTCTTTACTCTCCTGCTCTGTGTCTTTAAATTCTAACAGGAATTAATTTTAAGAGTTTGAAAATATTATAGGTCTTATATTTTCCTAACTTTAAAATTAAAGATGAAATATCATGTAGCAGATAACTCTTCTGTTAAATACTAAACAAAATTTCTTCATTTCATAACCCCAATCTCTATCTGTAGCCTTTTTTAAAATTTTTTTATTTTTTTATTTTTTAAATTTTTTTTAACATTTATTTATTTTTGAGACAGAGAGAGACAGAGCATGAATAGGGGGAGGGTCAGAGAGAGAGGGAGACACAGAATTGGAAGCATGTAGCCTTTTTTATTAAATAGCCTGCGATCTTTAGCCTAAATTATTATTATTTTTTGACATAAATATATTGTCATGCAAGAACTACTTACACATTCTTTTATATCCATATTTGGAAATGGTTTCGTGTATTTATGTAATTTAATGTAACTTAGTGCCTGACGTTTCCATTCATGTATTAGTTATTTTTTATTTATCATCAGTCCGTGGATATACTTAAGCCTGTGTACAGTCATTTGCTTCTGTTTCTATTGCCCTTGTCTCTTCCCAAGAATGCCAGCATCAATATATTTGACGTCCATTGTCTCCCCTCATTGTCTACTGTATTTTGATGGTCTTTCCCCCCTTTTCCTTCTTTTCCTGTATCTTCTTGTATAACGTCAGTTATTTGCACCCTCCGTCCTTGATTACATTATTTTCTTTGTTAATTTCTGTTCACTGCTTCAAATAAAATGTTTGTTTTTGTTAGCTTCAGTTCATTGAAGTCTTTCTTTATTCCACACAGTTCTTGTATATCTCTCTCTTTCTGCTTTCTTCTCATTATGTTTTTTGCCTGCTTTATCCCACGTTTTACCTTTTGTTTCATAGACTATATATTGCATTGAATTTTACTGTGAGTGAAAACTATGCTATTTTTTTCCCTTGCAGGCTTTATAGTTATCTCTTTCTTTTGGGTGGCAAAATATTTGCTAGGCATGTCTTGGTTTTATTTTTACGTTCCAAAGACTTCATTCTTTCTTTGAGAGAGATCTACTGTGGATTGTTTTGTGCTACAAAAGAGTACAGTGCATTTTCTTTGATTTCTCCAGATGACAATTGACCTCTTCTTATATATACTAAAGCAAACGGTGGTTGATAGGTCAATTAAGGATAAGAAAAATAAAATATATTACTTGACCTTCTGTTATTCCTTTTCTAATGCTCTCCTTTTCTTTATGCAGATCCAAGTTTCTGACCTATGTCATTTTCCTTCTTTTTAGAATAATTTATTTTAATATTTCTTGCAAGCAGGTCCACTGGTGACAAGTTCCTTCAGTTTCTGTTTTTCTGAGGAAGTTTTTATTTTCCTTTTTTATTTCAGGGTAATTTCACTAGATAGAATTTTAGATTGTGGGATCTTTTCAATACTTTAAATATTTCAACCCATTCTCTTCTTGCTTGCATAGTTTCTGAAGAGAATTCTGATATAATTCTTATCTATGTTCCATGATAGGTAATCTTTTTTCCTCTAGCATCTTTCAAAGTTTTGTTTGAAAGTTTTCTTTGAAATTTTCTGTGTCTTTTATTTTCTGCAGTTTGTATATAATATACCCAGATATTTTCTTTCTTTCTTTCTTTCTTTCTTTCTTTCTTTCTTTCTTTCTTTCTTTCTTTCGTCTTTCTAGCAATTATACTATTTAGTGTTTTTTGAGCTCCTGAATTTGTGGTTTGGTGTCTATCATTAGTTTTGGCAAATTCTCAGTCATTGCTTCAAATATTTCTTCTCCTTTCTCTCTTTCTTCTCCTTGTTAGCCTCCCATTACTCATATGTTACATGTTTTGTAGTTTTCCTACTCTTTTTGGATATTCTGGGTTTTTAAAAGCCTTTTTTCTCTTTTTTAGTTTTTTTCAAAAAATATTTATTTATTTATTTTGAGAGGGGGAAAGAGAGAGAGAGACAGAGAGACAGAGAGCACAAGCGGGGAGGGGCAGAGATAGAGGGAGAGAGAGAAAATCCCAAGCAGGCTCTGCACTGTAAGCACAGAGCCCTATGTGGGGCTTGAACCCACTGTGAGATCATGACCTGAGCCAAAACCAAGAGTCAGATATTTAACCAACTGACTCACCCAGGTGCCTCCTCTCTTTTAGTTTTTGACGTTTCTATTGACATATCCTCAAGCTTGCTGATTTTTTATTAGCTGTGTCTAGTCTTTGAATGAGCCCTGCAAAGGCATTCTTTGTTCTTGTTATAGTTTTGGTTTCTTGTATTTCCTTTTGATTAATTCTTAGAGTTTCCATCTGTCTGCTTACATTACCCATCTGTTCTTGCATGTTATGCATTTTTTCCATTAGAACCCTTAGCATATTAATCCTATTTGCTTGAAATATGTCATCTGGTAATTCCAACATTTTTGCCATATTTGTGCCAGTCTGATGCTTGCTCTGGCTCTTCAAACTGAATTCTATTGTCTTTCAATATGTCTTGACATTTCTTGGTGAAAGCTGGGCATGAGGTACTGAGCAAAAGGATTGGAGGTAAAAAGGCCTTTACTATGAGGTTTTATGTTTATCTGGCTAAGAGTTTGGCTGTGTTTACTGTTGCTGTGGCTGTAGGTGTCAGAGGCTAAAATTTTAGCTGGTATCCTTGCTTTTATATCCCCTGTTGTCTTTGGAATTCCCTAGAGACCTTGTTAAATAAAGTTAGATATGCAATTCTTTCAGTTGTAATTCCTTATTATTACACAGGAGTCCTATTGATGCAGTGGCAAGAGGAGGAGAGGAAAACATTATGTAGTCCTATGATTCATTTCAGTCTTTTAGTGAGCCTGCATCCTTGGCTGTGACCTTGACATGTGATGTGAGTCTTCCCCTCTCCCTTAGTGGGGGTAGGAGAGCTGGAGGGGACTAGAGGTGATATTTTCTTTCCTCCACATGGAAGGCTAGTGAGAATTGGAGAGAGTATTTTTCATCCTCCACACACAAGGCTAAAGCAACCTGCAGGTGGGCATTCCCCTTCTCCCAGATTGGGCAAAATCCTAGTGTATTTCATCAAAAACTATTTCATCAGTTTCTTTTGAGAGCAAGTCTTGGTAAGAACAGAATTCTCTGGTTTTATTTCAAGTTGGTAATCTTTCCCCTCCCCACACTGGAATCAGGATGGGACTTTGCTCTGATCTTCACTGTGAGAACCTGGTAGGACTTCTGAAGGTAAAACTCATAAAAGTATAAGGGCCCCACTAAGACTGAGCATGTCCCCCTGGAGTTGTAAGTTCTCAAACTTATCCACATGCAGTCTCCAGCAATTTGTACAGTTTAAATTTTTCTACCCTGGTACTGGTTCCCATGGAGGTGTTCTTTCTTGTTAATTATGATTCTCCATATCGGCCTATGTCTCCAATTTTTGAGGTAGCAATTTGACCTGTGACTTCAATTAAAAAAAAATACTTTAAGGAAAACCATCCCACTGGAGCCACTTTTGTTTATTGGTATTCTTTTGCATGCCTTTTAGAATCCTAGGTCACCTGTTTCTGAATAATATTTAATCTCAGCCAGCTTGATATAAGCTTGGTACTCCCTCTGTGTCCCATTGGGCAATATTCCAAATTACAGTGTATGAGTGGTATTCTTCCAGGATTTCCTCTAATTATTTTTCATAATTCTGTACAGCTTTTTTGATTAGGGAATTGTAAGTCAACCTTCATATTTCCTCAATATCACTACACTGGATCTCATCAAAGCTATTCTGTTTTTTGCCATTCAATTAGTACCCTGTCTGAGTTTTCACGCTTAGGATGCCCATCCTATCAGCACACAGACCCTATCATCTATCTAATCTAATCTAATCTAATCTCTCATCTTTCTAAACATATATAGATATACAAATAAACATATATAGCTATACACACATATGCCTAAATATTTCCATGAATTTCAACTGTGTAATGTAGGATGTATGGCAAGGTAAACACCTGTAGAAAGTAGGATTTATGGCAAATTAAACACCTGTGCTCAAGTTAGCATCTTTTCTAGGTAACCTCAAGTCTTTTCCACACCATTAAGTAGGTGACTGGGAGTTTCCAGAATACCTTGAAAAAATTAGTCATACAGAACAGGAACTCCCAGTATGGTAGCATTTACTAGAGGACAGCCTTGTCCCAATGGGCCATGCCTTCAGGAAAATCAAGGAGCGATGCACATTTTGAATCATGACACCTCTGCCAAAATATAGGACAAAGACACTGTCAAGTAGATTTACCCATGGAGTCACCTAAGGGTACTCATGCATAGCACAACATGGCACACTTATTTGATAAAAGTTATTGTGATTAATTCTGGCATGGGGGGAGGGTTTTTCCAGATGAGTTTTTTTTTTTTCACCGATAGGGAGGAAATAGTGCACAGAGCCACGTAGGTTTAAATAATAACTTTTGCATATAAAAGAAGAAAAGATAATTCTTTCTCAGGATGTGATGGTAACCATTATGCTCAAACCCAAGAATAAAAGAATTGCACAGGCTCTGGAGGTAGGCCTGCAATTGCACTTATTA
Source organism: Panthera leo (assembly GCF_018350215.1). Lineage (NCBI taxonomy): Eukaryota > Metazoa > Chordata > Mammalia > Carnivora > Felidae > Panthera > Panthera leo. Next base: position 92,317,857 of record NC_056681.1, read on the forward strand.
CCATAATCTCCCAAGAGGCTCAAAACTAACATAACAGGTTGCAAGCAGATTCTTGTCATCTGGTGTGAACACAGGCCATAATCATAAATGGTGTAACATGTTTTCAAACAGGTTGGAGTAATACTTAACAGACATTCGTTAGCAGCTCAAGTTCCTAAACACTGAAAAAAGAGAATTATGGGCAAAGACTGGCAGTTGAACACTTGAGTCCATGTTATGATATTTACTAGGCTGCTCTTGGAGGCGTCAGCTGTGCACATTTGGCTGGTTACATAAATAGTTGCTGCTATTCACACTACAACCAGATTTGATGTTTATAAGACTTTATTAAATATTATATCAATTGGTCTGGCTGGGCAATAGGTGGTAGCATATGGTTCCAATACTTACTGACCCACCAGAATGAAAGAACTTATAGGCTGGGTTTTACAATGAGATATACATTCTTACTAAGTATTTGAATCAAGTAATTAAGACAAGGAATTGGCTAGAAATTTAAAAAAAGCCACATTGGTCTGAGAGAGATGTTCTATACTCCACTTCTACCTCTAACTATCAGACTCTTCTTAGTTGGGTCTCATGTTACCATTCACAAGTAAGAAGTTATATTATATAATCTCTTTTAAAAATTTCAATCTTGATATCTTTTCAAAAATATTTGGTAAGCTTTTCATAAAACTAGGGATATGTAGTTCCTGTCTAGACCAATGGGAATGGACTATTCATGTAGAAATTCATTCATTCATGTACATATCTCTTTGAGGCTTTTTTCTCTGTCTTTCTTTTTCCTTTTTTTATTCTGCAAGTTATTTCCTGCCTAACCAACACTGAGAACTCCTTCTATAAATGTCTTTTAAGTCTTAAATGGATTTTGACTAACAAAGCATTAGTATCCACCAGAATTTCCTAGCCATATGGTACACCTCAAGAGAACAAGGACTAAACCTACATAGAACCTAAAGCAACTACCCAGGGCAAAGATGATGACAAAGGGAAACAGTGAAAGCCTAAGTAGAAAAAAGGGTATGGAACATTTAAGGCACTCTCAGACATTTTAAATGCCCCAAGCAATTCTGATTCGAGAAACCAGGATTGGGATGCATTTCAGAGTACTGATTTAGGAGTCTTCACAGTGTGATGCAGTCCAGGTGATTGATCAAGATGACCAATTTATGCAAGAAAAGGGAAGTCAGTGGAAAGTGTACAACCCTGGGACAGAGCTGTAAAATCCTAAAACAATAGGACAGGATCTAATTAGATGGCTGGTGGACAGAGCTTGACATCCCTGGAGGGCAGGTAGGAAGTCTCCATTAGAGTTTCCCCACACTGAAGCCACTGTCGTCAGGAAACTGTGTGGGGGATGAGGAGGAGGAAGTGTTAGATTTAGGAAAACATTTTCTAAATCAGTTCTAAAGCGCCAGAGGGAAGACCTTAATTAGGTTTTGGTGTTACAGCCCTAGAGTAAGAAAGTTTCTAAACTCTATTATTTAACACAACAACAATTTATTTCTTTCCAACCTCTCACATCATGAAATCTAGTTAAATATTTTTCAATTATCTCTCCTCATCTAAATCCTCACTTGCTTGTCCTAGTTCAGATCCTTATTATTTCCAGCCTGAATTAGCCCCAGCTTTCTTGTTGGGTCTGCTCTATACACTCCTTCTCTTGCAACCCAGTTCATCCTCTGTATTCACTAGCGTATTTTTTACGCAAATATGAAATATGGCTTAAAATTTTAAGCTGTTGCCTATCCCTGGCAGGACAAATATTCTCTGTAATGTGTGGCTGTCCTTTACCATCTGCCTGCTTCTCAAGATTCTTTTGCTTGAACCCTCCATAAGTGCTCAGTTCCAATCAGGTACATCAACTTGACCATTTCCTTTTTAGTAATCCATGTTGACATGGGAAATGGAGGCTGAAAAAGATGATTCCCCAAACTAGAATGGAGAATCCAAAGCTTTTAGGGATTAGGAATACAGACAGATTCCAGGTGTAACTGGGTCAGCCCTTTCCCTGTGTTATATAGCACAAGGCCTTCCCTAGTCATCCACAACTCCCTTCGATGCCCTTATGGCTCCTGTTTGGTTGGGTTTTAGTGACTAATTATAGCACCTCTGACTCAGTCTGTCTCCTCTAAAGGATAAGAAGAGGGGATATTGTTGAGTTCACCAAATCTAGTAGGGATGAGCCTACCTGCCTTCCAGGACCAATCCCCATGTTCTCTCCTGAAGAGAAGACTCTTTTTCCGAAACTTCACTTCATAAAAGATTGATTATTTGCATTGAATCAATAGGAAAGGTAGGATTCTATGAATTACTGATGCGGTCGATCTCTATTGATCTTAACTCATAAATACAGCACAAAGATTTCTGCTCCCTTACGGGAGGAGGCATTAAGTGTCAGCCATGCTGCATCAGTACAAAGTGATGATCCCAGATGCAGAGACATGGAGTTGTGAGGTGGAAAGATATGGGAAATAGTCAACGAAAAAGAATTTTATATTAATGCCTACTTTATTTATGTGTGTAGTTTTCTCTTTCCTCATGGTCTTATTAGGCAAATAAAAATTGACAAATATGTCAGTCACCTTCTTTTCCCCTTGATGTACTGCTCTATGATGTCTGTATCACCATCTATTTGACTTCATTCAATATTTCTTATTGAATCAAAACTCAGAAGTGGGGACAGAGTTACAATTTATTGGTTTTCCAAATTCAGACATCTGAGGGAAACCTATAAAGTGTATCAGAATTTGTACACTGACTTATATTTTGTTTCTAAATGGAAAAAAGAAAATTCCCATCTGATTATGTCACCTTTCCTTTCATCGTCTATGGAAATAAAACACTGACAGGGAGACACTTTATGTGTTATTCTGTAGTTTTTTTAATAGGAAATTAACAAACTGGACTCTGGTTGTACACATTATTTTATGCATTAATCTGATTATACCCAATCTCTACTGCAATCATCTTTCAGACTGCCCCTCAGATTTACATATATTTTGAATAGTTTTAAGAGAATTTAATAGTCTAATAAAGATGAAAACTAAATCAATATGCATTATTCATTTTAAGAGCTGCATTTGCTTAAACGCTCTAATCCTTCTATTATTTAGATATGAAAGTACAAGATTTATTTTACTTCCCAGTGATAATTGTTTACATATATGTAGCACTCTTGCATGTATTCCTAATTTTGATCCTCAAAAGGATGTTATGAAAGTAGCAAAGTAGATGTCAGTCCCATTTTACAGATGAGTAAACTAAAATGTAGATGGGTTTGAAGATTTTCCTGAAGTCACTGTAAATGGTAAAAGCAAGTGAAAAACAAGTCTTACAAAGCTGAGGTGAGGCCATCAGAGTACCTAGGTGTATTAATTAGGACTTTTGGTTTGCAAGTTCGTTAAGAGGGTTTTTGAGGCAGTTGACATGACTTAGACATTTACCATGAATGAACAGGGGATGTGTCACAGGTCTTTGATGGGAGAACTTACAGGGATTTTTCATTTTGAAAGGACCATTCTGGTTGCTTTCCTGAGATAGACCATAGAGGGTGAAAGACGGAAGCAAGGATACCTGTTACATCGCCATTGCAACAACCCAGGGATGGATAGCAGGAGCTTGGATCAGGAAAGTAAGGAGTAAAGATGGTGAGAAGTGATCTGACTCCAGATGAATTTTAAAGAGTCAGTAGGATTTGCTGATAATCATGGAACATGAGATAAAAGAGGAGCAAAATATAACTCAGTTTTGTGTGTGAGATGCACAAAGTGTGCATGGGATAATGGGATTAACTGGAATGGGATAATGCAGGTAGAGAAACTTTGAAAGGCAAGATTAGAATTCCAGGCTTAGAAATGTTGTTAGAAACATTTTTGGACCTCTTAAGCCAGGGTGTTAGGTAATCAGTTTTCTATGTAAACCTGGAGCTTGGGGAAGAGGTTCAAGTGGAAATACAAGTTTAGGAGTCATATCTGCTTTGTTCTTCTCTCTTTGCAGAACTTTCTCTGCTCTTCAGTTCACAGAAGGAACAATGCACCTTAAGAGGTGGCATAGACAGAGTAAAGTTATTTGGTCCAAATTTCAATTTATTGAAGAGAAAACCTGATTGGTTCATCATTACTCAGGGGTCTACATCTTGACCAATTAACTACAGCCAGGAGGAGGGGTTGTGAGGCAGACACACGGTCCAGCCTTGTAGGAGTGGTGAGTGGTTCTTGCACCAGAGTTAAACAGACAAACCTGTGGTTAACCACGGTACACAACCCAGAGTTGTTGTTGTTTAATGTTTATTTATTTATTTTGAGAGAGAAAGAGAGAGAAGGGGAGGTGCAGAGAGAGAGGGAGAGAGAGAATCCCAAGTAGGCTGCGTGCTGTCAGTGCAGAGCTCAACCTGGGGCTCAAACCCATGAACCGTGAGATTATGACCTGAGTCGATATCATGAGTTGGATGCTTAACCGACTGAGCCACCCAGGTGCCCTCATAACTAAGAGCTTTTAATAGGTGAGAGAGCTTAATACATTTGTGAGTTATAATAAAACCATATGCAACCAAACTTGAGAGGATAGAGGGAAATATCTATTAAAGGACTGTAGCAGAATACAGACAGGTATATTAACCCTTGACTTGAAACATATCAAGTAATTCAAGAAAAATTGCAGAGAGAAAAATCCAATTACCCATCATGAATATCAGAACAGACAGAACAGTATCCTGATAGAAGATCTTTGTCATATTCAAATTTGAGAGTCAAACTCAAATTCACATTTGATCTCATGATAATTCTGAGACTCATTAATGGCTTCTGTATTCCAATTTGATATTTAAATAATTCAACTCAACGTTTCAGCAGATCACTAAGTTTTTCATTACATTTTCCATAAAATCAACTTCTAGAATCCTTATTATAATAAATTACAAAATTTATTTCTTTTTTCTCCTATACCTTATACCTCTTTTGTCTTGATTTTATTTGTGACTTATGTAAAAGATGCCTTTAACATTTATAAAAACTAAAATAAAATTATACATTACTATGTACACAGAATTAATGTATTAAAACTTTATTTCTTTTTGTTAAAGGCCTTAATACTTATTCCATATTAGTGATGGATGACCAAAGCTTATTATTATCACTGACATGAACCCCAAAACTATCTTGTAGGGCAAATGATCAGAAAGGTGGTGCCATAATTGATTAATAAAGCCACCTGATGGTGTTGGGAATCATCAAAGATCTAGTTGGCATAATGATAAGTTTTGTGTTAAAGTTGCTGTAAAAAAAGAGAGTGCACTTTATTAGAACAAACATTACAATGTGTTGTTACTACCCTCTGTTCCTTTCCAAGAGTAAACGTAAAGATTTCTTAATAACATCTCTTCTTATAGTGTGGATCTGACAATGCACTTGTGCTGAAAGTGCACAGATCTCCGATGTGAGACCTGGTGGGAAATTTGTGTTTTTAACAAGCTTCCCAAAGTAATGCTTATATGTACTATAGTTTAAAATAACATATGCTGAGAGTCAACAGAACCAAATTTATTTATAAATTTGATATCAGCAAGAAAAGAAACGAAGAAAAGGGAAGAAAAGGGAAGGGGAGGGAAGGGGACGGAAGGGAAGGGGAAGGGAAAGGAAAGGGACGGAAAGAAAAAGGCAAACAGGGAATCAGATACAGGATGTATTTCACAACCTTAAATTTTAGAAGGGAAAGAAGGGCATGCGTTCTGATTGAAGTGGGCAAAAAGCCAAGGTCATTAAAATTCTGACTGACTCCCTGCCTGATTTCTTAGTGACCTGGTCATATTTTAAGCAATTCATCAATCAAGAATAAATATTTAGTGAGAATGTACGGCATGCTCAAGGTGTGGTGTGATTTCTCCTGGTCCCTGGACATATGGACATATGTTATATTTGTGTGATTGATTGTGCATGATATCTCAGTATTTCTGCACTCCATTGGCAGGATGTAACCACTACTACACCCGAATTGCCCTCAACAGGCTACTTATGAAGGAGATGGGAAACAAACCCAAATTAAATAAATGAGTCAGATTTAGATACTAGGCAAATCCAATAGGACCATGCTGAATGTGGTTGAGGTTTCAAATCCGTTCTGTGATGAACACAGACAGCCTGAGCTTTAACAGCATTCTCTGAGGTTGTATCACATTGACTAAACCATATATTTCAAATTACATTGATTTTTTAAAAGTATTTACTTTATAGACTAATTGAAGTTTAAAAAGCAAAGGATTTAGAATCCAATAATCTGTGTCCAGGTTTGACTGAGCTTCTTTTACATGTCCTATTTAAAATATGGATGATTATGGGTTCCTTACAGGACTCTTTGGGCAATGAGAAGCAAATGCATTATTATATCAGATATCATCTTGATGCTATAAAGGGCTATACAAATATTGTTTGAAACAATCAACTGTTCATTTCAGGTAGACCCATGACAGAACTAAAGTTCAAAGCTTGTCACTTGCACTAGGATTTTGATAACATGCCTTGTAAAAACCATAGGAAGCTAGAAATTGGCAGGATTTTTGGCTCAATGTGTAAGGATTTTCTGAGGAGAGACATAGGGCTAAGATCCAATTAGGCTAGAAAATACCCAGCAAACAACAGGCGAGTGCTATGCTAGAAATATCATGGTGTTTCACCTCCCTTAGCTGCCATATGTCCGTGATCATTAATTATAGTGACTTCATCCATTGTTCTTGGGGTGGTATCTTGAATTCTCTATATTTCTTTATTGGGTGCTCCCAGGTACTGTGCTGAGCAATTCACCTGCATTAGCTTAGTTATTCTTCACAATATCAATCTGAGAAACACATGACACTGGCCCCATTTTATGATGAAAGTAACCTCCATAACAAGAAGAAGCTTGTCTGTGGTTATACAGAAAGGAAGAGATGAAATCTGAATTTAAAACAAGACCATTTTTACTCCAGAACTCTCACTGGGAAGTGCCTCATTATAATTCCTCCTAGGGTTTTTAATTATTTTGAATGACATATTAAAAGATGTGTTAATTATGTTCTTTGTTGTCATTTTCATAAGTTTCATGTATTTTAATTTTTTTCTGTTGAAATATTTTTAACAATCTTAATTGGATTCCTTACACATTAGGTTCTAAGCTCTAGAATTGGTTCTCAGAAATAATTCATCCTGCCTTTAATGTAGAATAAATGCATGATACATTTTACATTTTAGAATATTGATATTTTCAACACTTAAAACATTTTCAGTAATACATCTGCACCTGCTTTCAGGGCTAAAGACTCTAGAGATTAACCTTCCATCTGAGTCTTAACCTGTCCCCCAAAATAGCCATATGCAGCATAGGGAATATAATCAATGGTATTTTAATAGTGTTGTGTGGTGACAGATGGTATTGTGGTGAGTACAGCATTAATGTATAAAGTTGAATCACTATGTCGTACACCTGAAACTAATGTAACACGGAGTGTCAACTATACTGAAATTAAAAAAAAAATAGAAAAGAAAGAGCCATATAAAGAGGAAAAAATTGTGAGAAGTTTGCTTATCTGACAAGTCAAGGGAAACTAGTGATCATGAAGGGCCAGGCAAAGAGGAACAAGGAAACAATTGGGGGTGGGCTCTGCTTGTCACAACATTATAGACTCCAAGGATTAGTGGACCACAGGTAGCCCTGGCCTCTTAAAAATTAAGCATGTATGCCCAGCCTGCAGGATCTCAACCACTCCCTTACAGCCAGTGGGCAGAATGGACAAATGTGATCCAGTGTACTGGGAAAGAAATGATATATCTAAATGCATCACAGTGTATATTCTAAATATTCCTTTTACAATATGACCGTTGACTTGAATCCTGGTTCTGTCATTTACTCATTGAATGATCTTAAGAAACATACTTATTATCTATACCTAAGTTTTCTCATGAGTAAAATGGGGGATCATAATAATGCCTACTTCATTAAGTTATTGAGAAGAACGCATGAGTTAATGCATGCCAAATATATAAGTAAACAGAAAGATGCCTGTCCCATAATAAGCACTCAGTAAGTAATTGCTAACTATTGATTTTATTACCTATTTTTGTCTATTGTGGTTCAGACCATACTGCATGGAAAGATAAACATAATACTTGGCACAAACATGGCACTCAGTAAATATCATTGAATTAAATAATACATTTAAACTTTCCTCCATGAAATTACTTAACTATTCATGAAATAGTAAATTATCTATATTGTAAGACATTGTATGCAATTAAAGAAGAATTCGTGCGTAATCCTATTCTTACTGGGTACTGCTGGAAATGTTTCCTTTGTTAAAGTCAAAGCTAACACTGACCATTATATATTTTCAGGAAAAGACCACATCTGATGGTCTTCCAAGATATATGAATCTTTAGATTTCCAATAAAAGAGCTCTGATGAGAAGGAGAGATTTGGCTTTGGACTGCTCTCTTCTAAGAGAATTCTGAGCTCCTTGCCTGACAAATCATTACTAACAGAAGTGCCTGGTTAAGACACGATTTGTTGTCAGTAATAGGACAGTCTTTCAAAGCAGGTCTTGTAGATTTTAAGCCACCAAATCATGCTCAAGAAAAGCTTTGTGTTTAATTGCATTCTTCCCCCCTTCCCCAAACCACACTTTCTCACATAAATTGTATCCTACATTGCTATGCTAGAGGGATACAAAATAAAATCTCTAAGGACTAAGAGGACAGCAAGCTTGGTCTCATAATATCCAGTCCAATTTTCCAGAAGTTTAGGCAAAAAGTGATAATTTGGAGTAATCCTTACCTCATACTCCAAACCCAGAGAAATGCACCCAGCACTGCTCTTTGTTATGTAAATATCATCCCCCTCTACCTGAAAGACACAGCTTGAGTTTACTTTAATCCACCAGCTCTCCTCTAAGTGATAAGGAACAGTGCAAGGCTTGCATATGTTCAGTACCATTCACTGGAGCTGTGAACACTGACAGGCTGGCAGCCCCCTCCTTCCCCCTGGTTACCAGCAGAATTGCTGCCGCCAGTGTCTGTTGCTGTTTCACACGCCTTCCTTACACTCCTTCTTTTTCCAGAAAGGCATTGTATTTCATGAAAGAAGCCTGGTCTGGCAGCCAGGGACAAGAAAGTGGGAGAAAATAACAGTGCTCCAGCTTATCAGAAATAAACTAATAAGAACAGAGGTACAGTCGTGGTAGTGGAAAGCATCCTCTAGCCCAGGACTGAGCTATGCAACTTCCTCTGCTATCAAATTTCCAGTCCCTCGTGCCAAGGCAAGATCTCATCTATTAAGTTAAGATGAGACTCCTTAAGTCTTTTCTCACTCAAAGATAACACTAATATGGAAATTAAATCAAACATTGGAGTTTTCAGTGAGGAAAGAGTTGGATATGTCCAGAGTCCTACATGGAATTTACTACATAGACCAACATATGAAAATTTAGTTAAATAACTTCATTTTACAAAGAATAAAACTGAAATCCAAAAACATTAAGTGGGATGGATTCAGGATTCAAACTTCAATCACCTAACTTCCAATCCAGTGTTCTTTCCATATAACTTCATCAAAATTTCCAATGGAATATGTCCAGGCATCATCTGGTAGCTTGTGGAGGGGGTAATTTAAGATTAAAAAAATAATAATAATAAAATGAGAGAGAGAGAGAGAGAGAGAGACCTTTCAGAAGTCACAGAAATCAGCTCCCATTACTTGTGTAACTCATCCTGTATTTAGACCTTAAAACCTGCAAGTGCAGACTTTTGTAGGACTTTCACTCATGGGAATGCTTGTGTGAGAGGGGACAGAATGGAGATGTTCAATTCCACAGGTAAGAAGTATAATACAGGCCTCTTAAGATAAAGTCTGGATAAATTTTATCTCTGGACAGTATTTTAAGTAAAGCTGATGATTATAATTTGAAACAGATTTCCTGTATTTTTGCCTCCAAATTTTAAGAATCTATTTAAGATATTTATTCTACATGATTTTATCCCACAGTATATTCACTTTTACATTTTGAATCTCAGAGATTTTTCTCTAGTGCTTCAAATTTAGGAAATCTAGAATGACAGCTTTCCTCCAAACTTCCATCTTTGGCCATCTGGACTGAACTAAAATCTCTGATTTGAATGGAGCCACTGGAGATAATAATTGTGGCCTTCCACAAGACATCCTTCTCCAAGTTTTCCCATGTGTCATCAAATCCAGGCAAGGAGCTGGTCTTTATAAATTGTACTCAGTTTACAGCTGGAGATCTTTAATGGGTAGGGCATTTTATCTTTAGCTGTGCATATATAAAGAATGAATATGGGATAAATACATAATTGAAATGGATTTGGTCAAAAGTAATGAGGTATCAGGTAAAAAGGAGACAAGACCAAATAAATGAAGTTATCAAAAAAAGAATAATACTCGTTTATTTTTATTCTCTCAGCAAGGGGTAAACCATTTCCTGAATAGATGAACTTTATCCGTCAGTTTAAGCTAAATTATGATGCTGTAACAGGCAACACTAAAATCTCAGGGACTCACAACAAAGTTGTATTTCTCTTGGAAGTTATATGTCTATCACAAACTGGCTCTGACTCTGTTTCATGTTGTCTTACTCCAGTATTCAGGCTTACAGAGGAGACCTAATTTAGGACATTACCAATCTCATGTCGAAAAATGTAAGTCAGAGCTAACACAGGAAGAATTTATGGAAAATAAGTGTTGATATTTTCTCTTAAACCTCACTAATAATTGATTGGCCAGAGTAAGTTATGTGTTCAGGCTTAAGACGAAGAGATGTGAGATGATACTCCAAAGGGAGGGCCACTGCAAAGAAGGATCCTCACAAATCAGCAACAAGAACATGAACAACATGAACATGAGCAACATGAACATGAAATGAGCATGGTTCATGTTGAACCATGATGCAACTCACTACATTGTCCTGTATGTCAGAAGAGGGATGCCTTACAGTTGAATATGTCATATAGCCTCATATCACCTCCCAATAAAAATAATTATGAAAGTATATACCTCTCCTTCAAAAAAAAAAAAAAAAAAAAAAAAGAAATGGAGACTGGCCACCAACCAAATGCCAGACTCTTGTTTAGTCTGAAGAGTAAACAGATAATCAAATGTGTGTAGTATGACCATGTGTCCCAGTTTTCCAGACATAATCTCCTTTCACTTTCAAAAATGTCCTGAGGTTGTATGTTTAAAAATTTTTATAATGAAATATTGACCTAAAAAGTGTTGTAGATTGATGGTCAGCTATATCGTCACTCCTAGGGATAGGTAATACCTCTCTCTACGTGTTATTGTCTCAGAAATACTGGCCCTAAAACCATCAGGAAGTAGAAAAACACAAGCTTATTCTGAGGTGTTGTCAATAACAGTCTGGAAAGGCTCTTTCCTCACATATCCATGCTCTCGTAACTTTCTGCATTTGGGTAGGAACAACGAAACAGAAATGAACTGTCACTATTAAACCAAGCAAAAGTAAGAGAGAAGTAGTCTAAAATGGCACTGTAAGTCCAAGTGAATACAGAAGGAATCTATGGAAATTGTGATTTTTTTTTTACATCCTTCCTCAAGTGTGAGTACTACAGAGCCAGGTGGTGGGCTGGTAAAAGAGCAAAAAATAAGATCTTTGCACAGAAGATGAGTAAAGTGGCACAACCACTTTCAAAGCACAATTTGTTGATATTAATTCAAATTCTAAATAATGTACATGTTACTTATTTCAGCAATTTTTCTTCTAGAAACTCATGCTAAGGAAATAATCATAGCTCTAAGCAAAGAAGTGTGAAAGCAATTATTTTCACTACCATTTTTAGAACACTTACAATGAACTAAGCACAGAACTAAGCACTTTGCATACATTTTTTAGTTAATACTGACAAAAATGGAATGAAGTCTGAATGATCATCCCCCTTTATCCAGGAAAAAGACGGTAGTCTAAACACATCAAAAAACAAACAAACAAACAAACAAAAGCCCTTAAACAGAATGAAAGAGTAAACTTTTGAATCCAGATATGTTAATCTGGATAGGTTAGAAGAGCTTCCCCATGCTGTTTTCAAAAAATTAGAAACTACCTAAATAAGGAGAAATTAACCACCTATTACTTACACCATAGTCCAAATATCCATTGGAGAGATAATTGCAGTTATCAAAAAGAATATTTTAGATGAGGACATCAGCAAAACTGGCACAATAGGTAACTCCAAGAGTCTGTCCACCCACAGGAACATTGAAAAATCAAGCAAAAATTATCAGAATCAACTGTGTCAGAACTGTGGAAAATAGTCAAAGGCGTACAGCAATCAAATCAACACTAAATCAACAAGAGTATAACTTAAAAACCATAAAAAGTTGTGGCGCTTTTGCTTGCATTTGTACCATTCCCTCCTTGGTGGTGGCAGTCCCGAACATGGCAGCCTGCTTGCTGCGTGGAATCCTTTGTGGTTCCACGGTGGGCAGGCATACCTTATTCTCAAAGAACCATATCTACGTGTTCTAACCTGTCTGGGAGCTACCTGAAGATTGACACAAAATGTATGACTTAATTTTGCCTCACATAGAACTCACACAATCTGGAAAAGTGGTAGACATTCCACAAAGACATTGTAATACAAGTTAACAACTTGCTGTGGCCTGTAGCTAAAGATTATAGTTACAACAAACAATGAAACATATAAATCCTAGGAGTAAAAGTTGGGGAGAGAGGTGTTTTGTTTTGTTTTTTAATTCCAAAGTATGCATGTATACTATAGAATTTTAAAGTTACGTATATTCCAGGTCAAGATACATGCTCAATGAAAGACCTGAGAAGACCCTAAATTTTCACTATAAAACACTGCTGAAAGAAATTAAAGAAGACATCTATGAACATCTCATGTTCACAGATTGGAAGATTAATATTGTTAAAATGTTGATACTGCACAAAGAGATTTACAGAATCAATGCAATTCCTGTCTAAATCCCAATGATATATTTTGTTTGTTTGTTTTTGTTTTGTTTTGTTTTGCAGAAATAGAAAAACTCATCCTAAAATTTATATGAAACCTCAATAGACCCTGAATAACCAAAACAATCTTGAAAAGAAAAAAACAAAGCTGGAGGACTCATATTTCCTGATTTCAACACCTACTACAAAGCTAAGGTGATAAAAACAGTGTGGCATTGGCATAAAGACAGGTATACTGGGAAATTTAATAGAATGGAAAGCCTAGAAATAAACTCATGTATATATGGTCAAATGGTATTTGATAAGGGCATTAAGACCATTCAATGGGAGAAAGCAGTCTTTTTAACAAATGGAAGTAAGAAAACTGGATATCCATAAACAAAAAATGAAGTTGGACCCTTATCTAATATTATATACAAAAATTAATTTAAAATAAATCAAAGGTCTAAATCTAAGAACTAAAACTATAAAACTTTTAGAAGGAAACATAGGGCAAAAGCTTCACAACATTAGATTTAGCAACACTTTTTGGATATGGCATGAAAGACCCAGGCAACAACAGGAAAATAGACAATTTGGAATTCATGAAACCTTTAAAATTTTGTGCATCAAAAGACAGTATGAACAGAGCAAAAAGGCAACTCTCAGAATATGAGAAAATATTTATAAATCTTGTATCTGATAAGGGATTAATATCCATAATATATAGAAAACTCCTAAAAGTCAACAATAAAACCACCCAATTAAAAAAATGATCAAAGGACTTGAATATACATTTCTCCAAAAAAGATAGACACATGTCCAATAAACACATGAAAAGATGCTCAACATCACTAATCATTAGGACAATGCAAATCAGACATGCAATGAAGTATTACCTCATACCCATTGTGATGGCTACTATAAAAATTTAAATAAATAAAATAAAATCAGATAAGATAAAATAACATGTTGGCAAGGATGTACAGAAATGGAAATCATTGGCACTGTTGGCAGAAATGTAAAATAGTATAGCCACTGTAGAAAACAGTATGACAGTTATTTCAAAGATTAAAAATAGAATTGCCATAAGATCTAAAAATTACCTTCTGGCTATATACCCAAAAGAATTAAAATCAGGGTCTCGAGTAGATATTTGTACAAACATTTCCATAGCAACATTCATAGTTGCTAAAATATGGAAGCAATTCATATACCCATTGATGGATGAATGGATAAGCAAAATGTGGTCTATACATACAATAGACTATTATTCAGCCAGAAAAAGGAAGAAAATTCTGACATGCTATACCACGGGTGAAACTTGAAGACATTATGCTAACTGAAATAAGCTAATCACAAAAAGAAACGCATAAGTGTGATTACACTTATACTTGGAGTACCCACAATCATAGAGATAACTAATGGAATGAGGAGATCATGGGGAGTTATTTTTTAATGGATATAGAATTTCAGTTTGATAAGATGGAAGAATGACTTAGATGGATGGTGGTGATTATTGTACAACATTATGAATGCACTTAATACCACTGAACTGTACACTTAAAAATGGTTAAGATGGTTAATGTTATGTTATATGTATTGTACTACAATAAAACATTTTTTTAAAAAGGAACCAAACAAACTCTGGAACTGAAAGCTATAATAACTGAAATGAGCAACTCACGGGGTGGTTTTAATAGCAGATTTGAGCAAGCAAAAGAAAGAGTCAGCAAACTTGAAAATAAGTCAATTGAAAATATCTAGTCTGAGTAACAGATAAAAAAAAGAAAGAAAAATGAATAGAGCCTAAGACCTGTGGAACATAATCAGTCATCCTAACATATATGTAATGGCAGTCCCAGAAAGAGAGGGGAGAGAAAGAGGCAGAGAGAATATTTGAAGAAATAATGACTGAAAACTCCCCATATTGGATAACTCTCACATCACGGAAGCTCAACAAATTCCAACAAGAATAAACTAAAAAAGATCCACACCAAAACACATCAAAATCAGATTGCCAAAACCAAAGACAAAATGAGAATCCTAAAAGCAGCAGGAGAGAAGTGACTCATCATAGCCAAGTGGTCCTCTGTAAGATTAACAGAAGAAAGTGAGCCGGCAGTCTTAAACTGCTGAAAGAATACACTGTCAGCCAAGATTTCTATACTCAGCAAAACTCCCCTTCAAAAACTGAAGGGAATAGTAAGAGTTTCCAAGATAAATAAGAATGAAGTTGGATTCCTACTTTACAGCATATACAAAAAATTCTCTCAAAATGGATAAAATACCTAAATGTAAGGGATAAAACTATAAAACTCTTAGAAGAGAACATAGGGGTAAACCTTCTTGTCCCTGGATTTGGCAATGGATTCTTAGATATGACACCAAAGCCTGGGCAAAAAAAACAAAAAACAAAAAAATTGGACTTAATCAAAATTAAAAATTTTTATGCATCAAACAACTTTATTAAGAAAGTCAAAAGACAACCTACAGAATAAGAGGAAATATTTGCAAATCACGTATCTGATAAAGGTCTAGTATCTGGAGTACAAAAAGAACTCTTATAACTCAACAACAAAAAAGACAATCAGCTCAAAAATGGGCAAAGGACTTACATAGACATTTCTCCAAAGAAAATATACAATAGCCAGTAACACATGAAAAAATGTTCAATATTAGTCATCATAGGGAAATGCAAATCAAATCACAATGAGATATTGCTTCACTCACTAGGATAAGTATAATTTTTTAAATTGAAAATAGCAAGTGTTCACAAAGATAGAGAGAGATCAAAAGTTTTGCACATTGCTGACATGTATATAAAATAGTGCAGCCACTAACAAAACAGTTTGGCAGTTCCTCAAAAAGGTACATATAGATTTACTATATAACCCAGCAATTCTCCTCCTAGATATATATCCTTAAAAATAAAATAGGTACGCAAATGTTTACTTGCATATAAATGTTCATAGCAGCATTATTTATAGTAACTAAAAAGTGGAAACAACCTAAATACCCATTATCTATTGAATACACACACACACACACACACACACACACACACACACAAATGGAATGTTTTCAGCACAAAAAGAATGAAGTAATGATATGTGTTAATACTTGGATGTATACCTCAAAAGCATTATGTTGTTTGGAAGAAAAAGAAGTCAGAGACAGACGTCACATATTGTATAATTCCATTGAAGTATTAAGAGTATTCAGAAATATCAAGTCAGAAATTAGGTAAGTTGTGTTCCAGTGGTGAATAGGAAACGACTGCTTGATTGATAGTCGGGTTTTCTTTTGAGGTGATAAAAAAGCTTTGGAATAAGACAGAGACGGTGGTTGCACAATACTGTGAAAGGATCAAGTACCACTGAATCATACGCTCTTCAATGGTTGATTTTCCAGGTGCTTATATTTTACTTCAATTTTAAAAACATGTTTTAAATATTTTATGAATTGAAAAATGCTGAACATGCATGATGTTAACAGAATATGTATTAAGAGGTTGTGTGTGTGTTTGTGTATTTGTGTATCTGTTTCTCAAATACATTATCCTGTAAAGGACAGAGTTGTTTTTTTAAAAAAAATTTTAACGTTTATTTATTATTGAGAGACAGAGAAAGAGACAGAGTTCACTCCAAACATTTGTTGAGTGAATGAACAAGTCTATGATTAGGTGAAGGATAGAGAGAAACCAAAATATTACTTCTTGCTATCACTCAGAGAATTGTGGATGATTTTATTTTCTTCAATTTGTTTATTTGCATTTTTCTGATTTAGTTCTTTTAAATAAATATGTGTCATTTTGTAATAAAAACTAATGACAACAAAAGGAGATGGCTTTTAAATTACGTATTCTTACAATTGACCCCCTTCTTATTCCAGTTTAAAAAAAAAGACATATTCCAGGTAAATATTTCATCAGAGCATGGTACAAGCCAGCCACTAAATCCTTGGGGAAAGACATTGAAAATAATTTTCTTAGGGCACTACTAAAAATGTCTTAGTGCTCCAAATAAGAAGCTGGCATTTCTTTTAAGAAAAATGAAAAAAAAAATCAAGTGATGAATAGCAAACATTTTTCCAGTAAAGAGATCTCTGATATAAAAACAATAACAGAATGCGACGACCATGTCATCATTGTGGGTGCAAATTGCTGAAAATATACAACAGGAAAAGCAAGGTCAACAGATATTAACATACTATTTTTCAGAGCCCCAAGCAAGCAGATTAATATGCTACTTAATAAAGTGCAAGCTTTTCAGAGGTGGCTGTTTAATGAACAATTATAGAACTCCAGATGTTAAAGAAGGAATTGAAGACAGCATAGTATTTTGGAACTCATAATGAGTCTGGATATAATGAAATCTACTTCAGTAATGAGACGACAATAGACCTAAAACATGGATCCCTGAAGCAGTGATGAGTTAACCTTTAAAAATCATTGTGAAATCTAGTTAAGAGAAAGAGGTGAAAGCTCAGATTCCTTAATCTCATTAATTGGAAACTTCTGCATACTGCACACACTGAAAATCAGTTTCATTATAACAGAAAGCCTCAACTATATAAGAATAAAAATTGTTTTCACCAGGATATTATTTGAAACTAAATTAGGGAATTTAAATTAAGGGGGAAAGAGCCTTAAACA
The DNA here is from genome assembly GCF_018350215.1 of Panthera leo. Lineage (NCBI taxonomy): Eukaryota > Metazoa > Chordata > Mammalia > Carnivora > Felidae > Panthera > Panthera leo. The sequence continues at coordinate 92,335,466 of NC_056681.1, forward strand.
TTTATGGTCACTAGGAAAAAATAGAATAAAGCAACAGTCTGACTGGTTTCATTTGATCAGAATTGACTTTTCAACTTTAGCTGGAGGCTGTCATATTTCTCTAGAGAATTCATTAATGATGTATTTGGAATTCCAATAAAAATTCAAAGTTAGAAAATAACAGGAGCTCCCTGTCCACGATGAAAATCAGAGTCTATGTGCCGAATATGACATCATCTTGCCACATCTGTACTGAAATGACCAGCTACAATAGGGAAATCTGACAAATCATCTACAGTTTTTAACTGCAAGCAATAGAAAAACCTGGAGTTTATGGAAAGGATATTAAGTCACACACACAGAATGACCAGGCATCCTTGAGATCACACTTTGGAAACAGTTGGAATCAAGGGCAACTATACACTATGACATCTATCCGTCCCCATTGTTACTGAATGCAGGATGTTCTAGTTTGCTACCTTAATGCCGATGTGCAAAATATAGAATACCATGTGTACTGGAAAACTGATATTGCTGCCAACACCACCATCACCAAAACTGAGTCTACAGTGTTCCCACTTCTGTGTATTACTAACTCCCATTTCAAGGTCAGAGTGTGTGAGCTTAAATGTTAGGGCGTAAATCCTTTATCTGTCCTTTTGTTGTAAGGGAGGCTGACTTCTCAGTTCCTATAGGAAACAGAGGATTCGGTTCCTATGAAGACAAACACAGAGGAAGTTCCCAAGTATGCGATGATATTTCAATAATGGACTGGTAAAAATTATTATTACCTATGATCTAAAATTTTGGTTGTGCACCTCAATATATATGTTTCTTGCATTTTGAAACAATGGTCTTGCCTATCATAATGCAACTATCACATATCGCAAGCAAAACCTCTCACCTCATAACCTTGTAAGGAGACGTCCAAAGTCATGTTATGTACTATGTCAACAAGATTTATTGATAATAGTGTTTCTTTACTTCTGCCTGAATACCATCTATATATAGGCAAACTACTAAGTCATAAAAGTAGCCAAACCTATTATATTCAACAATATAGGGGAAAAAAAAGAAATATTCTCTCTGTCTCCCAACACACACACACACACACACACACACACACACACACACACCCATACATGTCCATGCGAAGGAAGAAAACACATATATATGATACATTAATTCTTTGACTTAATTCTGCAAGTAGCTATGAAATGGATTTACTATTTCCCTTCTCTAGTAATAGCTAAAGGTTACTTTTATTCTCATCCAGCTCTTCAAATGGTCAGCAGTCTGCCCACAGTGGGATGGAACACACACGCCATTTCTAACAGATCCAAACCCTGTGATTCAACGTTTTGGAGGCCTGTGCAAGGTTTCAGTGTTCTTGGAACTTGTTACTCTTTTTTTTTTAATTTATCTTTCTAAAGTGTTTATTTACTTAGTGGGGGAGGGACAAAGAGAGGGAGACAGAGAATTCCAAGCAGGCTGCACACTGTCAGCATGGAGCCTGACACGGGACTCAAACTCACAAACTGTGAGATCATGACCTGAGCTGAAATCAAGAGTCAAAGGCCTAAACAACTGAGCCCACCCAGGTGCCTCATTATTCGTTACTCTTGAACCTAGTAGTAAAAACATGTACTTTAGGGAATCCCAAGGGTGTCATTTGTACTCCTCCTTGACCCCAGCATGGTAGCCTAACAGAAATCCAATTAATCCTTGATATTTCAGATCTATTACCTGGACATCATAACACTTTTTTTTTGGGGGGGGGTGGTAATATTGATCAACTGACATGAAAAGAACAAAATGGCCAGGTGACAGTCTTACTCAGCTTTTAATTCAGGGGAAATGTTATTGTTTCCTTAGTGGCAATATTTCTTCAGTAAGCATTAAAATCTCTAAATAGAGCTCCAAATGGAAGTAAGTATTTTGCCAATAGACCTTGAGGGCTAATCATGAAGTGTTATGCTCTGCAGATATCAGCCTTCCCCAGAAAATCCCTCCCAAATCCAGTAGATTTCAGGCTGGTAAAAATATTTGGATTTTTCCTTTAATCTCAGATGAAAAAGGATATATGCATGCAACACAAGTACCCACATAACTTCCAGTTCAAGAGAGACACAGGACTATGTTGATAATGCAAGAGCTCAAATCAGACAGTCCTGGGTTAATTTTAGCCAAGCCAGTACCGGCAATATGTTCTTGGGGAAGCCACTTAATATCCTTTAAGCTTTAGTTTTCCCATCTGTAAAATGGAGATAACACCAACTACACAGGGATGTTGATTTTTTTTCTCCTAATAAGATAATATACAGTTAAAGTGCATAGCTCATTGCTTACTAATGTGAATGCTTAATTCGTAAAAGCAGGGGTAATATTTAAAGTATTTTGTAATCAGCACATCATAGGCACCAGTCATTCAGAACAGATTCAGACTTTGATGATAGTGCAGGATCTTGGGGGCCTGGCATTGGCCTTTGCGATGGTGGAGATTGAGGCAGTTCAAGAGAGAGGCTGGGGCATCAGAAGCCATGTGGGGAGTTTCAGGGAAGCTGTGTTTTAGCAAACCAGGTAAGAGTATTTCAGTGGTAAAACAGTTGGCACAGCTAGTGTGTAAGAACTGCTTACCAGCCTGCCATAGAAACAAGTAGGAGCCATGGATGTGGTGAGGGTTATGACGGTAGTTGTGATAAAAACATTCCCTTAGTAAGGATAAGCAGAAAGAGATAAAGTATGCAATGCATGAGAAGACTCAGACTGAGAAGTAAAGAAGAAAAAAAAAAACCACCCCATTCATATGAGAGTAGGGTGAAAAAAGTCATAAATTGAATACAAATGATGTTCTTGAAATTTCAAAACACTACAGTTGTTCGGTAGTTTTTAACAGAATAAAAATGTGACTCATTATTCTTGGAAATAAGAACACTCCATAATGTTTAGGTTATTCTTTATGAAACAATTAATTTTTAAAGGAAATTTAATTTTGTTTGTCAGTATTTTCTCCCAGCCAAATGGAAAACTCTTATCGAGAGTTAATTATATTTCATTTTCTAGAATTTGTGAGAAAAGAAAAGGGGAAAAACATCAGCTTCTGAGACATATATTTTGCTGCACAGAAGAAAACAACACTCATAACTGACTTTCAGTTTTCCTTTATCTATGTTTATATTTTAGAACAATAGCTATAATTAAAGATATGGTCTCCTTTTGAGAAACTATATTTATTTGAAGTCATATTTATTGGGCATCTACCATTTACTAGGTAGGCAACAGGGTACTGTGATTGAAGGAGCATGGTATTTGTGAGGGAAACCAACATTTACGTTCAGTGCTATCCTACACAATAGACAAGTCTCCAGGCTAGCTTCTGTGAGCTCTTGTCAGTTTCCCCCTGTTCCTTGTGCTCTATAAAGACAAGCTTCTATTCCAGTTCCTAGAGGAGGCCAACCTTAGATGTGACTTCAGTTTTTTGCATTTACTCTATCCTCTGTCTGGAATACTCTTGGCACGCCTGCCTTCCTTTCAACATTTACCCTAAGTTCCACCTTCTCAGAAACAATCTTAGCTCCTCATCTTATCCTATGCCAATCTTAGCTAAAGTAGCAACACTCCACCACTGATCACTCTTTAAACTAATTGCCCTGTTTTATTAGTGTAGAGATACTCATGATCCAAAATATGTATGTATTTATGTAATTATGATCCACCCTCCAAGTACAAACTGAACCAGGCCAATATTTTGGTGTGGTCATCATGATATCTTTAGTGATAAAAACAATTCTTGGCATAAAGAGAGGACTCAAAAATAATTATTTAATAAAAGTAGTAACACAAGGTAAAACCAAATCACTTGATTTTCAAAAAGTAAGAATACAAAGCAAAACTGAATCACTTGATTTCCAACTATATAGATTCTGGAATTGCTAGAACTCTACACTGCATTTGAAAAAGGCTGTCATTACATATATCACATATTTGAGGAAATAAACATAAACTATTTGGAAATGGTATATAAGTCTATTCCATGTGGGTTCTTTGGCTATACTACTATATCTCAATAGTAGATGGGGTTGGGGCTTGTATTAAAACAATTAAATTTAAGCCTAAAATAATGTGTCTTAAAATTTTCAATGTTTTGGAGACCTGTTCTTAAGGCCCTGAACTAATTTGCACTTATCTATTAAATATGGAGCTTCTCATCCAGTCCCATGCTGTGAGGTTGTGCTAATAATGGTTTATCTAATTTTTAAATCCAATGTTCAAAGGGGAAACAGAGTTTTTTCTCTGGATTCGTGTGGAGAGATAAGATGGCTGTAGGAATGAAAGAACAATAGATCAAATATGAAACCACACATCTAAAGCTTGAGGAAAAGAGCAGAAAAGGAGATGGCCAGATACCAACTTTTAAGGGAAAAGATGTTCATATTGGAGAAAGATAAAAGAAAAAGAAGAAGGAGTAGAGGTTTTACTATATGAACTTTCCCACAGCTCAGAAAAATATGAAAAGTTCAGTCACTTCAAATTTAGCTGGCATATCATTGTCATCTAACTGCTGACAGATAACTTTAAAAGATTGTGCACCCAATAACAATAGATATTTATACAATAGATAGCTGATAGAAAACAAATATATGACGCACAATTACAAGAAATGTAAAACACATAGGAAAATCATAATAGTAAACATGTGAGACATATATAGAAAGAATTATAATACTTCATTGATTTCAAGAAATAAGGATATTGCATGAATTTAGTGTTGAATAGAAAGATTGAATAATACAAATATGACAGTAATTCCTAAATTAATTGAGCTTAAGTCAATTCAAGTCAAAATACTAATTATGCATTTTTAATAAAATTTTACAAAATTATTTTATGTAAATTCAATGCAAAATTACATGGTAATTCTCTCTCAAATAATTTTTATAATTTATTTATTCCAGAAAAAAGTATTCATGTTTGAATTTGAAAAATAAATAATTGAAAAGAAATACAAAGATTACATGGAGGTTAATATTAAAGAATATAAAATTATCTCTACAGTCAAAATAATTTGAATAGTATGATACTTACCACAGATTATATTATGGGCAAACAGATAAGTATATCAAACTGGAAGCCTTGAAATAAACCAGAGTATGCAATTATTTAGTCTATGGATAGGGCGGTATTTTAAGTTAGCTGTAAATACTAAAATTACTCCAAAAGTGGTGTCAAGATAATTGGCCAATTCTATGGAGGGGGAAAGAAGATTTTACTTTACTTTATGTATCACAATAAATTTCAAAATAATGAAAGAATTAATAGTAAAAATGTGGAAACAAAAATTTAAATAAAATACAAATATTAATAGAGACTTTCTATACATGACATCCAAGGTAGAAATTATAAAGGAAAATATTGGTAAATTAAAATCTTTCATCATCAAAAGCACAACTAAAAGACAAAACAAAAATTAGACAGAAAGTATTCAATTAAAAATTAACTAACACATATTCTTTTGTAGAATTCATAAGGCTTCCAGTAAAATATTAAAAAAAAAACACTTCAGCAAATTACAAAGAATAAAAGAAAAATAACTCCAAAGCTCTTCCACACAGATTACTACATAGCTAGCATTTTAGTGAATTTCCCTCCAAATATTATTTTCTCTGCACTGATACACATAGAATTGCAAGAATATAAATATATATGTGTGTGTATATATACATATATATATATATATATATATGTATATATGTAATTTTATTTTTAGAGAGAGAGAGCACAAGTCAAGGAGAGGGGCAGAGGGAGAGAGAGAGAATCTTATTTTTTTTAAGCTTAGAACGTGAGAGCAGGGAAGGAGCAAAGAAGGAGACAGAATCTCAAGCAGGCTCTGCCCTGTCAGCACAGAGCCTACTCCAGATTTGACACTGGGGTTGAAGGGGCTTGTCCCATGGCTGGAACTCACAAACCATGAGATCATGACCTGAGCCGAAATCAAGTCAGGTACTTAACTGACTGAGCCACCCAGGCACCCCAAGAGATAGGTGGAGAGAGAAAGAGAGAGACACTCTTTAGCAAGGTCCATGCTCAGTACAGAACCCAGTGCAGGGCTCACTCCCACCATCCTGGGATCATGACCTGAGCCAAAATGAAGAATCAGACACTCAACCAACTGACCATTCAGGCACCCTGCAAGAATATATTTTTACTTTTTAATATATGTTAACCCAATTTTCTCCAAACAGTATGTTCTGGAAATACAGGTATATGTCCCCATGTTAAATAGCTACATATTATTCCATTACTTACACTAAAGTTCAGTTAATCTCTTTTATTCCTTTTGTCCTTTGTATAATAATATGTGTAGTTGTTAACATTTTATCCTGTGCATTTTTATCCGTTATCACATAATGAGTTTCCTGACAGCAGAGATGTTCCCCACCATTTTTCCTGCTGTAATCCCAGGGCCCATGCAGGATCCAGCTAATGCTGGGTTCTCTAAAAGTGGCTATTGGGTAAAAACTAGAGGTATAAAGGTGTACTAGATACTTAAGGATACCTAATTTTGAAAACAAAATAGACTATAAATGGCCTGGGGGGGGCCAGCAGCAGGATTTGAAACCCAGATTGTTTAAGAATATGAGTGGTAAAGATAGTGGGTGATACAGAAACTATGGGGCCTGATTCTCATTAAAACCATGTGACCATGAGCTTGACATCATTTTACCTTGATGACACGGAGGGTCAAAGTAAGTTTTGTGAATTAATTTATATCATTATTCATAAGATAAATTACATATTAGTTCTTCAACTGGGGTCAGCCATGTAGGTAAGGGAACTTATATATAAGAACTCCACATTTTCTATAAAATAATCTCCTGGTTTGAGTTCTCCAGAATGGATCTAAGTAAGAAGTGGCTGACATTGGAGTCACTGACTGACCCATTAACATTTCTCTACAGAAATTTCAAAGTATCCAAACATTACTGTACAAAGATTGTAGAACAGAGTTTCTAATAATAGAAAAAATGATGGATAAAACCTGCATGAACAGTGATAAAGGAATGGTTAGATCAAGTCTGTGACTTCTAATTATGAGAGGATGAGGAAGTGGTGACTATTTTGCCATCTCTAGGTTCTCTTCAAACTATCTGTGGTATCAAGATTTTGTTTTTCAATTTCCAATCTAATGCAGACTGACATTTTACAAAATACAAAGACATTTTTCAGCAATATCAAATCGCTGTAGATTTTCTAAGCACTTACCCTGATTTTCTGTACTTATCTGTTTGTGGACCAATTAAAAACAGTTCAGAAACTGGCATCAGCCCATGGACCATACTTTGTGTAGCACAGTTTTACAAAACTTTGGTAAACATGCTCATTAATTCAAAATTGAAATGTTTTTTTTTTTTTTTAAATTTGAATCCCAAATATGCCAAATATATAAATGGGCTTACTTGGAGCGTTTTTCACTATGATATTATTCATCTCAAAGTAAAATGTCCATGTGTAATACTGACTACACTTCAGAATATGGGAATCATTTGTCACCAACTGGTTTTTTGCCACAATTATCAAAGCTGGGGACTCCTGTTATTCTAGCTTTTGTACAGCAAACATTAAGTTGATATTTAGAATACTTTAGAATATACTAGCTACTCTACTACAAACAAAATATATGGAGTTTTACCTTTATCTGTCTATTTTTCCTATATAAATAAAACTACCAGTCAAGTCCGTTCTTGGGAAAATATTAGCTAAAGTTCATTAACATCAGGAAACAAATAACTAATATAATCTCAGCCAGGAATCCTTTCCAAAGAGCTAATTAACTTCAAGTATTTGAAGCCAACAGGATTGCCCACCCTCACCCCAAGAGAGGGCAAATAGGCCTTATTTCCCTGTAATACACTCACAGGCTCTGTTAATAGTTAAAGTCTGGCAGTCGAAACCCAGAGGTTGAGTTTTTAGTGCTGTTAGATTATCCCAGGGCAGCATCAATTTCTGGCAGTGATAATGCATGCAATGGCTTTCCGGCAGGACACGGCCACAGGGTTCCTGGCAAAGCCACTGAGCAAGGTTTTTGTAAGCAGATCCATATCATTTTTGACAGGACTAACATATGGCTTCGAATTTCTGGCCAAAGCCTCCTTCATGGTTCCTATCAGAAGAGACCCTACACGCTCTCTGGCAACACTGCCATGCAATGTAAAGGATTTAATTCCTGGAAGTATATTGCCACAATGATTTGCTACAGAACAAATTTCAAAGTTGGTTTCCTGCCAACACAAAATTCTATAGGTCATGTCAAGGCCAACACCACAGTGAGTTTTCAGCAAGAAGATATTGAGCTGATCTTTTAATAGCCCTCATACTCACACTTTGCCATATTCTTAAGTGTTTCTGTGCACATTGAGCATAAATGAATGTTTTCTACATGAAAGAATAGTGCAATCATGTAATGTTTTGTGCATGTGCGTAGATAAGCATTCTCCAGCACCTCTCACTAGTCCATCTAATAGAGTAAATTGCAATTATTTCAAAATTTCACTATGATTTGCAAAAGCCAATGCATGTTCCTGCTAACAGTGAGGATGGAAAGAACAATAGTGTCCCACAGTTCAAAATATAACTTAATTCTTTCATCTTTTTATTCTGACCACAAGCTAATTCAGCAGCTTAACTTAAGACTGCAAATATCTGAGGGGAAGAAGCCCTCGCCTTTGAAAGGTGATCAAAGTTCAAGATGTAGGACAGGAAGTAGCAATATATCCTTCACTGGGGCGGGGGGGTGATGCATTATTGTATTTTCCTAAAATAGCACTATGCACAATGCATATATTTAAAATGCTATTCTCATACTGCTATCATGGCATTGGGATTGACAATATCATATCACATTTTCCTAATACTTTCATCACACTTGGGGTCACCCTGCTCAGGGTTAACTTGGCAAGTAAGGATTCAGGTAAGAGCTTTCTCAAAGAAAAGGTTGTAGAATCACTACATTTTATTTGATTTATGTGAAATATTAAACAAACTGACAAGAGAAAAGCAAAGCTCCTCAGCTCAAAATAAACAAAATACTTTTTTTTAAGTGATTATTATTCAACAAAAGCAAATAAAAAATTTTTCTAGGTCACTTCCTTTCTGTTTCATGTTGCCTCTGGGGTCTTATGATAACAATTAATTCACTGTAGCTCTTAAAATCTGTTTATTTTCATCCTTAGAAAAACACTGTCCCCAAACCGAAGCTTATTCACACTTGAGTAACCCTTGAGATACACACAGATTAACTCTAATGTGCAAACTGATGTGATGTGGGGGAAAATGTCTAGGTGAAACTCAAAGGTATAAAACTTACTGGCAAATGAAGATTGTAGGTGTGAGACTTTTTTCTTTGTTGTTCATTTTGGTATGCCTGACATAGAGAAAAGTAAAAGTTAGAAAAAATTCAGAAAAAACATTTTCTGAGTGCCCTTTGGGACCAGAGCATTGTATTGATGAATGTACTATAGCTGTAATTCCAAATCAGCTTTTACCTTGTCCCTTCACCAAAGCTTGAAAAAGAGCCCCGAAGCTGATTTCTGTCCTTTTAATTTAACAGCTGCAAAGGCATCCTGGAGTAGGTTGAACTCTGGTTGTTCTTCCATAATCATCCTAATAATTTTGGAATTGTCTTACTACATCTGATGCAAAGTTTAAGACATGATTGTCACGGACTTTCAGTATTTCATTCATTTATTTGTTCGATCAGTAAATAGTAATTGAGGAAAAAGTATGTGCCAGGTACTTAAGTGTAGCCTTTGGGTGTGGAGTGTCCTTACAGGGCTCAAAACTCTGAATCTTATCCTAGGACCATAATAAAGGAAGCCTTGTCAATTGTAATTAATTTCTGCCTTGCCAAAAGAAATAGGTCAAAGAAGAAGAATGGAAAGATAAGACTTACAGTGCAATGAAGTTAAAAGGTCTCCAAAATTTCCAGCAAACAATGGTTTAATTTCGAAAACAGCACATCATACTACTCTATTAAATACAAACATAACATAATATAGCAAAGAAGATATAGGAATGTGGCACCAGGAAAAAACAATAACTTACAAATATGACCAACCAACACTTTGTTTTGCAATGTTGTGTTAATGCAGGACCATTTCACACAAACTCACTAAGTGCCAGTGTTTCCAGCCAAGGAGTTTAAAGATCATTGATTTGGCTGGTTTAGAAACCCAATGGCTGAAACCCAAGAGACAGCTGAAACACAGAAGAGAAATAAATCTGGCTTGAAGAATCACTGAGAATGACAATAACTCTCAGATGATAGGAAAAGACTCTTGGTCTTTGACCTTTCTTTGACTTTCTATGTGGTAACTTGGGAGGCGTAGGTTTCTTGGTTGCTAATTATAGCTGAAGTAGGTCAATAAGGTGCAGGTTTCTCCTGAGATATCAATAAAGGAGTCAGACTCTGTCCCATCTTTGAAAGGGCAACAAGAAGGGAACACCAGGTAAAAAGACCACAGTTAAGTGAACTGCTCTGAAAGCGATGAGTATGTTTGTATGCAAAAATAATGACAGAACTTTTTGGGTCTCAAATGAAGATATGCTCCCTTTTCCCCTGAGAAAGGACAGTTACCACAAAGTACTTATTAGGCACCAAAGAAAGTTTTTGGATAATATTGTTATGCTATTTTAAGGATGAGGAAAGGATTCTTAGGAGTTAAATAAATAACCCAAAAATGCAGAGCCAGCACCTGGCCAAGGCAAAGCTGGCATACTGTCTGGGGTCCCCTACCATCAGCCACCCAGCCCCCCACCCCCAGTGGCCTCTCCCTAAGCCTGTGGTTCCTTCTTACCAGTGGGGAGAAATGTCAAAAGCATCATTTTTCCAGTTATTTTAGAGCACAGATTTTGCTAACTACATTTCTCATGTCTATCTTCACAAAATACCCACAGTGCCCTTATATGGGGACACGAATATTAGATTTCTATATGAAACTCTAAAATCTTAAACCAATGATGTTTTTTCTTCCTTTTTTTCATAATTAAAAAAATAGTCAAAAATCCTAACCAATTCATTTTTCCCCCCAAGGAAAATAATTTTAGATCGACTGTTCAGTCTTCCTTAAAGCCATTACCTACGATTCTATGGAACACAAAATATGTTTCAGCTTCCTACTGCTGTGTTTACAGCTGGATTGTCTTCTATTCCACATTTTATCACACTGTGGTATAATCAAGGTACAGGTTAAGGTAACACATTATTAGGCCTCCTAAGAGAAGTGTAAATGAACTCTGACTTATATATTGGCTAATTATTTTGTGTGCTACATCATTAGCTATCGAAAGTCTTTACATTTAAATGTATTAATGAGAGAAAAATTCAAGCCTATCATTTTTAATGGGCACAATCACATTATCCAAAGACATGTTTCAGCTGAGGCATGAAAGGTGGATTTCTTCAAGTCTTCTCATTTTATAACTATTTCCTGATTACGAATATAATAACTGTTCATTGTAGAAAATGTAAGAAGATACTGAAAACCAGAAAGAAAAAGATAAAAATTGCTTGAATCTCACAACCCAGAGATAACTACCATTAACATATTCAATCTGTAAACATATATGCATATACATATATATAATATGCAAATATACTTATATATTCACAAAATTGGGACAGTAGCATACCACTTGTTTATAGCTTAATATTTTTCATTTAATAAAACAGGAACAGATCTGTAGTTATTAACGCATTTTTTTTAATTTTATTTTTTATTTTTTTTTAAATTTACATCCAAATTAGTATATACTGCAACAATGATTTCGGGAGTATATTCCTTAGTGTCTCTTACCCATTTAGCCCATACCCCCTCCAGTAAATGCTCAGTTTGTTCTCCATATTTATGAGTCTCTTATGTTTTGTCCCTCTCCCTGTTTCTATATTATTTTTGTTTCCCTTCCCTTATGTTCATCTGTTTTGTCTCCTAAAGTCCTCATATGAGTGAAGTCATATGATTTTTATCTTTCTCTCACTGACTAATTTCACTTAGCATAATACTCTCTAGTTCCATCCACATAGTTGCAAATGGCAAGATTTCATTCTTTTTGATTGCCATTGTATATATATACCACTTCTTTATCCATTCATCCATCCATGGACATTTGGGCTCTTTCCATACTTTGGCTATTGTTGATAGTGCTACTATAAAATTGGGGTGCATGTGTCCGTTCGAAACAGCACAACTGTATCCCTTGGATAAATGCCTAGTAGGGCAATTGCTGCACTACTGGGTCATAGTATTTGCTATGGTGGTAGGGTAGTTCTATTTTTAGTTTTTTGAGGAACCTCCATACTGTTTTCCAGAGTGGCTGCACCAGCTTGCATTCCCACCAACAATGTAAAAGAGATCCTCTTTCTCCACATCCTTGCCACATCCGTTGTTGGCTGAGTTGTTAACGTTAGCCATTCTGACAGGTGTGCAGTGGTATCTCATTGTGGTTTTGATTTGTATTTCCCTGATGATGAGTAAAATTGAGCATTTTTTCATGTGTCGGTTGGCCATCTGGATGTCTTCTTTGGAGAAGTGTCTATTCATGTCTTTTCCCATTTCTTCACTGGATTATTTATTTTTTGGGTGTTGAGTTTGATAAGTGCTTTATAGATTTTGGATACTGACCCTTTATCTGATATGTCACTTGTGAATATCTTCTCCCATTCTGTCAGTTGCATTTTGGTTTTGCTGATTGTTTCCTTTGCTGTGCAGAAGCTGTTTATTTTATGAGGTCCCAGTAGTTCATTTTTGCTTTTGTTTCCCTTGCCTCCAGAACCATGTTGAGTAAGAAATTGCTGAGGCCAAGATCAAAGAAGTTTTTGCCTGCTTTCTCCTCGAGGATTTTGATGGCTTCTTGTCTTACATTCAGGTCTTTCATCCCTTTTGAGTTTATTTTTGTTTATGGTGTAAAAAGTGGTCCAGGTTCATTCTTCTGCATGTCGTTGTCCAGTTTTCTCAGCACCACTTGCTGAAGAGACTGTCTTTATTCCATTGGATATTCTTTCCTGCTTTGTCAAAGACTAGTTGGCCATACATTTGTGGGTCCATTTCTGGGCTCTCTGTTCTGTTCCATTAATCTGAGTGTCTGTTCTTGTGCCAGTACCATACTGTCTTGATGATTACAGCTTTGTAGTATAGCTTGAAGTCTGGGATTGTGATGCCTCCTGCTTTGGTTTTCTTTTTCAAGATCGCTTTGGCTATTTGGGGTCTTTTCTGGTTCCATACAAATTTTATGATTATTTGTTCTAGCTCTGTGAAGAATGCTGGTGTTATTTTGATAGGTATTGCATTGAATATGTAGATTGCATTCGGTAGTGTTGACATTTTAGTGATATTTGTTCTTGCTATCCAGGAGCATGGAATCTGTTTCCATTTTTTTGTGTCTTCTTCAATTTCTTTCATAAGCTTTCTATAGTTTTCAGTGTATAGATTTTTCACCTCTTTGGTTAAATTTATTCCTAGGTATTTTATGGTTTTTTGTGCAACTGTAAATGGGATCAATTCCTTGATTTCTCTTTCTGTCACTTCATTGTTGGTGTATAGGAATGCAACCGATTTCTGTGTGTTGGTGTTATATCCTGCAACTTTTCTGAATTCATGAATCAATTCTAGAAGTTTTTGGTGGAATCTTTTGGGTTTCCCATATAGAGTATCATGTCATCTGCGAAGAGGGAAAATTTGACCTCCTCCTGGCTGATTTAGATGCCTTTTATTTCTTTGTGTTGTCTGATTGCAGAGGCTAAGACTTCCAATACTATGTTGAATAACAGTGGCGAGAGTGGACATCCCTGTCTTGTTCCTCTCCTTAGGGGGAAAGCTGTCAGTTTTTCCCCATTGAGGATGATATTAGCATTGGGTCATTCATATATGGCTTTTATGATCTTGAGGTATGCTCCCTCTATCCCTACTTTCTTGTGTTTTTAATCAAGAAAGGATGCTGTATTTTGTCAAATGTTCTCTGCATCTATTTAGAGGATCATATGGTTCTTGTCCTTTCTTCTATTGATGTGATGAATCACATTGATTGTTTTGCTGATATTGAACCAGCCTTGCATCCCAGGTAGAAATCCCACTTGGTCGTGGTGAATAATTTTTTTAATGTATTCTTAGATCTGGTTGGCTCATATCTTTTTGAGGATTTTTGCATCCATGTTCATCAGGGAAATTGGTCTATAGTTCTCCTTTTTAGTGGGTCTCTGTCTGGTTTTGGAATCAAGGTAATGCTGGCTTCATAGAGAGAGTTTGGAAGTTTTCCTTCCATTTCTACTTTTTGGAAGAGTTTCAAGAGAATAGGTGTTAACTCTTCCTTAAAAGTTTGGTAGAATTCCCCTGGAAAGCCATCTGGCCCTGGATTCTTGTTTTTTGGCAGATTTTTTTATTACTAATTCAATTTCCTTACAGGTTATGGGTCTGTTCAAATTTTCTATTTCTTCCTGTTTCAGTTTTGGTAGTGTATACGTTTCTAGGAATTTGTCCATTTCTTCCAGATTGCCTATTTTAGGCAATCCAGATTGCCATATAATTGTTCATAACATTCTCTTATTATTGTTTTTATTTCTGCTGTGTTGGTTGTGATCTCTCTTTCATTCTTGATTTTATTTATTTGGGTCATTCCCTTTTTCGTATTGATCATACTGGCTAGTGGTTTATCAATTTTGTTAATTCTTTCAAAGAACCAGCTTCTGGCTTCATTGATCTGTTCTACTGTTTTTTCGTTTCTTTTCTTTTTTTTTTTTTTTTTTTTTTTGGTTTTGATAGCAAAAAAAATTTTAATTTCTGCTCTAATCTTTATTATTTCCTGTCTTCTGCTGATTTGGGGTTTTATTTGCTGTTCTTTTTCCAGCTCCTTAAGGCATAAGGTTAGGTTGTGTATCTGAGATCTTTCTTCCATCTCTAGGAAGGCCTGGATTGCTATATACGTTCCTCTTATGACCACCTTTGCTGCATTCCAGAGGTTTTAGGTTGTGGTGTTATCATTTTCATTGACTTCCATCTACTTTTTAATTTCCTCTTTAACTGCTTGGTTAGCCCATTCATTCTTTAGTAGGATGTTCTTCAGTCTCCAAGTATTTGTTACCTTTCCAAATTTTTTCTTGTGGTTGATTTCAAGTTTCATAGGGTTGTGGTCTGAAAATATGCACAGTATGATCTTGATCTTTTTGTACTTACTTAGGGCTGATTTGTGTCCCAGTATATGGTCTATTCTGGAGAATGTTCCATGTCCACTGGAGAAGAATGTAGAATCTGCTGCTTTAGGATGAAATGTTCTGAATATATCTGTTAAGTCCATCTGGTCCAGTGTGTCATTCAAAGCCATTGTTTCCTTGTTGATTTTTTGATTAGATGATCTGTCAATTGCTGTGAGTGGGGTGTTGAAGTCTCCTACTATTATGGTATTACTATCAATGAATTTCTTTATGTTTGTGATTAATTGATGCATATATTTGGGTACTTCCACATTTGGTGCATAAATGTTTACAATTTTTAGGTCTTCTTGGTGGATAGACTCCTTGATTATGATACAATGCCCTTCTGCATCTCTTGATACAGTCTTTATTTTAAAGTCTAGGTTGTCTGATATAAGTATGGATATAAGTTTGCAGGTCTGCTGCAAACATGATCTGTCTTCCCTTGTAGGTTAGGGACTTTTTTTCCCTTGATGCTTTCATGATTCTCTCCTTGCCTGAGTATTTTGTAAATTTGTACTTTCTTTTGTTGACCATTAGCATGATAGATGGTTCTCCATCCCCTTATTTTCAATCTGAAGGTGTCTTTAGGTCTCAAGTGGGTTTCTTGTAAACAGCATATAGATGGATCTTGTTTTCTTATCCATTCTGTTACCCTATGTCTTTTGATTGGAGCATTGAGCCAATTGACATTTAGAGTGAGTACCGAAAGATATTAATTTATTGTCATTATGTTTCTTGCAGAGTTGGAGTTTCTGGTGGTGTTCTCTGGTCCTTTCTAGTCTTTGTTGCTTTTGGTCTTTTTTTTTTTTTTTCATCTTTTCTCCTGTCATTGAGTCCCCCTTAAATTTTCTTGCAGGGCTGGTTTTGTGGTTACAAACTCCTTTAATTTTTGTTTGTCTGGGAAAGCTTTTATCTCTCCTTCTATTTTGAATGAGAGCTTTGCTGGATAAAGAATCTTGGCTGCATATTTTTCTGATTCAGCACACTGAATATATCCTGCCATTCCTTTCTGACCTGCCAAGTTTCTGTGGATAGGTCTGCTGCAAACATGATCTGTCTTCCCTTGTAGGTTAGGGACTTTTTTTCCCTTGATGCTTTCATGATTCTCTCCTTGCCTGAGTATTTTGTAAATTTGATTATGATATGCTGTGTTGATGGTCGTTTTTTGTTGAATCTAATGGGGGTCCTCTGTGCTTCCTGGATTTTTATGTCTGAGTCTTTCTTCAGGTTAGGAAAGTTTTCCACTATGATTTGCTCACATAACCCTTCTACCTCTATTTCTCTCTCTTCCTCTTCCAGGACCCCTATGATTCTGATGTTATTCCTTTTTAATGAGTCACTGATTTCTGTAATTCTTAAATCGTGCTCTTTTGCCTTAATTTCCCTCTTTTTTCCTGCTTCATTATTCTCTATAACTTTGTTCTCTATATTGCTCATTCTGTTCTGCCTCACCCATCCTTGCTGCTGCAGCATCCATCCGTGATTGCAGCTCAGTTATAGCATTTTTTATTTCATTGTGACTAGTTTTCACTTTTACTTCTTTTATCTCTGCAGAAAGGGATTCCAATCTATTTTCAACTCCAGGTAGTATTCTTAATTATTGTGATTCTAACTTCTGATACAGACATCTTGCTTGTATCTGTGTTGGTTAAATCCCTGGCTATCGTTTCTTTGTGCTCTTTCTTTTGGGGTGAATTCCTTTGTTTTATCATTTTGAAGGGAGAAAAGGAATTAATGAAGTAGAAAAATTAAAATTAAAAAAAATTAAAATAAAAAAAATTAAAATTAAAAAATTACACACACACACAAATCAAATAGATGATGCTATATCCTAGGTGTGTTTTGGTCTGGGTGTTGAAAGTGGTTTGACAGATTAGAGAAAAAAAGGGGGGGGGGGGGTGAGGAAGGAAATCATTTGAGAATTTGAAAAATTGAATACACTGAAGTAGACTAAAATGAGATGATGGGAGTAAAATTGAATTGGAAAAAATTTACACAAAAGCAAAGAATATAGTAGAAAAAATTAAAGAAAAATATTTTTAATAAAAATTAAAAATAAAAATGAAGTTTTTCTCTTTCTGTATTCAAGAAAAAGAAGAGAAACTAAAAAGAAAAAAAAGAGAAAAAAAGGAAATCATTTGAAAATTTGAAAAAGTGAATACACTGTAGTAGACTAAAAGAAAATGATGGAAGTAAAATAGAATTTGAAAAAATATATATAAAAATAAAAAATATAGTAAAGAAACTAAAGAAAAATATTTTTAATAGAAATTGAAAGTAAAAATGAAGTTTTTCTCTTTCTGAATTCAAGAAAAAGAAAAGAAACGAAAAAGAGAAAAAAGAAGAAGAAAATAAAGGAAATCGTTTGAAAATTTGAAAAAGTGAATACACTGAAGTAGACTAAAATAAAATGATGGAAGTAAAATAGAATTTGAAAATAATTACACAAAAGTAAAAACATAATGAAAAATTAAAGAAAAATATTTTTTAATAAAAATTGAAAATAAAAATGAATTTTTTCTCTTTTTGTATTCAAGAAAAAGAAAATAAGTGAAAAAGAGAAAAAATAAAGAAAATTGAATAGATGAACCTACTAATGGATTGAAATAAGACTGAAACCATTCTGTTTTCCCCTAGAAGTCAGACTGTGAAGTGCTTTATAGTCCATAAACTAAGCAGGCGGTGAGACTTGTGTTCTTGATCGAGATTGCCCAGTTGGGCAGGACTCAACTGGGAGTTGAGTGGGAGGCTCCGTTCTCCACTAGATAGTGCTGCTCGCCTACTGGGGTGGAGTATTGTGGAGCTCTTGGGTGTGTATGTGCATGCATGGGAGCGGTGAAAATGGCATCACCCATCTACCCAGTCTCTAGTATCAGAACTCTGTTCTCCCCAGTCAGCAATCGTGCACCCATCCTCTGTCTTCAGCTTTCGTCCACTCGCAACTTTTTCACTCTCCATGACCAAGACCCAGGCAGTACCTCTCTCCCGAGTTTTGTCTCAGATCAGGCTGTTTTCCCCAGCCCCTTACTTCTCAAGGACTGCGGCTTTGACCCATTCTGCCCCTTTGCAGGAGGGTCTCACAGAGCAATGGCCAAATGTCAGCTGCACTCGGGAATGCTTGCTGGACAGTGCTGCTGCCAGTGCCACGAGACTGTGGCCAGGTGCCAGCCTGCCCCAGAAAAAGTTCTCGAGACGGTGTAGCAGCAGCATTTCAGGGATTATGGAAAATCACAACACACATCTGGCACCAGGCTTCACCCTTAATGACCTTGTTCTAGCACCAGTGAATGTGGCTGTTTTCTGGGGTCTGCTGGGACCAGGTGGCTTCAACAGTCTCTACCAAATGTCCTTCCAGCAGTGGAACCGCTTTTCCCCATGTGGCCCAAGAACCTCCCGGACCCCACTCTGTTCCTGGGGATTCACCCTTCACACCAGAGCACTGCCAGGTATCCAGCTGCAGAGTTGCAGACTCTGTGCTCCTCTTGTTTACAGTCTTCATGGAATTTAAACCCTGTCCTTTCTCCTTTCTACTTTCTCCCTTTAGTTTAGTACCTGTGGTTGTTTTCAATTTTCCACTTTCTCTCCAGCTGCTTTTGGGGAGGGGTGCTTTTCCCATATTCTCCCCCCTCCCTCCATCCTCTCTCTGCCCACAAAAGCACTTCCCTGCCTGCTGTGGCTTCTCACTCCCCAAGTTCACCTCTCCATGCTGCATACCTGCTGAATTCTGTGATTCAGGTTGTGCAGAGTGTTGTGTTAATCCTCCAATCAGTTTTCTAGGTGTGCAGGATGGTTTATTATTGGTCTGGCTGTATTTCATGGAAGCAAGACTCACAAAAACTTCTATTCTGCCATCTTGGCTCCTCAAAATATTTTATATAAAGTTACATTTATGCATATGAAATTCATAATGTATCAACATTTATTTTGTCAATACTCTATTATCATTTATTTTATTTGTTTCAAG
Source organism: Panthera leo (assembly GCF_018350215.1). NCBI lineage: Eukaryota > Metazoa > Chordata > Mammalia > Carnivora > Felidae > Panthera > Panthera leo. The sequence continues at coordinate 92,354,650 of NC_056681.1, forward strand.
TCTTTAAACTATTATAAATAATCCCAGCAGGAATATACTTATAGGTAAAAAATGATATCAATCTCTATGACGGTTTCCTAAGAATAAATCAATGGAAAGAGGCAAAGAATATGTATTGTTAGATTCTTTTTTCTAAAATGTTATACCAATTTCATACCTCACAGCAGTGAGAAAACATTGTTTATATTTGCTGAGAGTGGCTCTTATCAAGACATTTAAATACTTATCAATTTAATAGATTAAATTTTTGTCTCATTTTTATTTAACTGAAGGTCTTTTGATTATTACTAATTATTAAACTGGAAAATTTTTCAATATAGTGAGTGATTGGTTATTTGTAATAAGTTATATTTTACTTTTATTGTATTCATTTCATTCATTGATTCTTTCTTTCACTCATCCTTTTATTTATTCATTTGATAATTACCTACTGTGCTGTAGGCAGCATAAGGTGCTGGAAACAAGTGATGAACATGATGAACTCCCACTCTCAAAGGTACACATGCTCCTGAAGGGAGACAGATACACAGAATTCAAAAATAAACAAATTAATTTCAGCTCATGTGTAATAGTTTCCTAGGACTGCTGTAACAAAATACCACAAATTGTGTGGCTCAAGCAGAAATTTATTCACAGTTCTAAAGGCTAGATGTTTGAAATCAAGGTGTCAGCTGGGCCTTGCTTTCATAACCTTCTTCCAGCATCTAGTGGCTCTAGGTATTTCTTGATTTGTGTCCTCATCCAATCCAATCTCTGTATCTGTCTTTCCTCTGTGTTTGCTCATGCCTCTTTGTCCAGTATTTCTTTCCTTTCTTGAGTCCTTGTAATAAGACCCCCCCTAGTCAGTATGATGTCATCTTAACTTGATGATATATGCAAACGCTATATTTCCAAATAAGGTTACATTCACAAATACTGGGCTTAGGACTTGAACAGAGCTTTTAGGGGGTCACAGTTCAACCCACCACACTGTGACAAATACGAGGAGCAGCAAAGAAAGTGCACATTTCAACTTCCAAGATAGAGAGTGGTCAGGGATATGCTGGGAGGCTTACTTTACATGTAGAGGCCAGTGAAGACCTCTCTGGAAAGTTACCACTGAGCTGAGACCTAGGTGATGAGTAGGTGCCAACCATACAGAGATCTCCAAGCAGCACACAAGAGCTTGTATAGCATCCCTAAGAGGTGGACTGTTGTGAGACAGGGGCTGGATCATATAAGACCTTATGGACCACAGTAAAGAGACTATAGTTAATCAGAGAATAAAACAATCTTTTTAAATAATTATTATTTGATGGTTACTATGTGCCAGACAATATTGAAACAAGTTTTATATACCTTAACTTACCTCTACCTTATACATACAGAAAAAAATAGTTTTATTACCTCCTAACAATGAGAAAATAAAGTCCTAGAAATTCTAAATAATTTTTTAAGGTTATAAGGATAATCAGGAGCATTTCCAATTGTTTTGTTAATGTTTTTTATATTAAGTATGTTAACTTATAATTTTTCCAATGTGTACTTTCTTTTTAAATTAACATTTGGGCTTCTTAACCAACAGGTACTATTTATTAATATGCTTAATTATCTATTTATCTATGTACCTAGGTATCTATTATTTTATTTTATGAATTCTGTCTTGACTTGTGTGATGAGAAATGAAAATAATAATAAAAGGAAACTTCAGGGATTAAAATAAATGATGGCCTATATTTTAATAGTCTTTTGCTTTCTTTTCTTTCTTGATTTGTGTGTGTGTGTGTGTGTGTGTATTCATTTATTTTACATGTACTTTTTTCATCCATGTTGAAGATATTTTTCGAGCTAGAACTCCTTTTGGTTCTTCTGACCACTACAGCAGAAAAAAACTGGTGTCATGGTGAAGACCTTCTCTCTGGTCTATTTGCTCTAAAGCCCTATAAATAATGGCAACCCCAAACTTAAATCCATGGTGGCAAAAATCATTTTCTATGCTAGGACATGGTATGATCTTGTCTTAGTTCAGCCTGCTAGTACAAAAATACCATAAACTGGGTGACTTAACAAACACTTCTCACAGTTCTAGATGTTGGGAAATCCAAGTTAAGGTGCCAGGATAGCTGCTGTGTGTTGATAGTCTCTTCCTGGTTTGAGGATAGCCATCTTTTCTTTGTACCTCATACAGCAGAAACTAGAGGCAGGGCCTCTGGTGTCCCTTCTTATAAAAACGCACATCTAAAACTAATTACTTCCCGAAGTCTGTATCTCTAAATGTCATCATATTAGGAATTAGTGTTGTAACATAGGAATTGTGGAAGTTGGAGGGGAGGGGGCACAAACATTCAGACCATAGCAAATCTCTAGCTCTTGGCTTTTCAAATTACAGAGCATTAATGTGGCTTTGTAATAGTCTTCTCTACTAGCTTCCTGCAATGCCACATTTCTTTCACAGAGGGGAAGTTCCTGTGAGTCTGTTTTGGGTATTCTCTTTTGTTTTTATTCGGTCCCAAGGCTATCCTATATATCAGATTCACTCTAAAAATAATTACTTTTTACCTTGATTACAAAAGTGATTCAGGTCCTTCCCCTCTTTTCCTTTGGCCATTTCAGGTAGGTTCAAGGACAGGATGGAAGAAGTCGTGTTCCGCTGATTTTATTAGATATTTAAAATTAGAACTATTTTTATATATGGACATCCATAAAAACATAGTTACTAGTGAATTTCTGATTTCTCATCAAAATTAATATTCCACATAAGTTTTACTTAATTTCTAGAGTTAATCTTTTATCATGGATGCCACTGGCTTCAATAGAGTGTCTTGTTTGTTTTCCAAGTTAATCATTTATTCATTACATTTCTAAGAGTGTCAGATCTCCTAGTTAGCTCTTGGTCAGATGGCTAGTCTAACAGAGTCTAATATCAGATATTATCAGAAAGAAGGGCTAATGATACTGAAGTAGTTTAATTGGTTTAGTGACTGATTTGGCAAAAAAAAAAGAAAAAGAAAAAATGTTTGAAATCTGAATGTTAGAAATTATTTAAAAATATCTGACAATACGTAAACTGTTCACATAAAGCAGTTAAACACATGAGGGTGGGTCAATGAGAACATTAAGAAGCACAGACCTTTAAAACTGAAAATGGCATGTTCTCTTGAGATACTGATTCTTAGTCACTTATATGTGACAAAAGTTATGTCTCAGTTTGGTAGATTTCAAGCACTCTATCAACTCCAGCCCCAAAAGAAAAAAGGATGATTATTGGTATGAAACTCAATACAGAAATCATACAGAGAAACAAGAAAATCCTACCAATTTTCTCACATAGAAGTAACTGTTTAAGCAGATACATCGGATCCATTTATATAATTGTAAAATATGGATGGTTCACTTTAAGTTAGAGATTCTGAAAACCGTGCTCTGAATTTTATGGGAGCTCGGTTATTTATTTTGTGCTGCTTTGATTCTGTTTTTTTTCCCCTTAAATAGTAACTTTACACACAAATTCCTCAGAAGATGATAAGTAAAATTAAAATCACCCTATTACATGCACCAACGCAAACAGGTGAAATGATTTGTTTTTGTATGGGTTATCCTTATTCTTTTCCTTGATTAAAACGGTTTAGGAGCTGGAGCCATTTTTTTTCTTTTTTTTCTTTTTCCCCCCTTCTCTTTCTATGCCATCTGGGTAGGCAAACCCAATTAGCACATGTTGAAAGCTAGCAACACCTTTTCCAACATTTCAAAGTTTTGGCAAGCGTTAAAAGTTACTGTGTCACATAAAAGCTCATTTGGCACATTACAGGGTTTGCAGTATGAATTTATCATATGGAATGATCATTTTCCAAGTGCATTGAGAACATACAGCACAATTGGATTTGGAAAGATCAGTTGAAATAAACTTCATCATTGTGGTTCTAGGATCAATCCACTCAATCTCTTTAATGGAGTTCTTCACCTTCTTTACTTATACAAAAGAGAAAAGAGTTATGGTCCAGAAAAGCCCTGGCCTTGGTCTGAGACACTCTTATTTCTGGCACTCTCTCAGCTTACTAAAGGAATCTTGGAAAGGATGGAGATGAAGGCTCCAAGTTTACACTACAGGTTTCATAAAATTCCCTGATTCTTATGTCTTTCTCATTATGCTAATGGTCTCCAAGGCTGCTCAGAGCTCAGCAATCATTGCTCTCCTCAGTGATTATATACCTGGAGCTGGCTGCCAATTGCCCACTAGTTTCTCCCTTCTACTTCAGTAACATGCATTAGGGGAATTCTCTGGTGTATTATGCTTGTCTGTCGCAGTGAATATGCTATATTGCCTTGTTTGCCATCTGTTCCAAACTCCTTTAAGGGTGCCTTCCTTTACTGAAGAGGCTGGACAACAAAATATTACATTTCCCAGACTCCCTTGCACCGGAGGTCCAGATGTTATTTAGGACCCACATTTAGCTACAATTGCCTGAGCGTTGAATCTTTAATTATGTTAAGTAGGGAGACAGGCAATAACCCTTGAAACATCCATTTCTCTGTTGCATATCAAGCAGCCATGATAGGGCTCTGGGGTCAACAGTTCTGACAGCAGCTGCCTATCCCTAGATCAGTACTCAACCAGCTGAGTCAGCAGCTACCCCCCTTTTCAAGACTCTGGATTGTGACTGAATCAGTACTTCTTTTGGTGGGCTGGTCCTATGGATTTTTCTATGCTGGGTCCTTCTATGAGTCTCAGCCCAGACCCTGCACTGACAACCCTTCCAATGATATGTGTGAGCCTCTACTACCCAGGATTAAATAAGTTCAGGTTTAAAAAACTAATTTTCATCTCTACTGAATTCTAACTCATACAGCCATACTGTCCTACAATGAGATTACTATGTCCTTCATCTCAAACTATGTTTATGAAATCATTTAAGCTGTGCCACATACTTTTATCTCCTTCTTGCTCACAAAGAGATGAGAACATGAGGAATTATTTTGGAATTAAAAATATCACAGTAGTTCACGAAGACAGCCTATTCTAAAACTCTTGGCATCAGTGAAGATCAATCTATTTTTTGTGTGTGTTCCTATCAGTATAAAGAGCTACACTGGAGAGCATGCAGCATGTAATGCATACCTCCATGCACACATACCCACATTTTAACTACTCAATGCATACATCTGTATGGATGCTCCCTTGTAAGCCAGCCTCCTCCCCAGAATCTAAATCCAAAAGCATGCTAAAAACAAAAACAAAACAGACACTGGAACTAATATTACCATTTCTATATTTATGGCCATATGTTATTCTTGCTTTTAAATCATCCCTAACATCGAAACAGACTCTATGTCTTATTTACTCTTCTAGCTCAACCACGCTTCAACAAGGGAAATGTTAGAGTGGGGCCAAATAGGCCCTACTCTGCCACATTCTAGCTCTCTGTGAGTAACATCTTCTCATTATCCTCAGTCGGAACTATGGGCACAGTAATTCTACTCTGTAATGTTGGGAGGCAATTAAATTGGAACATTCATGCATCAATGATGACTGGCGTAGTAGGTGAGCAATAAGGAGTTGCTTACTGTTGCTGTCACCAGTCTCATGCCAGTCCTATCATACCTGCATTTTTTTTAACGACCTCTGAATGCTTCTGGCTGGGGCAGAAGGTATTTAGATAGAGAGACCATCACATAAGAGACTTTAGGTAAAAAGAGCAAGTCATGTAATCCTAGGTTATCACCATAAACTTTTCTGATGATGCCATCAAAGCAGTTGTAAGCCTTTACCAATAACACAAATTTATCAGTAACATTTCAAATGTTTGTAATCTTCACCTCTTAAGTAATTTCTACAGTTTTGACATATTTATATTTTCCTAATTATATTATAAACTGGGCTCAGGGCTTATGCTTTGTCCCTTGCTGCATATCACACTACAGGTATTTAAAAAGGTTTGATTGACCTAACCTGACATGTAGTTTTAGAATAAGCCACATTCTTGAATCACTGTAATATTTTAAAATTCCAAAATAATTCCTCATGCCCCTATCTCTGTCTGTCTTTTTATTTATCTTATTTTTTGGTGTACTCTTAACATACAACTTTTATTATTTTTGTTGTTGTTGTTTTTGTTGTTTTTTTTTCAATGTTTATTTTTGAGAAAGAGAGACTGAGCACGAGCAGCAGAGGAGCAGAGAGAGGGAGACACAGAATCACAGAATCCGAAGCAGGCTCCAGTCTCCAAGCTGTCAGCACAGAGACTGACGCGGGGCGTGAACTCACAAACCATGAGATCATGACCTGGCGGCTCAACCAACTGAGCCACCCAGGTGCCCCATTGTTGTTGTTTTTACAAATAGATAACTTGTTAGACTTTCTGCTGCAAGAATTAAAATCTGTCCAGTCTTACAACAATAGCTATTTCTGAAATTATGCTCAATCTCTCAAATTCTGATTTACTAGTTTTAAAAAGCCACTCTTCAAATTATCACCCTGTCACTGGTGACTAAAGGAAATACTGAATGGAATCAACTTATTATGATCACACATCAGACTACCCTGAAGTAATCTTTTAAGTGGATGACACATCTCTGGTGTCTTTATAAACTTATTTTTAATAAATGAGATGAAGATCCTTAAAAGCATGTGCTTGCAATAGAGAAGATTTTGTATTGTTCTTTGAAAATAGATTAGAATCGGGGCACCTGGGTGGCTCAGTTGGTTAGGTGTCTGACTTCGGCTCAGGTCATGATCTCACAGTTTGTGACTTTGATCCCCGCGTGGGGCTCTGTGTTGACAGCTCGGAGCCTGGAGCCTAACTTCAGATTCTGTATCTCCCCCTCTCTCTACCCCTCTACTGCTCATGCTCTGTGTCTCTCTGTCTTTCAATAATAAATAAATGTTAAAAAAAGAGAATCAATGATTGTTCAATATTTTTTTTCTTTTTTTTTTTTTAATTTACATCCAAGTTAGTTAGCATATAGTGCAACAATGATTTCAGGACTACATTCCTTAATTCCCCTTACCCATTTAGCCCATCCCCCTCCCACAACCTTTCTAACAACCCTCTGTTTGTTCTCCATATTTAAGAGTCTCTTATGTTTTGTCCCCCTCCCTGGTTTTATATTACTTTTGCTTCCCTTCCCTTATGTTCATCTGTTCTGTGTCTTAAAGTCCTCATATGAGTGAAGTCATATGATATTTGTCTTTCTCTGCCTGACTAATTTCACTTAGCATAATACTCTCTAGTTCCATCCACATAGTTGCAAATGGCAAGATTCCATTCTTTTTGATTGGCGAGTAATACTCCATTGTATATATATACCACATCTTCTTTATCCATTCATCCATCAATGGACATCTGGGCTCTTTCCATACTTTGGCTATTGTTGATAGTGCTGCTATAAACATTGGGGTGCATATGTCCCTTCAAAACAGCATACTTGTATCCCTTGGATAATTACCAAGTAGTGCAATTGCTGGGTCGTAGGGTAGTTTTATTTTTAATTTTTTGAAGAACCACCATACTGTTTTCCAGAGTGGCTGCACCAGCTTGCATTCCCACCAGCAATCCGAAAGATATCCTCTTTCTCCACATCCTTGCCAACATCTGTTGTTGGCTGAGTTGTTAATGTTAGCCATTCTGACAGGTGTGTGGTGATATCTCATTGTGGTTTTGATTTGTATTTCCCTGATGATGAGTGATGTTGAGCATTTTTTCACATGTTGGCTGGCCATCTGGATGTGTTTTTTAGAGATGTGTCTATTCATGTCTTTTGCTCATTTCTACACTGGATTATTTGTTTTTTGGGTGTTGAGTTTGATAAGTGCTTTATAGAGTTTGGATACTAACCCTTTATCTGATATGTCATTTGCAAATATCTTCTCCCATTCTGTTGGTTGCCTTTCAGTTTTGCTGATTGTTTCCTCCACTGTGCAGAAGCTTTTTGTTTTGATGAGGTCCCGGTAGTTCATTTTTGCTTTTGTTTCCCTTGCCTCCGGAGACATGTTGAGTAAGAAGTTGCTGCAGCCAAGATCAAAGAGGTTTTTGCCTGCTTTCTCCTCGAGGATTTTGATGGCTTCCTGTCTTACATTGAGGTCTTTCATCCATTTTGAGTTTATATTTGTGTATGGTGTAAGAAAGTGGTGGAGGTTCATTCTTCTGCACATCGCTGTCCAGTTTTCCCAGCACCACTTGCTGAGGAGACTGTCTTTATTCCACTAGATATTCTTTCCTGCTTTGTCAAAGATTAGTTGGCCATACGTTTGTGGGTCCATTTCTGGGCTCTCTATTCTGTTCCATTGATCTGAATATCTGTTTTTGTTCCAGATGGTTCAATATTTTTTAAGTAAACATCATTTCTTATACTATTTAGTGTATTATTTTATAAGGTTATTTATAAGTATTATTTACTATAAGAGCTGAACAAAAACTTCAGTGTCAAATATTGTCTGCATTGCTGTGAAGAGGCACATATGTAAACAACTGTGATGTGGAGCCTAAATGTTTGGCTGGCATTAGGCAGTTGTTGGATGAAATGATGATTTACCAATTCCATTAGTGGCTTAAGTGGTTAAATGTGTCATCAGGGCTATTGCCTTGCAAGACTCCCTGCTTTCTTACACATCTTGAAAATACTTATGTAATGTGGAGCCTGTTCAAAAGGCTCATTCCTACAAGAAAAGAGGAAAGCCAAAATTTGAGTTCCCAAAATGAATGAAAATGTGTTCATTCCTCCCACTTCAGGGAGGTGTCAAAAAAGACTGTCAGTTTCATAATTATGCCTCTTGAGCAGATGGGCGGTAAGACATTCTATGACATTTGAGAAGAAAATAATTTTAAAGCCCTAAAAATAATAATAAAGGAACTTCTAAATAAAGTGCATGCTCCAACACAGAAGTACAATATCTTAAAGTAGAAATGGGTTTTTTAGAACAACTAGAGACCCATTTGTTAGCTAGACCTTTCTATGTTTACAGTACACACACCATCAGGTTTTACAACAGGTCATAACAAAAGACAACCCTGCAGAATGTTCTGGAATAGCTACATAAGTTTGGAGCCGATGAATTTATGTAGTATGAATCTACAGTTTGCTCCTGCTTTGAATCAACCACAGGCAATAGCTGATGCAGAGAACAAGGCTAAAATTACAATATGAAGTGGGGGTTGGGGGAGAGGTGGTTAATTTTCAGCTTTTGTTCCATTCGCTCAAAAAGAACAAGTGAAACATAATACAAGGAGAAAACACACTATTCAAATTTCTGTCACAACCTGAAGTCTACCTAGCTCTCTGAACTGCCAAATCTATTGATAGACGATAAAGATTTCCATTCCCTGAATCATCACACCCTTTTCAGAACACTATATTTTCCTGTCAGTGTTTCTTTGGGTCCACTGGGTAGATAAACACTGAAGCTTTAGGTGTGAAGTCTATCTGAAGAGGCATAAAAAAGATATTGATAAGCCATTTGTTCCTTCTGTCTTTTGTGTCAGATTCAGAAAACTAAGGAAGAGCAAAAGAAAAACCAAAAATATTTCAAAACTTACATCAAATTTTGGTTGATTTAGCCACCTGACTTCTGCAACTACTAAGACTGTTCTAATAAGCAAATGGCCCTCACTTTTTAGATATAATACATTTTTAAATTACATAAGTTATATAAGGTTATTATAGAACAAACTAGAAAGTAAGGATAAGCAAAAAAAAAAAAAAAAAAAGAAAAGAAAAGAAAAAAAGAAAAATTATCCACAATTCTACCACCTAGCAATTAGGACTATAAATATTTGGTACTAGTTCTTCCCGGTATTTTTCTATACACACATAACTATATTTGCAAAAATAAGATCATTTTATAGTTACTCTTTTGCGGGCTACTGTCTTGTGTACATTTCATTGTCATTAGACTCTTACAATTTTAATGGCTGTATACTGCTGATATGCACATGAAGTACAGTAATGTCATATTAGGTATATAGTTCCTAATACATTATATATGCTGTTAAGAGATAAACTGAGGCATCTTATAAATTTTAGGAGTTTATTTGACCATGAATGTACTTGAATAGGGCAGCACCAAACTGGAAGCGGTTGGCAGCACTTTGCTGACAGGAGCTAGGGGAAAGACTTACATAGAAAAAGTGTGGAAACAAAGAAAGGAAATTATTTTACTGACTATGGCTTAAAACCTAGTTGACTGTGAATGGTAATCCTTGGTGTTTTGATTTTGTACCCTTCATGGATTTATAGGCTTAAATTTTGGTTTGCTTACATAGGTCACCATGGCACGAGAGCCGCCTCAGACTAATGGTCTCCTTGTTTAATTAAATTAACAATGCCTATAATGTATATCCCTACTATAATCTGAACAGTATTAGTATTTCTCTTGGGTTATTTCTAATGTTTTGATTTAAATACTGCTGTGATGGATTTTCTCATATACATCGAGTTTCAAATAAGTTTTCTAAGTTATTGAAATAGTTTCCTTAAAAGTCTTAAGAAGTACTGCTGCTTGCTCAAAGGGAATACAGATGTACACTTTAAAATTTTTTAAATACCTATTACCAAATTTTCTTCCAGAAAAGTTTCCTCTAATTTATATTATTTGGTTACTAGTGAGACCAAACACCTATTAATAATTTTGTTGGCAATTATGGAAAGAGCCTAAATGTCAATCAACCGATGAATGGGTAAAGAAATTGTGGTTTATATACACGATGGAATACTACTTGGCAATGAGAAAGAATGAAATATGGCCTTTTGTAGCAACGTGGATAGAACTGGAGAGTGTGATGCTAAGTGAAATACGTCATACAGAGAAAGACGGATACCATATGTTTTCACTTTTATGTGGATCCTGAGAAACTTAACAGAAGACCATGGGGGAGGTGAAGGGGAAATAATAACAGGTTAGAGAGGGAGGGAGCCAAAACATAAGAGACTCTTAAAAACTGAGAACAAACTGAGGATTGATGGGGGATGGGTGGTGGCTTTTGAGGAGGGCACCTGTTGGGATGGATGAGCACTGGGTGTTGTATGGAAACCAATTTGATAATAAATTTCATATTAAAAAATATGAATAATTTTTCTGTTGGCAATTTCTATTTTTTATTCCATAAATTCTTGTTTGTGAATTTATTAGGATTTAACTGCACATAACAGAAACCATTCCAGCTCCTTCAAGTAATTGAAATATAATACAGGGTGTTATATGCTTACAAAATAAGTGGAAGTCTTGGACGCCGACCGTAGGCTGAACATGCACAGTAGAGTAGGTGCTCCTGGTGACCCACCAGATTCCCCTTAGTAGTCAGGGCACTATGCCCAAGCAGCTCTGAGAATTGGCTCATAGCTCTCCACTCTTCCCCAGAATTTTCTTTGGCTGAATGGAAATTGTGTCTCCTGGAGGTTAAGTTACTCTCCTCCCCAAAAGAAGCTAGCAGCCGATAACTCACTAACACGAGGTACAAAAGGACAGATCCTTTCCCTCAAGGTGTTACAATTGATACCCCAAAGTTCCCTTCAAAGGTACAGCTCCCCTCAGATACAGTCTACTTTCTTGTTTAGTCTCTACATACTCCCTTCTTCTTCCTTAACTCCCTGTCCCGAAGAGCATTCCATCAACAAATCACTCACAAAAGAACCCTGACTGAACACAATAACCATAAGAACAAAAGTGGCCAACCATGAAGGCTGGTGGACCAACTGAAAATCCTGGGAGTCAGGAAGGCTGCTTTCCCAGCGCTGCTCAATACATATGAGCAAAGCAGATACCCTGGATGTTACATCTTAATGTCTACAATGCTATGGAGTGTCTGTCTATTGCTACTGTTGCTGTCACAAAACTAATCACTCGCACAAATGAAATTGCCTGCAGAAGCAACAAGAACAGCAAAAGCCTATCTTCCATCTCACAGGTCTCTTTCACATTTTTGTACTATTCCGTCTTCTCCAGAGAAGCCTAGACCCCAAGCACTAAGGGAATCTGATGAACATTGTCTTCAGCTTCCCAGCCTCTATCAAGCTTTTAAGATTTTAAATCTAGTTGTAAGGTTTGGAAGGATTTGAGTGGCCAGTGTGCCATATTTACCACAAGGACTTTTGCTTCTTTTCCATGATGGATTCCTTCCCCCTCTTCCTCCCTCCTCATAATTCTCAGATCATCATTTGTGTCTTAATATTATTCATGATGATTTTTGACATTCAGAATACATTTTTTAATGCATTTTAAATACATTTTATTTAAAATGTATTTTTTAAATGTCCTTTTCCTTTACCCTTAGAATGGCTTCCCCTATGAAGGTTATAAACAAAAATATTTTCTATCTTCTATTCTAGTCCTTTCATGGTTCTATTATATACATTTAACTATTTTAAATTAGATTGGCATATGCAGTGAGGTAAAGACTCAAATATTCTTTTTTCCAAGGTAGGCAGCAAAATATATGAGCAAAGATTATTGAATAATCAATTCTTTAAATTCTAACTTGAATGTAATTCCTTTTGATATTTTAAGATTTGTGCTCACCTTCATTGCTTGTCTGTCTATGTGGCACCAGCCATTGCTGTAGAACACATTGGAATAGCAGGTGGAATAAAGCAAACTTCGTCACTATTTTTCAAAGTTTACTGTGATATATCTCAAGATGAACTCAAGAACTACTTTGTCGAGTCCTAGAAGAAATCTGTTGAGCATTTTAACTGCAATTGCATTAAATTTATGCTAAAAAAAAGGTAGCACTTATGATGTTGGATTGTATTATTCAAGATGATTGGATTTGTTTTATTATGGCGGTTAACTTTTAATGTTTTCTTTACATAGGTATCAAAATTATTTTGTCGTTATAAATTACTTTTCTGTGAGTCTTTAGATTGGAATATTTATTTCTCCATTTATTTTAGTAAATGGATATTCTAGGAATAGAGAAGAACTTTCAATTTTTACATAACTATGTCTTCGTCATGTTTTTTTGTCCTGTCAAGGATGTAGAGCTGTTTAGTCCTTCTACCTTCTGTCCATTTTTTCTGTGTGGTTCTTAAAAACTTTGTTTTGTTTTATAAACTTAATGAAAGTTCTAGCTGTCATATGCTGATTTAAACCTCATAAAAGAATTTGGGTTTTTGTTTCAAATACTGACTTTAAATTTAAATTTAATTTTTTGTTTTAATATTGTGCCTACTGCTTTGACTTTCCTTGCACATGCCTTTCATATTTTATTTTGAAGTTTTCTTTTTTAAAATCATTTTATTAAAAACAATTTTTTTTGAGAGAGAGAGAGAGCACGCATGAGCAGGGAAGGGGCAGAGAGAGAGAGAGAGAGAGAGAGAGAGAGAGAATCTTAAGTAGACTCCGCATCCAGATCAGAGCCCAGTGTGGGTTTCAGTATCATAATTATGAGATCATGACCAGAGCCGAAATCAAGAGTCAGTTGCTCAACCGACTGGGCCACCGAGGCATCCCTAAAATCATTTTATTTAAGTATGATTGACATACAAAAAGTTGTATATACTTACCATATACAACTTAATGAGTTTGCAGATAAGTTTACATCAATGAAATTATCACAACAATCTGTGCCATAAAGATACCCATCACCTCCAAAAGTTCTGTATTTTTGTACAAACTTTCATTCCTTGATTAAAAAAAAAATAATGTTTATTTATTTTTTGAGAGAAAGAGAGACAGAATGTGAGCAGGGAAGGGGCAGAGAGAGAGGGAGACACAGAATCCAAAGCAGGCTCCAGCCTCCCAGTGGGCAGCTCAGAGTCTGACTTGGGCCACCCAGGCACCCCCACATTTCTTTCATAATAAAGATGTTAGATGTATATTTTTAATTTTTTGAAAAAGAAAATACAGGAAATATTTTTAAATAGGAACAAAGGAATTTTGTTAAACTGGAGCAAATAAGCTAATTAGAGAGTTATACCTCACTTTTTGTTACAGACATTGACTAAAATTTGTGCATGAGTAGAATTACTTTAAACGAATTAAGAGATCTGAATACTAATTTAAAAAACCTTCTGTAGTAGGGTGTCTGGGTGGCTCAGTCAGTTAAGCATCTGGCTTTGGCTCAGGTCATGATCTCATGGTTTGTGGGTTCAAGCCCTGCGTGGAGCTCGGTGCTAACAGCTCAGAGACTGAAGCCTGCTTCAGATTCTATGGCTCCCCCTCTCTCTGCCCCTTCCTTGCTCACATGCTATCTCTCTCTCTCTTTCTCGAAAATAAACATAAAATTTTTTTTAAAAACCTCCTATGGTAAAACCAAACAGGAAATACATTATCTCCTTATATGTGTGTTACATTGCAACTAAAAATTATAAATAATAGGTGCATTAGCCTCATATATATACTTCTCTCTTTATATATCTATATATATATAGACAGATGTAAATCTTACCTTAATTCTAGTTAGAGCATTATTTCTCTATCTTTGGGATCTTGGGATTTTCTCCTACAGTGATGTCTAGTTTAGCTACTATGCTTCTTCAAATAATGTAGTAAGAAGGTCACATAGTGGAAAATATCCTGATGGTGTGTGTATTTGAAAAGGGTTTTGTTACCTTTATACTCATGTAAAAGCTCAGGCTTCAGAAATTGTCCCCTCAGTACTCTCCTGGGAGGAAGGGAAGTGAAGATGGGCTGGTTTCTAGTTGCCAGGTCTGTTAGTCCTTTGGGAATGGTGGAGAGAGGAGAAGGTCATCTCAGCAAGCCCACCTCATTGCTGAGAGGTTTAGTTTCTGTATTTACAACAGTCATTCTGACTGCCATCTTTTCTGGTGCTACCACAGACCTACATTCTCAGGAGGCACCTCTGTACTTCCCACTTCCCACCTATTTTTTTAAGCTACAAATCCAAGAATTACAAGAATTCCAGCTACCTCAACTTCCTCATGCTCAATGGGCAAAGGCCCTCCAAATGGAATGTTGACCATGGGTCTCCCTCAACATGGTCACTCTTCTTCTCTCCAGTCTTTGATTCTCTAAAGTAGGAGCTTGGGGAAAAAATTGATCCCTTGTATTCTGTATTGAATTCTGCTACATCATGATGCATTTTGGCAATGATAATAATTGATGTTGACTAGGAGTTCTCTTCATATCTTGTCCCATCTCTACTGCATTTGGCAGAAATTGTTAGTGTTTGGCATGTAGATTAAACTAATTCAAACAGCAATGCAGGGTTTTTACCCTCTATTTTTTTAACGATTTATGTTAAAATTAATAGAATTAAGTCTTTCCAGAAATGCCCCAGAAATATTTCACACATTTGACACATCTGTGAGGAAATTTCTCCTGCAATCTCATAAGCCAGAAGGAAATTTATTATATTTCACTGATTAGCTAGGTAAGCAGTCTTTTTCATTTGTTAGTTACTAGATTATTTTACTGTCCTCAGGAAGTTTTACTTAATAGAAGGACAAAACTTTCATATAGGAAGTGTAGATGTACTTATGAGATCGTTAAAAAAGGACTCCTAAATGTGTTCATTGTGCATCTGAATATGTTACCTAAATAATTATCTGGAATGTTGTATTAGCTGTCGGTTGCTGCTATAACAAATTACCACAGACATAACATCTTAAATGACACAAATTTAATATCTTATAATTCTGTAGGTCAGAGGTCAAACACAAGTCTCACTGGGTTAAAATCAAGGTGTTGTCAAGGTTTAGTTTTAGTTTCCTTTTTGGAAACTCTAGGCAAGATTCTGTTTCTTTGCCTATTCCAGAGGCTGCCCCCATTCTCTAGCTCAGGGACTCTCTGTCCAGCTTCAAAGCCAGTAACAGTAGCTTCTCACTGGTCCTGCTTTCATCCTCGCATCTTCTCTGGGCATTGCTGGGAAGGATTCTTTAATTTTGAGAACCAACATGGCGAGATGGAACCCACCTAGATAATCCAGAGTACTCTCCCTGTTGCCAGGTCCTTAAGTTAATCACATCTGCAAAGTCCCTTTTGTCATGTAACATGTGTAACATACACACAGATTCCAGGGATTGGGATGTTGACAAGTATGAATTTTTACAAAAAGCAGTATAAAAAAACTCTTACAAGTAACTTGATCAATCTGTCTTTTAGACCATTATAAATGCATTTCAGATCATTTTCTGAGACAAAGTGTTAACTTGGAGTTTATGGAATGTTATGGTCTCCTCAGTAGAAGAAGGTGGGGCCTTTCGTCACAGATAACATCTGCCCAGGAAACCCATAGTAGTATTCTAGGGTCACTTGTAGATAATTCTGTTTCTTGGTAGAGCCCTCCAAAGTTGTTGATATCTAAAATGCTGCATTTCTCAGTAGGAAAAACCCTGGTGTTTAATATTCCATATAAATCTTTGTTCTACCAGGCAACATAAGACCTCAGAGGTGTCGGGTGGACTCTGATGGGGTTGAGCATGTCATGGTCCTTCAGACAGACTTACTCCTTTAGGCAAAAGAAACTCTGGGAGCTTCTTTGGCTCCCCTGTTGGATGCAGTGGTTTCTGGACATTATGATCAATGATCAACAGACTCTGTAGCCTACCTCATGTTTTGTTTCCTATGATTACATTTTGCACACAGGCACCTTTTAATTTGGTAGCCAGACTGGGAGGAATGTGCCCTTATCTTAAAGTCTCTCTTCATGATTAACCCTTCTTCAATGCTTCCCTCCAAAACTCAGGACCTGAGGACCCCCAAACCTGAAGGACACACATGCCTGCCAAGCCCTTTCTTACCATGCCACGTCTTCACTGCTTTCTCCCCACATCCTCACTGCACATACCCACTGTCAGGCACATGTTCATCTTCTGCCTCCTGCTTATTTTCTCAAAGTGGCTTACACAGCAGATGTTCCAGTAAATGTTTTCAACTTTGTCTCTTCACAATTCTGCTACAAAATAGGAACTGTACACATGCTATTGCCCTTCAGATTTTCAAAGAGAAAACTCTTCACAGCTCCCTTTCCACCTCATTGGAACCTGCCCCCCCTCCTGGACACACGTGTAACTTATTAGAAGAGTGTGTCCCATTATGCTTCTCTCATCAGCAACTTTCTCCACTTCTAGGTGCCTTTCTCTACAGCCTGATTACTGCATAATTCTTTTCTAATTTCAGATATTTCTGCCTCTTCTGACCCAACAGCATGACTAACAGCACAGTTTGCATACCTGTCCTTTTCATCCCAGAACTATTCTTAGTCCTGAAAACTTATCACCCAGCTTGGGAAAATGGCATTACAAGGTCAGATATCATGAAAAAAAGAAAAGCTCATTACATTAAGTGAGCATCTCTATTGATTTTATTATAATAATATCTGTGATAATGATCATCTGATCATACACATGCATTTTATAAACCTAATATAATATTTTAGTAATACCCAATCCAGTAAGTGTTAAGTTATTGACATACATTCACTTGTTCATTCTACCAATATTTCTTGAGCACCTAGTACATGCCAACTTTGTGCTAGGCACAGAAGGCAGATACCACCAAGTCATTTTCATCTTGTGTTTCTAGAGCCTAATACCCTGCTCAGCATACAAACAACATCCATTCCATGTGTGTACAATATCCTTGGAGAACCAAAGAAGCAGCTAAATAAAGGTGCTCTTCTGTTTGTCATCGAAGGGCAATATACTACAGCAGTATACATTATAACTTTCAAATTCAGACAAACCTGAGATCACATTCAGATTTTGGCATGCAGTGGCTGCATGCCCATGAAGCAGACGATCATCTCTAAATCTCAGTTTTTTCATCTATCCGTATTTTTGCAAGATCAAATGAGGCAAATCTGTAAAATCATTCCACTAGTGCTGGGCATCAAGTGTGCATGGCATACGTTTTAGTTCTTGAGCTCCTAGTTTTGTTATCACTCCTGTGACAGGCACAGGGTTAAGTGCCAAAGGCCAGCGGAGGCACAGAGAGGGAATAACTGCACAAGCTTCCCAATGTGAAAATTCAGAAAGTGACCCCCAGAAAATTCAGGAAACATCCTTCTATACAAAGAGTGGGTGAAGTTCTAAAATAAGACGGCTGAGGACATAATGTTCATGACAAGTATGGCTCATGTTAGGCAGAGAGGTGTTAGGTAAGGCACTGAGGGTAAACCAACCAATTATTTAGAACCTTTGCTCATGTGGCTGTTCTGTGCAGTGAAACCTGGCCTTTGCTGAGATGGTTTACTGAGAAAACCCTCTGTAACTGTGGCTGGGTCACCGTGTTCAGGGTCAGGGCCAGTATGGATGCTGGGTTTCAACTGCACTTGAATTAAAAAGCTTTTGACTCATAAAGTATTAAGCAGATCAAATCAGTAACTACTTTTACCCTGATGCTAATGGCAGCCACCTTACTCCCCTGACATATCAGACCCTCTTCCTCAAATGTTCTCTTTTCATACATTGAGGGTGGGATTGTCAGACAAAATATGAAATTCCCAGGCAAATTTGAATTTCATCAGAACAGTGGCAAATATTTTAGTGGTCTCAAATTCATCTCAAATATTGCATTGGAGATACTTATATTTATCCAAAGTTAAAATTTAACAGGGCATACAATTTTTTGTTTTTGCTTTGTTTTTTGTTAAATCTGGCAATCCTGAATGAGGGAGATTCTCCTTGGGCCATTTGCTTCTTACCATTACAAAAGGCATTAATGATACCCCTTTCAAACCATTCTCACTAGCAGAAAACAAGGCTAAGTGTGGCCACAAAAATGCCTCATGGAAACCATTTAATTCATCTGAAGTTTTAAAAA
This sequence comes from Panthera leo, assembly GCF_018350215.1. NCBI lineage: Eukaryota > Metazoa > Chordata > Mammalia > Carnivora > Felidae > Panthera > Panthera leo. Next base: position 92,373,344 of record NC_056681.1, read on the forward strand.
GAAAGCTCCAGAGTGATTCTTGTGCACAAAAACTTTGGAAAACTCTCTAGCATGTGATTAAATGAGTTAATGTTTTAAGGTGTATTATTTCTAATAACTTTTATAAGAACCCTTATGATAACTACAATTGTTATTTCCACTTTACAGATAACAACATTGAGGCTGAGATATTTTTAATCAGTTGATTTCCCTAAAGTTGGGATTCAAGCCCAGGTTTTAAGGATTGGAGTATGCACTCATAAGCACCATGCTATTTTGTCTTCAATTAATGTAACTTATGATATAATATCTCAAATTATATTCAAAAATAAGAAATCACACCTCTTTCTCCTTATCTCAAAAAATGCTTGGCTCAATTATCTAAGTTCATCAACCAATAAAAGTCAGATGACACCATGTCCCAAATATTATAATATGTACACTAGAAAATGCTCCAAATTGGCTTCTCCTTTATCAAGCACATCTTCTTTTATTTTCACAAGTAATTTAAAACTGTAATAATGCCCCAATTAACCCTCCACTCTCATTTGTTCTTATATTGACAATTCTCCTACCTATGCTTAGTCCTGTTTGGACCGTGCCCAGTGGACCACTGTTGCCATCACGCAGTAGTGAATAATCATTCTAATACCAAATTGCTCACATCTCCCACATTTCTGATGTTCCAGTGAATCAACATGACACGTATCACGTACAAATATCGACGCATCAGCCCTGTGCTCACAGAAATTCTAAAATATGATCAAATCTCAGACTAGTTTCCTAACAGCTCTCTTGAGGATATATCATTCATTATTCTGTTCATCTCTCTTATTTAAAAGCTTTTATTTCCCCTTTGGCTTCTGTCTTTCTGGCATTTCAGTGCTAGATTGATGTGGACTCTGTAGAAAGGAAACAGTCTTAATTCTTTTATTGTCAGAGATCCCCATAATTTGAATAGGCAACCTCCCTGCTCTAATAGTCTTGAGAACTTGGAAAAGTCCCCAGACTTTTGTATCCTAGGGCTGTTTCTAATGGTTCTTCCTCTAGCTGTGACCTTGAATCAAGTGATCTTCTAAAAATTATGTTTATCCTTGGCTTTGGAAATTTGCTACTCCAAAGACAGTACAACATATTATTCCAATTGCATTTTTCTCCTGTGGCATACCCTTCTATTTTTTTTCAGTTGCTGTCAGTTACTCATCCCAAGAGGAAAAGAAAACTTTGAATTCTAAACACAGTGCTGCCTGCTTGGACCCACCAAGTTAGATTATTCCACTAAAGTTTTGCAGGTCATGTTTCCCTGTTCCTGGAAATAAAGCCTTAGCTCTATCAAGGCTTTCTATCTGAGTAGGAGTCTGCCTGAATGGGTTCAGCTGCCTTGTGATATGAGTCTGCCCCAAATTCCAAAATGAAACCTTTTTCCTGCCCAGCCAGATTCTATCTTCTAATTTCTCCATTCCTTATGTGAGATAATGTCTGCAAGAAATGCAGTTAGTGGCAATACCAGCTTGAATTCTAGGAGAAACTTTCCCGGCCTCAAAGCAAGTATCTCATCCTCATCAAAGGAAGATTCTTTTAGGGACATGTAGGCTATTTCTCAAGGGAAAATGCTATGTCAGCAGATTGAATGTTATTACCAGTTATTCAGGTAGGGCTTAGCCCCCACAGGTCCCAGTTCATTGCATATTTTTTTAATCTGCTGAGCTATGCAAGACTGTATTTGGTTGAGGAAATAATTATATTCCAACTGAAGCTGAAAATATAATTAATGATAATATTATGACCTATTATATTTAATACTACTAACATTCCATTATGGAATTGGGTCTTTAGGAAACTTATTTCAGAATTACAAAAAAATTGTTTATAGTTGTTTATAAAAATGATACATGAAAAACTCATATTAACTTTGAATTCCTCCTGAATCCCCATATGATATCAATAAAAGATTTTTAAGGCATAATATCATAAAGAAAAAGGAAAGGAATTAACAACAACATTTTAGAAGCTAAACACAGAACAATGAGTGGTACCTGATTTAGCTTAATAGCCAAAGTGCAAGAATCTAGAAATCACCAAAAAGCCTAAGAAATTGTCAGCAGTAAGTCCTCTGGAAGTCAGAGTGAAGATGAGACTAAAAACAGAAGAATCCCAATCTGGAGCAGAACTGGAAGTTAAACAAGATATGAGGGCAGGTAATGGAAGTTGGCTATTGTCAATAGGGGATATTCTAAATAAAAGATAAATAAGACTGCCAGCCTAACTCTGTGCTGCTGCAGGACTGTTCTTTCTCTTTCTGGTGGAAGAGGGGAAACTGGGCAAGAGTATAGAAGGCACAGTTGGCAGTAGGTATATGTACACAAAAGAAAGGAATTTTGTGAATGTACATCAGATGGTGAGGCCAGCAGCCCTCTTCCCCCTCTCATATCCCCAATATCTTCAGCTAGGTGGGCAGCCTCCTGGCAGGATATTAGAAAGGTCCTCTTGAGGAATCTGATTAGCCCCAGAAAAAAGACGTAAGGAAACTGCTAGCAGATAGGCTTTAACAAAACTGTCCAGAGAGATGATCTCTTGGAGAAACTCCTATCATAGTCCATATTTATGGCACTTCAATGAGCTTTCTAGATAGAAACAAAACAACCAAGGATCAATAGCATATGGGGAAAACTTCTAACATGAAATTTGGAGGTTCAAAGAGGAAACCAAAAATTGGAGGAAACTTGAGTGCCTGAGTGGCTCAGTAGGTTGAGCGTCTGACTCTTGATTTCAGCTAGGGTCATGATCTCACACTTTGTGGAATTGAGCCTCACACTGGGCTCTGCAATGACAGTGCAGAGCCCACTTGGAATCCTCTCTCTCCTTTCTCTCTGCCCCTCCCACATATGCGTGCATGTTGTCTCTCTCTCTCTCAAATAAATATTTAAAAATTTATTCTAATATAAATGTAATATACATTTTATATAAATATACTCATAATACATCTCTATGTCTACATATATCTAGCATAAATATATAAAACTAAACATACAGAATGTTTTTATATAAGAAAAAAGGACTGACAAATGAAAAATCACCATGAAAAATGGGTGTAGGGCACTCAAATTCAGAGTTTAAGAGTATTATCTGCCTTTTGAATACCCATTCAATTCAACTGCCTCCTCCCCTTAATTACTGTTTGAGATTAAGAGGGTTAATTTCTTCCTCTGGGTCCCTCACTTATAGCATAAAGGTAATGGACTTTACTTCTTATCATTGTTCTGTGGATTAAACCAGAAATGAATGTAAAGTTTGAGTATGACCTTTGTCACATATGAGATACTCAGCACTTATAGCTATTATTATTATATTATTATTACTATTAGTTTGTAGTGTACAACAAAAGCAAATTTAATCAACATATCATTACCAATATGAAAATCTATGCTGCCTATACATATGGGTAAATTTCTGACCACAAGTGAGAGAAATCACAGATTCTTCCGGAAGAATGGAGGCGCGTGCATTCTGAGACCAGGAGAGGTCCTACTCACTGCCATCTCTCCGTTGCTCAACGAGTGGCGTTGGACTGAATTCATAAACCTTCAGAGCAGGAAGGACTGGAAAACATAGAAAATATATGTACAAGTTCTAAAGAACAGATGGAGCATGTAGGAGAACTCCACGGCACCGCGGGGAGCTTCGGTCTGTCCTCGCTGACTCTGCTTTCACTCTCCACTCCTCTCGAGAGCATAGCGCAAGTGTGTGTTCAAGGATATTCAGCTCCTCACTGGAGTCTTCTATTCCTCCAGGTCCTCCTCAGGTGCTCAGCAGCACAGTTGCAGGTAAACCGAATGAGATGATATGGATGAAGCACAACAGATCCGATCAGTATTAAGGATAAAAACAAAACATACAAAAAAATAAAACTCAAAGGAAAGGTCCCAGTGCAGCAGAATCAGAAATTACTACCTAAAGCACAGCAATAGCTGCGGCCAAATGAATTCTCCTTGAGTTGAGGTGATGTTTTTTCCCCTGCTGGCATTGTTACTGGGTTTGGCTGACCCTGTGCTTAGCCCATGCTGCTTAGGTGCATTAGCCTGCTGCTACTGTCTCCTGCTCTCCAGAGGTGGCAGTCTTGGAGAAGTAAAACCACTTGACACAATTTGATAAAAAAAAAAGCACACAGGTCCCTTTCAGGACCTGAAGCCAGGCACTTTTTAAACAGGTTGACCTGTTCTATTATGTGCTCTTTTTCCTAGTCTTTCTGTTTGCATTGTAAAAGATGGGTGTATACATTACACGTGACCATTTATGTAAGTATATTCATATCAATAATATATATATATATATATATATATCCATTCAAGCACAGGAAAGCATCCCTGTTACAGAATACAGTTGAAATGGATGCAAATTTTGTTGCAAAGAAACAGAATTAACAGGTGGGTGTTTAACATTTCAAAGAAGATCCCCCCCTGCCCCCGATAGATGTGTCCATGCTAGGACTTGCTTTTTTAATAAATAATAAGCTTTTCACCACTAAAGGTAAAGACAGACAGTGGTATTATGGGGGAAAATGATGCATTAGAAGAGAGTTTAGACTACATATATATATATATATATATATACACACGTATATATATATATATATAGGTATATATATATATATATATACGTGTGTATATATATATATATATATATATATATATATATATATGTATATATTTCCATTCTAAGAGTTCCCTGTTGTGTCAGATACCAATTTGAGAAATAAAAGGTACATTGTAATTTCAAATGTGATTGATACTCAAGTAAGGACATTATCCACAGTACTTTATTATTTGTTTTCAAGGTGGATTATATTTTAAGCTTACACAGTTCCATCTTCCACTGCTTTGTGTAACAAACATAATGTTACATTTCCTGAATTCCAAAGAAGAAAAAAAACCTCTATTCCCTCTAGATTGCCAGCTTATTCTTTTCAAGGAACTGATTTAATTCTTTTACTTCCCAAAATAAAAGCAATAGTCTTGAACTCCTTGGTCACAGGGACTCTTCACCATTCAGTTGTGTCTTCTTCTCCAGCCACACATGCCTACTACCCTTAATTCCCCCTTCACTGCCTTTTTCCTTATTTTGCTTCTATGTGTTTTAGCCACCGAGCTAGATATTTTATATAGATTATCACAATACAAAATCTTCAAAATACAATTTTAATCTTAAATTTCACCTCAGATTTGTCCGATTTGTTTTGAGAGAGAGAGAGAGAGAGAGTATGTGCACTAGTGGAGGATGGGGGCAGAGAAAGAGAGAGAGAAAGAGAGACAGAGAGAGAGAGAGAGAGAGAGGAGAGAGAGGAGAGAGAGAGAATCTTAAGCAGGCTCCACACTCAGTGCACAGCTCCATGCGGGGCTCAATCCCAAGACCCTGGCATCATGACCTAAGCTGAAATCAAGAGTCAGACGCTCAGTGAACTGAGCCACCCAGACACTGCAGATTTGTCCAAATTTTTGTATGTACTATTGTGTGTCTCTCTTATACTTCATGATTTCTAAGATACCCTGGGAATTTTAGATTTTTCCACTTTGATGTTGTTAGCACATAGGGTGGGTATATGAAAAATAAAGAAAGCATTATTTTAGAAAATCACAATTGTAGTTATTGGCAAGCATTTAATATAATAGATGCTCATTCAGAAATGAAGAAGAAAAGTCACAGAACATTTTAAAGGCTATTAGTAATCTGGCCCCAATGACATCACCTGCAGCCACATGGCAGCACCTAATGATAAAAACTTTTAAAAGCTCTCTGCTAGGCATTTCCATGCCACACAACATCCCAGAACTGAGACAGTCAAGGTTTTACATTAACAGACGAGTGCAATTCAGTGTTAAGATAAAGTTAGAACTGTTGAGGCTAATGGACTATTTTCAGGAATAAACCTGCAAAGGCCTTGGTCATACATCTTTGCATTGCTCCAGGGTCTACACGGGGAGAGAGAAAAACAACCAGGCTGCAGGCCCAGACGCATTTTACAGTTGTGCCCATTAACTCTTGGAGAGGATACAGACACACCACCTAATGATAGCAATTTCCAGTCAATCTAGCAAAAGACATGACCTGTTCTGGGTTTCCTGGAGGTTATAAGAACATTGACTAATTTATTGAGCCAATATAATAAGATAACCAGATGGAGAAGCTAATGGGCTGAGACACCGACAGTTAAGCATTATTTGCTAACACTGGTATAGAGGAGAGGAGAGTATATTATAGACCAGTACTTACCTTTTAATTAAAATAATACTGTTTTCAGCATTGTTTTAACATAGCAGTCAGGCAGCATGGACTCAGACTACCAGACTTGTTTTTTTTTCTTTTAGCCTCTTTTGGGATGACTGCTTGAGCAAAGTCAAGACAACCTGACCGATACAGGATATTTCATTGGTTCTTATTTGATTGCTCATTTGACCCCACCAAGCTAATCTTTAAAAGAATAAGAAACAATATAGCAATTGTCACAAAAACAAGAAAACTAAAAACTGAAAATAAATCTTTAAGGATTATTCAGGACAATCTCAACATCCCATCTCTGATACCTTCTAACAGTTATTCTATAAATCACTGAAATTGAAAATCTCCCCTTCAAGTTTCTGTTTTTAAGAACTTCTCACTTGTTGAAATAACAAGACTGCCCTAAGCAAATCCATTTCAGTGGCCCAATACTCTTCTACATCCAATTCTATGGTGACTATTACAAGCAATCTAGAAAAAAGCATTCTTATCATCTTACACCCAGAATACGACTGACTACATGTGTCTTAGGGATTTCTCTTGTACCTCAAAGCCTTAAAGGTATCTTTGTATCTCCCTCCCTTTATTGAGCTTTTCTTTCATCTTGATCTATGATCTTGCTGCAAATTTTTAATTTGGACAAATGAAACACACGTTAGCCCAGTTTGCCAACTTATTCTGTCCACCATTGTTTTTCCTTTGTGGGCTCCGTTCACAGTTATTTTTAACTCGTTCTGTCTCTCTGCCCCTACTTTTACTGCTTTCCTCTTTCCTGTCCCTCAGTTATCCCTTCATTTCTTCCTTGTCCCATCTTTGTCTCTCTTTTTCATCTTGTTTTTTTTTTTTTTTCTTTCACTCTTTTGAATTTACTGTTTGGTCACTCTCATTTCAATACTTCTGCATATTTTGTGTCATAGTGTTGATTTTAATTTTATGTTTCTGGCTTTAAACTTTGAAAGACATAAACACACTAGTAAGATCAGTGACAACAAATACACACACACATACACAAAATTTAAAAAGCCTTCCTTCCTTCTTCTTTCCCTCCTTCTTCACAGAAGTAGATAGAAAGAAAGTGGCAATAGCCAGTCTGAGTTAACTAAAAGTTTGGCCAACTAAATGGTATCTGTAAGAATAAAATTATATTTGAGGAAAAGAGACTTTTAAAGACTTTTTTTAAATGGACTGTTTTCTTTCTTTACTCCTTCAGTGTGGGAGAAAATGTTCCACTACAGGTACTTTAAATAACAAAATCATATTACATTTTGTGTGTGGTCTATGCTGCCACTACTGTACTGATTTGCCCTCCACAAATTTTCTGTAAGGAATCTGTAAAATACAGTCTTCCTGAAGTTCTGGATCATGAGGCATTAACTCTCCTTGAGGAAACTGTGATCTATCAGCCCCCAAGTCACTTTGCACCCTCTGAAGATTTTTTTTTTAAATTTTTTTTAACGTTTATTTATTTTTGAGACAGAGAGAGACAGAGCATGAACGGGGGAGGGTCAGAGAGAGGGAGACACAGAATCTGAAACAGGCTCCAGGCTCTGAGCTATCAGCACAGAGCCCGATGCAGGGCTTGAACTCACTGACCGCGAGATCATGACCTGAGCCGAAGTTGGGCGCTCAACCGACTGAGCCACCCAGGCGCCCCAGCACCCTCTGAAGATTTTTAAGCCTGATATGAAGTCTTCATCTCCACACTCAGTTTTGCTGGCCATCTGTTAACTCTGTCATAGGAGAAGATGCTAATCCCTTGCACAACTCAGTTTCTCCATGTGAAAATGGAGAAAATAAGATTACTTACTTCAGAGGCTTATTGAATAAGACAGTGGCAGAATAAGTAATTTGGACCAAAATTTCTGATGAGGGCCACTATAAAGGCTATACAAAATATTTAAAAAATCTGCATGAGGGCATCAAAAAGCTAACAAGTTAGGGAATTATTATTGAGCCAAGATCCAGGAGTGGTAGACAGAGACTTAGGGAATTGATCCCAGTAGGCTGGCTCTTCCCTTTGGAGACATTTGCTGATATCAGAGGAAATGGTTGAGAGTTGGTAGCTTATAAACACTTTAGAGATTGTCATGTGGCAAGGGAGACAGGAATTGGAATTTCAAGTTCACCTACGTGGGGATGTGGTCTTGGAGAACACCCCTTCATTTAGGTTGAGGATCAGCAGGGGCTCACACCAGGCGTAAGAAAGAACTGAAAATTAACATTCCATGCAGGGTACTCCAGTTCAAAATAATCTCTATCTGAACACATGAAATTGGATTAGGGTGATCACATCGTGATAATGCCTCCAGGTGTTTGGCAGAAGATGATCATATTAAAAAATATAGATAAATGTGTAGGTTTAAGTCACAGACATGATCTCAAAGAAGATCTTAAATGTGGGATTTTACGGGTAACAGCTGCCAGGATAATAACTAAATGGTGTCAAAAGGAGATTAAGTCATTTTTCCCTCTTTTTTCCTTTTTATTATTATTTTTTTAAATGAGATTATAAAACAGTTGCAAAGGAGTTGCAGAGAGAGGCCAAACATGTGCTTTCTCTTTCCCCACGTCCCTGAGCTAGAGGGAAAAAGACGTTTTAGCTGGAGAAGTTAGTGAGATCATACCAACCAAATGCCACTGATAGAAAGTTCAGGAAAAATCTGAGGTGAAGGAAATGTCTGTCTTCTTATCATGGCCAATACTTGGTTAATTTTAGAATGTATCATCTGCCACAGACGAATAGGTTATCTTCTCTAGCCTAGGAGTTGGCTCAAAGTCAGATTTCAGTGAATGCTTTTTTACATAATGTTGATTTATAGATATTTCATTTGTGTAATGAAACACTTATTAGCACAGTAAAGGAGATAATATCTATAAACATACCAGCACAGTGCTCAATCCTTCAGATGACTTTGGTAATTTAGGCAAAATGTGAAGTTGAATGTCACTGAGCTTTCCATATTTAAAAATTTTATTGAACCTTGATACAGTTTGTTTTCAAAATTGAAAATCAAGTTAATTTTATTAATATTTGACTTACCCACTTTATCATCATAGTCATGTTTTATAAGCAACTTATTAAAATATTTTCCAGATTTGTCTTGTCTATTAATTGGCATGGTATGTGAACTTAGGAAGTGTCAAGGTTAAGTACCTTACCTAGATATAGAAATAGAATGACAAAGTATGACAGCAGGAATTGTATATGATATGCCCTTCCACTCAATCATGTGTAGCATGTCACTTCTCGTCCAACTTATCATGAAAGCCATTGAATGTATCTGACAGGACATATATTTGACTGCTGGAATGATGGACGTCTCTGAATGTGTAGTCCTGGCTTGATGGGAGAAGATTATGAATGTGTGGCATCGAGGGCAGGTTCCCAGCAGTGAAAACAGAATTTCTACCTGACGCTGCACGAGGGTTCTGGGATAGTTGCCCTGTATGATGGCTGACAGTTTGCATGTGTTTTAACTCTGGCAATCAGTCAACCTGCTCTTGATAGGTAATTGCCAGCAGGAACCTAATTTTTCCACATCAATTGTCACACATGTCTCTAATATTCTTATTCACTATTAACTAGATTGACGATGTTGTTTCAGACAAGAATAGGAAAAGGAAGGAAAGGTTTCACTTTCTTCCTAGAAAGACCCAACAGTTCAGCTAAATTATATAAGTAAAAAGCTAACAAATCTTTGGAGCATGTACTTAAGATGGAAATAAATGACAATGTCCAATGTCTCATTCATGCATTGATCAGTATGAAATTGCTAATAATACATTATGTTGATGTGCGTGAAGTCAAGTTATTTTAACTCCTGGAGCAGAGAGCCATGAATGCATTTTGAAAGTAGGAGCTTTTAGTAAATGCTTGACGTGGCTAGATTGTCTTTCTATTCTCTTTATTTTAAATATATTTTAAGCTAAAATAAATTACTTATTTTCTAATTATAAAAATAATACATATGTAAGACAGCCTGGAAACAAGACAATAATTGATATAATGAAGAAAATACAAATTACTAATAATCTATCATAAAATAACTTCTGGTATATGTATTTATATATATATATATATATATATATATATAAACATACGTTATTATACATTATTGGTCTAATGGATGTTTAATATTCATTTCACCAATTCTGTATTGCACTTTTGGACTTTTTGTAGTTTTAAATTTTTAAAAAATATTTATTTATTTTGAGAGAGAGAGGGAGGGAGGGAGGGGCAGAGAGAGAGAGGGAGACAGGAACCAAAGTGGGGGCTCTATCTCCCAGGAACCGTGAGATCATAACCTGAGCCAAAATCCAGAGTTAAACCCTTAACCAACTGAGGGACTAAATTTTTATAAATTACACATTAACACATAGTCTTGAGATTATATATATGAAGATAAATTTATTATTTTTTATGAAAAATAACAAGAAGGAATTGCTGGAATAAAGGATATATAATTTTAGACTTTTTTATATCTAATTTCTCAGAATTTAAACTCCTAATAGTAGAATAAGAATTTCCACTTTCTCACACCAAAGGGTATTTTTTTTCTTTGACAAGTTAATAAGTTAAGAAACAAACAAGATTATCTTTGCTGTTTGTCTTAGGCTTGATTTGATTACTGATGGATAAAACGTGTTTATTGGGCATTTTTATTTCTTGTGTTTGCATTTGTGTGTGAATGTGTTGACCATCTTTCGTATATTTTTCTATGTAATTTACTTTTTAAAATTTTTATTTTGAGGTAATTATAGATTCATGAATCTATAATTCATGAATTATACTCTGTATAGAGTTCTTGTGTAAACTTCACTTTGTTTTCCCACTATTCACATCTTACATCATGATAACCGATATTAAAACCAGGAAATTGACATTGGTACAATGTGTGTTTATAGTTATACTATGTGTGTGTGTGTGTATATATATATATATATATAGTGTATATATATATGTATACACACACACATGCATATACATATATATTTGCACATACATTTATACACACAGTATTCTCTTGGGTCTGTTTCTGGGATTTTCAAGTTTTAGTAACCTCTAATACTTCTATTTTTATTGAAGTGTTTGTCTTGCAAGATATGCATAGACCAGTGTTCATGCAATGCTCATACATTTATCATAAACTAAATTCCTAGGTATTTTATAAGCTGCATCCTCTCATTTCACCCTGATGGTCTCTTGGTAGGTAATATCACTGGAAGGACCTCTAATCACTTGCACCAAATCAAGGCTGAAGCAAAGGAGTGTTTCCCAGTTATCCCCAGTGGGAACAAAACAGCCTTCCCCAGGCAACAGGCATTAGAAGAGTTCAGCAGACTAGTCCTCTGCCTCCCTAGAGCTCCTGCCTCTCAAGGGGACTCTTACCAGCTACAGCTGGCAAAGACAATGGCCCAGTGGGGAGTCTGGCTCTTACTATACAGCACAGGGGTGCTGTCTCCTGTTTCTCTTGTCACTGCCCAGCAATTAGGTGGTGTTTCTCTAGAGAGCCCTCCATCCACACTCTTCACAGAAGCTATTTATAACCTCCACCTTTATTCTCAAACCTCCCATTCTGAACCGTCAGTCTCAGCAAAGAGAAACTCTTAACTCTTAACCCCCTTAACTTCTTACCATCTCACCTATCAAATGACCTGAATCTGTAATCATCTACTTTTTCTTTTCCTTATAATAAAAGAGTTGTCCCTCCTCTTTATAGCTTATTTCTCAACCTATGCTCTTGTTTGCTTGGAGACCTTACCCTATTGATTCCCCTCGTTTCTTTCTTTCCTTTTTTTTTTTTTTTTTTAATGATTATTTATTTATTTTGAGAGAGAGAGAGACTATGCACACATGCAAGTCAGGGAGGGGCGGAGGAGGGTAGAGAGAGAAAAAAAATCCCAGTCTCCACGCTATCACAGAGCCCGAAGCCATGGGGACTGGATCTCCAGAACCACGAGATCATGACCTGAGATGAAATCAAGAGTTAGCACTCAGCTGAGCCCTCCAGGTGTCCCTCCACTCTTTCATTTCTTTAATTAAAGTTTCTATCTTTTGCTTCTTTTCCTCCAAGTTTTTCCAGCTTCTTCCATCTTAAAAAAAGAAAAATCCAGTTCTCACATGTCACATCAAGTCGAAGTTCTCTGTGGTTATGTAACATTTCTAATTATTCATTCATTTATTGGTGTTTTCTGACTAGCTCTGTCAGGACACTGTCCATTATATTGATCTTTTCAAATAACCAGTGCCAGAATCTTAAATTTTTATGTTTTCCAATGCATCCATTGTGTTTGTGTTACACTTTCTATTTTTAAAGCTTCCCCCCCCCCCCTATATTTTTAGTTATAGTCTTTTGGAATCTAAGTCTTGTTCTTTCTTATCATTTATTTAATTGGAGATGGGATTTTTTAGTTACTGCTTCTTGTTTCATAATGAAAGTACTTGTGGCTACTATTTTCATCTGATTTTACCTTGAGTTGCGTTTCATATGGTTTGATATATGGCCTTGTCATCTTCTTTCTTTCTTTAAAGCCTGCAATTGCAGTTTTTATTTCTCTTTGAATCAAAAGTTATTAAGAATAGTGCTTTTGGTTTCCAAGTAGTTTGCTTATTTCAGTTTATTTCATTATTACTTTCTGGAATCATCTAGTGGAAGTCAGATAATGTGATCGCCATAAGATATTCTTTGTTACCTCACTATTTAAAGACATTCACAGTCATTTGAAAACAGTATATATTCTCTCTAGGATATAGCATTTAATGGAACTATTAAAGCAACATTGTTATTAAAGATAATATTCCATCCTTGGTTTTTCTAATTTACTTTTTCCATTTTGAATTTGTCAAGGCTAACAGAGCTAAGTTAGTTTTCCACTAAAATTGGTATCGCGGCAATAACTTCTTGCTTCTGAATGCTATATATCTAATTGTATAAATGCCTATGACAAAACATCTTCACACTGGAGTGAAATTTTAATCAAAATAATATAATCCTCTTTATCTAATTTCTTCACCTGGATTACTAACTTGCCCATTAATATTGATTTGGTAATATGGTTTGCCTGATATGGTTTTGCTAATCCATTTACAGTTACTTTTTGACAGATTGTCTCATAATTACCATATAGATTCATTTTGTGTTTTGACCCCTTTTTTGAGAATTATATTTTAATAAAAATTTACTTACCCACATATTTATTAAATAGCTATCCTTTTTGGAATATTGCAAAATTCAAAAGGTACACATTGATATAGGTGAAAAAATAAATCTGTATCCCTCCCCTGTCTCCCAGGTACCCATTTACTGTTCTCAGAAATGACATTTTTACCATATATCATATCTGAAATGAATGGTCCACCAACTTACATACACTTACACATGTATTTTTTTTTGTCAAACAAATTATAGCACATTTTTCAGGTTTCCCTGATATATTTTACTTAGCCCAACGACTATACATAATCTCTATCTATTCATATACAACTAAGCTATTTTTTTTTAGTGACCACAAAATAGGTCATTGGTTTCCTGTATCATAATTTCTGCCAATCTTCTTTCTTTTACTTCACATGTCTAGCTTCCAGTAAGATTCTTCTTTTTTTAGTGAATATGAATTTTGGTCTGATTAATAAATCTGGAAATAATAATTAACATTGGTTAAAACTAACACATGCACAGGAATAATCTAAATGCATTTTGAAATTTGTACTCTGTTGTACCGAGCTACATAATTTCATAATCAAATTACTCTTATATTATGTACATTGACGTATTGACTTATTGATGAATGGGCATGGAGATTTCTCACAGCAACACTTATTTCTTCAGGTTCTTTCATGACACAGGTGGGATCCTAGCCTTCATCAGGTCAAGATGCACAAGAGATAAAACATAACACCACTTGCATACAAACACATGCATCTCCATTCTCAGACACACTCACTATTTGTGTTACTGCCACAGAATTGTGCTCTATAGATAAAATAATTGCAATCAATTTTATTTAGTTAATTCCCATATAAAATAAATAAGCGTGTATCTATAATTACAGATAATGCATTTTCAAGTATATTCTGGCAGAATCAAACTTCTTTTTAAATTAGGCTCTGTGAGACCCGAATTCTGGGCAACACAGTTTTACAAATCTGATTATTAGAAGAATTTGCACAGATTAGCATCTAGCTCCATATCCCCTATCCTCACATTTCTAAGGCCAAGTGCTATAAGATGTATTCACTTTGTGATTTGGTTGCTGGCTCTATACCTTCATCTGTGAGTCAGCAGAAGGGTAGCAGGAGGATTCCTGGAAGCCATTCCTCCTCTGGGGCAAAAAGCTGTAATTTAATTATACACAGAGGTGACTGTTAAACACATAAATATATCCATCTAAACTCAAAGTATGTGTATTGACCAAAAATTTTCTTCTTTGCCCAAATACTCTTAATCTTTTTGGTACTATAGACCTCTTTGGCAATCTGAAGCCTATGGACTTTTCAGAATAAGAGCATCAAATAGTATGATAATATTATAAAATAAATCAATTATATTGAAATATATAAACTAATAAAGTTGTAATATATTGACATATTGTGTATTATTGCATTAAATAAAAAGACCTACCACTGTGACTTAAAATAGTGATGAACAAATGATATACTGAGTTAGCTATTATAACTCTATAATCATATAAAATATACGTAATTTCAGTTAGGGAAAAATAATCACAGATACTATCCATTCACTGTGGTTTAATGCTTCAATTCATAGGTAAGGGAAATGCTAAGTCAGTGAACATAAAAATGGACTTTTTCATCCCGATTCTCTTGTACATTCTGAGTTCAGTTTATTTATCTGTATGTTAAGACCTCATGACAGATCCAAATTGTCCATGGCCACTCCAAAGCCACTAGGAGAGGAAGGATAATGGACAGGAAGTTGTAATGAAACAATACAGTGATTAAATAAATTGCATCTAATCACTGCATTTACAGAATTCAGTGGTCATGAGGACACATTGTTAGATGTCCTCTCTAGACAAGGCCCATGAAAATGTGGAAATGTGAAGCTTAAGGTCTGTTTTGTTTCTTGATAAATTTATCTCCATTTGGCTTCAGGGTAAATCCATCTGTGCATTATATTTATATTTTATTTCCCTAAATCTTAGTTTTTAACACTGTACTTTTACATTTCACAGTGGGAAAGGGCTTTAATTCTTTAAATTCTTCTATTTATTTTAACTTAATGGCAATTTCTGTATGCTCATTCTCACTGAGGTATGTATAGACCTGTCTAATAGGAAGCTGAAGTAAACCAAAAGATTTGTTAGTTAAATTTTGTGCCGTTTAGTCCTGAATAAGGAACATGAGAATGGTTCAGAATCTTTGCAATTTTATTTCACCAATGAAGAAATTAGCAGTGCATACAATCTTGATGGGAACTCCAAGTAGAAATTGTCAAGGAAAGGGGTGTACTTTTTCCATTAACTAAAAGCTTTCCCATCGTTGCTGGGTTAGCCAAAGAGAGATAGGGCTCAGCATCCTTTACTAACTCATACAACTGACAACATAAATGGCCCCTTGTGATAAACTGAATTACTGCTCATTCATAATTGGTGCCTCTCAATGCAATGCCCTTTCCAAGAGGAAGATTATATATACATCCTCACACTGTTGAAATCAGGTCTTGCCATGTGACTTGCATCAGGCCAGTGGTTGTCAAATAGGAGCAATTTTGCCACCAATGGACATTTATCAGCAGCTGGAGACAATTTTGGTTGTCATAACTAGGGGAGGGATTATTATTGGTATTGTGTGGCTAGAGGCCAAGAATGCTATTAATACATTCTACAGTGCACAGGACAACTCTCCACAACAGAGAATTATCTAGCCCAAGATGTCAATAGTGCCCACTTCAGGAAAACCTGCTTTAGGCAATAAAATGTGAAAATAAATGATGTTTCTCCTTCCAGGCAGAAGGCTTGAGAGTAATTAGTTATTATGTTCTCTGATAATATTCCTGAGAGAAGTTGTTCCATCAACCCGGTTTCTACAGTAAAAACAACACAGGACCATAAACATTTGTGAAGCATCTGGTATCTTACCCTACTTGCAAGCTAACAATTTCAGTCGCTCACTGTTTTAGAGTGGAAGACTCAAAACTCTTGAGTCAGAGGGAAAAAAAAAAAATCATCATTCACACTCCAGGCAAGCAGCATGAACATCCTTTTTCATGTCAGTTCATCTTGTCTCCCAATTCCTATGGGAGTGACATGGAGGCAGGCGTTCAGGTCGAAGAGCACATGGATGGGAACCCTGAGTTAGGGAACTCAAAATTTTTATAATGGATGGAAACAAACCCATGACCTCTGCCCTGGAGGGAAAAGTTAACTATTAAACTGAACTCTAGACAAGAGCTTCCTTTGCTTCAGAGGGAGAAACTATCTCTATCTTTCTAGGCTGTTCACCATAGAAACTACTTTGAAAAGATAGTCCAGAGCAAATTCCAGCAGTGCCTCTTCTCATAAGACATTCATAAATGTGAGAGAACCACGAGATTATGTTCCAAAACGAGGAGAATACCAGCAAAGATACACTGAATCTACAGCATGAGTTAAAAATAAACTTGTGATATAAGCCACTGTGATTTGGGCCACTCACTCTCTTCTTTTCTTTTTTTATTGTTTATTTATTTTTAAGAAAGGGAGAGACAATGAGAGAGAGAGAGAGAGAGAGAGAGAGAGAGAGAGAGAGAGAGAACAAGTAGGGGAGGGGCAGAGAGAGAGATGGAGACACAGAATCCATCTGAAGCAGGCTCCAGGATCTGAGCTGTCAGCACAGAGACCACGCAGGGCTCAAACTCACAAGCTGTGGGATCAGGGCCTGAGCCAAAGTTGGACGCTTAACCAACTCAGTCACACCCAGGTGCCCCGGGCCACTCACTCTCTTTACTGGAAATCGTAGGACTTCTTACTCTTGATCCATTTACCAAACTCTTGATCCATTTCCAGCTAACTAATTCTCACATGTTAATGATCCTTTTACAGCCCAAATTTATAATAATTGTGCTCAGTCTGCAACAGGAAAATGAAGGAAGAAGATCCAGAAAGGGGATTCCCTAATACTCTCTTCAGATGTATTTGTGTCAAGTCATAAAGCTTCATCTGTCGGGCTAACAACTAATTTGTAAATCACTTACCGATTACTTGAAGTAATGAATAGATTAATTAATATTAGTGCAACTGATACACTGTAAATATTTTACAAGGGATTTATTTGTTACCCATCATAATTTTGTGTATTTTGTTACTTGATAAATTATTTCAAAAGGTTAGTGTGCCTTGTGAATAGTTTATAAATATTTGCAAATAATTTATCTCGTATAATAGTCCATAAATAATTTGTTTTACACATTACCACATACTTATGAACTTTTGCTTACCATAAATATTTTAATTCCTGGAAATTCATTTAAAGCTACTGAGTTCCAAAGTGATCTATTGTAGTTTTCTGTGACTAGAAAGAATAACAATAAGGTTTTGTAGAATTTTCTTTGTTTTTATTTCAGTCATTCAACATATATTTATTCCTCTAAGTATTTAGATGATGTGATTATTAATGGTGAAATTGCTACATTTTTAACAACAATGAATAACTTATAAAATTAAGTGAGCATGATTTTTCAAAATAATGTATTTGGAGACCCAAATTAATTATCAAGAAATATCAGTTTCAAATTTTTTTTAACATTTATTTATTTTTGAGAGACAGAGAGAGGCAGAGCATGAGCAGGTGAGGGGGAGAGAGAGAGATACAGAATCCGAAGCAAGCTCCAGGCTCTGAGCTGTTTTGTTAGCACAGAGCCCGACGTGGGGCTTGAACTCACGAACTGCAAGACCATGACCTGAGCTGAAGTTGGAAGCTCAACTGACTGAGCCACCCAGGTGCCCCAAAAAATGTCAGTTTCAAAATTCACTTCTGAAACCTTCTTTTGGAGTTGTCTTCTGAATTTAGCCTATGAACCTGCAGAGTTCTTTTAAAATCAAAACCCCAAAATTTCTCTAGTTTTCCCCTCCATGTGCTATTTCCTTCACTTTCAACAACTTACTTTCTTATTACATGTACTCTTGAACCCACTAAGATGTGTGTTCCTCATCACTCTTCCGTAAGAAACAGCTTTCTTAAATGATAGCAAGATTTCTCATGTGGTATGTAAGTGTGTGTATGTTTTCTGATTAGAAGAATAACAAATTCATTATAGAACTTTTGAGCAGTGCAGAAAAATAAAAGTAAATGTTGCCATCAGAACTACTTACCATTGTTCTTTGGATGATATCCCACATTCTTGTAGTCTTTCTGTTTTTTCTAAATATATATGAATTCTTACACAAATTTGCAGATGGCACGAAATGTTAATTTTACTTGCAGGCTATGAAGACCAGGTCTTTGAGGACAAATATTAAATTATAAACTGGGAATGCTAAGAAAACCAAGTCTCAAAAATTTTTGCTCATTTTTAGCTGTGACCCATATTAAGAAATATGTTTTTCATTGTGATTAATTTTACACACAGTTTTTTTAAAGTCTCATAAAACAATTCCCATCATAATGGCATCCCGTTTAATATTTTCTACTCTTCTTTCTCTTCTATTTCATTTTTTAAAATGTGACAAGTGGTTTCATTAGTGGGTCATGGACAGTGAGCTGCAGTTTGGAAAACAATGATCTATGAGTGCCTCTATTGCCAGATCTGGTAGCAAACCCCTAAGCACTAATTCAGTTATCTCTGGGAACTCAAGGCTTCCTTTTGCTTATTTGCTATAGGAGTCTCCAGACCTCTATGGCCACCTGGAATGAATCACCACTGATTCAATCTCTGTCCCAGAGCAGAGCTTCCCAGTATCAGCTTCAGTTTTAATTAGTTTATATACTGACTTCACTAATCCATAGGTGTTTGATCAAATCAAAGCACTATATATCAAAGTTTCTCAATACTGGCACCACTGACGTCTTGGGCTGAATAATTCTTTGTTATGAAGGGCTGTCTAGTTCATAGAATGTTTAACAGCATTGTTGACCTTTACCTACTGGATGCCAGTAACAACCCTCCACATACATCATTTATGGTATCAGAAATGTCCACAGACATTATCAAATGTCCCTTGGTGGAGTGGGGGGCAAAATCATTTCAAGTTGACAACCATGACTCTATAGGATCGTGTCTTTAATCAGGAAAAGCTTATAGGGAGACAAGATATGAAATTTCAAGTGGGTCCCATACTAGGTTATTCTGTCATCCCACCCCCGATAACCCCAGCCCCCTACCAATTTTTGTTCAGTTCACCAGTACCAGGAAACAATGTGTTCACCATGGGTCTGTACCATGTAATTCTGGTGTGGAACAGAATAATATTAGTAATACGCAGTTATTATAATAAGCATTTATTATGTAGTAGGCACTGCTTTAAGTGCTTTAGATAAGAACCCCACCGAGGGCTTTGAAAGGCAGTGGGCACTTAAATGTCTTGCCTCATAAAGCAATAAAGGTCCATTAAGGGATGGAGCCAAGATTTGAACCCAGGTAAAGTGGCTGCAGAGTTCACACATTTAGCCACTCTACCACCATTGATCTCAAAATCTCAGTACCTATCACTTGATTTATAACAGATTGGTTTCCAAGCATCCTATGTAGAAATCCTCTCAAAGCATTAATCTCTGCAGAAGAGAATTACTACAAAAGGGAGACACAATTCTTCCACTATCATCTTCTTAAACATCAGATTGTCCCTTTAGGACAATTCTTACCTAGAGCCATAGGAAATAATTAATTCAGTGCACTGTACCTATATTACTAAGACTTTGTCCTCAGTGGGTTTGTCCTCTAAAAGATATATGCAATATTAATTAAGTTTCTGGGATGGTGTAATATGCTGTGCTTGTCAGCCTTATTAATTAATGAGGAAACCAGTAAAAAATATGCCTTATTTAGTTGACCCTTGACCCCAGCATGTATAATCTCACAGTTCACACACAAATTGTTGTTGTCACCTTGAGAGAAATATCAGATGGATTCTTCACTAATAAGTGGACTTGTTGATCTTGGGGGTGGAAGATGGAATGGTGTAAAAGGGTTCAAATAATCTATGAGGCATCCCCTCCAGTGTCTCTGAACAAGGCATTTATTTTGAAAGAATTGGAGTCAATTGGAAAATTGTACATGTACAATTCAGACATCCATCCCTTTGCCCCTGTGTCTGTACTTTCTGGGCTTCCTTCTGAATTACACTAAGATCCGATGTCTTGAATCTAAGAAAATTTTTATAGCCTTGGAGAAAATCATAGTTTGTCTCGAAGGCAAGAAACATCTTTGAGCATCTATGCTGGGATCCATTTCCTTACTCTAGGCCATGTTCACCTTTACAAGTGTATGTTTTACCTACTGGGCTGAATCTTTTCTTCCTGAGTAGGAGGAGTATAGAACTGTATTTTAGAGTCTTCTGTTTTATGAGTCTTCCAAAAACAGGACAACTCTCAAGCATTAAGAATTTCATTTGTTTTAGAGTCACACATATTATTACAGTATATTTTTCAAAAACATAAATTGTGACTCTAAGATAAATATCAAATGAATACATGGAAACATTTTACTTAATCATTAACTAATGAGGAAGCCAGTAAATGATATGGCTGTTTCAAGGGCATTTAGGGAACAGGTTATTTACGGTCATTTTGACAAAGAAATGCCAAATTAACTTACAATAGTTCACTAAGTCTGTGCCCTTTAATCAATAATAAGTGATGAGATGCCTTGTCTTGAGTATGTTACTTGTCTCATCATTGTTTCCTCTATCTCAACCCCAGTCTCTGAAATACCATTTTTATTTAATATTTTGTCCAGACCAGAGACCCAAAAGATAATTGCATACGGCATTTGATGAACTTGGATCAGTTAACGCAGTGGACTATTTGGAGTATTTGTGACTGTGTGTGTGTGGTGTATGTATTTGGATTACTTAATCATTAGAAGGAAGTATCAGGTAATGCTCAAATTGTCATATACAATACGCATCACATCCTTTTATTCTGGATCAGAGAGTTCTATGTCATATTAGAAGCTGATGCCAAATGGATCTGAGACTGCTAAGGGTTCAATGGATGGCCAAGTCTTGGCCATTTTATCTAGATTGACAGGGATGGTATAAAAGCCACTAGTAACTAATTCTTCTAGTAGCATGCCTACAAATGTACATGCTGCAAAATTGAAAGAGTGGTTAAATGTAAATTTCACAGCCAAAAGCAGTAAATTTGTCATAACACTTCTTTTAGAGAGTCATGATGCCATGCTGATGAATCTGTGATAAACAAGACTTGGAAGCATAATACTACATTGGATTTCTGTAGACACTTATACATGTTGAACAGAAGGTTGCTTTGAGCTATACTCCAAGAGGAAAGGCAGGCACATTATTTTCTCTGATAGCCCTACCCACATGTAGAGTTGCTGCTTCGTTGTTATGACTCCTGATTTCCTTCCCTTCTAGAGGGTTACTAAAGTTTTTGGTTTTTATCTCTGCAAGACAACCAGCAACACCAGAGATGGTGGCTGTTCCATCATTCTGGGTCTCTTAATAGCTGATGATTAGCAAACCCTTCTGCCAGCCCATGAGCATGCAGCATGAACAAGAAAGAAACCTGTGCTAAATTAAGCCACTGAGATTTGAGGATTGTTTGTTAATGCAACATAACCTACACTCTCCTAAGATAATACAAAATGGCTTTGTCATTAGCATAATGGTGAGTGAATAAACAACTAGAAGGTAGCCAAAATAAGCAGAAAAATAGCCTAGAACAGTGATTCTCATACCTAAGAGTACATCAGAATCACCTTGAAGATGTGCCAAAACACAGGTTGCTAGGCTTCATTCCCAGAATTTCTAATTCAGCAGGTTTGGTAGGTAGGACCCAAGAATTTGCAATTCCAACACATTTCCAGGTGATGCTGCTGCTGCTGATATAGGTACTACACTTTGAGGAACTCTGGCCTGACATGCATTTCAGAAGAATATTAATGGTGAGAACGCACACATTTATCACACAATAAAGCTACAATGATTCAAGTAGCTGGCTTTTTGATACCAATGAATACATACTTTAATGAAATTGACTAGAAGGTCCAGGACCAGATATAACAATATATGTGTATGTTTTACTTTTGCAGTTTAGACATGAAATCATTTTATTTTCCCAAACTGCTAACTGAAAGCATTTTTCCTCTTGAGCAATCGATCCATTAAAATGTCTTTTAATGATATTTTACCCCAGTTGCATAATTATCCCTATGGTAATTAAAAGAAAGTCCAGTCCATTAAAAAAATTCAATTACGCATATAAATAAAAGTACCCCCACCCCACTATTTTCTCATCCCAAACTTTAGGCTGAATATGTGGAGGGGAAGCCAGAGGAGCAAAAGTGTCATCTCCACATCAGGCATCACCAACCTGCTTCCTAGTGTCTGTTTCTCCTAAGTTAGATGGGAGAGGAAACAGGGTACTTTTTTGTGACTGCCTCATGTGTCAGCTGAACCCTTCTCGTTTGTTTGTCATTGTTGTGATATGAGCAACGACACATCTCTGGTGGCAATGATCCTGATCAAGATGGTTATCTGGAAGGTATTATGTTTTGAGTATTAGTGGAGTAACACTGAGAGGTCATTATTGATGGAGAATTTAATTCCATGTTGCTCAACTGGCATTTGTGGCCCTTTGCAGGATTTAGCCATCTTCTATATAGTTTCATTGTACACAGTCAAGTTAAAATTTAAGTATGGTGAAAGATAAATTTCTAATCATTTCTGGGGAGGAAAACAGAAAGATCTTAGTAAGCAAAAAAATGGGATTTCAAGGCCTTCTCTGTTACTTAGAAGGTAATCAATAAAATTTGTTTCAATCTCAAATATAAAAATGTGCGAAGTTGTCCTTTCTAAATGCTAATCAGTCAGTCAATTACTATGAACTTTGTAGCAGAGAAAACACAATTTTGTCAGGGGTGCCGTGGAAAATTATCTTTCTCTCATTAAGACATTTATCATTTCACCAGCCAACTGACAGCTGATGGACCATTGTAGGTTACTAAATCCCCCTTTTATTAGACTCTGTAAAGCAAACAATGTGAGATGAGAAAGCTGCTTCCCACTGTGGCCAGATCCTCTTGGATTAATTCCTATTTCTTAGCCATTTTGGCCTACTTTTTCATTGACAAAAATTTTTATGACTCATTCAATGCTTAAATATTTAGATATTCTTCACATCATTAAAACAAGGGATAGTTTTAAATGCTGCCACCATTGCTTGCCTTGGTCCAACAAATTCTAAGATTTTAGCTAATATCTTTGGCATCACAACTTAGTCATGATCATTGTGTACATGGGCATGTGGGTATGCATATGCTGGGTTGTCCATACATTCTGGGTACAAGCATCTATAAGGTTTATAGAACTATGTAAAATGGGGGTTGGTTACTAGCTATATAGTTCATGAAACAATTTTTAGGGACATTCTGGTATGCAGCAGACTTTATATGGTATAGAAATCCCGTTCTCTAAGGGTTTAAGCCTGGTAGAGAATCAAGAGTTATAAATAATTCTAAATAACAATACAGAATTAATAAAAATCTAAGACAATAATAAAAGAAGTCTATAAACTTGTATCTGATTAAGCACCAAATAAATAGTACAAATAAATAGCAGGAGTTTAGAGGAAGAAAAGAGCATTCAATGTGAATCTATTTTAGTACTCAGAATCTCAATTTAAATAAAGTATAACCTTGATCAACAGAAAGACTATCACTGATTTGTGATTCAATCTAAAAAGGTATAGGAGAAGTCATAGCTTTAAAAATTACTTCTATATTTGCAATACCCAAATGTATGTGCTTCAATAAACACCACAATTTATAAAGCATCCATAATTCTAGCTTTGGAAAGCAACTATTTAGAACCAAATTAAAGACAATTTAAATAGTTGCCACATATAACTAAACAGAGCATTATATTTTATTATTTGCTTGTCCACACCTTGAAGAAACCACTTTACTGCCGGGGTTGATGTTTCCATTTTTTATGTGTTTGTACTGTTCTCTGCTAAAAACGGATTGAAACTGAAGGGTTATACAAGCCTGGCAACATATTTTCACAAAGAAAATGTACTTGAAAAGGAAAATTACTTCATCCATGTAGTAGCTAGTCAATAATTCCCAAATTTCTACAGAAAGAGTAAGATAAAACCACACTTAGCCAGTAAGAGTACTTCAAATCCTGAGGGATCCAACAACACTGATTGTAAAGACGTTATGATTTCAAATAGCTAGTTCATTAGCATACATGCAGGCAATTTACCTTGCTCTTTGAAATAAGTAATAAGATCTTGAGAATAGACATATACAAATTAAAGACATACTCCAGGCAAAGTAATTTATCTTACTTTCAAGGATACATTATTAAACAACTTCTGTGATTGCTCTGGGGACAATTTCTAATGCCATGGCAAAGATACCTGTGCCCTTCTTTTGATGTACTCATATTAAGAAGGTAGATACCAAAAGGCAAGGTATTCTTTGAAAAAGGTAACATAGTAGATACATTTAAAAAGACAAAGAGCTTTAAAAAAAACTGGAAAGTTGAGAAAAATAAGTGTGACCACAAGATGAGTGAGAGCAATTAAGAGAGTTTGAGGGTGGAAAAAAAAAAAAAGAATTGTTATAAAAAAGAACATTTAAAAAACACTGTAGCACTACATGCAAATATTTAGTATTTGTCTCATTTGATGCTAAAGTAATTGGCTAAAGGCATTTCATTGGCTAGAGTAATAGAGAGCCCCTCATATTTACTTGATAAAGTAATTGTTGTTCATGGTCATTCAGGTTTTGGTATTGGCCATAGTAAGTTAAGTTTTGCAATGGTCATAGAATCTTTGAAATTTCAGTGGCTTTGGACAAGATTTGAATTACCAGCAGTGTTGGGTGTGTTTTGCTGACTCTACTTGAAACTTTTGCCTTAATATAACTCAGGAAGCCAGGATCTTTCCACCAACTACATGGGCAGGAAAGAAAGAGAATGGAGAATCCCCACCTTTTCTTAACCATCTCAGGCTCCAAATAGCAGATCACTTCCACACACTTTTATACTGGCAAGAACCCAATCATCTTATCAAATTTAACCATCTGGAGTACTGGCACTGTAGTCTTTCAGTGCTCTACAAGACAGGAAAATGATGTGGTGAACATATAGCATAATCTCCACCACAGTACTCTGGGGAACATATGAGAGCCAGCTCGGTTACCAAGGTCTTTAAAAAATATACCCTTGAAAAGGAAAATTACTTCACCCATGAAGCAGTCAACGTTTGATACATTTCTACATAGAAAGTAGAATCTTTTATTTGGTAAGTTGATAGAATATTGCAACTTTTCAAAGGTAGGCTTCTCTGGTCCATGTATATGTCCATTAATTTGTTTACCTACCAGGAAAAAGATATAAACATATTAGTTCAGACATACAAATTTACCAGTGAGGAATAAAAGAGGGAGACAGAGGAGTATCATCCTTATGAAAGGAGAAAAATATTGATGATGTAATATGCTATGTAAAAAAGTATGACCATAACTAAGTGCTGTTGTTATAGGAATTTTTATTAAATATTTTAGATAATTTATGGGCCCTAAGATGGATCCAGAAGTCTTGATAACCTACAGACAATGCTCATTCTGTTTGGGTTTTTGCTTTGGCATGGATGTTGAAACTGATGGTACCTCACAGGCTCCAAGAGAGTCTGAAAAGCTTTATTACTCATATAAATGAACCAGCCCAAGGGCAGACCCAGGTTGGTTCAAAAATGGTCTTGAGAGCCGAGAAAGGAGACTAAATGGGGATTTATGGTAGTAACATGGTGGAGCTGGGATGTGAGTTTCTGTGTATGAGCTGGGGCTTTGAACTTCTCATTGGCCCCAAGGGAGGAAGCACTCAGGATTTCGTTCAGCTTGCCCATGTCTATGACTTAATAACTTAACCTCTCCATTCCTTACATCCTCCTCTGTAAAATGGATCTAACAACAGTAAGTATAGTTAGTTCAAAAGATTGTTGTGGGTTATTAAGTACAAAATTTTTGAAACAGCACATGGTACATAATAACCACTTTATAAATATTAAACTATCCTTTTAATTATTTCTGCTCTTAATTATCATTGGTATTTCTTACATAAGCCTTACATTGTCTCTCAAGTGCTATATTGCAGTAGACTTCTAACCAGTCTCATATCAAAGCCAAAATGATATGTTTACTACTCTTACTAGCATCCATCTGTGACCCTCTTGTTGCTAGTAGTAAAATTTTACGCTCTTTAAGTTAGAGCCCAAACTCCTTATGGTAGCTGCCTCCACATTGTGAGATCTGGCTTCTGATTACTTCTCCAACTCACTGTCTACTTTCCTTGCTTACTACCTCTTTCCTTGCTTACTGTAATCTGGTTTCTTGAAATGTTCATGTTCTTACTTCAGGTTGACTGTTTGAACCCCATGGAATGCTCTTTCCATCTTACCAAATTTCAATGTGGTATTTCCATTCTCGCCAATTATGTCATTCTAGTATGTGTTTCAATTATACCTAGTTCTTTCATATTGTAGCATTTTTGTCATGGAATATAATAGCTATTTTTCTTATCTGTAAAATACACTTGAAGATGCCATAATCTCTAATAGCATAAGATGAGTGGCTGGCATATAATAATGCTTATTAAATACTTATTGAATGAATGAACATATTTAAGTTAAAGCTGTCATCCTATACTATCCATCCTGATTTTTTAGCATCTGAAAAAAAGAGCAAGCACATTCCCACTTATGTTACAGTCATCTCAATTAGTGAAGACAGGAAAGTTTTTTCCTACCTGAATCTCTTTTTAATTCTAAAGTTCTCTGGTTTATTCCATAATTCTGTTATGCTTTCCAAGATCTCAATACTCTATAGACTCATCATACTCTAGGTTAATTTCAAAGGGTAAGTACACACAGTTATCTCAGTTTTGTTCAAACTATGATAAAATATTGAGAACTAAGATACTCAGCTTATGTAGAAATTGGTGCTCTATGAATTGTTTTGCATAATAAACTCTGATCAAAAGCTCTAAACATTTACTTTTGATGAAAAATTAAATACTTCTTTCTTAGAGTGGGAGATATTCCAGAGAGTTACATTTGTTGGTGTTAGAAATCTATACAGAAATCTATACCCATACTTAATACTTTTATTTCTCCACCCTAGGTGAGCTCTATGACATATAGCCCTTCATTAGACATATAATGTGTTTCTAAATGTTTTCTGTGGAAAACTAACTATAGATTCTCAATAGCTATTATTTCAATGGAGAATATTCCACAATCTGATAATATTGGGAAATACTGAATTCAAACAGCTTCTTTACTACAGGAATTCTGAAAGCTTTTAATATATTAATGAGCACTGAGAATATCTGAGAATTTGGATAAAAAATGCAGCCTTCCCTTAGGGTTACTTGACCTTGGAACCCTTTTATGCAAAGCACATCATGGGACTAGTGTAAAACCAGTTTGGGAAATGTTTTCTTGTAAGTAATAGATCTCCTTTAAAGCACTAAAATCCTGTATAAAACTTAGTTAATTAACTTTCTCAATGACCTTATTAAGAGATATTTTAATACTCCATGTGACTCAAACAAAGTAAACCATATAGTTTCTCCTTATAAATATATTTAGAGTTCAGGCGCATTCAGAGTTTCAACTCCTGCCTTCCCCTCAAGCATTCTCCTGCTGGAACAAACTGGGTCTTTTCCATATATATATATATGTATATATATATATATATATATATATATATATATATACATATATATATATATATATACATATATATATATGTGTATATATATGTATATACATATATATATATACATATATATACATATAATATATACATATATATACATATATATACATATAATATATATATACATATATTATATATATATGAATATATATAATATATATATATTCATTTGGATCATTCTAGTAGGTATCCTGTAGCTGGTTTTGTTTTTTTGTTTGGTTGATTGGTTTCCTGTCTGCTATGGACTGAATTTTGCTCCCCCCAATTCACATGCTGAGCCCTTAACCCCTATTGCAACTGTATTTGGAGATAGATACCTATCTGGAAGGAGGTAATTAAGGCTAAATGAGGTCATAAAGGTGGGGCTCTGATCTGATAGGATTAGTGTCTTTAGAAGAGGAGACACTAAAGCCCATTTTCTCTTCCTGCTGTGTGAGGATACAGCCATAAGGTGACCATACTCAAAACGGGAAGAGACATCTCACCAGAAACCAAACTGCTGGAATCTTGATCTTGGACTTTCCAGCCTCCAGAACTGTGAGAAAGTAGGTTTCTGTTGTAGAAGTCACCCAGCCTGTGGTATTTTGTTTTGGTAGCCAGAGCAGAACTACTGACTAAGTACCACCTCAGTTACTGTCCATCAGATTCCCTCTATTATCAAAAATCAAGTGAAAGTCTCCCTGAAGCAGTAGATCAAGCTCAAGAATTTGAATAATATGAATATTTTTGATTGTAGGGAAGTCATCATATGATTTGTTCATTATTTCCATTAAGGTAGGTCTCTTAATGCATACAAAATCTGATCTCATGTCTGACTTCATTGTTATGCATTTTTCTTCTTATATAATTTTGAAAAACAAACAATGAGTATTGGAAGTCTAAAATACATTATATATATATATATATATATATATATATATATATATATATATATATTTTAATTTAGAGAGAGAGAGAGAGCCAGAAGGGGAGAGGGAGAGAGAGAGAATCTTAAGCAGGCTCCACACTTATCACAAAGCCTGATGTGGGGCTTGCCTTCACAATCCTGGGATCATGACCTGAGCCTAAATCAAGAGTCAGTTTCTCAATGGACTGAGGCACCCAGGCATCCCTATTTTAACACATTTTAATCAACTGCCTGGCTCATGTAAGGAAATGACTTGGATAGGAGGAGCCAAAGTCCATGTTTGGTTCTCTCATCTCCCTTTCCCACCTGCATTATCACTCCTGAGAGAATACCCTGAGAGGGAATATTCACTCTGAGTGGAGCCTCTGGCCTAGAAAACACAGATATATAAATGACATCACCTGAGGCCAATGACTGATCAAGAACTTGTCAACTCAGATAACAAAGACTGCCCACAGTTCTGTGTTATCTTTGGTGATTTCCTATGATTTTACAATGTCATATACAGTAGAAACAATGGGCCTGATCTCCAACAAGGGAAGAGGAATGTCATAAATGAAGAGATTTCTTTTCCATGCATGATGCCAAGTTCTTACCATTTTAATTACTCTCATTTAATTCAGATGATTTGACATTTCCTTTCTTGGAGAGATTTAAATATATTAAGTTCTTGATTAAAAAAAAAAGCCACTGTGCATCCCAGAAGTAAGAGTACATTATGTCATTTGTAAATATGGAAAGAGTTATTTGCTCAGGCACATGCTTTGGTAATGGACAAGGGAAGAACATTCTTTAAAGCAACATTCTCTAAATAAGTTCTAGAGAACCTTACTTATGCAGAAATGTGTTAATTAGAAAATTGAGTAAGGGTATTGAATACATTTAGAAAACCCAGAGTTAAACAAACTTGAATGGGTTTCTTGGCTACAATATTTCTGATATCCTTTAAATGTTAAAATGCCTTGTGAATTTCCAAAAGAATCTGTCATATGCAACGTTTTCTGAATTTAATGTGATAATAGAAACCTCTTTTGTTGTTGTGGTTGCACAGAAAGCATCTTCTGTTAGTGTTAGACACCACATTTAGAAAATGCTCTTTACATAAAGGCACAGACCTCTCATATTGCATGCTTGTATAATGGCTCAACTTGTTTTTAGTCAATTCCTCATTCAGGGTCATCAACCTATGATGATGACTTCTGCTCTATGGCAATGGTTCTCAGAATGGGTCACATACCAGCAGCATTAGCATCACCTGGAGATTTATTAGAAGTAAACATTTTCAGACCTCACCCCAGACCTACTGCATTGGTGCCCACCAATCTGTTTTTAAAAGACTTTCAGGTAATTATTTTACATGCTAGCATTTGAGAACCTGAGAACAACTGATCTTGCATGTTAGAATCAGAATGGAGACTCAGATCTCAATCAAGTAGAATGAGCACTTTTTTTGAAACTGGACTGTACCCCTGGAATAGTGCAAGCTCCACAACAGAGGATGGGAAGTTGAGTGCTTAGCAGAGTAACAAATCAAGAGGACAGAGACCCTACCAATAGGCACTACAAGTAGAAGCAAAGGCTGGCCTAGCAGGTACATTAGGTATTTGCATGACAGAGGTCATTTAGAGGTCTTCAAAGCAGGCTTGGTAACAAATGACTGGGATTCAGAGGCAGAAATCAGGTGCCTGGTAATACAGGCAAGAGAAAGACATACCTAACCTCACAGGACCAGGATCCTAGAGGTGAATCAAGGCAGGAGGAACTCTGAATTTCAGGGAACAGAATAGGAGACAGTTACAGAATTTTGTTACATAACAATCCTGAGGCCATGTCATTACAGGTCTGCACTCAAGTGAAATTAAAACTTGGATTCAATGAGGGGAATCCGGGCAGTTCAGTCAGTTGAGCATCCAGCTCTTGATTTGGGCTCAAATCATGATCTCATTTATGGTCACGAGATCAAGCCCTGTATCAGGCTCCACACTGAGCACAGAGCTTGCTTGGGATTCTCTCTCTCCCTCTCTCTCTCTGTTCCTTTCCTGTTCACTCATGTGTGCACTCCTTAGATAAATAATTATTTAATTAACAGATAAACATTAAAAAAATAAAAGATTCAAAGATAGACAACCAAATTTCTGAACTTGGGCTGGTTATGAACTTCTGAATTAAAAGCATTTAAAGGTTTTATAACATGGGGTATAGCAAATATGCCTGCCTGAGGATCCACATGGCTTCAGGAATTAGAAAAGTACAGAGGTGGAGACAAGAACCTAGGCACATTATTGCCACAAGACCCTTGGATTTCTCAGCTAAAAAACTGATTACCAACCACACTGTGGCTGTCATTACGCCTGTAGAGCAGAGTGAATCTGCTGCTTCTTTGCTTCTCCTCACTGTTTGATAATCTGTAATGCTTTATTACCTTTACTAAATGAATAGTCCTGCTTTCAATTCTTCATTAAGCAAAGACATATGCTGTGGATTGCATAACTTTCCATATTCGGGTTGCTACGCTTGTGGATGTCCCCTTGAAGATGTGACATTGATACTAAATTCCAGGTGTGGTTTGACCAGTTAAGCTTAGATTAAAACAATAACATTCCTTGTTAGGGACATTTCCATGATTTTTCTTTGCTGTTCTCATTACATTGAGTAATGTTAAGCTATCAACCAAAATTCCCAAATTTAATTTGCATGTATTGATTGCTCATAAAATGTAAAGTTATACTACAATTGGGATACTACACTTTATCCTCTTTCTCGGTTTCATGATGTGGATAACTTTGGAGTGTAGATCTGCCATATCTACTGATAAAAGTGTAGCAGGAAGGTCAGTGAAAATTTAAGCCACAGATACTCTCATACATCTGTCCGTCAAGCTTCTGAATTCAGGTATTTCCCCGCTGCATGATACAATAATTGAAAACAAACTCAACATTACTAAAAATATTTATGAAAAAAGTTAACCAAATTTTCAAATATTGATTCTTCTAATCTGCATGTGTCACTCCCAATTCTTTTCAGGCACAGTTTTAATGTCCTTGCTCTGCAAATACTCCATGGTACTCCTCAACCTGCAAATCTTTTGGAGGTTCAATAAAAATTATGGTACAAAATCAAGTTACTAATTAGGCTAGTCTTGAAATAAAACATAACTTTCTTTGACAGGTCTCTTTCAACATGAAAAATGAGTAGCGTCAAAATAATTCCTGACTTTTAGAAGACAGTGAAAAATCTTAATAATAGCCAGATCCAGAGTGACCAAAATTTCAAAACACCTGTAAATGTGTGATATATTTCTTTTCCAGCACACAAGGAGTATACCATGTGGGCTATTTGACTCACTGGATGGCATCTTCTAATAAAGCCACAATTCAAACTCTTCAATGTTGAGGGAAAAAGGGGGCAGTTCACATAACACGGCACTTGAATAAACCAGAAATGGTGATGAAAGTGACATTCATAGGTTAAGGGGCCCTGACAATAACCTAAATGGTGACTAACAAGCCTTGTATCCTCCTTGGTTACAACAGTTTTCAACACAGACATGACTGACTTTTGTGCTTTAAGCATTAATAATCTAATATTTGATCCTAAATCCTCTGTAGAAATATTGCTATCTTTTTTTGAATAAGTTGTTTTCTCTGAAAACTCACATGACCTGTCACATACTGTCAAGCCTGAAATTATCAACTAGTGACTTTTCCAAGCTTCCTCAAGTAAAATTTTTGTTTTGTTTTGTTTTTGTTTAATCATCAAAAGATTTCCAATGCACAGTGTAAACTTTTTCTAGCATATACAAGTGAAAGTTTTCACATTCAGAGGGCATAGCATCTTCATAATGCTACCTGTTTCGCTAGCAGTTCACTTCCTTAATTCATGTTAAACTTGAAGCAACTGTTGGCCAATATGACAGTTTTAAACAACGTGAAGACCATAAGCGATATAAGACACTTTTTGACTTGTAAGAAACTGCAGTGAACAGAAAACAGTTGACTTAGGCCTCCTTTGATAAAAATTTTTCAGGTCTGACCTCCAGTAAATCATCTAAGACAGAGGTGGGGTGGTAGATGGGCTACATGAGTGATGTTAGACAGAGGGTGAGAGAGTCCTTATAATTTGGGCAGACAATCCAAAATGTTCTGCTACAATCTATTCAATAATTCTTAAAAGAGAAACCACAATATCAAATAATGATCTTTAACTTTTAAACTCATAGTCAATTCATTCTACTTGAATAGCTAGGAAACATATACCCAGATATAATCCAGATTATAAATGTGAACTGGAAAGTTACCAGAATCTGACAGCAAGAGTCCTGTGTTCCAATGTGGAAAAACTTCCTTTGGTTGAATTTTCTTTAGTATGGCAAATATTTTTCTCAATTAAGACAGAATTTAACTTCAAGTATAATTTAAAATGGTAGTAGAACAAAATTACTTTCAGAAGAAAAAAAACATGCTCAATACTCTATGCAAGTTTACTTTGTTATGGAAATAGTCACAAGGCTCTTTAATTATTATTTCAGTAGAATTTGTAATTAAATGAATGGCAGCTACCAACTTAGTTCTTCAGAAGTCCACCTGTTCAGAATGCAAAACATGACCTAATAAAGGATGACAAAAATTTTATAATTTCATTTTGTTTTAAAAATAGAACTAAGCAAATCAGATGACCAGCTAGATCAGGATAATGTCCATAGAGAAGCAGAGAATTGCTGACATAAAGCGTCACAACACTAATGAAGTCAAGTGAAAATCATCTAACTTATGTGTGCAGAGTTATCACCTTTGTTTAAAAAATGAGTGGTCATTGTGCTTCTTTTAGATTGTAACCAATTTCCACGCAGTTCCTTTTCTCCTAAAGGATCACATAACCTCTAACCCTTCCATGGATACTTACCTTTTTTTCCTCATACTGTTATACAGTTTTTGAGTTACATCATATGTTTCCAGAAAACAAACAAACAAACCCTGTGAAATGAGTTAGTTAGTGCATATATACTCATACTTCGTTCCTACACTCTGTAGGGTCTCCCCACCTAATCATAGAACACACAGAAGGCGTTTGGTAGCCAACTGGCACAGGCTAGAAGGATTTCACAATACAGAGAGAAAGCACTCAACATTAAGTGAGCTGTGGTATACCAACCACAAAATCATATATTTATTTTTCCAACGTTTTCTTTTATTGATAAAAACTACACAAAAGCTAATTGATAATTAATTTAAAAAGCAATGTTATACATTATCTTGTGTTCAGAAATTTGTCAACTTGGCAGTTTTATTCATTGACCACATGGCCATTGTTCTTCATAGGAATGAGTCCATATGAGAAGATTTCTGCTGGTCTTTCCAACCAGAAGTCTGTACAGATCCCTTTCAGAATCCTTACACAGTGAAAAGTCACAGTGAGGACTGCCAATAAGAAAAAAAAAGCAAATCAAAACTCCTCATACTGTGTACTTCGTGTGTTTTGAAGGATCATTCGCCCAGATTTTAGTGGATTTTCATTCCAGTAGTTTTGTCAAACTCTGTGGTCAACTTTCTTTGTGGCCTGTCGTAAAGCAAATTTTCTTTTGGTACAACATAAGCTTTAATGCCCATGTTTAGGATTGAAAACAGATTCACTTGACCAGGAAAAAAAAAAAAAAAGAAAAGAAAATAAATCAAACAGGAACAAACAGCATTTTAGAGGAAAAATGAAATAAAGCAATTGAAATCAAGTCTGTAAGAATTACACACACCTAACAAGGAAAAGTGTATTGTGACCCCACTTCCCACCCAGCTCAGGTTCCCCCCCACCCCACCCCCCTCCTCCCTGTGGTTCTCCAGCCCAGGAACCATGCAGTGTAGAAAAAGCAAATATACAAACAATCCTATATGTAGCTAGGGTGAAATCTATTTTTATAAGAACTCGACACTTGGACTATTTACATCCAGGAGAAGTTTTGTTTTGTTTCGACGCAAAGAAAGTTCTGTAGTGTTCTCCTGGTTTTGCTGCAGGTGCATCCGCTGCCCTCTTTAAGCAGTTCTTTTTTCCTTTCCTGTGTGTCCTGGCTGAACAGAAAGGATGAGCCGGCTTGCTTGCTCGATTTTGGACACCCATTCTCCTTTAAGATGAAGCCTTCCCTCCCCGCCCCCAGCCCCGCCGAGGTCCCTCCCGAGGAGTTGGCCTTGGCGTTAGTTTGTTATTCTCTCAAGGTAAATGGCCGGCGCCGCCGACCGGGCGATGGTGGCGATGAAGCTGTGGTCGCGCCCGAGCTCCAGGCTGGGGGTTTCGTCCTGCTCCGGAGACACTGCTTCGTAGCCCTTGTTGACGCGGAGCGGCTGGTGAGCCTGGCAGTAGCCGATCACAGGCTGGTCGTAGCTGTAATAGGGCAAGGGCTTCACGTGGTGGGGGATCTGGGTGGGAGGAAGAGAAAGTCCGATTAAGAAAGTGCTCTGGAAAGATAAGAAGAGGGCATTCATGGCATTGTACTTTGTTCTCTTTCTTGCCCTTTTAAGGCATCAGCTCCTGATTCTGCTATTAATAAACGTTAAACAGAGTAAGGATTGTTAGTATTTAACTTGATATTGTTTTGTCCAGATACATAAGCCTTACATATGATTTTATGTACAGTGTATGTATGTGTGTATATATAATTTGTATATACACCTTTTATGTAGTTGTGCGTATATATACTTTATGTAAAAGTGTGTACTTTTTATGTATACTTTTATATAAAGTGTGTATATATACACATACATATGCATATACATATATATGTATATATATACACTATATATAAAATCATAAAGATGTTTTCATGTTCAGTCCTATTATCTTTCTATGTATTGTCATACAGACAGTTAAAAACAACCTAAATTCCCATCAACAGGGAATTTTAAAATATGTTAGGTAAGTTCACACACTTGAGTACAAGTATACAAAGACTGGGGTGTCTGTCTATTGTAATATGGCAAAATATGATATTAAGAGAAAACAATGTGAAAAGAATGTACAGTATGTTCCATTTTGTATAAATACAAATATAAACATACATAGAGTTTTTACTTTTAAAATATACTTATATACAATTAAAATCTTTATTGTGGGCATATATGTTTTATTTAAACCTTTTAAAAAATAATCACAATTTCCTATAGATTATTTCTAACAATTCTATAAATCCTGGACCAAGGAACTGAAGAATCATGAAAGTGGGCACATCCTTGTGTTCATAATATGTAATGTTATTGATTTCAAGCTAACAAGCCAAATATGTGTCTAATGTTGGAATAAAATGCCTGAATAACTGTCTATAGAAATCCCTTTTCATAGGAAAAGCTAAAAATATTAAAATTCTAGTAATTTCAAGTCTGTGCAGCTTTTTATTAAACCACAAATTTCTGGTAAAGAAAAATAGAGAAAGGAATATGAGGGTTGCTTAATTCTTTTTTTTTTTTTTTTTTAACAGAGCATGAACAGGGGAGGGGCAGAGAGAGAGGGAGACACAGAATCTGAAACAGGCTCCAGGCTCTGAGCTGTCAGCACAGAGCCCGACGTGGGGCTTGAACTCACGGACCGCGAGATCATGACCCAAGCCGAAGTCGGCCGCTCAACCGACTGAGCCACCCAGGCAGGCACCCTGAGGGTTGCTTAATTCTTGATATCACACTAAGCATTTCTTATGACCCACTAGATCCAGTCTGATACTCTTGGTTAACAAGTCCACAGGTGATAGAATTGCAAACACTCCACTGTCCTCTCAGGCAAGAGATGTGGCAGTTTCAAGTATCGTCTCCCAGCTCCAACTCACTTGCCGTAGTTGGCTTTATGATGCCAGGCTGGGTCTCTGCAAACTACACTGCTGCTTGGCCTGCTGCTCCCTATTAGACTTTAACAGTGGGCCCACTGGAGAGAGATGGCAAGACTAGAGGAGCTGGAGGAAACTGACCCCATGGTGGGCTTCCTCTCTGCTTCTTCCTGCTCCAGAGAGCTACCTCACCAACACTCCTTCATATTGGTTGTAGCAGCACCTTCCCACAAGAGCAGGCCATTCCGGTTTGTAGTCTTCCCAGCATTTGATCCCATCATGTCCCCCTCAGGATCTCCAGCACCAAGGAAATCTGAGATGCATCTCTGCAAAGCTCCTCCTCCAAGCTTGTAATTTTACAGTTCCAACATGTTCGTTTAGCCCCTTGGTCCCACAGGTGGTAGGGCTGGCAGTTACTTCTAAAGCCGTTGCCTCTGTTACACTATGGCACTTTTAACCTTTGCACGAGCTGAGTTAACAACTCTGTATTTAGTTAGCAATTCATGTAAATGCTTTGTCAAGATAACTGATATGTTGTCTGTCTCCCGATTAGACTATAGACTAGACTGTATCTGAGTCTTTCTGTAGGTTAAACTACAGAAATTAAGGTGTTATAATTTGGTAGAGAAGTTAACCCCCAAAGGCCTTATGGGTTAATTGTTCTGAAGGAAGTTAACCAGTGTTCTATCTAACTTGGCAGCCTTATTTTCACAATCCATTCTTCCTATTATTATATAAATCCCTCAAATGATCATGCAACTAGGTCTTGTGTTTTCTTCCTAGTATCCTCATTAATGTGTTAAGCAAATTTTGACATAAATTATGTTTGTATGAGAATTCTGTTTTGAACACCTCTATGCTTATTAAGATGAAAGTCACTTTCTCACATTTTTAAAGATATAGATTAAAGTAATGTTTTCTATGGCAGATCGCAACTCATTACTAAGTTATAAAATCAAATTAATGAATCCAGATAAACATTTTAAAAATTGAATTAACTGGAACAGAAAATATTAGATTATATCATGAATAAGGGTAAATTGCTTCATAGAAGTTTTGTTCCAAATTTGTGTGTTCATAAATGTGTGTTTACTGAGTCACACTGTGATTATTTGTTAAACTGGGAATCACAATAAAAGATGCTTCTAAAAATACTCAAAACACATAGTCAGGTTATGTGATCACAATAGCTAGATAAATTCCCTTGCTTCTTTTACTATTCTCTTTTTTCTAACTCACATAATTCAGTTTTTCTGAGCGAGTGAGAAAATTAAGCCAATATATATTTCTTTATTTTTGGATGAGACACGTTGACTTCTAAATGGAAGGTCAACACTGTTTTCATCAAGTCTTAAGAAATAGTAAAGGAAAGATAATTTCTCATCAAACAAGATGTTGATATAACCTGGAATATACAATGCTGTTCTCAAAAAAATCTGAACAAGAATACATACTAGGTCAAAATTTTTATTGACACAGAAATGTTTTAGAACTTAGACATTAATTTCTGGGCTGAGAGTGAGAACAAGGAACAAATTATAGGACAACATGGATGAATTACTAGATGAAAAATGTATTTATAATATAAAGTTAGGTTTGCCCTCAATCTATGGTGGGTTTTTTTTTTCTTACTCATATAGACTTCTCCTTATAAATCAGTACAGGTCCAGACATGAAATGTTTGTCACCAAGTTCTATTTTAAGTCACCTCATAGGATTTTGCTGTGTGTCAGATAGGTGGAGATATCTGCGATTAGTGTCATGGGTCACCAAAACTCTGAAAAAGCATAGAAATGAAACCACTTCATTGTGACATTTCAGCAAAAAGAATTTTATGAAGACCTTCTTAAGAGTTACATAGTTCATTCTTACTTTTTCATCATTAACAGGTGGAATAGTATAACTCTAAAACAAAAAATTCACCAAATGATTTCCAATGACAGCAACATTCACTGGTCATAGAATATGTGTTGCACACTTTCACTGAAATGCATGACTCATTGTCAACAAAATAGCCAAATTACTAAAAGGCATCAAAATAAACATTAAGCATGCGTTCTGGTTTTGTCCACTATCTCGTAGTACCATGGATAGTTCTCCTCCAGTCACCCATGAGAAGATTCCTGAACTACAAACATAACTTGGATGAGCGGTAAATGCAAAGTGAGACAGAGTCCTACAGATCCTACTAAAATTGAGTTCATCTACAAATGAAAACTTATATGTGAACAGTGTTCCATTTTCATTGTAAAATTCCAAAAGCTGAACTAAAATGGGAACAAACAACTTCATATCTAAGCCACAGTGGCATTTACCTTCAAATTAAGTTGATTCAAATGTCCAGGGACCTGTATTAACTGCAGAACATCAGGTTCATATATTCCATCATCTCTGAACTCAGAAAATTTGTTTTGCTATTACATTGGACCAGTTTACTTTTTACTTCAATGAACAAGGGCTCCTGCCATTTTCTCTATTGTATTTGGAGACAGGCTTAGAACTTCCAGCAGGACAAAAAACATTGTAAAGCTCCCTCCTGCACAACAGCCCAATAGCAAGAATTGAAAAGCCTAGTAAATTGGCAAGCTCTGAAAGGATATCTGAGATGTTTGCTCATTTACTCTTAAAATCTATTCTGCAGGGCACTATGTAATCAACTGATTTTGTGGTTTTCAAGGAGCTAAGAGACTGAGGTCTTGTATTTTATAGTAATAATGTACAGTACATTAACCACCTGGGTCCCTGTGTGTATCATTGTTTCCTTTCCAGCAGTCAAAACAAAGTATCCTTAAGTTCCCCTTAATGTGTCTTTGATATTTTTGTAAATGTGTTCTTAGAGCTTTTCCAAACGGTCCCTGTGTTCCATCAGCTCTCTGACGGACTTCATTCTGTGGCACA
Organism: Panthera leo; assembly: GCF_018350215.1. Classification (NCBI taxonomy): domain Eukaryota; kingdom Metazoa; phylum Chordata; class Mammalia; order Carnivora; family Felidae; genus Panthera; species Panthera leo. Next base: position 92,413,110 of record NC_056681.1, read on the forward strand.
GCACAACAGCACTACTTAAAGATGGCCTCATTCGTATGCTTCACTGCTCATTGATTGCTTTGGAAACTGCACTTTATTTACAGATAATAGGTGTGGTGCATGGAACGAAGGAATCTCATCGGGGAAATATACTATCCTGAAATTCTGTCATTTGCTTCTCTCAAGAATGTGAACACTTTAACTCAAATTGGATTTAAACTTTTATAGAGGCACATAAACTTCTATAGAGGCATATTTCATAACTAAATCTGAGGTAGGTTACAAAGGGGAAAATCATTATAGTCACTAATTATAAGTCACTTTAATCCTGCCGAGTTTCCTGCAAATCCCCTGAAAATGGGGATAATAATGACATCTCATTCACCTCTATAAATTTCAGATAACTCTGAAAGTATTCACTGATTCTCAAGAAAGCAGGAATACACTGGCAAGACATATCTGCCGTAGTTTAACTCAACACTGACAGTGTCTTTCCTGGAAATGTTCCCTGTCTTTTGTCTTACAGTTTCCATTCGAGAGATGCAAGGTCTTGAGGGGTCACAGAGTGGTTCATTAACAGAGGCTCTCAGCCCTACTTTGTGCACTCAGAAGCTTAGATACCTTAGTGGATGTCCTGGTTTTCTGAAAATATCATTTACCCTTTGCCTAGAATATGTGTTTTTTCTACCGTGCTGGAGAGAGTGGAAAAGGACACACCCCTCTCAATTATGGTGGCTCACAGAGCCAGTGATTCAAAGAGGAAAGTGAAGAAAAGAGAATGTGTTTAAACCTTGGGAGGAAGGGCAAAAGTATAGCGGGATATGCAGAGTTTCAAGAGTCTACAAATTGATTCAGATCCCATAATTTTACATCCATAATAATTATATTTAAAATGAGAAATGAATGTGTCTGTGTAGTTAATGTGAGAGTAATGTGAAATGGGCTCTTGATATATGTGATCATGAAAGGCTTTTGAAGTTCAGTTTTGTTATAAGCATGAAATTCCAATATCGTTACCCTCTTTTCTCAAAGGTATTAGCATTAGTTATAAGTAGTTTAATAGTCTGATCATTTTAAAATTACCGTGCACTACCATTAGTCTTATTTATTAACTTTTCATGAACATTGTTCACATTTCAGTATGAGTTCTTTCAATTGAAGTCATAAAAAGTTGATTTTCAATTTCCTAAATGACATTTGGTCTCTAATTTTTGGAATTAAAGGGTAGTGTCTGACTACTCAGACCATTTAAAAAGTACCATCCTACAAATCCAGATGAGGAATTCAATGTAGTTGAATTGCTTAATGGAGATGGACATTTGGTTTATTGGAAATAAAATAGATTAAAAATGAAGGGAAATAGCTAAATGAGCATATAATTCAGCCTTTATTCTACTCACTATGTTAGCCTGTGACAGGAATGGACAGGGCCTAAGAAAATGTAAACAAATTTGGCTAGAGGTTGTTTTTTGTTTTTGTTTTTGTTTTTCTTTTCAGGAATTTTGATCAAAGCTGACAGAACCTCAGCTCCTTTAAGTACATTGGGTAAAAGGGAGATTTAATGGACTCATAGACACAAGAAAGGATTTTACAGCTAAAAAGAGCAAGTACCACTGGGTCTCAAAAACAATTGACACTAGGAACTCGAATGTCACCAGGGTCTTGATAACTTGAGAATCTCTACAAGTTATCTTCACATCTTGATTGCCCAACAGCTTCCGTCATCTGACTGAGCACAGGGCGACAGCTTCAAAATTTTGCATGTTCCAGCCATAGTAGATCACACGAATGACCACAGTTCTTTCTAGCTCCCCTCATCAAAATGTAGAATAAATAGTGGCTGGTCTTGTGATTTTCTTTGCCCAGTAGTACACAGCAGCAGAAGTGCTGCTTGGGTCCCAAGGTTCCTAGGATCCTGGCCAGGTTAGCCACCGCCACGTGAACAAGCCCAGTCTAGACCACTGGAGAGTGGAAGGCCCTCTGGAGCCATGGAGGCATCTTAGACCAGCCAGCGTCCCTTAGGGCCCACAGAAGTTCATCAGGCACATGAGTCCAGGAGCAACCCCCCCGCCCCCCTGCACTCCAGCTGGCCCCAGAGGAGCAGAATTGCTCAGCTACTGCCCTTCCTTCCAAAAAGCATATGAGACATTGGACTGAACTACGACACTGACAATTCCTACAAACCTGCTTTCATCCTTCACTTCTCAATTGAAAGAATTAAAATAACAATTGTCCTTTCATAAATTTTGCCTCTTTAGGTTTCGAATATCTGAAGGCATTTGTAATATAAAAAAGGGACACAAGGTAAGAAATGAATCGAAATCAACTCATCAAATTAACATTATTTAATCCATTCGACAATGAAACATTCTTGTTCATTGTTTTTAAATGCAGGCTCGCTTCTTAATTAGAAAACACAATTATCTAAGTATTAGTTTCTTTTCATCGAACAGTAAAACTTTCAATATCACTTGACATTATTTCTAAAACATTTGCTATACGGCTTATTTTAAAGCACAGTTTTGAAAAAGTACCTTGAACCCAAAGGTCAAGATGGAAATTTGAGTCCTGAGTACTATCTTTCCAAGTTAGCACTCAAATGAACAAAGATTTTATTTAATAGATGTTTGTTCATTTGTTTTTCCATCACCAAATCAAAAACTCTTAGAAGTTCCTGTAACATACAGTATAGAGGAGAATAAATTAAAAGAAAAATTTACTAGCATGTAATAAAATGCAACCAGAGGAAAAGCTGCTTGAGATTAGGGAAAGGCCATTTGCAGGACTATAAAACAGTCAGCAGCTTTGAGTATCTAAGACCAGTGAGGTAGGAAGAAAAGGCAGGGTTGGGGCAATTCCCGGTCATGAGAAAAATCAGGATAACATCAGAGGTTGAGAAAAAGCAGAATAAGCCTTACTTTCAGGATTCATATTGTGTAACACTGAGTAAAGCCAGAGTATAACTATACCAGAAAACTCACCTCCTATTTAAGGAAATGGTGAGTTCTTCTTCTTCTTCTTCTTTTTAAATGTTTATTTATTCTTGAGAGAGACAGAGACAGAGTGTGAGCAGGGGAAGGGCACAGAGAGAGAGGGAGACCCAGAATCTGAAGCAGGTTCCAAGCTCTGAGATGTCAGCACAGAGCCCCTCGCAGGGGTCAAACCCAGGAACTGTGAGATCATGACCTAAGCTGAAGTTGGAAGCTTAAGCGATTTAGCCACCCAGTGCCCCACAAAGCCTATCTCTTTAAAAAAGAGGCCCATGCAATCTCTGACATCCTAACACTGTATACACACACAAAGACTTTACTCCCTAAGCAGTAACAATAATAAAGAAGAATCTCAAGAAATAAGATTCAAGAATTTAACAGAAGACAATAAATCACAGTGATTAGTGGAAAAAGTCAAGATTTACTAAAAATGAATGAAACTGGAAACAATTTAAAATGCATTTTATTTTATTAAAAAAAATTTTAATGTTTATTTTTGAGAGAGATCGAGACAGAGACAGAGCATGAGCAGGGGAGGGGAAGAGGGAGAGGGAGACAGAATCCCAAGCAGGCTCCAGGCTCTGAGCTGTCAGCACAGAGCCCGATGCGGGACGAATTCATGCGAGATCATGACCTGAGCCAAAGTCAGACGCTCAACAGACTGAGCCACCCAGACGCCCCTAAAGTGCATTTTAGTTGAAACTCATCATCCTGACATTGCTTGGCTGCATACCAGGTATTCACGTTATTTGTTGAAGGAAAGAACAACAGCAATCTTCTTTTTCCCACACTTTATTTTGAAGATTAAATCAGTAATAAATACGAAAAAACTCAAAATAATCTACTCATATTTGTCACAAACACTTATTAAATTTATTGATCTTTGGTTTTGAAAATCTCTAAAGAAAAACAAAAGATACTGGTGCAAATTGGTAACTTCTGTTTTGTTTATGGGCTGATGTGTTTACCAAGTAGCTCTAGCATGCAAAATACACAATACTAAACACAGTACATGTTGGCTTTTCATCTTGATGGGACTATTCAGACCATTTTAATTATTTTTTAAAGGTTTTTATTTTTATTTTTGAGAGAGAGCACGTGAGCGGGAGAAGTGCAGAGCGAGAGGGGTACGTACAGAGGATCCTAAGCAGGCTCTGTGCTGACAGCAGCCAGCCCAATGCAGGGCTTGAACTCACTAACCTTGAGATTCTGACCTGAGCCAAAGTCAGATGCTCAACTCACTGAACCACCCAGGTGCCCCTATTCAGACCATTTTAATGTTTATTTTATTTTTGAGAGACAGAGACAGAGCGTGAGTGGGGGAGGGGCAGAGAGAGAGAGAGGGAGACACAGAATCCAAAGCAGGCTCCAGGCTCTGAGCTGTCAGCACAGAGCCCAATGCGGGGCTCAAACTCACGAACCAGGAGATCATGACCTGAGCCGAAGTCTGCCGCTTCACCAACTGAGCCACCCAGGTGCCCCAAGACCATTTTAAAGTTAAGTTCTTGGGTGCCCTGGTGGCTCAGTCAGTTGAGCATCTGACTTTAGCTCAGGTCATGATCTCACTGTCTGTGAGTTCGAACCCTGTGTGGGGTTCTGTGCTGACAGCTCAGAGTCTGCAGCCTGCTTCAGAACCCTGCCCCTCCCCCCCACCCCACTAGCACTCTGTCTCTGTGTTTCTGAAAAATGAATAGACATTATAAAAAAATTTTTTTTTAAAAGTTAAGTTCTGACAAAAGTTGCATGTTGGCATTTGCTTTACTTGTTCTGTTCTTATTTAAAGATGGGAACATGTTCTATTTGTGCACTCATGGTTGTCCAAATTTTAACTTTTAAGTCAGTCGTGGGATAACAGAACAGAACATCCACTTACATCTTTATTGCTCTCCTACCAGGCCACCTTGCGTGTGAGGTGTCCAGAGAGTTGATTAACTTAATGAATGAGGTACTAGCTGTACTTTGAAGTTAGCTTTGACTCCATTAACTGGAAAGCTTATTACATTAGCAGGACTCTCAGTGTTCAGTGAGGTTTTGGGCTAATGAGCTGGATTAATTAGCTAGTATTAACTTCTAAAGGCTTTCCCTCTGTTGCTCTGGCCTCCGAATTTGAAAGAGGAAGGACTCCCTAATAGTGCACTACAAGCAAACATCCTATCGAAGTGAAATCTACATAAATACTGCAATAAAAAATAGACACCATGAAATTTCAAAATCCACATCTTTCTCCTCTGAAAAAAGTTATGGAAGTTTTGATGATATACAGTGATGTACAGAAGACAAGTGTTGCTGAAATAGAAGGCAGTAATCACTACTGCTGGGAACTTAAAAACAAAACCCGAACAAAAGAAAACAAAAACAAAACTTATTAGCACATGTAACAGATTCAGGGTAAGATTTACTTTGCAATCCCTTCTCAGAATTTGGAAATGGTGGGAAGGTGCAAGCAGCAGGCATGAGAGACCTTTCTTCTTTCAGGGTCACTTTGAGTTTCTCCACAGTGTTCTGAGTAGCTTATTTCTAGTTTCCATAGGAATTTCTGTAGTTCTGTATAAAATTGTGTTAAATTCTTAATAGTGTCCTTAATTTGTTTTATGCAAGAGCCTGTATCTCGTCTAATCCAAATGTGACTGATTTGTTTGGCTTTTGAAGATATATTCCCTTTGTGATCCTCCCAAAGCATGCAATTCAATAGTGCAGTGGGTATTCAGTAAAAGCTAGAAATGTTTTTAAAATGTAGAAATAAAATGAAATGAAAATCATATATAAGGAAGGTGATTGGGTTTCTTGCATTCATGTACTTACCTTTTCATCCCAGGGTAAAAGTTTAGAGCCAAATGACAATTACAGACGGAAGAAAACCCCAGAAGGACGTACACCTTGATAGGATGAGTAACCTGATTCTAATAGAGTTTAAATAGAACTTCTTGGGGGACTGACTGATCCTAATGAAAAGAGGCATGGCAATGTATATTTAATTACAAATATAGGAGAGGTCCATTTAGAAAATGCAATTAAAGTTTTTATTCTGATTGAATATATTTTAGAACAGAATGGCAGAGTGAGGCATAAATAATATTGGTCTCATATTTTTTAATAAAACGTGTTAAGCTCTAGGTTGCTGCCTGGATCTCTGCCACTGAGTATATACTATTAAGGGGTAATTATATAAAGTGAATTTGCCATAATAGTGCACTTATTTATGTATCCATTCATTCACATAGCAAATATTTATCACTGGAGTTAGCTAACTTTTTCTGGGAAGGGCCAATAGTAAATATTTTAGGCTTGCGACCCATGCAATCTCTGTCACAACCAGTAAACGACTACCATCGTAACATGATAGTAGGCTGAGACAAAATGTAAACAAGTGAGCGTGGCTCCATTTCAATAATAATTGATTTATGAACACTGAAATTTGAATTTCATGTAATTTTCAGGTGACAGAAACTATCTTCTTTGGATATTTTCAACCATTAAAAGCAATAGAAGCCATTTAGCTTGGGCCTCATTTACTAAGCTAGGCATTGTGGTAGGTGCTGGGTGTATGAAGAAGAAAATAAAGGTCCGTCCTCAAAGAGCCTCCTCAGAACTGATAGAGTAAGACGAATGTAATTCTAATTCCCTGTAGGTGAAGCTGCATAATCCAAATCAGTGAAGAGAGGGAGAAAAGCACTCCCAGCTGGTGGACACTGCAGGTTTTCTTGTGAAGATCCAGGTCTTCCACGCTGGAATAAAGCTCTCAGTGGATCCCAGACAAAGAGCTGGACCCACACAACCTTGGTACTTAGAAGTCAGACTTGAACCTCCAGGTGGGAGTTCTGAAGTCACCATTCAGGTCATGTAGATCAAACACAGTCTGGCAGAATAAACGCCCAATGACCTTTCAGTGAAGATCTTAAGCAACACTCAGGCCCGTGAACCTGCCCCTGGGTATATGACAGCTTATATAACTGCAAGGCCCAAGGGAACTTTCCTGCTTTTGTAAAAGAGGTTAAGTTCACGGGTCATCTAACCATAAACAGGTTTTGTTTTGTGGAGAAGTTGAAAAGCCTTTCTCTTTCCCAGTCTCAACAAGCCTTTTCCCATATCTGGGCCTTTGTACTTGCCATTCCTTTTGTCTGGGATATTCTTATTCCAAATCTTTTCAGTAGGATGATGCTGATCCTTTGAGTCCTGGCTTAAATGTCACGTTTCTAGAGGGGCCTTCCCAAACTGCCCTAACTTGCCGCTCCATCACTACTCACACACGTAAGCCATTCCCTATTTCAGTTCCCTGGTTTTTTTCTTCGCAGCATTTATCAAAATGTTAAGTATCTGTGATCATGTGTATCTTTGCTCCTTTACTGTCTGTTTTCTCCCAGTATGAGCTCCATGCTGTCACAGAATGTTTCAGACTGATTTGGTATTGCCTTCCTAGAATATTTCAACAAATGTGTGCTAAAACAATGTATGAATTTATGAGAGGTATTTGTGAGGGAATTGGGTTTTATGTGGAAGACATTTGCCTCCAAAACTGTGAACTTCCTTTCCTTTGTCTTTTTCCATTGCCTCTCACCCAATTCTCTGCTTTAAATTTAAACAGGGACCTAGGATGGGGCACAAACACTTTCTATATACAAATATCGGCATGCCCAGCACTGTACTGAGAGCTATAGGTAACAGAATGACTAAAGGCGTCCATGACCTTAAGGAACCTATAACCTAATATGGAAGACAAATGTGAGCAGGTTTTTACAATGTGACATCATTTATGGTACAATGTAATAGTAGAGGTATATGCAAAATGATAAGGAGGACAGAAGAGGAAGTGAGATGCTTATCAGGTGTTTTCTAATCCAAAGAATGGATGCTTATGAAGTCACCAATAGAAAGTCTCGTGCCACATGTGGCTTCTAAATATGGTCAACCCAATTCTGCTACTGTTGCCACGGCACATGGCTTCCTTGTGCCATTGAGAGCCCACTGCCCAGGTTAGTCTTTTAAAAATATTAATAGTCTATCCAACTCACCTACAATTTGCCCTTGTAGGGAATGGATTCCACATCCTCAATCTCTTCCTCCATTATTTTCACCTCTCAGCTCAACACTGAGAGGAGACTGTTGCCTTAGTTTCTTACAGATGAAGCATCCCTAAGTTGTGATAAGCAGGTAAGACTGACCATAGCTCTGGGGCAGGACATTGAGACAGCAGCTTTCTCAGTGGCTGCTGAGAAAACAATTGACCCTTGCCACCTTTAATAAAAGTGAAGAAAATGGAGATCCTCACCTTCCTTTTCACTAGCCATTTAGGATTTCATCAACCATACAGACTGCCCTTAAACCATGGTTGTCAGACCTGGATGCAACTTTGACACCCTTTGCAGTGATTTTAAAAATACTTAAGTCTGGTCCCTATCCCAGATCAATCAAATCAGAGTTTCTGGGGTATGGCCCAGGCCACTCTATTTTTTAAAAAGTACCCGCTCAAATGTGCAACCAAGGTTGAAAACACTACTTCTTGTTAAATTTAGATGGCTTTCCTTTAAAGATGTAGGCCCAGCAGGGAGTACACATTGTGATTTACCTAATTCCCCACACCTGCCTGAAGACTCCCTGGCTCAAAACAAAGCAGATTACTTCCCAATCTGAAGTCACCAAACATGGTGCACATGTGTGTGCTTCTTACTCTCCAATTAAATTTTCCTTTTTCTTAAGTTCAATTCATTACTGCTAATTATTCTGTCTCACCAATTTGTGTTTCTTCACTTGGCCCTATTCCTATTCTTGTAGGTGATTGTTCTGCCCGGCTTTTAGTTATTATCGATTTGGTTATGTATATTTCTACTCTTTTGTCTAAAGTTAGGTGTAATTCAGTTGGGTAAGTTTAACAACTACATTATACACATGTTTTTTAAATAGCTACTTGTAGGTGAATTTACCTTGCCTTGATGGCAAAGTGCCCATAAATGTTCAGTCAGCTGGAGAACTCCTTTGGCTAAACATTTTCACAATCTATTTCTTTTATTTTTTTTTAAGTAATTTAATTTACTGGGATGGTAGTAATAGCCCATTCCACTTTGCACTATGGGGAAGAAAGGATATTTTTATCTACTTAAAAGCTAATAAAGACTCCCACTGTTGAAAAATATTCAAACCTCCCAATTATTTCCATCAAGCGATAAATTTAAAAGAAAAGAAAAAGAATTAAAACCCCAAAGTGTTAGCAAGTAAGCAATAATGACTAGGAGAAACTTAGGGAAAGATCATTAAATTCATCTTTGCTTTAGAGCAACCTGATACTCATATGCAGAGGGGACTATAAAAAGGGTGTTTTCTGCCACTGGAAGTAGTAAGAGTTGACATATAATTGATGAAATTCACCATCTTTGGTAATAAATCATAGAAGGTATGTGCGCAACCACAGAGCTGTTCTCCCACTCTCCACCCATCACCCCCAACTCCAGCTGCTGCTCACCCAAAGATCTTACTTGCCCCATAGTATCATGCTCCCCCGTCAACCACCATGGCCATATGCCTATAGTTCCCTAGCACTACAGAGTATTAATTTTGCAGACTACCTCTATGGGTCCCTTTTTAAGAACGAAGCTAAACTGAGTAGCTGAATTTTTTGATATACTCCAAAGGAGTTGGGTAAATCCATCATGTTGCACTTGATTATTTTTTTTTTTTGCTATCTAGTCCCACTACACACCATTTCTATAATATTCTACTTTTCTTTCCTGACCCAAATGTATTTTCCCTTTTTCCTACCAAACCACCTCAATGAATGCATGTAGCTTTATTGTGATTCAGGTACCTTTGACATCTGACAATCCAAGCAGGCCACTTCTAACCTGTATACTGTGTTCTAGTTCTATGTGTTCCTCCTAGATCCTGACCTTTGGGTGATTGACCCCAGAGTATTTAGCCCAGATTCAGAATTTCCCACTGCTCTTAACAGTTTAGTTTAGAAGTTTTTAGTTCTGAACTGTATCTTAATGCAGATAGACCACAGTCTTTTATCAAGACAGCTCATGCTCATTGAATCTTACTAAGAAGCTCAAGGTATAACTAATTTTTAGAGTGCCACTGAATAGTGGTTTTCTGGCTTATTGTTAAATAATACCACACATTTATCATAAATAAATTTATTTATACCATACTATTATAAGTTATTAAAAATAAGTTTATGATTTCATCATGAACTTAGACCCTCAGAGAAGTCCTGGAACTCAGTTTCTTGGAACTGAGTCAAGCATTGAGAGTTTGATAGAAAAAGAGCTCATAGTATTCTTGGATAGATTTAACTTTATGTGGATTCTATATGGCAACCCAAAGTACTATTTTCTAGGATGGTAGGTAATTTCTATTTAACTACGAGAAAACATGGAAAAGCAACATTATCATTTTAGCTAAACATGTAGTAAAACCGCACTGATTCAGACTAACTGAGAGATGATCACTCAGTGAGAATAATAAATTATATAGCATTTTAAAAAGTTGTAGTTTGGTGCGCATGGGTGGCTCAGTCAGTTGAGTGGCCAACTCTTGATTTCGGCTCAGGTCGTGATTTCATGGTCATGAGATCCAGCCCTATGATGGGCTCTGCACTGACAGCATGGACCCTGCTTGGGATTCTCTATCTTCCCCACTCTCTCTGCCTCTCCCCCAGTCACGCGTGCACATGCTCACTCTCTCTTTATCTCTCTCTCTCAAAATAAATAAATGAACTTAGAAAAGATTTTTAAACAGTTGTAGTTTACTTCATTGGGATTAACCTAAAGTCAACAAGCTACCAGTGTGTGTAGACAATATACTTTCCCACCTATATCTCCTTGATGGGTAGGGTGTTTATGTCATGTGACTTGTGGTAGAGGGAGAATTTGTGCAGATTGGTACCAGGAAGACTAGGGAGAATAAAAGATAATGAAACAACATTCCCTTCCTGTCCATTGCTTCTGATCAGCAGTTGATCAAAATGTGCATGAAGGGGGGCACCTGGGTGGCTCAGTCGGTTAAGCGGCCGACTTTGGCTCAGGTCATGATCTCGCGGTCCGTGAGTTCGAGCCCCGCGTCGGGCTCTGTGCTGAAAGCTCAGAGCCTGGAGCCTGTTTCGGATTCTGTGTCTCCCTCTCTCTGACCCTCCCCCATTCATGCTCTGTCTCTCTCTGTCTCAAAAATAAATAAATGTTAAAAAAAAAAAAAAAAAATGTGCATGAAGGACTTTGTAACGCACTGAGTACTAAAGGTGACATATACTTGTAAAGAAGCCCTTCTTTTTTCTGTGGAAGAGCAGCACTCTTGCATCTCTGACCTCATCAATGGTCTTGCAGTGGGGCACTGTTACAGACCCAATGTATGTTTCCTCCATCAAATCCATACCTTGAAGCCCTAACCCCTGTTGTGGCTGTATTTGGAGATGGAGCTTCTAAGGCTGAAAGATTAAGATTAAGTGTGGTTATAAAGGTGAGGTCTTGATTCCACAGGATTAGTGTATTTTTTAAAAATGTTTATTTATTTATTTTGAGAGAGAGACAGAGAGAGACTTGGGGAGGGATAGAGAGAGAGAGAGAGAGAGAGAGAGAATCCCAAGCAGGCTCTGCACTGTCAGCATGGAGCCCAATGTGGGGCTCAGTCTCACTACTGTGAGATCATGACCTGAGCCAAAATCAAGAGTCAGATGCTGAACCAAATGAGCCACCTGGGCTCCCCAGAATTAGTGTCTTTATAAGAAAATACCAGAGAGCTTGTTCTCTGTCATTCCATGTACATATAAAGGCTACGTAAACACGCCACGAGATCCCTGTTAGCCAAGAAGGGGGATCTCAGAATGAAACCTACCTCTCCAACACCTTGATCTTAGAATTCTGAGTCTCTAGAATGGCTGTTTAAGTCATCCAGCCTATGGCATTTTTTTTATGGCAGCCTGAGCTGACTAATACAGACACCACCACCCTGAAGTGGTGAGACTTTGTATAAAGATGGGTGAATGCTGTCACAGTGATGGAAGCACCATGGCTGAAGCTGATGAGTCACTTAGTGAGAAAGTACTTCTGCACACCTCCAGAAAGAATTTATTGAGAGAGATGAGTGGAATCCTGCTATTTAATAGCAGGATATATGGGCATTAGTGGTATTTATCTGATTTATCAATGCTAGACCACAAGGATCAGTATACAGGTTGTCACAAGATGCTAAGATTTCCCTCCTGACAAAATATCTCTTAGTTTAGGACAGATTTAACAGGAGCATGACGATTTACATTTTTCTTTCTTGAACATCTTCCCCATCCTCCATTATATAATGTTCATCTTTATACTATTTAAATTAGTCTGGATCTGGGAGGGGGTCATATATGAGGGGATTCTTTCCTTCCTTGTACCTTATTTTTACTTGCAATGCAAGATGGAGAGAGACTTTTGTATTCATGTAGGCTGTCATTCTCCTAGTGTCCAGCTGGTGACCTGGGCACCAACACATTTTCCTAAGATTCTGTAAGCTGTGGTGCTCCTTGTCTCCTTATGTCACCCCAAAGGCTCATGACTACTGAAAAAGGATCAAGGTAACTCTAACTTACTGCATATCTTTGGACTGCATTGTGCTCATTCTCCTTTCATCCACTTAGACACTTTCCCACCCTTCTATGCCTTGCCTTGTGCCTAAGGAGGCTCATTCTATGACCCAAGATCCGTTGTTATCTGGCTTCAATTAGTTTCAGTAATGAGAGGTACCCAATGGTAATAGGAAACAGGAGGTCAGAGTATTTATTCCTTGCCATCCAGTCTGGCCTTGCTACTCTTCTGGAGTGACTGGTTTATTCTATAGTAGTGATTCACAATCTGGAGCAATTTTGCCTCCTGGGGAACGTTTGGCAAAATCTGAAGGTATTTCTATTGTCAAGGCTAAGGCTGTCAAGACAAGAAGTTGTCAAGACTGAGGTATTCCTGGGCATCGAGTGGGGTAGAAGCCAGGGATGCTACTAAAAATCCTACAATACACAAGATATCTTCCTGCCAACAACAACAACAACAACAACAACAGAATTATCTGATCTAGATGTCAGAGTGTCTTTGTCAAGCTATGTTTGTACTATAGTCACAGATACTTTTAGATGGACCCTCAAGATGAGAGGTCTTCCTCAGCCACAGCTTCCACTTGGATATGATAACAAAGTATCTTCCTTTTGCCCCTTCTGACCAAGGAGTGGGGATGGGTAGCAGCTTCTTGCTGTTTCTATTAGAATTCTTCACCATCCTCTGTAGATCTCCACTCAACACTACACTTCTATATAATATAAACTCTCTTTAAGTTTATTTATTAAACTCTCTTTATTTATTTACTTTTTTGGTAATCTCTAACCCAACATGGGTTTCAAACTCAGGACCCCATGATCAAGAGTTTCATACTCTTCTGAGTGAGCCAGCAAGGTGTCCCTAAACTCTATTTGGTTAAAAATTTTGAGTGTATAGCGTTTCTTTGTAGGACTACAATGGGCATGGAGTTATAGGCTTACATGAAGCAATTGATATGAGCATTTAACATCATGTTTATTTTCCTTAAATTAGAGGTGGAGTGGCAAAGTTTCACCAGTACTAATTGCAAACATTTATTGAGTGATGTCTCTGTGTATTCATCTTTATAAGTGCTTGATATCAATTAACTCATTTATTCTTCACAAAAGATCTACAATTTGGGTGCTGATAGGATTCATGGTAAAACTGGAGCATGTGGGTGAAATGACTTGCCCGGGCTCATGCACTGAAAATGGCTGTGAGCCAGATTGCTTAATACTACCTCAAGGAGGCATTTTGTCTTCAGAAATAAACCAATCTATAATATGTGCAACACAGAAAGCCATAGTTGGCTCCAGTGAATCACTCAAATGTGAATCACAAAGAAATTTTCGGAGTGGCATCCAAGGCAACCCTTGATGGCATTCTACACTCCCACTCTGTCTTTTTTTTCTTTCTTTTACTCCTTTGTCCTTACCTTCTTCTTGCCTCCTATATTTCTTCTCTTTTTCTTTTTGTTTCTCTTTTCCCTTTATTTTTGCATGTCTCTTCACTTCCATTCTTTCCTCTCTTTGCCTTGCCCCCCACTTCTTTTCCCAAAACTTAGGCTGCTTTTGGTACCTAAATGTTAAAATGAACTAGGTTCAACTTTTTAGTCATAATGACATTCAAACCATAAGTAACAGAAAGAATGTATGAAATATTAAATAAGCCTATTCCTGGGATGTATGAAATGTTAAGCATAAAATCACTTAAATGTTAGTTTTCCAAGTGCCAGTGACTTGAAACAATATAGTCAATTTCATTAAAAAAAATTGTGATGTATACTCTAGTTGAATCTTAAAGCCTGTATTTGAGAAACACAGGAAAAACAGGTTATAATTTATATTCATATTATATAGAGATATGAAATTGTTTAAAAAGATAAAGTTTATTTATGTAAGGGCTTGAGTTTGAGAATATGAAATGGCAATATTTGAAAGTAATAGCTTCTCTGAAAATCCTATTCAAAAGTGGGCAAATTGATTTATTCTCTAAGGAATTATGACAGTAAGCATAAAAGTATAGTTGCTGCTTTGCGTGCAACAATACTAAGGATAGTAACCTATTCCATCCATTTTTCACTATAAATATATACAGCACTTAATATCAAAAGCTGAGTTATACTGACACTTTGATAAATGGATGCATTGGTAGATGAGTGAAATAAGATTTTGTCTTAGAGGAAATATTGGCTTTTCATTAGGCCAACTGAGAATTTATAGCATACAAAAGAACTAGGAATTTATAGTTTCTTTAAGGAGGTTTAAATACTCCTTCTAAAGATATACAAGTTATCTTCTCCTAAGGAAAAACTATTTCCAATTTCTAGGACTGATTGAGAGCAATGCACAACATATTTGTCTTAAACTTGTATGTGGAAAGAGTGAGAACTGAAAGTTAATGCTGGTCAATTCAAAATGTTCTTGTATTTTGTCTTCTTATGAGCAAAATAAATCTTCAAAAAAAACCCCACAAACCTTTCTAATGACAATTTTCTCTGTAAATATCCCTCTCCCAGGGTAAGAACAAAGGCATTCTCTTGCCATTTCAGAAATTTTGCTGAAATCAGGATGTGACTCCTCCTGCCTAAGACATTCAGGATAGCCGAAAGATTGGGAAAGATTCTTGCCTTGTTCATTCTTTATAGGGAATAGAATGTGCTGGGGATGTAGCATATTGAAATTCACATGGAACTGACACACAGAAATATCTTCTTTTGATGTGTTCATCACTCTAATTATTGTTATGAAGAAGTCTTTATAAAGATCTCAAATGAAGCATCTTGTGACACTACCTAAGAAATGACTCATGTTTCTTTGAGGGCCTGCTCATAATCACTAACTAGTTTCAGGAACACTGGGCTGTAAAATATGTATTTCATTTCATGGCCATAAAAAGAAACAGGTGAAGGTCATTAACATCTCTATAGGTCTAGAAGGATCATTCTACTACCTTGGTTTCATAAACTGCTGCTGCCTCTTAAGGAACTGCTCTTTATTTAGATTAAATCTGCACCCCCCCCCCCAAAAAAAAACACACAGAAGAAGAGACCTCAAATGATTACACCATATTCTTATTTCCAATCAGATGTGGGACCAGAAAAATGTCCTGATAAGTAAAATGAAGGGATTAATTTGAAAGATATTTAAGGTCCACTTTGCCTTATTCTGTGTTTTCTGTGAATGCAAAACAGTCTTTTCTATTGGGAGTAGTTGACAATGATAATGTAACTGAAGCCATAAAATTAATTAGATGAATTTGGGAGATGAGCTGTCCCTAAAAAGAAGTTCATCTGCAAGTGAAAAACACTAATATGGTTGTTAAGGTGCTGTGTCCAATGTCCTTTAGCGCCTGGCTCCTCCTAGTGTAATACACACCATCTAAGAGCCTGTTAGAAATGCAAAATCTGAGGTCTCACCTCAGACCCACTGAATCTGAATCAGCATTTTAACAAGGCCTCTGGATGATTCATATGCATACTAAAGTTTGTGATGCACTGCTTTACAACAGATCCATTGTTTCAGAGGTATCATTGACCAGAATGACAATGGTGCAGCTCTGTGTTTCCACCATGCCCAGATCAAAAAAAGCATTAAAATAAAAAATGACAGGGGTGCCTGGGTGGCTCAGTTGGTTAAACATCCCTTCTGCTCAGGTCATGATCTCGTAGTTCATGTGTTCTAGCCCCTTGTTGGGCTCTGCACTGGCAGTATGGAGCCAGCTTGGGATTCTCTCTCTTACCCTCTCTGTCTGCCCCTCCGCAACTTGTGCTTTCTGTCTCTAAATAAATAAATAAATAAATATAAAAGAAAAGAAAGGTAAAAAATGAAGAAAAGAAAAAAATAATAGTAGTTTTAGAACCCAGGGAAGTGATCTTCCAGACCAGTGGCAGCAGCATGACCTGGTATAACTTGCAGCATAACTTGCAAATGATCACACTCCACCAAAGACCTACTGAATCAAACTTTTCAGTTTGGGGCCCAGGCACTTATATTTGAATAGCCCTTCAGGTGATTCTGATGCCCAACTGGACTTTTAGAGTGGGAAATGAAGAGTCACCAGATATAGATAATCAGGGTGAAAAGCAATTGACGAGAGTTACCAAGCCCAAAGGGGCTTACAAGAAAAACGGACATATTTCCATAAATGGTGCTGTGTTTTCAAGGGTTAGGAATATATGTGGAATGAACTATGTTTGTTATTTTTTCTCCAACTCCATAAATTGCCCTTCAAAATTGATATAATACCAGCTTCTTCAGGGAACCTTTTCCCTTCCCCATTATCTGTATTGACCATGTGGTGGTTGTCACTTTCCAATAATTGTATCAGGAGACCACCAGGGAACTACTTTATGTATAAAGTTTCCAGAGGGTAGAGATTCTGTCTTGTATCTGTGTAGCCTGCAGGCATTTAACACTATATCTGGCATACAGTTGAGGCTGAATATGTTTTCTATTTGTTAATTCTTTTGTTTGGAGATGAAAAGGACTATTTATTTCCTGGTTTAAGAATCATTTTTTTTTAAAGGATGAATAGCTACCTGTAAAATACGTTGAGATCCTCCGATTAAAAGT
This sequence comes from Panthera leo, assembly GCF_018350215.1. Taxonomy (NCBI): domain Eukaryota; kingdom Metazoa; phylum Chordata; class Mammalia; order Carnivora; family Felidae; genus Panthera; species Panthera leo. The sequence goes on from NC_056681.1 coordinate 92,430,186, forward strand.
AAGCTATGTTAAGAACATCTCCTTTTATACATTAAGCATTAAAAAAAAATCCACCAACAAAGTCATAGAAGGTCTTTACCCCCCAGTAGTACAATTGAAACATTTGACATAACATAAAATATGTCTCCATTTTCATGCATTTAAATTTCTAATTGTTTCTCGGTTCCTTTGGAAAGCTTTTCTAGGTCAACGAAGTACTCACACTGTGCTACACATTCCAAGAGTCCAAGTTAGTCTCATCTCTTATCCTCAAAAATAGAATGCTGGCAAATGCTTTTCGTTTATACAATAGTTAGAAGAGATCAAAAGAAAAATTTGACTGTGTCAAATGCAGGCTCCTGCAGCTTTTAGATTTCTGGTGAACAATGTTATTCCTAGCTCCTTAGTATCTCCCCTTCTTTCAGGTTAGTTTCCAACCAGTTTCAATCCCGAAAAACAAAACAAAACCACCACCACCAACAACAAAAAACCAGTGACAAAGAATTGTGGAAAATACAGTGATGTGATTATAGATTCCTAACCCTCATCTCATCTCATTTGACTCAAGAAATGAGCAAGGGACAAAAATGATGGGGTGTGTGTGTGCGTGTGTGTGTACATGACTGCATGGGGGTTGGAACTGCAGTATCAGCAATTTGGAAACAGTATAAAGTACCATCCATTTGCCATAACCTTAGAGGATCTGTGTGGGATTTAATGCAGCAGGAGCCAGACAGAGGAAAGAAAACAATGGCTGACTTAGAACTACTCCATCTGATTTAGATGAAATTCAGGCAAAATCCCACTAAAGTGACATTGTTTGTAAGAATGACGAATGGAGGTGAGGTGGGGCCACAGCAATGGCTCCACTGTGGAATCCCTTTAACTGCTATGCTTTCACAGCATTCTTAAGTGACTTGTGGGAGATCTGAGGCCCAGCACTATTACTTCAAATGGCTTTGGCTAGAACCTGAAGCATCAGGAAGGTTGTATGCTGTCCCTCAAATCATTGCCAGGTGAACTGAAAAACAGTTCAGTTTAAGGCTGACCTTGAATACACTTCAATACACTTCATGACCAACGCAGAGGTGAGCCCAAACCAGCACAGAGAGGATTTTTCTCTTGACAGACCCCCAGGACTAATTTCTACCTTTGTCTCCAATGCTGTAAGCTTTTGAATTCTGGGTCTGTTTTCATTAACATTAACATTCTTATTAACATTACCTAATATTGGGAAGGACTCTAATGCTCTCCATATGAACAGTGAAGGATCTAAGGAAAACCCACCCAGGTGATTTTGAGGGAAGTTACAGTCCAGGATTTCCCTCATCTCCTCAAAGAAAGAGAAGAAAGAAAAAAACATCGAAACTTAGAGGCCAAGTTTGAGACCAATGCAAAATTTTAGAGGAAATTACCTAAAAGGAAAGAAGTAGTTGTGGGCAAAGACAACTGGAAACTTGGAAATGTCTAAATAAATGTTGATAGTAAACACCAAAATAATGCTAGAGAATCACTGAAGGAGACAAATATGTGAAAGAAATAATAAACTAGCTATAAAACTGACCAAGACAGCCTTTGCATTGCCCTCCATTGGACCAAACTTTAGACAAGTTTCTTTATGACCATAGGCCTCTGACTTCCCTTTACATAGAGCATTTACTTTAGAAAACTTGAAATTGTAAATTCTTCTCTGACCTGGGAGATGTAAGTCTTCTCCCAGCCTTTTGCCAGTCTAAAACCCAAGAATAACCCTCTCAAAGGCCTTTGAAATGTAATCATTGAAACAGAGAAAGCCCCCCTCTGTCCCTCTCTGTAGGATGGTAGGAGCCTAATTTAAGTAGGTAGGAAATCAGCAAACCCATGTGGCCTAATCATATTGATGAAACTCACCTCCCCAGAGTCCTCCAGTAACTCTTCACTAGCTAACCTGAGGGTCTAAAAACTGCCCAGCCCTTTGTTTCAGTCAGTTCAGTTCAATCTCTCTCCCTTATTGCAATGGTCTCAGAGGAAATCTTTCTTGCCTATTTAACTGTGTTCTGTGGAACTTGTCTTTGACAAAATCCACATCATTTAAATAAAAGCTGGTTATATATAATATAAAATATATGTGGTCTAGGTAAAATGATAAATTTCTCATCATCATTTCATACACGTACGTAATTACATTCTGGAAGACAAATTGAAAGAAAAAAAATGTTAATTCCAGGCAAAATAGATCAAAGCAAAGGAACAACTAAAAACAAAAAAAAAAAAAAAAAAAAAAAAAAAAAAAGGAAAAGAAAAGATAAAACTTGAAATTAAGTTAAATTAAAATTCCCAAAGATGTGATCTTTACACAGAATAATCCATTAAAGTAGTATATAAAACCAAAAATATTTTAGGGGAAGAAACCCTCAAAAATCCAAAGAGGAATTAAGCAATTTTCTTTCAGTTGTTGACAGACAATGTGGACGGAATAATAAATAAGGATATAGGGAGTTTAATCTTGGAATCAATATGTTTTATTTATTAGGCATAACATATTTTCAGAATTCTTAAATTCCACCAATGCCAAATCTACCTTAAATTTGAGTTAATTATAACTGTTTGGAAGAAAAAAATAACAATATAATAAACACAACTACATTACATTGATTTTAAATTACTTACTGTTTTCAAAAACTTTACATTATTGCGGGAGAAACAGTTTAAACTGTGAGGGGAAAGTGTCTTAGAATTAAGGTTACAGCAAACATATAGCAACTGCTGAAGGCTTTAAAGATTATAGATTCCTTTAAAATACCTTTAAGGGGCGCCTGGGTGGCTCAGTAGGTTAAGCGTCCAACTTTGGCTCAGGTCATGATCTCACGGTCCGTGAGTTCGAGCCCCGCGTCCGGCTCTGTGCTGACAGCTCAGAGCCTGGAGCCTGCTTCAGATTCTGTGTCTCCCTCTCTCTCTGACCCAACCCCGTTCATGCTCTGTCTCTCTCTGTCTCAAAAATAAATAAACATTAAAAAAAATTTTTTTAAATAAAATAAAAAATAAAATACCTTTAAGCCTTTATTCTTTCTCATTATATATATGTATATACATATATATAATATATATACACATATATACACATATATAATATATATATATACATATATATACATACATACATATACATATATATACATATACATATATATACATACATATGCATACATATATATACATACATACATATACATATATATACATACATACATATACATATATATACATATATACATATATGTATATGTATATATATATATATATATATATATATATATATATAATGAGAAATGCATGCTTCGGCACAGAAAGTTATATGTATAAGCATGGTCTGAGAAACACTATTTACAAATGACCAGTGTTAATTACCATTAGGAAAAATTCAAATCCCGGCAACATAGAAATAATAAATAAATTGCATTATTTTCATTTGGGTAAAAATGTAAATAAAGCCTTACTTTTTTTACTCTTAAAAAAAATGTAAGTAAGTGAATCAAACATTTGCTTCAAGAAACTAAAACAAATTTAAAAAGACAATGAAATAAACCCGCAAGGAGAAGGATGCCTCAAGAAGGGATTTAACAAATTATTGAACAAAATAAAAGGAAAAAATTAGTCATATTTTAAAGTAAATCATTTAAACTTTTCTCTGAAAATAGCTATAAAATATGACAGATAGGATTTCTTCCTGGTAACCTATATATTCTGTTTTTTTTTCTTCAGGGACCACATATTATTTTACAAATATTTAATTGCACTTGACACTAATTCAGACCCTGGAGGAAAAATATACAGTAGACAAAATGGACAAGGTCCCTGTCTTTGGCAGATCATGGTCTGTTAGAGAAAAGAGACAAAAAGAAATTACACTAGGGAGTCATAGAGGTGTGTGGAAGGCAGTCAGAATGCTCCTTAAACTAGATCTGTGATGTCACATGCTTCCAGAATAAGGCTCAGTTTGGAAGATGACATTTCTGGCACAGCAAACACATGTTCAAAGATATGAGGAAAGAGAACACAATAGTATTTTTAAAAGAAATCCAAGGTGACTGTGCGTGTGTGTGCGTGTGTTTGTATTTTAACTGAAATGTTCAATTATGAGCATTTGAGAATGAGAGAGGATGTGTATGAGCTTACACTATGGAGGGCTCATAACAAAAGTGCTTAGTAATATCTAAATTATTCATTAGGGAAAATGCAGATCTAGAGCGCTAACAAAATGAATTTTAAACAGAGCTGCTACTTGTATTTCCTTTATTTTATTGTGAAAGAAAATGTAAATAATTACTTTTGAAATTAATTCCCAAATAAACTTCTATATTTGAGTTAAAATATCTCCAAAGTTCATGAGGTATTCATATTTATTTGATTTAATGTTCAGTCCTGGCTATAGATATATTGCAAAAAAAGAAAAAAAGATGCATTGGTACCACTAGATTAATGTTTTTGAAAAAGAATCCCAGTTAATTCACTTAAATACATTATTCAGATAAATAACATACTCCATTAATTGCTGCATTATAATCCTATGCAGATTTGAAAATTATTATAGAAAATATTTTTAATGTCATTTAAAAACTAACATTTTTAATGTCATTTAAAAACTTCTATATATGTGGTCAAATGAGAAATGTAGATCAGAAGTTATTGTGCCTCCACTAAAATAAATCTAACATGTGCATATGCATAGATATAGGAGTGCTGTGTTTTTCACTGGGTGATAAAATTAAGCTGATTTTTGTATTCTTTTGTAATAACATAATATGAATAAATGCCATAGTTCAAAATTAGGTATCCTATGTAATTTCATTCATTCAAGTTGTGTTTATTATTGGGCATCACTGATTGTGAAATGACGAATGCAATGTTCTCCTCATTTCATGCATGAATAGCTTTCTATGATCTTATTAATATCATTATTCCACATCTGAACGGCTTCTTAAAATACCAGGAGCTATGATGGCCAGTGATTTTGTCAAGACTGAATTTCTTTCTGTGTGATTTTTTTATTTACTTATTTTTACAAAAATGAAATACTAAAACAGTTAAGTAAATGCTCCTTAAAGACAACCGTTTGCTCAGCCCAGCATGTAGTGAAATGCTTTAATTGTGAAATCCATTATTTTGCACAAAACTAATTCAATTCAAATAGAGATGCACAATAACCGAGTGGCAGATTGCACTCTAGGATGCACTGCAGCAATTTGGGGCTTTTCATTTTTATTCTATACCATCCTGATTCCCTATAGGCAACGTTCCCCGGTTGTTGTTCCTATAATATGGTTGCATCAACATCCAATTTATTCTGCAGCAGGAAATAAACTATTTAGATGTCAGTCCTCCAAAGATACCCTGCTACACGCTTTCTCAAAGAAGGAAGTATAAACAACTAATTGAAAATTCTGATCTTGTGTTTACATTGGCATCTGCATTTTGAATAGTCTGCATAAAATTCAAAATGAGAACTTCTTTAATAATTGATTTGCAGTATTTGTAATGAGAGGAATCTTTTCTCAAATATGAGGCTACAATTTTCTGTCTGAAGTTAAGCATGTAGAACAAGTAGTCTGATAAAATTAATAATTAGAAGGATTAGGCAAAACAGAGCATCAATTTATAATGATGTACTTTATAATATCAATAGTATAATTATTGCAGTAGCTCTGGACAACTTTCAATAGAAAGTGAATGAGAGTGAATTTTGGTTGGGAAACCAATAGTTCATATCATATTTTGGAAGCAGATCGTCCCTAATCACCTTTGGTATGGTAATCCAGGTAGGATCTTTCGCTATTTAATTTAGAATTTGTTTCTAGTGTTTATATTTTCTACCAATAATTTGATTTGAACATATATTAGTAATAGCCTTCTTCATAAAAGACCATAAGCAGAATAAATGGTTCTGTGGTATATATTGAGATATTAAAGTAAAAAAAAATATTATTTTATCCTTCTCAAATCTATATAACTGAGTTGTTATGAATACCTTGTGGAAATAAAATTGATTTTGATGTACAAGAAGCTTAACAAACCCATCTTTAAACTGAGAGCATGGCTTGAATCCATCATGCTCTTGAATTAATTTATAATGATGGGTATTAAAAGACAAAGACCAGCCAGATAGAATCTACAGAGTTGCCTGAGGAGGAAAAAGTCTTGCCAGTGGGTCAACTAGAAACAAAATGAACCATGAGTAGAAATATCAGCAGCAAAAGTTAATCAGTGACCATGCACTTGACTGACTTCTGAACAATATGCACTTCAGCTGAATGAAACCTAGCTGCTCCTATCATTTTAATAGTTTGTGAGTCTGGAAAACATAAGCTATCTGAGCATCTTGGCAAGCTATATTCTTCAACCCTCACCTCAAATTCAACTTTGTCTGGGAAACCTGCCATAATTGATTGGAAAAAAAAGTACAAATTCTTTCCTGTTCATAAAACAATAAAGAAAGTTTCTAGCCTATCTTCCCAAATGTACCATGAACGATTAAAAATAAGCCACACTTAAAACAATCTTTTCCAAGTGATCGATTTTTCTTAGATTATGAGTTTGAAAATGGCAGAGTTCTTACTGAATTAGTATATTGATAATATATGAAAAGAAGTCAAGAAAATACAAATGATAAATAAATAAATAAATAAATAGTCTGCCAATATTTCTAATCCTTGCTTAGCAGTATTTGTATGATATTTTCAATTCTGTCATGGGTTTCATTGTCGTAGCATTCTCAAAATAAAAGTAGTTGTTAAGTTTAATGAAAACTTTGAATATTTGTCACGCAGCTCTTTTAATCCTTGAGGGAGTTGTCTGATTCACTTTTCCTTTACCTTTCTCCACTCTAACCTCCAGAGGAGCAAAATAACCAGAGAGCTAAGTGCTGAGAGGTAATTTGGATTTAAAAATATCTGGGGGAGGTGCAGATGTATTTAGGCAGTTTCTTTCTTTGATTCCTGCTAAGTGGCCCCCTTTTCAATTTCTTTATCTAGTGTCAACAGGCTATAAGATTCTTTGCAAAGGAATACATTTTCTCGGTTGACAAACTAAAAATAGTTTCCTTAAAAAATACAGGAGAAACAAGATTTTCACATCGTTTCCCTTGCTGTTTCCTTTATTCATGCTGGTAGCATCAAAGCCAAAGCCATTCCATTCAGCAAGTTTCTGACACCCTGATTGGCTGAACACAAAGAAAACTTGCTGGGGAGCAATTTAACTGTCACAATTTTTGTTTCCATCCATAAGCAGGTGACTGGTGGAACCCAAAGGCATATCTAAGGAAAGTACAAAGGGGTACCCTGGGGAAAACTCCCACCTTCTTAACCACAGCTGGAGAAAGACTGTATGTGATGTGGAAAGGGACACGGAAGGCCAAGATTCATGCTATAAATGAAGCAAGTTATCTGTCAGACAGCAAAAGGTATCTCTAATAGGAAAGAGGGAAGGGATGTGGACAATAAAAATGACTTGGGAAACATGACGCTTGGTGGAGAAGATGACTCTGGAGATAGAGTCCACAATTGGCATAAGAAGATTCTAATCTGCACTGGAAATAGATAGCTTGCCATTATCAGCAACTTTCAGCCCATAGTGATTTCTTCTTTTCCTTTTTTCTGCCTGTTCTGCATAATCTCCCATATTATGTTCCATCATTTTATACATTTCCAGAGTTTGAGATTAACAGGTAGGAAGCCCATTATCTACTGAGGTCAATACAGAATATTTAATGGTTAGATATGAAATAAAATGGGGAGTGGTGTTTCCCTCTCTCTCTGTCCCTCTCCCACTCACGCTCTCTCTCAGAAATAAATAAACATTTAAGAAAAATTTAAAGGGGCACCTGGATGGCTCAGTCAGTTAAGCGTCAGACTTCAGCTCAGGTCATGAACCCACATTTTGTGGGTTCAAACCTTGCATTGGGCTCTGTGCTGACAGCTCAGAGCCTGAAGCCAGCTTCAGATTCTGTCTCCCTCTTTCTCTACCCCTCTCCTGCTTGCGCTCTATCTCTCTCTGTCAAAAATTAAAAAATAAATAAACATCAAAAAAAATTTTTTTAATGGGGAGTGGGAGGTAGAACAGGAAAAAGGTGTCTTCTACGGAATTAATGGTGAAGTTTAGTGCTTTGGTTAAATTTAGTGAATATTGCCTATTTTGTGAGGATTAAGAGTTATAGGGAAAATTCTGTGCTTTAGAAAACTGAAAAACTATTCATTTTTTAGAGTCTGTTTTTCCAGATTATCTGATTCTGATCTATGAGAGTTATTTTACAACAATGTCAAATATTTTTTATCTAAAGACAACAAATACATTCTGTCAGATGGAGGTTTGGTTGACGTCCCTTCCTGTCCATGGCCGGGGGCGGGGGGGGGGGGGGGGGGAGACAGGAAAAAAGCAGTTTCTATTTGTAATTTCATTTCACCATTTCTTTATATGAATTTGTGCATCTTTAACTTCTTCTTTGAATGAGTTACATCTATCTGGTACCTTAATTATGAGTTAAGTAAAATCTTTAATATGTTCATTTATGTATGCATGGGGTTCATGATTTTACCATTAAACATATTCTTTCACAAAGTGTAAAAACAGCTAGAACTTGGAATCGGGAGAGATGAATAAACGTTGTAGTTGCTATTTTTGTTACGAGCCAGCATTCATGATTCTATGTGCTGGGACACGGTCATGATTAAAATGAAGAAGGTTAGAGTGTAGTGGGAGAATTAAGTAAATAAATAGTTCCAGTATAATGTGTGAAGAAATGTAATTCAGGTAAGTACAAGGTCCTATAGTAATGTGGATAAAACAGCAATTGACTCTGCCTCAGGGTCAAGAGAAAAATGGGGTGTGTGTATGGGGGGCAACATTTAAGAGTAAGATTAGGGAAGGAGTTAGCCAATCACATTATTGTCTCTAGCTACCGCTGATGAATAGCTATAATCAGACATTGTAATATTAAACACAGAACCAGGACAAAGGCAATGAGTGAATAAGTTCTCTTTTACTCAATCAGAACTAAAATCAGCTGAAGCACAAGGTCACATTTACTAATACTAGGAAGTCGGCAAAGATACAAAGTGTAATGTTCTCTATTTAACCTGCGTAGACTTAGCAGTGGCTGAGATTAATGATAGCCCAGGACAAATAAAAGATACAATTTCAAAATAAGTGCAAGAAAGCTCATAAAGCAAGGTTAAGTTTAAATAAAAATTTAATGTCGACCTTTTTTTTTAAAGTAATCACATAAGAGGGAAATCACATAAGAAGGAAAAGTAATAATACAAACTTGAAGCACTGTATCTCTGTTCAATGTCCTTTTATACCTATTCTGTCATTGTAACCTCTGGAAAAGTCCCTGTGAATTCAGCTGAAGAAGGGAATTCTAACACCGCTTTATACTTAAGGACTTAAACATAGAGAGGTTTTTATATTAAGATCTGTGATAATAATGATAAATGCTTTCATGTCTATAGAGTTTCTAGTTCAAAATAATTTCTACATACAGCATTTCCTTTAATTTCCTAACCACTAGCGAAAAGGAGGTTTTATTTTTCACGTTTTACAGATGAGAAAGTGGAGTCTTCGAGAAACAAAATTTCTTACGCCAAGTTAAACAGCTAATATGTGGCCCCTGCTTTTCTGGTCCTCATTCTGTGATTTTCTACTACAAGTTGCTTCTCAACAAAAATGTAACTTTATGATTTGGAGATACTAGGAGTCATGGAGTTTGAGATTGAGGACCCATTAGGGCTGGGAATAGAGTTTGAGATTAGAACTAGGTACTGGAGCTTTGTCTCTAATTCTGTTTCTTTAAATGCCAGAAGAATGGGCAGGAGGGAGGTGTCAGAGGAGCCAAATAGGCCATCCTTCCTTCCTGTCCTACCGTCATACTATGATACGTGGAGGGAATTAAGATTTACGTACTATCTTAGTTTATCCCAGCACTGTTATTAGTGCCGTCTGAAAGAATGAAAGAAATGCATTTTAATTAAAAACAACAACAACAACAACAACACAGGATTTTTATTTAGTTACAGGAAACATGTAAAGATCAAGGAAAGTTCTAACAACCCCCCCCCGCCCCACCAACCATATTAGTTTCAATAATGTTACAGAAAACTGTGTGGTATAAACATAGATCTTTCTTGTTTGTCTTCATTTCATAGGACCCAGAATTCCAATTTGTTCTTTAATTCAGTTTGGGCCATGGTTAAATGCTGCACACCGGGGTATAGACTAATTTATCAATACCTTGCAGAACCACTACCTATGGTTTTTCAGGTTGTGCCCTTCAGAAGTTGCCCAGCCAAACAAATGAGGGCACTCAATTCCAACCCATTTTCCACCCCACACTCCCTTCCTCAAGGGCAGGACCTGAGGTTGGGTTGAAGTCTTCTGGAGGGGGTACACACTCTTTTTTTTAAATTCACACCAAGGCACTGTATGTGTTCTCAGAGGCAGTGAGGAAAGGGAATGCGAACAGTAGGAAGGACACTGGAAAAAAGTGGTCAAGGGTGTGAGGTTCCTTTAGAACCACCCCCCCCCCCTTCTGTTCTCTATACACTTTCTGTTGGCTCAGAAGCCTCTTATCCTCATCACTCACCTTGATCCCAGTGCCCTCTCCTTCTTACAAGAACTCTCATCTTCAAGGGGTAACTCAGCTAGCATGAGTGACATAATAAGGCTTCTTTGGGAGGGCTTCTACCTTGAAAAATATAATATGGGGGAAAAAAAGTTTCCTGGCTGGCAGTTAACTGGGACTCTTTCGCTTTAGAGTAAGCCTAAACTGGCTTCTTTTTATCTCTAGTTTTCCATCTATTTCACGTATAGATGGTTTGGTTCTTCTTTGCAGCTGCCAGAACCAAGGGCAGCTTCCTTGGACGAGTAGCCTGAGGTATGTGACTTCTGACAGCTTTTCTGAGAAGTGTTGGGTAAATCTTCTCTCTTGTTTGTTCGTTCTCCAGGACTGCCTGCATCTCATCACTCCTGCATGAGATCTGTCTCGGCATCAGGGACTCTGCTTTACTCGTAGAAGTACCAGGGCAGTTATCCAGACTTACTGAAGGAAACACCACAAGGCTGAACCTAGTTCCCCAGAGTTCTGTGCTGTGGCTAGGAGTTAAAGTCCAAAATAATAGTGATTTTGTTGTTTCCTTCAGATACAGACCCAGAAGTGGAATGACTGGATCCTATGGTAGTTTTACTTTTAATTTTTTGAGGAATCTGCATACTGTTTTCCATAGTAGCTGAACCAACTTACATTTTCCCACCAACAGTGCATAAGGGTTCTCTTTTCTCCATAGCCTTCAAGAACTTATGACTTTTTTTTTTTTTTGACGATAGCCATTCTAACAGATGTGAATGATATCTTATTATGGTTTTAATTTGATATTTCCCTAATTATCACTGATGTTGAACAGCTCTTCATGTACTCATTGCCCATTTGAATGTTTATTCAGGTCCTTTGCCCATTTTTAAAAATTGAATTATTTGTTGTTTTACTATTGAGTTGTAGGAGTTATTTATATATTTTGGGTATTAACCCCTTATCATACATGTGTTTTGCAAATATTTTCTCCCATTCTGTAGTTTGCCTTTTCACTTTGTTTTCTGTGCAGAACCTTTATAGTTTGATATAGTGCAACTGTTTATTTATTACTCTGTTGCTTGTACTTTAGGTGTCATATCCAAAAAATCATTACTATCCTAAAGAGATAATCTGTACCGCTATATTCATTGCAGCATTATTTACAATAGACAGGCCATGAAAACAATCTCAGTGTCCATTGACAAATGTGTGGATGAGGAAAATATAGTATATATATTATACACCCACACTCCGCCCCACACACACCCACACACCCACTTCCCCCCATCCCCCCCACTCACAATGGAATACTATTCAGCCATTTAAAAGAAGGAAATCCTGTCATTTGTGACAACCTGATGAACTTAAGAACATGCTGGACACTATGCTAACTGAAGTTAGCATACTGTATGCTAACAATACTGTATGATATCACTTATATACAAAATCTAAAAATAAACAAACTTACAGAAACAGATCAGATTGGTGGTTGCCAGAGGCAGGGAGGAATTGGATGAATGTAGTCAAATGGTACAACTTGCAGCTACAGGATAAAGATATTCTGGGGATCTAAAGTAGATCTTAAAAGGTCTCCTCACAAGGAAAAAAAATTATAACTATGTGAGGTGGTACATGTTAACCAAACTTACTGTGGTGATCATTTCACAATGTACCAAATCATTAAGTTGTACACCTTAAACTTATACAGTGTTATATGCTGATTATATCTCAATAAAACTGGAAAAAATAGTCTGACCTAATAATAAGGCAGTTGTTGGCCCTGCAGTCATTGTGTGGTGTTTACATTCCTTCTCTGTAGGGATACAATGATGCAAGAACTTCTATGAGGCAAATTTTTGGCTCTGAACAAAGAAATAAACATATGAAAAGTTATCCCTTCAGTGGAGCAGATCCTGATTAGGAGATAATTCTCTGGACTCCTGTTGTTTGGGTTCAAATCTCTGCTTCACGCTAGCTGTATAATCTTGAGAGCCAAACTCCATATCGTCCTTTTTTAAAATGAGGAAAATGGGGTGCCTGGGTGGCTCAATTGGTTAAGCATCTGACTTTGGTTCAGGTCATGATCTCATGGTTTGTGAGTTTGAGCCCACATCGGGCTCCATGCTGGCAGTGTGCAGCCTGCTCGGGATACTCGCTCTTTCTTCTCTATCTGTCCCTCCCCTGCTCATGCTTTCTCTCTCTCTCTCTCAAAATAAATAAATAAACTTAAAAAAGTAAAAAAATAAAATGAGGAAAATGAGCACTATTTCATAGATACTATGGAATTTAAGTAAGAAAACACATGTAAGTCCTGACATAGTGCCTAACAAACAGTAGCACCCAATAAGCATCAGCTATTAAATAATTCCCATTACCACTTGTCATGAACAGAATTAGACCTTCTGAATTTGGGGAACAATACACTGAATTGTTGCTTAATTGGATAGACTCCCCCTCCACAGGGAAATCTAATGGGCAAGATGTCAGCACCTTCTTGTTGATATAAATATACTCTGATACAATTGGATATAATCCTGTTTCTGCCATAGATGCAGTCTAATGTTAGACTTAATGTGCTACACTACTTGGAAACCTGTTTTGGGCAATCATGCTGTCTGACTGGACCCTGAGAGGGTTGTATTAATCAATAAACACTGAGCTGCTACAATGGCAGGTCATGTTTCTGTATTTTACTCTAAATATGGAATAACACACTCCACAAGTCTTTTCTCAGCTGCTTGATAAGCCAGTTTGATGTTACAATGACAAAGAGATAATTTGCTGAGGACATAACCTATTGGCTGTTACTCTGATGGCCTCAGAGGATCCCCAAATCGATATTTTCTTGCATCCTCCGAGTTCCCTGATGTGATACAGGGCTACTTCTTCTCAAGTCAAAATTGAAATTAGAGAATGATAGAAACACAGTCTATCAGAGCTGCAAATGATCTAGAGAATATCTTGCCAAAACCCTGACACAACTGACACTTGTGGAGAGGGCTTCACAGGGCTCCTGGTAACCTCTACTGTGATCATTTCAACAATTCTGGAATCAATGTTGGGAGGCATCATCTATTTGAAGAAACAAAGTTCCTTGTCCAAATGTACCTACTTACGTTCCTTAGTAGGTCTGAAACTCAACAGAAGCCATTTGACTGTAAGATTGTAATATAAATCTCACAGCTACTTATTAGATGATTTACCGGACCATGTAGAAAAAAAAAATAAATGGGAATATCATATGGACATCAAGATACCATAAGGAAGACAAAGGGCTCAGAAACTTAGGGTGTCTACTTCAGCAAGAACACTCATAAAACAATAAATCCTACCCTGCCAGATACACAGGAAAACACAACAGGACTAGAGAATAATGCAGTGGATGCTTCTGGATTGTACACAAAATTTCTTAAGCTGGGAGGACCTGGTAAAGACACTATTTCAGTGTTTATTATGTTCTCATGTGGAGAAATGTCATAAGGTAAATTGGTGAAAGAATCAGCCATGGAAAGCTACATATTCTACAGATACACAGGAACAGATAGGCATTGCAGGCTTCAGAGCTATACATATTTATTTTGCCAACAATATTTGTCATAGGAAATCAAGTCAAAACACTGTAATAAGCTAGTTTCCAATATGAAATAGACTTTCAAACCCCAGAGAATTCTTGGGGAAAAACAAAAAAACAAAACTAAAGAAAAAATTCTTAACTAGCTTAGCCTATCACCCACTCATGTTTCTGTATCAGATCTGGGTCATAAATTTCATTACATTTCAATTTTCTCCATTATATTGTTCTATTTCAAAAAGAAAGTCAGCTTTTGTTTATCTAAGCCCACAAACCTGGAGGCAGGAAGAATACTTAAAATACAAATGCCCATATTTAGAGAAATGGAATTTTTCTAGTCATAAAAAAAAGAGCTTGCAGAATAAGGATTAAGATCATATACATACATGGCTTTTGGTATAATACTTGATCTATAATATCACTATGTTCCAGCATTTAAAAAATGCATATTAAATCAACTTAGAAACAAATAATCATAATAACAACACCCTCTCATTGTCTGAGAAGGGAGTCAGAGTCACTTACACATTAAATTAAATACTACCCCCCCCCCCATGTCAAATCAGGAGTATTAGAAATTGGGAAAATGTTTGTAGAATGCTAATGTTCAACTCCAGGAAACATTTATTTGGCATATACTGTACAAAACACTCTGCTAAGATCCATGGATGATCCAAAGGTAGAAAGACATACATCCATTCCTTAAGAAGTTAGAGTATACTCGGAAAGATGTCTGTGATATTCAGTCATATACCTATGACCGAGGGCAAGGTATGCTATGTCTCCTAGTAGCTATCAGAGAACACAGCATTTTAGGCAAGAGAAACTGCCTTATGAGTAGTAATGTTGCTGTTGCTAATGATTGCTTCTTTGTGAATTCTCGATGGGGACCCTCTGCAGATCTCCAGGATTCTCTCTTTGTGCAACTTTCCCTCTTCAGTACCTTTTCCTTTAAATGCCAGTAGGTAAGGACTCTCAGCTCTGCTCCTCAGCTCACAGAGTCAGCTGAGGTCTGCCTGGGTTCCCCGTCTCCCACCCCACTCCCAGGCTGAAAACACATTCAAGGCAGTAAGTTGGAGGAAGCATAGGGTTCACCTTATTTGTTTCCTGTCTCTTAGGGATCACTGTCCTGCATTGCTTGATGTCCAGCATCTCAAAATACAATGTTTTATATATTTTGTCTGGGTTTTTGTTTGTTGTGTGTGGGAGAGTGAGACCTATCTCTGTTACTCCATCTTGATAGAAAGCAAGTCTTCATTGATTAATTATGACTCTTTGAAGAAACTACCCATTTGCCTTTGAAGAAACTGAGGCTTTGGTGGTATTAAATAACTTCCTGAATTTCACATAGAACATGAAATTATGAGTTGGTATTCATACCCAAGTTTTTAGGCAAGTAGGGTCTAGCGACTCCTGGAAGAGGTGAATGGCTTATGCCATTTACTCTAGGTTTGGGGGATAGCACTATCCATTTGGTATGCTTCATATTTATTCATCTTACCTTGACACTTCTTACCATCAGAGTGCTTAGATAAAAACAGTATTTTTTAATCCTGACCACCTGCTTTCTTTATGGACTCTGGAGTTTTGGTATGCTTAGGCAGAAGGTACCTACATGACCAGCCTCCACTAAAAAGTCTAGGCATTGAATCTCCTTAGCTTTCTTCCTAGCCAACATCTCATACATGTCACAACTCATTGCTTGAGGAATGAAGTATGCTCTGTCTGACTCCACTGTGAGAAAACTCTTGGAAACTTGCACCTAGCTTCCTTGGACAATGCTTCCTGTGCCTTTTCCCTTTTCTGATTTTATTTTGTACCATTTTGTTGTAATAAATTATAGTTGGGAGTAAAACTTCATGCTGAGTCCTCCAGTGAATGTGGAGGTGGTCTTGAGCATTCCTGACACAGGGAGATAATACCTTTTGTTAATGATATTATGAAGAGCATGGCACCCTATTGTGAGAATTTTAATTTGTTCATTATTTCTGGAGAATCATTCGGAAATATGTATCAAAATTTATTACCTATACTCTTTGATTTAGTCGTTGCATTACTTGAAATTTTACTTAAAAAACACAGGAGAACACACACACACACACACACACACACAGACACACATACACACATAACCTCATAGATTTACAATATTGTTCACAAATTTGAAACCCTGGAGACTATTTATGAACATAGGACTAGCTAATTCAGTTATGACATATCCATGTATTGACCATGATCTGTTCTAATTTGTAAGGAATCTATTCTGATTGGTCAATGCCCTTTTTGATGCCTTGTTAAAATATTTGATCATTTCCACTGGATATATTTAAACAAAACACTATGCATACTATATACACTATGCCATGATGCTATGGGAAATGTTTAGATAAACACTTCCCAAGTTGCTCATAATTTGGTGAGTTAGAACAGATTTTTACACTGTCATCAGATAATCTAAGCAAACACAGAAAATCCCATCATCAAAGAGCAGAACTTTAATAATTTCCTAAATATTTGAGTGACTTGTTATTTAGGCTAACAAAGGTGAATATGTACCTATTGTCATAGGGAAAAGGCTTACCAGGGCCATTATTTGACCTGACAAAGGCCATCCTTCTCAAAACCTCTCTAAAGAACTAGGTAAAATTTTAAACAAGATAAGGAATTAAAGCCCCAATCCCTTCCTTTGAGGTTCAACGTTCTACAACTTTATGGACAGAGATTATCCTAAGTTCTACTGGTGGGAAAGAGCCCTGAAAAAAAAAAGACAAATTAAAATGACCACACAATTAGACATAGCCCTTCCTGTTCCCACTGGTGGAGGGGAAGCTTAATGTATTTCCAGTAAGTGTGATTTACATAATCTGTGTCTTAAACTTGTGATTTTGATAAATCTTCTTGCCACTTAGCATATCTTCAGTATGTTTAAATACATATTATCTGAGCCTTTGCATATTTTAGAATATCTTCTGTCACCTTTATGTAAGAAACAGCTTTTTTGGGTAAGACACTTTTCTTATTTAAAAGCCAATGGTTTTGTTCCATTATCTTTTGTTCTCACTGGTTGTGGCAGAAAAATTAAAGCAACCACAATTTTGGTCTATCATAATTAAATTTGGCTTTACCCTATTCCTCTCCATCTGGATGTTTGCAAACATTTTTCATTGTATTTGCACTCAAAACCTGATTTCAGATCTATACAAAGGAAGGTTGTATCTATCAATTTTACATAAAGTATAAAAAGCTCTTTCAATATCAGCATGCAGGTCTTTTCTAGTTCAGGAATGTTTCCTATTACTATATTTTAAATACTTGTCCTGTTTATTGATTCTGGTTCTTACTTCGGTTATATTGATGATCCTTATGGATATTTCCAGTTCTCTATATCTATTATTGCTTTCATGTATTCATGGCTTACCATCTGTAACACTGAGTTGTATTTCTATAGTATCAATTTTTTTATCACCTCCAAATGAATTAATTGTAGGGAAATAGAAACTTGGTTATCAAAAATCTCAAAATTCAGACTACCTACTTCTGTGGTTACAGCATTCTTTCTTTCTGCTAGTTTCCAGAGTAAAAACCAAAACCAAAACAACAGCAATAACAACAACAAAAACTTTGTCTAAACCAAAAGTGACTCTTTGACCTCTTTCTATGTATAATATCAATAGAAACTATTTAAAATATTGGAATAAATTCAATAAGAGCTATCACCCAAACCTATACGAGAAAAGAAAAGTACAATTTCAACCAAGTTCATAAAATAACACTTGCAAAAACTGGAAATTCCTGAATAGGAAAGCATTTTAATGTTCTCATGATCCCTATTAATTAATAGACTAGTCCAAATAGTTAATACCACTTATTACTACCAACATTTTCTAGAAAAATATATGAATCAAAAAAATAAAAATATATGGCCATAGAAGATCATCAATAGTTATGGAATGAATAAAAGTGGTTATGAAAATTTGGCAAAACAAGCCCCAAGTGAGCCCTGGATTGTTGGAAAATAAATGATATCAAAATGCTTCACGGGTACCTCCACGGCTGTCAGTTAAGCATCCGACTCTTGATTTCCCCTCAAGTCATGATCTCAGGGTTCATGAGTTCAAGCCCCACATCAGGTTCTGGGCTGACAGTGAGGAGCCTACTTAGGATTCTCTCTCCCTCTCTCTCTGCCCCTTTGACACTCGTGTTCTCTCTCTCTCTCACAATAAATAAATAAACTTAAATAAATTAATCAATACATAAAATTTAAAGATAAAAATAAAAATAAAAACACTTCAGTGTTAGTTTCCTGTCACCACTGTAACAAATTACCAAAGATTTGGTTTAAAGCAACAGAAATGTATCTTTCACAGTTGTGGAGGCTAGAAATTAAAAATCAGCATCACTGGGCCAATTCAAGGTATCCACAGGACCATGGTCTTCTGGACTCTCTAGGGTAGAATGTGTTCTTTGCTTCCTCCAGTTTTTGGTGGCTTCTGGCATCTCATGGTTTATCGCCACATAATTCCAGTTGTATAGGCCAGCATCTTCAAATCTCTGCTCTGACTTCACATGACCTGCCCTTCTCTGTTAGTTGAATCTTACTCTGATTCTCTCATAGGATCACTTGTGACTGCATTTAGGTCCCATCCAGAAAATCCTGGATAATCTATTTTTCATGCCCTTAATTTCATCATATATGCAAAAGTTATTTTAACATATAAGATGACGTTTACAGGTTCCAAGGACTGGGGCCTGGTATCTTTGTGAGTCATTTTTCAGCCTACTATGGAAAGAACAAACAAAGCTGAGATGCTAGTACAGAACAAGGGAGACTACTAGAAGCAGGATCTAAAGTATAGAAACAAGTTTAAACACATCTGAGAATCTAGCATTCAAAAAGGTTGATGCTTCGAATGAGTGGGAAAAGTCATCATTCAACAACTGGTCGGGCATGTGGAGACAAAGAAAAATAGAAACTACCTTAAACTATAAAAGAAAAAACCTCACTTCAAATTTCTTAAACTAGATACTTATGTGAAAAATAAACCATCTTAAAAATAACTTAGTTACATATTCATACAAACTGAGCATAAGGAGTTTCCCAAAGTGACTGACAGAATTAGAAAGAAAATAGAATATGTGAATAAAATTTAATATCTAAATTTCTGGATGATGATAAAATACTATAGCAATTCAAAGAAAAGGAATTACTTGTCAACCTATAAATATACTTGTAGTAGTATGACATACAACATATTGTTATCTTTAATATATAATGGTCCCTAGGAAAGATAAACATTTCAATCGAAAAACAGGCAAAGAAAGTGATAATGCATGTCATAAATTGAGACTACAAATGGCTTATAGGGGCACCTGGGTGGCTCAGTCAGTTAAGAATCCAACTTCTGCTCAGGTCATGATCTCGTGGTTCGTGAGTTTGAGCCCCGTGTTGGGTTTTGTGCTAACAGCTCAGAGCCTGAAGCTGGCTTCAGATTCTGTGTCTCCCTCTATTTCTGCTCCTCACCCACTCGTACACTGTCTCTCCCTCTCTCAAAAATAAATAAAGATTAAAAAAAATTTAAAGAATGCAAATGGCTTCTAAACATGGTAATGTACAAATTCACTAGTAAACACAAAAAAGGTAAATTTAAAAATAAAATGAGACTTCAAAAAACTATCAGGGCAGAAAAAATTTAACATATGCTGATAAAATTCACCGTAAATGAAGTACGGACAAAAAGAATGGCTTCCACACTGTGAGAATGTGTAAACTACAAACCTTCTTGCAATAAGAAACCAAAGACTCTTTCTATATTGGTCATCTAGCAGCTCTACTTGAAGGAATTGACCTGAAGGAAATAATCAGTACTGCTTGACTATGGAAATGCTCACCAAAGTATTCTTTATTACAATGAACCACAAATTTTCAACTATAAGGACAAGTTAAATGAATTATTGTATGCCCACCTTGGCTAACACTGCAAATATTGAACATTTTAAAGAATAGATAATTATCGGGAAATATGTTCCCAGAATATGTGTTATGAACTTTCATGTAGATATATATATATATATATATATATATATATATATACACATATATATATATATATATATATACACATATATATATATATATATATACACATATATATATATATATATGCAAAAACTATACAATAAAATCTTGATCGTCATGGATTTCTTCTGTGTGTCATAATCTTGGTTTTCCACTTATTTTTATTTTCATAATTTCTTACTTATTCTTGTATTTTCTTCTATCTTTACTTTTCTGAATTTTCTATGATGTTCATTCATTGCTTTTTCACAATAAAACATTTTATGACTACACAATAATATATGTACATTGTTATTGAAAAATTACTTATAGGGGCGCCTGGGTGGCTCAGTCGGTTGAGCGTCCGACTTCAGCCCAGGTCACGATCTCACAGTCCCTGAGTTCAAGCCCCACGTCGGGCTCTGGGCTGATGGCTCGGAGCCTGGAGCCTGCTTCCGATTCTGTGTCTCCCTCTCTCTCTGCCCCTCCCCCATTCATGCTCTCTCTCTGTCTCAAAAATAAATAAACGTAAAAAAAAAAAAAATTAAAAAAAAGAAAAGTTACTTATATTGTTTGTAAGTACATAGAGTCACAGAGAAAAGGGTCACCTAAAATCCAATCACCGTAAAACAAACACCATCACCATATTGGAGGTTGTTCTTTCCTTTACCTATTGATGCATACTTGTACTTTACGTATTTTTCAACTTGCAAAATTAGATGAGATTATTTTGGCACAGTTTTTCATTTTCCTGGAGAGTGAAAAACAGTATTCTGAAGGCCACTCTCAAGTCCCTAGAGTTGGCACAGAATGATTTGGGAATATGCCATTATATGCCCCAGTGGTATAGAATGTTACATGACCAGTGCACTTTCCTGCAACACAGTCAGAAAAATTAAAAACACCATGAATTGCTGAGAATATTTTGCTGGGACTTTTTTTTTTTTTAGTTCAACTTAGAAAATAGATGGCAATCTTCTTATTTTAAAAGAATGTTTTCCTCCATTTCTTTCCCATTTTAGCAAAGACAGTAAAGAATTCAAATTATATAATATCTCTGTCCTCCATGCCAGCTGTGTTTTGTGTTTGTCAGATGCTTCAAGTGATTTTCAAGCAGCTGGGCTTTCTCAACCATATTTTACTCCAATTATCTTTCTCCATGATCTTCCAAGCTATTTCAAATGATACTCCCCCCACTCTGATTCAATACACATGTTTATAGTAAAAAAAAATTGGAAAATAGAGAATGAAATGATGAAGAAAATCAGAGTCCGCTCTAATCATGCTAACCAGTGATAAATAATGTTAACATTTTTTTATCACTAGTCATTTTTCTATACACACCCATGTATAATCCTATTGTACTTACAGTTTGTACCATTTATACCTCACAGCTTTAATACTTTACAATTTTATTAATTATTCTTCTCAAGTATTAATATTAATGTTTGCAATGCATTGTTGATATCTCATCACCACCTGGCTCTCCGTATCCCCCTATCAACGATGCCAACGCCAACACTCAGTTACGCAGATCTGAACCATGGATTCTTCCATGACACTTTGCTCTCATAACCCACATCCTGTCGTCAGCCAATTCTAGTAACTTTAACCAAAAACAACAACCACAACAACAACAACCATAATCTACAGACTTCCCACCCTTTCATTGCTAACCCCTTACCCCGGCAATCATTATTTCTTTTCTACTCTACAACAGAAGCCTCCCTTCTCGCACTTTGCTACCCCTACAATTAATTAAATAAGTCAGACCATGTATTCTTCTGCTTAGAACTCGCCAATGCCCTCCCATCACACCGAAAATAAAAACCTAAATATGTGCCGTGGCCTAGAAGAACTTGGACTCCAGGCGTCTATTTCTTTGCTCCTTCTCCTTCTCCTCTCTCACTTTGCTCCAGCTACAGTTGCTTCTTTCATGATCCTTGAATATGCCAAGCTTGTTTCTGAGTGTCTTTGCATTTTTTTGTGTGTGCTCTGGTGTAAGACCTCTCCCTAGGCACTGTCGTGGCTCCCTCTCTTACTTCATACAGTTCCTATTCAAATGTCACGACCTCAGACTCCTGCTCTTAACAACCTATAAAAAAGATCATCACCTATGACTTGCTGTTTTACATGTTTCCTTGTACGTCTTCATCAGTTATCCTCAGCTCATATTATGTTTATGTATTCATTTTACTTATTTTCTATCTCCCACACTAGAATGTAAGGTGAATAAAGATCAGGACTAGTCAGTTTTTGTTAATCCTGACACCTTCAAAGTGAGTGACATACAGCATTCATTAATTAATTTAACCACTTCTCTCAAACTACACAGCTTTTATTTTCTCTTATAAGCAATACTTTTCATCCTTGATTATAACATAAGAGCATTCTAAAAGCAAATTATATAATTTAAGTGATGTGAGTATTGTGCAAAATGATTCTCAATAACAGATTTCCTTAATTTATGCTTCCACTAATATGGTATTAGAATACCTATTTTTATATACTCTTATGAACACTGAGTTTTACTCTTTAATTTTTCTCTTTAAATTTTTCATTCACTTATGAGGCGAGATGCTTCTTTTCACATTTTAGATGTTACTAATAAAACTGCTTTGAGATCATTTATGTAAACAGCCTGCTACATAGTGAGCTATCAATACAGGTTAGTGATTTTTTAAAAATTATAAATGTGTTGTTTTTCTAAGAAGTCTTAAAATCTATAGAAATTGTATTCCAACTATAAAAGAGTGGTTTTCAGCCTGTTGTAACAACTTGATTACCAGGTTTCTCATTTTTTTCATTAAAATATTAAAGCCCCTGCTTCACTAGGATTACTGACCCCTTAATGAAAACAGTGCTTTGAGATCAATGGATATACCACATTATAGAAGCATGCTGATTAGCAGTGAATGTGTTTTCTCAAGGAACTAAAATCCAGGAGGTTAAGTTCTAGTTATTATTAATATTACAGACTCTCCCTTACCATTTATACAAACTTTAGGTTATTTTGAGAATTTAATATTTAAAGAATAGGGTGGTAACACCATAATCAATGGTCAAAACTATAGATCCACTGAAAACAAATCGGGACATATTTGAAGGTAGCTCATTAGAAACAAATACAGAAAGTCCTCTTTATTTGGACAAAGTCCTCCAATCACTCCATCCCCACCTTAGCCCCATCTTTACCTAGATGTACCAGTCATAAACCTTGAAAGTTCCCTGGTTAGAGGCATTTCTTTCTATTAAGGGTTTGATCCAAAAGGCCACTGTTAATATGCTAAACTGCAGAGTTCCTATCACCTCCCCATTTGGGAGGGGGATGTTCATGCTATAGTTACCAAAGAAAAATAAACACTAGCACCTCACATCCCCTTAGCCTGTGTATTTTATCTAATTTTGTAGTTGTTACAGAGCAGCTTACAGAAGCTTGAAAGCCTATTGATGGGGGAATAAACATTTTGAAGCATGAAAGACAGGCGAGGACAAAACAACAAGGTTGGGGGCCACTGGGCATCCAGAAAGCAGCAAATGGACACTGGCTGGTTGAAGGGCGGGAGGTCATCAGGCCACCTGAGAGCTGAGGGAGCAGCCACACCATCAACTCTCCCCTACATTGTGAGTTGGCCTCGGGCCTTCCATCTGAAGGGAAAACCTATTCTTTTTTGACTATAATTTTAGTGAGAGTTGTCTGCCTTTGTTTCTGCAATGTTTCTAGTTAGTAGATGAATGTGTTTATGTTGAGCATTTATGCAAGAGGGAATGTAAGAAAACTGAATGCTGTCAGGGGTGACTTCATGTGTGTCTGGCCAGGGCACTCCAACTTCAGAAGGGCTCCATGCTTGCTTTTCTAAACAATCTCTGAACAAAGCTGTCACATTTTCAATTTAATAGTCCTCAACACCGAAAAGGCAGTCGATTAGAATCCAATTTCTCAATGGTTGAAAGTAAGCCTTTATTTGATTTGGGAGGTGGGAAGCTGCAGAGATACAGAATGCTAGGAACTTGGTCTCATTCGTTGTTTTTATTATAGAATAAGTTTACTCATTTACTTTTCTTATGTTAATCTCCCATTTCCTTACAAGCATTATACTAAATGTGTTTCATAAGAATTATATTTCAAACACCAAGCTTTTTTTTCCCCTGTAGCAATAAAACATTAAAATAACTTATACTCTTTTTGATAAATGGAGTTATTTGAACTTCATAAAACACAGAGAAAAAATTTATAGTGTAACTGAATAATAAACACAGCTAGTGGAAGTCTTTGAGGTCTGGAAGGAGGAATGAAACAATGTATACTTCCTCCCATCTCATATATCTGATCCAATTTCCAGATCTCCGATCCATTCTAGTCACTTAAACACCACATAAACTTCTTTGACATTTAATTATATTATGTATATGCTTGGTACTATAGAAGGACCAACAGAATGAAAACTTCATTGAGTGTTTTTCTGGCTGCTAACCAATGAAATGCTCTGTGAGATGGGGCAGTGGTTAACAAATGCCTGGCCCGGCAGTAAATTCTCCAGTCTTAGGAGACTGTTGGACCTGCCTGAGAGTGGCAGCTTGCTAAACTGTGGTTTGAATTGACTGGGGATACTTGTTAGCATTGAAATGGGATTTAATAGGCTCAGCACGAGCTTGATAAGA
The DNA here is from genome assembly GCF_018350215.1 of Panthera leo. Lineage (NCBI taxonomy): Eukaryota > Metazoa > Chordata > Mammalia > Carnivora > Felidae > Panthera > Panthera leo. Next base: position 92,455,050 of record NC_056681.1, read on the forward strand.
GCCTGTATTACCAAGAGACGCTTAATTCAGCCTAATTATTGGCTTTCGGTGATAAATGGGTCGCCTTAGCCCCAATGCTTTCTTGCGAAGGAGACTGTGTCAAAAAGCTGTTTTGCAGTAAGGCAGCCTTTTTGTGCCTAGGCTGAAGATGGGATAAATATCTAATCTGAACCGGCGCCTTCAATGAATTTCTGCGTTAAAATAGGCTTTTTCCAAGGTCAGATTTAGAGAGAGTTTGCATGTTTCTGCTAAAAAAAAAAATCCTTAGAACCACTAAAGGAGGAATACATATACATATTTCATCCAGAAATGTGTGTGCAGGAAATATCCCCACTGGGGAATTGTTTATAGCACCTATTTTTCTTTACTTAAATCATCATGAGTGGTATAATCTTGCTTCTGTCAGACAAGGACCATCTCTCATCAGATGTTTCCTCAGATGTCTTTCATCAGCCATGGGCTTGCTTGACTTTGCCTTGTGTAAGAGAAATATGAAAGCCCTGGGTCTGCACAATCTCAAGACATGAAATCCCCAAGACACAGAGTATGAAATGTCTATTGCTACTTTGTTCTTTATAATTTCTCATATCTTTTCCATTTTTAAAACATATATAATTCATGTATTTTAGATGGAAGCTACTCATTGATGTGAACAAGTAAAAGAAATAATCCCAGGGGCGCCTGGGTGGCGCAGTCGGTTAAGCGTCCGACTTCAGCCAGGTCACGATCTCGCGGTCCGTGAGTTCGAGCCCCGCGTCAGGCTCTGGGCTGATGGCTCGGAGCCTGGAGCCTGTTTCCGATTCTGTGTCTCCCTCTCTCTGCCCCTCCCCCGTTCATGCTCTGTCTCTCTCTGTCCCAAAAATAAATAAAAAACGTTGAAAAAAAAATTTAAAAAAAAAAAAAAAAAAAAAAAAAAAAAAAAAAAAAAGAAATAATCCCAGGCAGTGAAAATTGATCAAGTAGCCCAGGTGAGCTTTTGGTACATTTCTTCCCTTCTGACTTTCAGATTAGGACTGGTTGACAGGCTTTCAGTTTTATTACCTCTGCAGCAGTCAAGGGAGATGTGGACAATAGAAGGGGTGCTATTGTTATTAACTTTTATTTATTTATTTATTTATTTTGGAGGGGCATGTGTGTGTCCCGGTTTGTTGAGCATCTGACTTTTGATTTTGACTCAGATCATGATCTCACCGTTCCTGAGATTGAGCCCTGCATCAGGTTCTGTGCTAGCAGCATGGACCCTGCTTGGGATTCTCTCTCTCTACCTCTCTCTCTGCCCCTCTCCTGTGTGCACACGCACATGTGCACTCTCTGTCTCTCAAAAATGGGTAAACTTAAAAAGTAAAAATAAAAAAAAAATTTAGAGTGGTTTCAGATTTATAAAAAAAAAATTAGAAGATAGTATAGTGTGTTCCCATATACTGCAAATTCAGCTTCCCCTCTTTTTAACATTTTACTAATTGGTAAAGCATTGGTATTACATTGTCACAATTAATGCAACAAATTGGCATGCTATTATTAACCAAAGTCCATTCAGATTTCTTAGTCCTTATCTAAAGTCCTGTTCCTGTTCCAAGAGCCTGCATTACATTTAGTCTTCCTCTTCTTAGCCTCCTCTGGGCTGAAACAATGTCTCAGATTTCCCTTATTTTTGATGACCTTGACAGTTTTGAAGAATACTGGTCAGGTATTTTGTAGCATGCCCTAAAGTGGGATTTGACTGATATTTTTCTTGTGATTAGACTGGGATTAAGGGTTTTGAGGAGGAAGATCACAGAGGGAAAGTTCCATTCTCATAAAATTTTACACACTATCAACATAACTTCTTACTGATGATAGTGACCTTCATCACCTATTTGAGGTAATGGTTGTCAGATTTACCCATCACTGAGTTGCTTCCCACCCCCTTTCCATATCATACTCGTTAAAAGAAATCACTAGGCACAGCCAGAATTTAGAGGAATAGTTGTTATGATCCACCTTCTTTTTTATAAATTTTATTTAATGTTTATTTTATTTTTGAGAGAGAGAGAGAGCGTGCACACCAGAGGGGGAGGGGCAGAGAGAGAGAGGGAGACAGAGAATCTAAAGCAGGCTCTGCACTGTCAGCACAAAGCTGGATGGGGGTGGGGGGTGGTGCTCAAACTCATGAACCATGAGATCATGACCTGAGCCGAAGTCAGACTCTCAACTGTCTGAGCCATCCAGGCGCCCCAGATCCATCTTCTTGAGGTAGAAAATCTACATAACAAAGGAAGTAACCCCTCCACCCAGTAGCTAATTATTCCATGTATGTTTCTTCACAAATAATGACAATACTAACTGTGAGAGATTGCTCTCTCACCAAATATGAGAATACTAACAAATTCCAATACCTGTCTGCAGGTCCCAGGTGGGAAAAAACAGCATATTTACCACCATAATAAAAGAAGGCACAGATGAGGAGTAAGCAATCCCTATAGTATACAGTGTATCTGAGTCAGATGTAGGAAACCTCTGGCCATGACATTTACATTGGTTTTTACGGTGTGAGTTAGTGGCAGAATTGTAAAGTGGGTCAAGTGTTTCTTTGAAAGCACCTTTTCCTTTTCTTCTATCCTGCTTCTTTTTTTTCCCTCTCATTTCAGCAGTACTCTCTTCACCCCAGGGCACTCAGTGATTTCTGGCTGCCAATTTGACCCTACCTGTCACAGAGAAAAACATCTCATAAACCAAACAACAGAGCACACAGTAAATCACCTAATGCTTTGACATGTTACTTAACACAATTCCATTTGGCAGATATTTATGGAGTAGCAATTCTATGCTAAACACGGGTATCATGGAAACTAGAAGATAAGGCAATCCATATTAAATTATGGTTCGGTGTGATTAGAGAAGTGTTGGAGGTATGCCTCTTTAGGGTTTCATTTTCACCAGTGGGATTATGGTTTTTTGTTTTTGTTTTCATTTAATGCTACAGAGAAGAAAATGCTTCTTTCAAATAAATCACCCATTTTAATGAATGTTCAGCATTAATAAGAGGGTGTGATGATATGGAACTTAAAACGGACTTTCCCTTCATCTCGCAAATGAAACCTGAAAAACTAACCATAGGTTTTGTTTCAGTTTCATGGGATTATTATTTTAAACACCTCTCACATCCTCACACATACATGATATTTGGCGTTGTATCTCTAGTACTCGGCATAGAACCTGATAATATATTATGTAGCAGGTGACTAATAATATTTGTTGTTCCTATGCCTTTTTTGGTTTTATTTGATTTCATTTTCACATTTAAAATAGTAAATTTTATTTCTTAGAACAATTTTAAATTCATAGAAAAACGGATGGGAAATTACAGAGATCTCCCATATATCCTCTGCCCCTACATATGCACAACCTCCCCAAGTATCAAAATTCATAGACATTTAGGACCAGTTATTTTGCTTTCAGAAATTAATCCCATAAAAATACCATCATACGTGTAAAGTAACAAATGTACAGGGTTATTCACTGGAGCCCAACTCTCCATAAGAGGAGTTCTGCTAAATAAATTATGGTACATCCATAAAGTGTGTTAAGAGAAAGAAATTTTTAAAAATATTCAAGCTATAATGTTAAGTGTGGGGTGCCTGCGTGGCTCAGTCGATTAAGCTTCTGACTCTTGATTTCGGCTCAGATCATGATCTCAGGGTTCATGGGTTCAAGTCCCACATCGGGCTTTGTGCTCATAGTGTGAAGCCTGTTTGGTATTCTCTCTCTCTCTCTGGCCCTCCTCCGCACCTCTCTCTCAAAATAAATAAGTAAATAAATAAACAAACAAACGTGACAATGTATATATAATGTTAAGTGAAAGAAACCAAAACAATGTGCAAAAGTCTAGGTTCACTAGGCTACCATTTGTATAAGAAAATTGGAAAAATAGGTATATATACATTTCAATAAGCAACTTATGACACTGGTTTCTCAGTCAGGGGGAAGGGCAGAGGGGTGAGGCCCAGGGGGAGAGGGATATAAGTGGAAAAGAACCTTACTATGTGCTTTTCTTTTTTTTTTTTTTTTTACTTTTTGAAACACATGACCATAGTATCTATTTAAAATAAATAAAGTGATGGCTAAAGTTAGTTTAACAATGTTTTGTATGAGTCAATGACTGTTCATACAGAAAGATTACAGCTGATATGCCTAACTGAAACTTAAAGTCAGACTAATTCTGTGAATTAGCTTGACACATCTAGCTTGCAAAACTAACTCAAAGATCTTAGGTAAAAACGTGACTGTGTTGCTCATTTGTAGAGAAGGGCCTGGCCCTAGGCCTGCAGAAGCAAGGGATTCGGGCTGAATTAAGATGCCCTGTTTCAGCTGTGCTGCCCTTTGCAAGCCACATGGCTGGAAATACGGCTGACGCCAGTTGAAACAGATGAATAAATTAATGAATATCTATCATTTTAATGATATAATATCTATAATGACTTAAAGCAGAATCTGACAAATAGCACTATGCAAAATTAGTATTAGTAATAAAAGGAGCAGTAGTGGTTCTAGTAATAAAAACAACAACAACAACTATTATTATTGATGGATTTGTATGAGGAAATTCATTTGAGGATTACAAAATGTTGGGAATCCAGGGTGGGATTGGGCAAAATTATGGACTGCTTGTTGAATGCAAACATTAGAAGTTGCAGGGAAAACTCATTTTGCAGATAGCCATAAAATAACTGTGTATCAGAGATGAATGGAAGAAAATAGAATGATGTGCAATGGAACAGAATAGAATATTAATGTAGAGGAATGAACTCCTATGTTTTGGATCTTTCAGCTGTCACTAACAACTGAAGAACTCTTTTGCAAATTATTATATTCCTACCACTATTTTTCTACTCTACTTTGTCTAATAATTTGTTTTTCCATGTTATTTTTGTTTCTTGTTTATTATTATAGTCATTATTTTTATGAATTTTGAGATGAGGCAGTTAGAATTCCTTAGACCTGTCTGTTTAATCCTACCACAATAACAGAAATAACATAATGATCAAGGTCACAAATTGGCACTGTTTCCTCCCTGCTTTCCTCTGTCTATACAGAGAAGGTAACTTTGCTGGTATAGACAGAATCTGATACAAAAAGGATTGTTTAGTATGCAAAGAAGTTAATGAATGAGACTTGGTGAATGGAACTGGTATAGCATGGGTCATGAGCAGGACTTCTCCCACTGGGTTCAGGCTGCTTTCAGAACTATGGTCACCAAGTTTTTACTGGCTGCTTTGACTATGGATCCCAAAGGGATGAGCAGTGCAATGACTGACCCCTTCCCTGAACACAATGGTCTCAAGCTGGATGCTCACCAAAAGTATCCAGCTGGGGCAGCTGGCTGGCTCAGTCGGTGAGGCGTCAGACTTTGACTCAGGTCGTGATCTTGCAGTTCGTGGGTTCGAGCCCCACATCGGGCTCTGTGCTGACAGCTCAGAACCTGGAGCCTGCTTCATATTCTTTGTCTCCCTCTCTCTCTGCCCTTCCCCTGCTCCTGCTCTGTCTCTCTGTCTCTCCAGAAATAAATAAACATTAAACAAAAAAAAGTAGGGTCGCCTGGGTGGCTCAGTCAGTTAAGCATCTGACTTAGGCTCAGGTCATGATCTTGCAGTTCGTGAGTTTGAGCCCCACGTCGGGCTCTGTGCTGACCGCTCAGAGACTGGAGCCTGCTTCAGATTCTGTGTCTCCCTCTCCCTCTGCCCCTCCCCTGCTCATGCTCTGTCTCTCTCTGTCTCTCAATAATAAATAAACGTTAAAAAAATTTTTTTAAGTATACAACTATTGTCAAAGAAAGTGAATGCATAGATCTGTTATCATGAACTCTAATCTGCAGGAGCAGGAACCAGGAATCTGTATTTTCAAAAAGATTCCAATGTGATTTCAATCAGCCACAGTTGTACACTTTCCTAATAATTAGTTCTTGGCTAGCTTCATGTTTCATAACCTTGACCAACACTGTTGAGTCTTATAAATTTCATCTGGTGACGCTGGTCAGAAAGACTCCTGAATCCCCCTTCTTAACTTTCTTTTCCTCCTCCTTTCTTGTGACTTGCTTCAGATTTTCCAGTGGATTATGTGAGCACTGCTTGCTTTTACTTGAGGTACAGCTGGCTGATGCTCGAAGACATGAATGATTTTTCTTACAAAAGACAAATAAGAAATATAAATGGCTTCGCATCTTTGTGGGGGAAGTACACCCACAGTGAACTGCAGTCCAAAGAAGCAAAGACACAGTTGGGTAATTTCCTTGTGTGTTCAGTTTAAGCTAGATTGTTCTCTTAAATGCTGAATTTGTGATATTAACAATAGGTGCATTTGTAAGGGTCACAGGAAATCTTAAGAATGAAGTGGGCCTTACTCTCTGATGAATGCACAGATTCAAACTGACAGAGAGGACAAAGGAAGAGAATTCCAGAGGGAGGGAACAGCCTGAAAGCAGTATGGAGTGCCAGGAGAGGGCACAGTTGTTTCTATTATCAAGGAGCAAGTGATCTCAACAGCTTGATAGTTCATTCCACTGTAGAGTGGCCAATGATATTTCATAGGTAATATAAGAGCAGATTGAAAATTTGATTTAGGCTGTTGCTGAGGTGGTGGTTTCACTGGTATACCAGTTGACATGACTACTACAGAAGTAGAAGACATAAGGATTGAGGCTGTGCAGAGTGGAGTTGGGGTCAAGATGTAGAAGAAAGAGCTATGAACTAACGTTTATCAAATGATAATGCTGGGAACTGAATAAGCAGTGCCTTGTTTAATCTTCACAATGAAGCTAGTTAAATTTAAATGACAAATAATGGCCTTGGAAAGGTTAAATAATTTATCCAAGGTTATGCAGCTGGTAAGTTGATGAGATCACATTTTGTTATTCTGTTCTTGGCAGTAGAAGTTCTGGGGAGCAGTCACAATCGCAGCCAGAGGGTAAGGCTATGCCCATAACATGGCTACTCACATCCTGTGCGACTGCTTTGGAAAACCACCTTTCGTATTATTTTAAAATGAAAAGTACTTTAAAATATGCTTTGATGCTCTTTAAACAAGAGAGATTTTTAATGATCCTATCAAATTTGTATTAATGAATCTGGGCTGCAGAGTACCATCATCTCGCTTCAGATATGCCAGGTTTCTTCCTTTCACACGAAAGAATTGGTTTTCCTCTTCAGGGAAGAGAGTTGTGGTATTTAGCATAGAACTTATCATCATTCATAAAACATAATCATGTTGGACATAACACTAAGGGGTTTCATGCTCTCTTAAACTCTGAATGAAGGAAAACCCAGAGCAAGTTCTTTAAAAAGCTAATGAGACTACAGATAGCAACAGAAGTATGAGAGTTGTGGTTTGTAGCCTTTGGTGAAGGGTAGGAAAAAAAAAAAAAAACTACAGTGCATTACTCTTTGTAATATCTATTTGAGCTGGCGATACATTCTTTTCCCCTGAAGATAGTTTTTTTTTATTTTAAAAATAACAAGACAAAGAGTAAATTATACATTTTTAACTTAAATATTTTCTTTAAATGCATTTTTAAAACGGTGTTTCATTGACTTGTGTTCCTTCAGTGGGTGAATAATACGGTAGAATTTACTTACTAGGACATAATCTCTTATAACGTCAAATTTCTATTTTAAAAAACTGAGGAAGGGGTGACTAGATGGCTCAGTCAGTTAAGCTGCTGACTTGGTTTCAGCTCAGGTCATGATCTCACAGTTGGTAAGGGTGAGCCCCACATCAGGCTCTGCGCTGTCAGCATGGAGCCTGCTTGGGATTCTCTCTCTCTCTCTCTCTCTCTCTCTCTGCCCACCTCCCACTCATGAGCCGATGTGTGTATGCACTTTCAAACTCTCTTTCAAAAATAAATAAATAAACATTTTTAAAAAATGAAAAAAAAAACTCAGGAAAAAATAATAAAATCTGTGCATACCTTCCTTTCCTCACAGCCATATCTCATCACATTACTGAATATGAAGTCTGAACTAATGTGGTATCTTAAACTGTTCAGCTACAGTGAGCAAATGCTAAGAGGAAAAAGTATTGTAAACTGAAAAGACTGTGGTAACTAGTCTTCCCTTTCTCAAACCCTCACAAATAAAACACTGATGCCTTCCAGATTCCCACTGTATGTATCCAATCCAGTTACTATTTAAGGTCACCAGGGAGACAGCTTCAAACATGAAAGCTCACCCATACATCACCACACTCACACAGGCTGACACCCACAAACACAGACATAGGGTTGTCCACACATGTTCTCTGAGAATATTATTTTTTAAAAATGAGTTAATCCTAAAAGAAAAGAAAAGTAAAAACTCACATATGATACTTAAAATTAAAAGGTCGGAAGTCATGGTATATTAAATATCAATAAAACCAGTACAAACAGTGTTGTCCTAAATAATTGTTGACATGGTTATGAAACATAGCAAATGCCAGAACAATTCCTGAAATACAAATGAGCAATGTTCTGTATAAGATCCCATATTATTTTACCAAAAAACTGATAAAATAGAATAATAGACTAAAAAATAGCTAAATATATCACTCTATAATTTGGTAAGGTAAAGGTAAACAATAATAATAATAGGCAGTATTTATTGCTATGTTATAACAAAAATACATTACATCATTTAATCTTCTTTCAAAAACTAAGACTACCAGAGGTAGATACTGATACCTTCTTTATTATGTAGATGAAGAAACTGAGCCACAAAAACTTACATCATTTGCTCAACATCAGAAAAAAGGCATGTATACTTCCCAAATCAAGAGATGTAAATAGCAGGGCGCCTGGGTGGCTCAGTCGGTTAAGCATCCGACTTTGGCTCAGGTCATGATCTCAAGGTTCGTGAGTTTGAGCCCTGCGTTGGGCTCTATGCTGACAGCTCAGAGCCTGGAGCCTGCTTTGGATTCTGTGTCTCCCTCTCTCTCTGCCTCTCCTCCACTTGTGCGCACTCTCTCTCTCTCTCTCTCAAAAATAGATGTAAATAGCAAATCAAAATTTCATCGATGTAGAAAAACACGGCAATATAAACTAGGAAAAGACAAGGAAGCATTCTACATTTAAAAGAAAACTGACCAGTTTTGCCTGGAAAACAAACCAACATTCTGTTGGCAGGTGAGCTACCTAAACTTGCTAGGCTTCAAATCAAAACATTAAAAAAAATTGTTTCAAGAACATAATGAATAAAAATGGAAATCAAAGACTTTGCCCCACCCAAAAGTGATACTTTCATGCTTTTTCCACTGTTAAGACTGTGACTCATCTTCCAGGTTGTTACTCTCAACCTAGCTCTGTGATTGAAACTTCAACTGAGTAAATAGATAATATCAGGTGGAATATGCTCAAATTCTATCCGTCATACCTAAAATTCAACTTTCATATACAATTATCTTTCGTCCCTCCTCCAATTTTCATACCTTTTCTGTGAAAGGCCAATCCATCCAGTCTTTGCATTTTCAGGAATTCAATCATTCAGTATACCCCCTCTGTGATCTGAATCTTCAGCCTCAGTATGTCCTTCATAGGCTGCCATGTCCTAATAGTGTCCATTGGAACAACAGTGGCAACTACAATAAGAGAACTTCTGGATCCCACATGACTTTCCAGATATCCACCTGACAGTTCTCTTACTCGTTAGTAAAATTTCTTAAGAAAAAAAAAAAAAAAAGGAAACTAAACACATCCTATTTCTTCAGCTCTCACTCTATTGAACACCAATTTTTGCTCATGGTATTAAATGTAAATGATGCTTTTTAGGTTCTCATCTTGCATGACCTCTCCCAGTCTCTGTTGGATTGTCTACGTTCCTACCTGGCCTCTTCATACAAGCATTCCTCAAGTCTCCATCTTGGGGCTTCTTTTCTTCTCATTTAGCATTCTGTCCCTGAGCTCTCTAACTTCCTGCTGCATCAGATTAAAAAGGACAGGACTGAGCGCCAGATTCAGGTCAGGGCTCCAGCAGTGTCAGTGGGATTAGAGAAGAATGAGAGTTTAAAAATTTCTCCAGGCCCCCATGGGAGTGGGAGTGAATGCAAAACAGGAATCTAGGAAAAATCATGGCTTTGTTTTAGCCTTAATCCCTGGGAGGTAGAATCACTAGAAGAAATCTGTCATAAAAATAATAGACTTTGTTTTAGAGAGGTTAATTGAAGAAATTAGGTAGATATCACTACCCAACTATATATGATTAGTTTTTAGTGATTTTTGCCTATACAGAATTACTAACAACACATTATCAATTATCATAAAAATTAATAGAGACCGAACTCTCTTTCTATTAAAAATAATAGAAAAGTAATCTTAAGCATCAGGATGGTAATACTGATAATGTGTATTTATAATTTAATACTATATAAAACTGTGAATGCTGTTATTGCACTAATAAAATTGAAAATCACTGAGGCAAAAAAAAAAAAGGAGCTGGAAGCAGTCGCAACATCTGAATTATCCATTATATCCTTTCTCTGTAGACTGTGAAAATTAGGGCAAACTGGTAGGACATCATCTGCCCTGACATCCATTTTTTGAACTAAAAATAAGGTGATTAGATACATGTTTTGATGTAAAATCATGGGTTATGTCAGCATACTGAGCAGGGCACTATATTCCATGGGTACTATGAATATAAAGAATAAGTGGGAGATGTTGATGAATATAAAAAAATAAATGGGAGACTGATTTTGAGCAGTCTGTGACCAGGCTAAGAAAAAATGAGTTGCTCCTACACCACAGTGAGTCATATAATTGTATTACAAATCAAGGCCAAACTTTAATGACACACACATTTAAGAGGGATGATTGTGCTTTGTTTAAAAGAACCCCAAAACTGAGGTTCAACAATGAGCACATCATAAAAAGTGTGCAAGCTAATTCAAATATCTGGTCTCCTCTGCTCCAGTAGATTTAATTAAAGTAGAAGAAAGATTGAGAGCATATATGCTCTCAATTTTTATGTACAATTGAAGATAGATGTCTATCTCCACTCTTCTCTGAGTTTTAATATAATTTTTTTTAAAAGAAAGGCTTTCATAATTCCTGAAACATGTCAGAAAATTTAAAGGTATTCTCCCAGGTACAAAACTTACAGAACTAGGTTGAAAGAAGACCCAGAGGCCAAATCCACTTCAATGTAAATTGGGAATTAAGTGAAATAAAAGCAAATAACAATATTGACACCATTTAACATGGGTCATTGCCTTTGACTTGTTAGGCCCTGGGTATGAACTGCTTTGAAAAAAGATAAAGTAGGAGATAATATGGTGCTACATCTAACCAGTGCCCATCCAGCATAGACAGTGGAGACCTGGGCTTTTCCCCTGGAAAGGCAACATCCCCACCTTATTAATGTGGGCTACAAAGAAAATACAAAAGTTTTACCAAATGTGAGGGTAAAAGGATATATACCAGTGTATTTGTTATTTGGTTTTCCTCATAGTATACTGTCCAGTGTGTACTGGGACAGAGTCTAATAACTTTTATTTTTTAGAGAATTCCAAGCAAATTAATCTATGCTTGTTGGAAAATAGTAGATTTGAATATAACCGGAATGAATAGAAATAGGAATCCAAATTTGGCTCATGAAATATTCAGTATTGAATGAATATGAAATGAAAATATTCAGTAAAATTTCAGTAGTAAGAAAATATGATATTCCAGAGTCAAATAAAGATAATATTTCCAGAAAAAAAAGTTTGCTGTAGAGAATATATTAATTTTTTAAACGGCATGTGCCTTGTGTGCCCAAAAACAATTGCAATAAAACATGGACTTTATGAGATCAGAGCTGAAAATGAGTCGCTAAGACCTGAAAACAATAGGGTGAATGAGTTTACTGAGATAATGGTGGAAATGAAGAGAGCTGGACAGTATTAAGTAAACTATAATGTTATAATAGAATTAAAAGTGACATTAGGATAGTGAAAATAGAAATTAACATGAGACTGAAAACCTAATGAAACATAATGAATAATTTATTAGTTACTAAAAAGGAGATTAAAAATAGACAAAATTATGTTTTCCGAAGAAGAAACTAGTAACATTATAATAAATCGTAATTAAAAAGATAGGGAAAAAATAAGCAATAAACTTTACTTAGATGAAGAAAACTCTGAATCTTTAGAAGGAAAGAAAGAGTTCATTAATTTCCAAGTGATTTAAAACCAACATGTAAAGAAACCACTGTCACTCAATGGAAAAAAAAAATAGCACTAACCATAACTGACTTTGTAAATATAGCAAATCAATAAATTGTGTCAAAAAGCCACAGGTGAAATTAATAATAAAGGGAAGTAAAGAACATAGAAAAAATAAGTTCATTATTTTACATCAAACAGAATAAGAAGATCATATATCAATCACCATTCAATGTTTACAAAATGAAACAACCGGGTAGAAAAGTAAAAGCTACCATCATCAAATTAAAAATAGGATATATAATGTACAGATCACAAGAGGAAATTAGAGAAGCATACTTTGTCTTTATAGCAAAAGACTGAAGAAAAGCACATCCAGGTAGAAGAGAATAGAGAAACAAAGAAACAAGAAAGAATTAAGATGAAAAAGTAAGACCAAATGAAACATCTTTAATTAAATTTACTAAAAGCTTCATTAAAATAAAAGACTCTCAAATTCAGTAAATGTGGTAGTTTTAAAATATAGCCACGGATTTTCTGATAATTCTCTCTTAAAGAAGCAAAGCCTCATTCCTCCCCTCAAGAGTCCTCTGAACTTAACAACTCACTTCTAACTAATAGGATCAAGCAGGAATGATAGTGTGTGACTTCAAAGAACTGGGTTATAAAAGGTACCACCACTTCCTTCTAATTCACATCCTCTTGGATTGCTGGCTCAGAAGGAAGTTGACTGTCCTGATAAGAGAGCACTAAAGCAGTGCTGGAGGGGCTCACCAAGCAAAGAACTCAGGTGGGAATGAACCATCCTGGAAGTGGATCCTCCAGCTCTAGTTTCTGATTGCTGCCACAATCTGACTGTAACCCTTTAAGAAACCCTGAGCCAGAACCGCCCCGCTCAGCTGCTCCCAAGTTCCTGACCTGGAGAAACTATGAGATAAGGAATGTTTGTTGTGTTAAGGCGCCAAATATTGGAGTAATTTGCTATGCAGCAATATGTGACAAAAGCAGTAAAACATACATACCTATGTTCTCAAACACCTAGATTCTAGTTTCAACAATCAACCCTAATACAAGGGAGCAGATTGAAATCTGATATAAAAACTTAAGCAAATGCAAGTGTACGTACATAACATCAATGAGTATGAGCTATATTTCAACTTATATTTTGCACAAAAATGGAAGACTACTTTCCTGTTATACAAAGAATAAAAGAAACAATAAAGGTTTACCTTCTATTCTTGTGTTATTTTAAGTAATTCTTAAAAGCAAATTTGTTTAGGAAATCAACAGCTAGGAACACATAATCAAATAGAAATCATGAAAAACGCAATGAGACAAAATTTCGCTGCTCATTATTCATACCCAACTCGCACAAACACACACATATAAATACAGGCATACACACTGAAATAGTGAGCTATTTCTGCAAGTATATAAACAATGTTGCATTTTTGCTAATGCAACAAAGATGAAGTAAGTAATATGGTGGAGAGTGTGTGGTTAACTATCAAGAAAATATATAATTAGACCAAATGACATAGCATTATATGTAATAAAATAAAAAAGTTTAACAAACTAAAATAAAATATTTGTCAAATGTTCTTCTGTTCATTGGGAATGGGAGTTAAGGACCTCAAAAACATAAGAAAACATAAAATAAAAGCATAAGGAGATGCATTAATTGATTTAATTCCATAAACATTAAAACTGCTAAACATCAAAAACAAACAAAATTAAAGGGCAAAGAGAATATTGGAGAACATTTGCAGTATATATTCAGAAACATGTTAAATCTGTTTAAAACAGTTTTCTTAGAAAAATAAAAGAAGGTATATGAACATGCATGTTTTGTTTCCTAAAATAATGTAACAAATGATACGTTTCTTGTTGCTTTAATAAATACGTTATAAACCATTCCCTTTCAGTACCTCTACAGAATGGCCTGAGTTGAATGACTTAGAGAAAAATGTGTGCTCCAATGGAAAACTATGCATTGTCTATAGGACATCCCTCTGGGTTATTTAATTCTCATCTTTTCTTGTCTTTGAGCTATTTTACACCTGTGAGTTGTTTTATCTGTGGACATGCAAATTCTGTCTTGTCTGGTAGAGATTCAGTTGACTTCTCAACCACCCCCTCCAATGAAAAACCAGGTTTTCCTCCATTTGCAGTATCTTTCAATATTCTTGACCTATAAATGTATCTGTTCCTTGCATTCTCTTTATAGTATACAATACTCTTTATATGCTATCCTATATAGCATCTCCCTTCTTCCTTCATAAATTAATTTGTAGGAAAAAAAGTTAGGGTATATTTATTTCATATCTGCATTATTGCCTTAATTTTATCTTTTTTGAAAAAAATTTTTTAACAACAATACGTTTGCTTTAGGAAAACAATCTGTTTACCTTCAACTGATCATCGTAGATTATAAATAAATACAATGTTTTCAGGTTCTCCTTGGGGTGTCTTCATGTTAAACCAATGAATTATAAGTCAAATAATTATACCAATAATTATAATTTGATAAATCCTTATTCTGAGTGGTAACCATACACTCATTTTATTAAATTACTCATGAGGCTGCTTTGAGCATTGCTTAAGCTTGTAACACTGATGCAAAAGAAGACAGACAAAAATAAAACATAATCTTTGCCCAAGGGGAAGTTAGAAACTAATGAGAGACCCAGCAATTAATTATTATCTGTACATATTAGATAACTTTTCAATATTTGCTTAATAAATGGCCAGTTAATAATGATTCAAAAAGTACATAAGGAGCGTTAGCATTGTTTCCTGGAATTTTAGAGGTAGATAAAGGTGACTGGTCACAGGAATTTTCTAATGGCAAGAAAGGCTTTTGAAATTGGCTTTTGAAATTCTTTGATCCAAGAATGGATAAGGTTTGAATAGATGGAGAGGATGATGGAGTGTTTTCCAAACAAGGAAACAATGTGAACAAAGAAATCAGGGTAGGGGCTCCTGGGTGGCTCAGTCAGTTGAGCATCAGACTTCAGCTCAGGTCATGATCTTGAGGCTAGTGGGTTTCAATCCCACTTCGGGCTCTGTTCTGACAGCTCAGAGACTAGAGCCTTCTTCTGATTCTGTGTCTCTGTCTCTCTTTCTGCCCCTCCCCTGCTTGTGCTCTGTCTCTCTCTCTCTCTTTCTCAAAAATAAATAAACATTACAAAAATTAAGAAATCAGGGCAGATTTCACAGAATATATCACAGAACATCAAATGACACTTAAAACACATCCAATGTTTTCATTTGGGGTACTGCTTATTCATTGATTTCTTTACTGCATATGCATATATTTGCTAAGCATTTACAATGTTCTAGGCAACTTTTCCAGGAAAGGAGGATATAATGATGTGAACCAGACATGCAGCTCCTGGCTCTCATTGTTTAAGTTCTAGTAGGGCAGACAAAGAGTAAATACTTAGATACTTTTAGGGTGGTATGTGCTACATACTAAAGAAAAATAGAATAATAGAGAATGACCAGAGGCAATGGCTATTTTAGATATCCAGGGAGTTTCAGACAGTTGAGAAAATTTCCTTAAAGTGGAAGAATTTTACCTAAGACCTGAATGAGAAGTAAGCAAGAGTGACTGGAAACTGAAAAGTGCAGAGACACAATGGGGAATGAGTGCAACCAGATATAAACAAAGGAGTGTAACTAGTAAATGTTGAGCAACACGAAGGGGTGCAAAATTGAGTGGAAGGGGAAGGTAGGGATTTGTGGGAGGCTGAACAACAGCCCCCAAAGATATCCATGTCATAATCACTGGAACCTGTGAATGCTACCCTATATATATGGCAAATATGATCAAACAAAGGATCATGAGACATGGAGATTATCCTGGATTATATGCTTGGACATGATATAATCACAAATGTCTTATATGAGGCAGGTAAGAGTCAGATAGGATTCCATAGTTTAGAATATTTTTAAGCTTATTTATTTATTTTGAGAGAATATTTATTTTGAGAGAATATTTTAAGCTTATTTATTTATTTTAAGCTTATTTATTTATTTTGAATCCCAAGCAGGCTCCATGTTGTCAGAGCACCCAAACCTGGGGCTCAATCCTACGAACATGAGATCATGACCCGAGCCAAAATCAAGAGTTGGATGCTTAACCGACTGAGCCACCCAGGTGTCCCTAGAATCTTTTAGATATGAATAAAACATTTGTATTTAGCACTAAATGTGACAAAAGAGAGAATGGAAGGAAATGAGGGTTAAAGAGGGAAAAGGAATGATCAGCTTTACATTCTAAATAGTCATTCCAGATACTAGGTGGAGAATAGGATTGAAGGGGCTAAGTGTTGAAGCAGAGAAAGTAGTTAAGAGGCTATTGCAACAGCCTAAGGTAGAAATAAGGGCTGGCTGAAACATTCTGATACTAGCAGAGATGTAGAGAAGTAAGCAGGTCATAGTGGAAATGGTCTGATTCTGGATAGATTCTGAATATAGAATGAATTGGTGTACTGATGGATGGGAAGTAATGGAGAGAGAAAGGTATCACTCACAACTTCTAGCTATTTGACTTGAGCAATTTGCAGATGTTGATGCCACTTAGTGAAATGGAAGTGAACAAGGGAGACACAGGAGGGAAGGTTTGGGGTTGATGGCTATGGAAGCAAGTTAAAAAGTCCATTTTGTGTGTATTAAGCATAAGATTATGGATAGACCTCTGGCTATTGAATGCACTGTCTGGGATTCAGGGGGAAGGTAGAGTTAGAAATACACATGTGCACATATACATGGTGTATAAGTCCATGAGACAGAATGAGGTTCCCTAGGGATGGATTACAAAGGTTGAGGTGAAGGCCTAGAACTGAGCCTGGAAAATTAAAACATTGAGAGGTTAAAATCAAAGGGAAGATGCCAGACAAGGAGAATGGGAAAGAGCATGCAGTAAAATAGGAGGAAAACGAAGAGCCTGTGGAGTTATAGTCTCTAAGAGCAGAAATTATTTTATAAAAGAGGTATTTATATTATATATGAAATATATTAAAACCAAATCTATTGTCAAATATATTAGAATTAAAAATATATAAAATACTAAATGTATTAAAACAAATCAAAGAAGTGGATACTGAATTTGCTAACTTAGAGTAATTAATGACCTTGATCAAAATAAGTTTCACTGGAGTTGAGCAGATGGAAGGAAGTCCACGTAGACCATTGAGGACACAATGAGAAAGAAGGAAGAGGTGGTTACATGTGAGCAAGTGTTATCCATGGGTTTTGCTGTGAAAAGGACCAAAGAAATGCCATGGTATCTACACAGTAACATGTTTTTCTTAATATTGAAGATGCTAGGTCATTATCTAATTCAATGGTTAAGGACATAAAGAACATAGCAAAACTAATAGATAGAAAAAGATTACAAGAAAACCTCCAGTATTTTAATATAGTGGTGAAGAATTTAGGATTAGGAGGGAGAAAAGCTAGTTTTGAATCTAAGTATCATTGCACACCAGATGTGTAATCTTAAATAAGTCACATAAACTCTTTTAGCATAATCTAATCAGTCATAAAAGGGAAAATAATAAGGTTAACAATATCAAGGACTATACTGATGTAATTCCTAAGAATTTGGAAAGTAGGAAATGGATTGCCTTTAAAACATAAACTGTTACATAGAACTAAATAAATTTATTTATGTATTTATATATTTATGTAATTTATACATCATATAAATATGTACATAGTAGATTTTGAAATTCACCTGCAGGAGACAGAATAGCTACAAAGCTAGAAGGATTTAGCAGTACTTTAAATAAACTTCATTAAACTACTTAAGAAATCTTGTGTCATTCAGAAGAAAGATTTGGCCAGCCAGAAAAGCAGAAATAAAAGGAAGGTCACCAGAGAGGCTGTTCATCACACCAATTCAAGTATCTCACAGCAACAAGTGTGCATTAACTATCATCTCAAAACATCTCTGCCTCCTATGGAAAGTCCACCTGTGGAATAGAAATGACTGTAAAGTTCTGTAACCAAGGGGATGTGTATTTCCGTTCTTGAAGGAAAACTCATCACAATCGTGAGAGAGGCTTCTAGCTTCCTCAGGCAGGCACATTAAGCTTTGAATCACTCAGTTGCCTTGTTTTGTTTCTATGCTCACTCAGACACATCCATCTCATGAAGAGAAGGTGCTGATATGATAGACCTTGTATTTTTCTTTTCTGTACCAGTAGTCCTTGCAGTAAATCAATAAAGTGATTTCTGATTTTGATTTGGCTTCTCATAGTGTTGGGTGGCAGAGGAGAAAAATGTGCTCATCACACTGACTTTAGGTATTTCAAGACCCTGTGATGTTATTTTCCATTTTAAAATAATAAACCAGAAAACTGGTGTATGTTTCAACTCTATAGGCATTTTAGGTAGCAAGGGTTAGTCTCTCCAGACCTAATCACTCCTGAGTACTTGAAGAGAAAGTTTTGAGTCTTAAAAGAGAAGGATCATATTCCAGAGGTCTGCCCTTATGGTTTGCTTGCTCTAATGTTTACTGATGGTGAATGCCCATTAAACAAAAGCACATACTGCCGTGCTGCTCAGATTTAAGCTCAGTATCACAGGGATGCTAGAAACTACACACTGTGATGACTATATCTTGATGGATTGATGGATTGGACAGCATTGAGAAACTTCTCATTTGATTCCAAAAACGTGTTATTTACATTGACCGACTTTCCGATTCTTGCACAAAATGTATATGAGCATAAAGAAATCAGCCAACATATTTTTTTCACAGATTGTGTATTTAAGATCAATAGATTGAGTATTGATAAGATTACAAATATATTGCTCTAGTTTGAGGCAATTACCGATACCTACCAAGGTACCAAGTGCTTATGGTTGTTTTTCTCTCCTCTCACATCTGGCATTAAAGCCATCTCTCCACAGGAATTAGATAGTTATAATAATATTACTGTATTCTTGCTTTTTCTCAGGAATCAGAATTTCCATTTTCCACAGTTACTGATTCTAAATATAACAGACTAGTGTGGGAACACAATAGAACAAATGGAATGTTATTTTCAGAATACACAGGAAACTGTCGTTTGTTTTTACTCTTGGGAAATAGAGAATAAAGGATTTGTTGCCTATGTTAGAAAAGTCTTGCTTAAGTGTTAACACACTGACTTAGGATTTAATAAAAAGTAGAATCATTTCTTTCCTCATTTCCTTATTTCTACCAATGTTTGGCATAGAATAACCTGCTAGGAGTTTCTCTTGAACATTGGATGATGCGATGGCAAGTGACTGCCTGATTGCCTGAGCATGTCATTTAGGACACTACTGAGTTCTCTCTAAATAGTTGCCACTCCTCCCCAAACTGCAGTAAAGGAGGAAAGCTCTTAAAGCTTTGAGAGGCAGAGGCTGTCTTCATCTTAACTCCTTCATAATTGCATCTTCTTTGGGCCTCAATGCTGGATGTGTAGTGTCTAAAAACGGAGCAGTAATGTGAAGTGAAAGTGATATCATTGTAATGCACATTTCAAAGAGACTTAGTGCTAGTTCTCTTGACTTCATACACTTTGAAGTGTTCCAAGTACGAGACGATGACACTTAGGAAGAATCTGAAAAATTCCTTCTCAAGTGTTAGTGTAATGCTGCCCTTGGAGAGAAGAGTGTGCAGCTCCATTAGGGAGTTAACAATTTCTTACTACAGCTATTAAGTTGACGGTGGCACGAATGGTAGGTATCAGCGAATTTCCCTTTGTGTTTTCAAAAACAGACCTTTGTTTCTTTACTTGCAAAAGACACTTTCATTTAAGCTCATATGAGCACAGTGCCTGTTGCCTCTTCATAGAAACTGAAAGCAAATTCATCTTCTAGCTCCCAGCTTCTTTACACTTTGGAGCCGTAGCAGAATGGAACAAATTTAACATGCCCGGCACTAAACCAATCAATTACCCGAAACCACCTTTGCAGTCTTCCTTGGCCATGCCAATCCTCAATCCTAACTCTTGCTTCCTAACCTCAAATTTGCTGTAAATTTCTGTTTAATTCCTCATCTTTAATATACAGTCAGTCAGTAGGATTTGGAATTCTTTTCTATAGTCTCTTACCAGAGAATATGCTTATCATATTCTGCCCTAGACCCTCTGCTTTGAAGAGCCTAACTCTGTCCTTTTTTCAGCTGTGACCCATTTGACTGGTATCCATGGAGCCAACAGAATGAGCCCATTCCCAAACATACAATTCAGTAGCTAATAAAAAGTTGTATCTTTTGATATCTGATTATTGCAACTTTGCTATGACTTGCAAAATGGTTACCTCAAATCCATGATCCAAATAGTAATACTGCTTTAACAAACCTATTCACACATCATGAAAACCTTGACATCTGAGAGAAGGAAGTTAGAATGCTGCATCTCACTTCAATCCCTCTCATGAGATCCCACCATTGTTGTCACTAACTCCTACCCCTTCCTTCCTGAGAATTAGCCCTTCAGGGGCTCCCGAGTTGCATCTACCAAGCACCTGTGGACACTATTAACTAGGTGCAATTCAGATATCATTTTTAGTATCTTTCTATTCTTCTCTTCCTCTTCCTCTCCTTCTTTCATTCTTCTCCTTCTTCTATTTCTTCTTCTCCTCCTCTTCCTCCTCCTCCTCCTTCTCTTCTTCCTCCTCCTCCTTCTACTTCAAATTTATATGGTTGCTCACGTTTGTTGCAGTGCAGAAAGGAAATGTAATCTATACCTGACAGAGTATAGTATCTTTGTATTGAACATACAAACATATCCTTTGAGTTCAATGGATGTTAAATAATTTTATAATTGGTACCTTAAAACATTCTATTTTGTAGAAATCCCCAAAGGATTAATTCTTTCAGTGCTTAAAATATTTTAGTGACTTGTAAGATGTTTGGGGATTTGGATACACTGAAAACCCAATATTTTCCTCTCCATTAAAATAATGTAACATACGCTCCCGCTTTCTGAAAATTTTCTCTAGAACATACTGGCAGACACAAATTAGGTTTTTATACTTAAAGATGTCTGCACTGTATTTTATTTGATTTTCTTTGGTTTAGCATGCCTGAATTTCCTGTCACCAATTTGACTGTAAACCAGGTGGAAGTTTGTCTTAGGCTTCTTTGCATCCTTATTGAATCTCAAATATATGGAATGTGAAGCAAGTATTTTACACACAGATTCAGGTTGATTAAAGCTTTACATACACACACACACACACACACACACACACACACACACACAGATTCCGAGACATGGATTGCATTTCTCCTGATTTCCTACAGTCCATCTTCTAATACATTGTTTTAGTGCATCCTTAAGTGATTTGTTTCTCTACCCTGCTTAATGGGGTAGAGAAGGCTAAGAATTTCTTAGGTCTTGAATAAAAATTTGTTGAAAGATGATTGAATACTTTCACCTTTTTTATTTAGGTTTGAATTTTCTCAACATATATCCAGTTTATGATAACAAAGGTGTGTTAGAGTGAGTGCTTTTCAGTATGTACAGACTGAATTTTAAACAACATTCTAGTTCCCAAGTTGCTATTTTAAATTAACTATAGCTCGTGGATGAGGCAGTGGCTTGATTAAAAGCCAATGATAACAGCTCTATGTACTTAAAGACATCCGTGACAAAGACAACTGCAGGTCTCTAACTAGGAACTGGTGAAGGAAGACTAGTTTAGAGTGCATGTGGCTGCAGTAGAAAGCTGCAGGGGATCAGTAAAAGAGAGTCAACAGAACAAGCTGATTGATCTAACTTGGTGGCTAAAGGGCCCAGAGGAATTCAGACACAACTAAGTTGTTAATGTTGAGAGAACTAGACACATTCTGATACTATTAGCAAAATTGGAAAATCAGAAAATAGAACATGTTTATTGGGTGGAGAGATAATATCGTGGGTTTCCGAGTTTGCAGTGATTGTTAGATATCTAAGTAGAACTGTGTATGAAATATGAATCTGGAATGTGGGTGAGTGATTACGGTTGGAAATAACAGATTTGGGAGTTGTTTGACACAGAAATAATGGTTGAAACAATAAAAGTAAATGAACTCTGCAAGGGAGTGATCATAAAGGGTGAGGAGTTTTATTTTAAAGCTCCTATTTTCCTTTAAAAGAATCCTCTGTGACTTACCCATCTACATCCATGCAGCAAACTCTGACTGTAAATATGCCATTTGTTCTTCAACTTTGTATGGATGTTCTAAGTGGGTCAGAGTAGTTGAATCCATAAATTTATCTATACCGAACATATTTTATCTCAGCACCAGTGAAAGTAAATTAAAAAAAGACTTAAAAATACGTCAGCTGTCCTTACATACAACGCACCTTTCAAATATATGATATAGTCTGATCATTATAAAAACTAGTAAAGGAAGGCTGATGATTGATTTTCTCAGTTTATATTTTGGAATATTCACTTATAAATTCATATTAGTAAATATATATTATCAATAAATATAAAACTTTTCATTATAAAATATGATGCTATTAATAAATACATAATACATTTTAATTACGTGAGCATTTAAATTTACTTAACTTCATCATAATGATTTCTTAAAGTAAACTTGTGATTACAAAATGTTTAACATGCTCATCATAAAGCATTTTGAAAATAGAGACAATTTTAAATTATAAAATTTAAAATACTTCCTTCTTAGAGAAATTAGGCAAATAATGTTTTGATATGTTTGTGCCTTAAATATATATTGTTCCTTTTAATAATAAATAACAAAAACATTTTTGGCATTTCTGACTTTCCTTTTTCTCTTTCCTCTAGTGCAATCAAATATCCTCTATATAAGTAATTTGCAAAGGATGTGTCATACCTCATTGAATAGATACCCATGATTTAGTTGAACAAGCCCATACTTTTGAACTTAAAAGGCAATTTCCAAATATCCGTTATTCTAAATAATTCTTCAATGCGAATCTTAGCACATAAAATTTGGTCAGGTTTCTCTTCGCATATATTCCTAGAATTAGAATAATGAATCATGGCTTGCAAGTGTACTTGAGACTCCTGGTCCACATTCTTGCATTCATGCAAGATAATTCCAGGTTCTACGAATGTTTGTAAAGTTGATACAAGCGATTTATGTTTTTTGGCCTGTGGCCTGGAAGATCAGACTTCTTCGACAGTTGTCGAAAGTATTAAGATTAGAGTACAATTAAGAGCATCTTCACCCCATTTCCATTTTCTGCTTGCTTTTTTTTTGAACAATACAAATACATTATCCCATCATACTCATATTCATCCTGTCTTTTAGATAATATGTCACTGGAGATGAGAATGCTTTCTCCATGTTCAATGGTTCAAACTCCTGAAGATTGCTTTTTAACTCTGAGCTGGGATTTGTGGGAATATCAAAATACTTGTTTTGTTATCTTATACTCTATTTTTATAGATGATACATCCATAAAATATATAGATCTCTTTGGAAAGATGATTCACATATAAAATTCACTAAACAGGAAAAGAAGAAACTCTACACACAATGTTACACAGCAGTACTTGAATAAATGCCAAATGAGTTGATGTCATTGTGCTAGTAGACCAACAAAACCCTTTTTTGGAAGACAATAAAGGTCCAATCTTCCCTTCATATGCAGAAAAGTTAACACTGGGAAGAAGACACATCAGTTAAATGAATAAATACGATATTGTGATTTATTTGAAATATATATCTGGTCATCTAATGGCCAATACGTAGTTTTCATATATATTTGGTAATTGTCCATGGTTCCTGGCTCACAGCTCCCAAAACCCTTAGAATTTCCTAGCAATAAGAGCAATGGGAGCATGTTTTCATCATAATATTTAGTCTCTTGTACTTAGTTCTTGAAATTGTTTCAGAACCATAAAGGTAAAAAGGGGATCTTGTTATTTATAATAAGCCTCTTTCCACTACAACTGGGTTTATGTTAACGAGGTGATTTTTGGAAAGCACCTAAGGAAGGGGGCTTGTTGCCAGGGGAGCCAACCCTGAATAGAAAGTTGGAACATTCAGTCTCACCCTCTGATCTCCTGGAAGGGGAGGGGAATAGAGAATGATTTCAATGGCAAATGGCTATTGATTTGATCAATTGTGCTTTTGTAATGAAGCCTCCACAAAAATCCCAAAGGGTGGGGTTTGAGAGCTTCTAGGTTGGTGAGCAACATGGGGATGCCAGGAGAATAGATCACTCAGAGGGTACTCAAAGGCTCTGTGCCCTTTCCCCATATCTTGCCCCATGCATTTCTTCCATCTGGCTGTGCCTAAGTTATATCTTTTTATAATTAACTAATAATCTAGTAATTAAAATGTTTCTCTGAGTTCTGCAAGCTGTTCTAGCAAAGTAATCAAACCCAGGGGGGAGGTCATTGGAACCTCCAATCTATAGCTGGTCAGTCAGAAGTACAGGAGACAGCCTGGACTTGTGACTGGCATCTGAAGTGGGAAGGGGGGCAGTCTTGCGGGACTGAACCCTTTACTGTCTCCAGGTAGACAGTGTCAGACTGAGCTGAATTGTAGGACACCCAGCTGATGTCATAATATTGCTTGCTGGTGTTGGGGGAAAGCCTTCCCTACCACTTGGAACTGGGTACAATAATTTTTACCAAGCTATTTCAATGTTTAGTGAACTAAATGATTTGGAGGAGCTAATAACATCAGGATTCTTATAGCCTAACTCCACTCTCAAGTACATGTTCCATCAAAAGAAATAATCTCCATGGTAACATCATAACTAGGATGTAAGAGACCAATAATGCTGTAAGTTTATAGGAATCTTTCTTTGGTTTTTCATTTATCCTTTGCCCATGGCAATATATCCTCAAAATCCAGAACTTTATGTGTATTGGGCAAGTCACCTACGTGCTTAGACTAATTTTATTCTTTAAAAAATGAAAAAAACTGATCAAATCAAACATTTTAAAGATGTGCATGTCAATTATACCTCAATAAACTTGGAAAAAAATGGCCCTAAGAAGCGAACACTTCATGAAAACAAACATGGGTGGCTAAGTATCTCCTAACATGTGCATGGATTTATGAGGTGAGAAACACTATATTTCTGTTTAAAAAAGAAAACTAAATACTACCTTGGATTTTCTTAAATTCTAAAGGAAATTGTAAATAGAATCCTACACAAAGAATATGACTCAAATTGTAAGGATTTCTAATTCCTCTTTGAACTCAGGAAGAGAACTTTCTGAATGAAAAGTGCCATATCTGGGTTTGGACTTACAATAATATTATTAAGCTTTAATCATTTGAGGCAATAAATGCTCTAAATATTTTAAATAAAGACACCAGGACTGTCCTCAAATTATGGGAGTATTTTCTGGAAATAAACACAATGAAAAAAGCAATAGCAAACTTGTCTAGTCAGTTGATAACTTTCACACTTATTTAGGTATGTATTTGCTTATCTATCTAAGCATCTATGATAAGATTTCCTGAAGAAAGTTACTCCCAGGGAACTGGCATAAGCTAAGCCATGACTAGAAAAATAAGTTTCAGTGATAGCTATCAGGAACTAGATAATGATTACAGGTAAGAAAACAGTTGAAAATATTCTGGATGATTAATCATGTAATCTGAAATCTACAAGACCAAATTTAAGTGATAATTGTAGTTAGCAATGTTTTTGCCTTCCCAGAGTTATCAGAGAACATCTTAAATCCCAGAAGATATCCATTGTTCTCTCCCAGTCCTGAAGAGAAGGGTAGATGACATAAAGTTGGGGAGAAGCTGAGAGATACATCAAAAGGCCCTCTCCCCTGTCCAAGTATTATAAGAATTAGTTTTTCATGGGAAAAGGGGAAAATTATTAGAGGAATAAAATTGTTAGATGGTGTATTTGAAGGTAGTTTTTTTAGACTTGAGATATAATGAAGGATATGTGAAAAAATGAAAAGAAAACCATGAAAAATGAAGTGTAATATTTGAATATTAATTCCTCCTTGTCAGTAGTATATTCAATATGTGACTTTGGCCCAACTGCATAACTTTTATGAGCCTCAGTTTTATTCTAAACTGAAAGACATTATAATACTTCTTAAAAGTATTTTTTAACATTTATTTATTTATTTTGAGAGAAAGAGAGAGCGAGCATTCGTGTTTGTGCGTGAGTGGGGGAGGGGCAGAAAGAGAGAGCCAGTGAGACAGAATCCCAGGCAGGTTCCTCACTCAGCACGGAGCCCAACATGGGACTTGATCCCACAACCACATATCATGACCTGAGTCGAAATGAAGAGTCAGACGCTTAACCAACTGAGTCACCCAGGTGCCCCAAGACATTATAACACTTATGATGTAAGTTTGAAATGAGTTAGCAAGTATGTTTCAAAGGCTCTGGTATCTTGTAATTACTCAATAAATATTAGCTTCTTACTTTGTTGTTTTGCCAATATCTTTGATCATGCCCATGCCTACTCCAGGACATTCTCCATGCCTTCCTGTGTTCTTTCTCATCTTTATTTTATTCCACACATCTTTGCAACAGCTCTCTTTTGTCTTTCACTTTTGTTTTCTCTTTAGTTGTAAAAGCACCAAAGATTATACTATTGATAATTAACAGTTAATGAACAATTAATATACACTAGAGACTATATTAAATGCCTTACATACATGTCACTTAATTCTGATAACAATCCATATGGCAAGATCTACTGTTATCCAAGCTTATACATAAGGGAATAAAGATTCAGAGATGTTAAACACATTCTCCAAAGTCACACAGCTACTAAGTAGCACAGGTGGGATTTAAATTTGCGAGTTGAAAATCCAAGATCTTGCCCAATTCAGTATTGATTGTGTTTCCCAAAGTCTAAGGAGGTAGATAAGAAGGTAACAGGGCTAAGGTTTATGTTTGGTCATGAGTTATTAAGGTTAGTCTGGTAGAAATTGTTGTTTTTTTTTTTTTTTTCTTTCTGTACCAACAACTTTTTAATAATACAAGTTCTATTACTGCAGTAAATCAATTTTCAATATCATGAAATGAGAGGATTTCCCCCATATTGTATGCAAATAGGTGAAATGTTAAGATGGGATCATTCTGTCACCTTCCAAGGTTAATCATCTATAAGAATTGAGGCAGAAACAAAATTTGGGAATGTCCAAGTCATTTTAGTACTATTTAAATTTAAAGTCTCAAAGTGTCATAAAAGTTACTAATTAATATACAGGAGATGTCTAATTATATTTACTATTCAATGTATGACACTGTAAGAAATGATTTTGGCTGAATTATCCAAAAGCTTATTTTCAACTTATTTATTCTGTAAAATATTTATAGTAGCTGTTTTCCTACTTCTAAGCCTGTAATTAGTTTATATAAGAAGGCTTTCTACAATGTTTAATGTATATCCCTAAATCAAGAAGGAAACTTACTGAGTTGGAACAAATAATGTAACAATTGCAAGTCCTGTCTTACTATTCTTCATGACAGCATAAAAAAAAAATCAGCTTGTAGAAACTAATTCTAATTTTGTTACCTGAAGTATCTTTGCAAGTTAGTTTTGGAATACATTTCCCATCCCCCAACCAAACTCTCTTTCCTCCCTAGAGAAGCAAATTGCCACTCTACTTGAAGCTACTATGAACACTCATTGATTTCTGAGACGTTACAAGCAGTGTCTTCTCTGTATCACACCTGGAATAACACCTAGAAATATATGGAAGTGCATTTTTAAGTAATTGATGTTATTTGAATGAAATGATGTTCTTGAATTTGACAATCCATGGGAGGTGTTAATAAGAGCTCATTGATGGACTACAGGGCTAGATAAACCAAATGTCACTTTTGAAGTCGATCTGAAATTTAAGCAATTTATCCTGAATTCAGGATACCTACTTTTTGTTCAGAAAACAAACCCACCCATCCAATTTGTTTTAGTTTACATAATTATTTTGTATTTACTCACAACAATACCAGCAATGAAATGCATAACATTCATTCCTCAATAAAAAGAAAGGGAATTTGGGTATCATTCTGGGAACCAGATTACCTCAAGTCCTCTGTAATGTAAATATTCTGCACTGAAATATTTTTATAGAATTTTTCCCAAGGATATTTACCACAATATAGTGTTAATTATGAAACTGTTAAAAAAAGAAAAAGAAATTAAGAGACAGCGTGAGGAAAATAAGAAATGTTCTCAAATGATTGTTGACAACAGATGGAGAGTCAATGAGGTAGAGAGATACAGACATTTTATCCTCAAATGACAACAATTTCTGAAGGGAAAGTTCTCAAAGCACGAACACAAGATTGCATTAACTGTTCTAATCAGGTGTCAGAGAAGCCAAGATTCACAGAAGAGAGGAAAAAAATGCTCAATTAACTTTTTTTCTAACTGAAAACATTTTACTGACCCTAAATCCTCAAATAGTAATCTTAAATCAATAAGTCAACAGTGAACTATTTTTACTATATGATCACTTGACAATTTACAAACAATAGATATTTTCCTTATAATTAAATAATTAATTGTATGTTCTAATCTGTTAAGCCTCAATTGCATATCAAGCTATCCTGGTAGATATTTTTTATCCTGTCATTTCCAATTAATAATGCCTATTTGCTAGAGTTGGTTATCCTGGAAAACCATGAAATATTACCCTAACGCAGTTTCCACTCAGTGGAATAGGTTATCTTATTTGGAAGCATTTGTTTGTATATATCATAGAACTGATATCTTTATCAAATAATAGTTCATTTATAAACACTTGTGAATAGTTTGGGTAATTTCTAAATATCACTTTATTATTTTAAATGCTGACTCTTGCAAACCTGCACAAAGGAAGTGTTTGTTCCTTGGATATGAGAATATTCCAATATTAGTGACACATTAGGAAATTCTTGCTTTATCAAATGATTCTAGAATTCTGAATTCCTTTAATGGCTTTATTTAATAGAAATCAACTGTCTACTATATGCCAGGCACTGAGTCTGGCCCTAAGGAAACAATGATAAATAAAGGAGACCCAGTAGCTGTCCAAATATTGCTTGTCCTCTAGAAGGAATTCTTTGTTTATGTCTTTTGGGGGTTTTGGTGATGGTATTCTTTGGAATATCTTCAATAATGACAAAGCATTGTTTCCCATTTGAAGATGAATTTGCCAATAACGGAGTATGGGGTAAAGACGAGGTGGGTTATTAGCCATTTGTTATTTTATTAAAGTTGGTGAAACACAGGGGCACCTAGGTGGCTCAATTGGTTAGCATCCAACTCTTGATCTCTGCTCAAGGTCATGATCTCTTGGTTCCTGGGTTTGAGACCCACTTCAGGCTCCATGTGCAGACAGTACAGAGGCTGCTTGGGATTCTCTTTCTCCCTCTCTTTGTGCCCACCCCCCTCACTCATACTGCTCTCGCTCTCTCTCTCTCTCTCAAAATAAACAAACTTAAAACAAAGTTAGTAAAACACATAATGATCAAATTGGCATTAACGTTTTGTTTTTTTTTTTCCAAAATCATAGTTTAAGTTAGCTACAACGGTAGTACAAACAGGTTCTAAAGAAAATTGCAAAAGTAACTTCAAAATTGTTTAGGCAAAGGCATCCTCTCAGAAGTTGTCCTCCACAAATCCAGCCTTTTAACAGTAGTAACAGAGCTATTCCTTCCCTTTTCTTGTGTATCCCAGAACACAGTTTTCTGGACACCCAGAAAATCAGCTTAAGTGTATTTGATGGAATGTTCACTATCACCTGAGAAGGGTGTGCAGGGATATTAGTGAACGTCAAACTTCTATCTGCTGAACCTCACATATGGAAGACAAGCCCATAACCAAAACCCCAAACCCAAACCAAACTGAACTGAACTGAACCAAAAAAACCCCAAAACTGATTTTACTTTTACTGATGCCCTCCCTAGATATAGTTTTCTATTTCCCACTAAAACAAATAAAAAAAAAAAAAAACAAAAAAGAGAAGATGAAGTTAATATTGATATCTGGATTCTTGTTTCTGATCATAAATTTGCCATCTCTCTGACCGCACATCCAGGAAAATGTCACTTTCAATTTATTGTCTTTAAAAGGCCTTTGTAACACTGGGGTCGGATGGGAATTCATTAACTATGAAATACTTTAAAATCCTCAACTTTTAAATGCTATGCAGTTATTACTATTCAAGACACACAATGTCAGTAAAAAAAATTCAGGAGGTTCAGAGTCAGTCTGGCAACCTGGACAAAGGGAGATGAAAACTGTACTGTGGGCAGATGATAAAAACATTCAATATAAAAAGGCATATGCTCCAAAAAAAGGTAAGAAGTATGTAAACATTCATAAAAGACATACTAAAAATAGGTAATAAAATATCAAATATTCGACCATAATATAAACCTTAAGACATATTATTTTCACATTTCACAGAAGCAAAACTTAAAACTGATAGTGAGACTGTGGGAAAATGGGGCTCATACATACACTGTTCATAGGAGGCAAACTTTAGACATTTCTTATCAGCAATTAAGCATTATTTATCATTAAAACTTTATTTGGACTTTAGCTGCAATGTGGCAATTTATGCCAATACATTTAATACCTCTCCTTGCCATATTCCATTTGAAATGATATATAAGTAAGGAAAATTTTGTAAGGGGAATTAACCTTCTATCTACCTTAGGGGAGACTAGCTAATTTTATAAATATATAGTTGGAATTGGCTTTTCCCTCTGTGGATTCAGATGCACAGAGAAATTTCTGTTGCTTAAAAATTGACCCATCGTCTCAAAGTGATGCTCTGAAATAAGTAAGTTTACGCATCGCCACTGTTTTTGTTTTTCTTCATCAATAACGTCAACAACATAGTGTGGTCTTTTTTTTGGTATCCATTTCCAAGTGACAGACAGGTGATAGCCATTTTCTTTTGGACACAAATAGATACATTTAAGTGAGGAAGAAGCAAAGTGAGAAAATGGGTCTGGGTGCAACCACAGTCCTGTGACTCTACATAAAGTAAAAACACAATTTAGAAGCCAGGGAAGGAAGAAAAGAGGAGAAAAAGGTGGAATCAGAAGATTGTTGGAGTGTGATTTGTACATTTTCCAGACTTGGGTTTTTATATTTGGCTTTGAAAACTTGTGGATGGCTTAGATTTAACATGCATTCCAAAAGCATCTAAAATTCCTTATAATATATATATATATATTATATATATATATATAATATATATATATATAATATATATATATATATACCTTTCAGGTAAGGCTTTTAACTTCATTTTCAGAAATGGAGAGTAAGATCATACAGAAGTATCTGGAAAAGTGGAGCCTGAAGCCCAGTGCTTATTAATGAACAACTGGAAATTTCAATGACTGGATATTTGGTGATAATAATACTTTATAAATTTTACATCTGACAATATTTTGATTATGTAGATAAAATGAGTTCTCATTTTGGAATTACACAGTAAAATATTAACAGATGAAATGACATGACTTCTGAGAGTTATTAAAGTTAATTTGGAGGAGGAAGTTTGGATGGGAGTGAGGCTGGGCCAGGAATGGCCGGGACTGATGGTAGCCGAGTTCAGATGGCAGATAAAGGGGAATTTATCACACAAAACTATTCTTGTACATGTTCAAAATTATCCATTATGAAAACTTAAAACAGCATCAATATTAAGTCTTTCTGTCTCCAAAACCCATGCTTTAAAACACCCACAATAATTTCTTTATTGATATTTACTGGAAAAAAAATCACTTTTTCTGTTTTTTGGGAACTACATAATCTCTCCTCATTTTTTTGTTCCCTTATCTATGTCAGCGAAAGTTAAACTATTTTCTTTATCTAGTACTATATAATTTAGTTTTATTTATTTATTTATTTATTTATTTATTTATTTAGAGAATGAGTGGGGGAGGGGCAGAGAGAGAGGGAAGTTCAAACAGGCTCAGGGCTGACAGTGCAAAGCCACAAAGCCAGACGTGGGCCTCAATCTCACTATCAAGAGCCTGATGCTTAACAGACTGAGCCACCCAGGTGCCCATATATAATTTAGTTTCTTACTGAAGTTTAGTAAAGAAGCAAGCAAACAGACAATGTATCATTTCCAACAATGTGGGTTAGAGTCAGAGTTTCATGGTAAAAGTATGTTACCATCATTTGTTTTGAGAAGGAGGGTTAAATTGTTTTAGGAAAAAAAAAGACTATTTGATTATAACGTTTCCTAATCCCCAAGTCCAAAGTCATAGACTATCTTAGTGATGGATCATTGTTGCATAGAGGTTTTAATGAAGAAAAACGGTATAATGCTACCAAACTGATACACATTGTGTAGTTGATTTCAGCTTAGAGGTTACTGGGTCATTTTTTTTTTTTTTTTTTTTGAAACAGAGTATGTTCACTTCATTTTGAGAAACAATAATAAGATTCTTTTGTTTCCCATCAGGAGGCAGTAATCAGAAGGAAGGAAAAGCATGCTGACAGGGCTTGCTTTAGGAAGAGGTAGGTGTATGGTGGGGTTGCAAATGTGAATTCGTTTCGGTGGTGCAAGTGAGAATCCTGTGCCCCAAATCTATCGCTTTCTTTACCATATTTCAGTCTGTTTTGATGTCAGAGAATTAGTGCTTTGTGATTTAAAAAAAAAAGTCTGAATGTAGGAAACTTGACTAGAAAAAACTAAGCTACAATCATAGTAATAAAACCAATGCGTACAACACAATTGAAAAACAACAGTAAGTAAGACAGTGAAAGTGTGTAGAACAAACGAGAAACAGAGCAGGGTCTGATGCAGTCTGGAGTGTGAGTGGCAGCTCCCCACGGACCTCTGAGGAAGAATCTTCCCAGGAGGCAGGCCTCAGCTGCAGGCCGTAGGTGGACAGTGGGATCAGGTCCTGTGAGCAAATGCACGAAGATGGAGGGGATATTGAAGACACGAAAAATACATTCCTTAGCATTCTGGTAGTTTTCGATAAGATGCAAGTACTACCTGGGGAGCTAACATCAAATTCTTTTAGTCTTCTTTATCTCAAAAATGAAATGGCTCTTTATAAAATTGTCTATGTGACAGTGTTCTCCCCATGAATGGTGTAGAAACAAGTGGAGATTCGAAATGGAAATAAGAGAGAGGGAAACTCCTACATATGATTGAGGTTCAGGGTTCTAGTGAGAAAGGACATCTCAGAAGCTAGTCATCATGGGAAAGCACTGGAAATCTGGAAGAAAGCTGATAAAGCAGGGAAATAATTCCAAAAGAGCTATTGCAGAGACTGGGGTGATGTGAGTGAGGCACCAGGGGACAAGATTTAAGGAGGCACTAACTCTCAGGGGCTGACCCCACACTTCTGCCAACCTGCTGAAGACTTCCTTAAAGTTTGGGCCCTAGCTCCCTTACTCCCTTCTATTTATCCTGGTCCAGGTACCATGGAAAACAAAAAAAACACCCTCAACTAGAGTAACTTCTTGCTCAAAACTAATAATATGTATTCTGGATAATTACAAATGGACAGATTTTATCAGGTTGATATTCCAAACTGATATTCCAAATAAATTCTATGCATTTCTAAGAATAATGATGGTAACAAAACTTCATAAAATAAATATATTGCTAATCATACTTCTATAGAAGGTGACTTTTAAAAAGGAATAATAGGTTAATGAAAAATAATCATGCTGATCAGTAATCCCTATCCAATTCTTCCTTAGCAAATAAGTTTAAAGAAAGTTTCTTACATTTTAGACCAAACCAAAATACCTTATTAACAAATGTTTGCAAGTAAGTTATAATCTCCTTGTATTTGAGACTGTATCTTAAAATTTTGGTTGTTTCACAGTATTTAAACTAATGTTCAGCAATGCCTTAGAAGTTCAAAATAATATACCAAAAAGGAAAAAAAAAAAAAAGAAATGCTAATGATATATTCTTGTCATACAAAGAACTGATTTATAAGTGTATTTTGCCTTCTTCTCCACATGAGAAGGAAAGTGATTGGTGGAGGGCAGTGACAGGAGTTGACTCCTGGAGCACAGCTATGGATGATGGTGGAGAGAACTATGTCCTCATGCTCATGGGGACAATCACTTGGTAGTAATGGATGATCAATTATTATTCCTTGAATTTTGAACTCTCCACCATTTTAGATCCTTCTCAATCTGATTTCAAAATTCCAACTTTCTCTCTTAGGGGTCTTCAAGTTAAACACATTATTCTAGCCAAACAAGGTTTTTTGTGCTACCCAAAGCCTTTTATCCCATTTGCACTCTCATACCATATCTTTAACTCCTTTATAGCCATTCACATCGTATCCACCTCTCCAAGACCTACTGACTGGTCCATATGCTCCATAAAGAGATACATTTAATAGAAACGTAGTGAAAATCAAGGAGTTGTACATTGGATAAGATCAGAAGATGACAGCAAGGATCAATCACAGATCAGGATCTAAAATAAGTAGATTCAAATATTGGTAGCATTACTAATTGAGTAATGTTGAGCAAACTCATGCATAACTCTAATCCTCAGTTTTGTCATTTTATAGTTGAAGATGACAATAACTAAGATTCACAATTACTACAAGGATTAAATGCTACATTTCTTTGTGGTTTGGTTATTATTTAGATCATAATTTTAGTTTTATCTAATTTTGCCTTATTTTAATTTTTAAATTTGCATGTACTCAACACATATGTTATATTAGTTTTTCGTGTACAACAGTGATTCAACATCTATGTACATTATGCTATGCTCACCTCACAGAGGAGGAAATGGAAGTTATATCTATTTCTCCATTATATACTAAATACACTGTACATAGCAGGCACTTAACAAGTGTCACTTTCCTCTCCCTTCCTCTGTTCATCTGAAGAGTAGGACCCATGTTACATGTTATCATATGTGTGTGTGTGTGCACACACATGTAAATGTGCACATGGAGTCATAGCACCGACTCCAATATTATATGCATAGCTTTCTCAATAGATTCTGTTAATGCTTAAGTGGTTCTAAAAATTAAATTTGTCCATCCCTAATAAGGATAGGGGTAATGGAAAAGCCAGAGAAATCTAGAAATGGATCAAATATCACAACTAAGATTTATGGCATAACAATTTAATTTTCCATTTCTTATTGGGGACTCTCTTGAGACATCTAAAAGATTGACATTATTTATAAATATATTTAATCCCCAAAGCTCCAATTGATTTTGACTAAGTAGAAGCAGCCAGTTTGGGTAAGTCTGGAGCCCCACTTGGGCTGAGGGCCCAGTTTTGCTAACAGTGCACATTCAAGGAACACTGTGAGCAATTCTATTTATCTAAGAGTTCAGCCTCGTGCTTGGGTTTGCAGGTGCAGCTGTAAATTTCAGGTGATTTACAGAGTGGGAAGCACACCAAATCTGAAATTATAATGGAGCTCAAGGCTCACAGCATCTTTTGTTAGATGCTCCGGTTTATGATTTTGGGTGGGTGCCACCACATTTTTCTTCCAAGTGCAATAAAAAAAATGATGCCATTCAAGCTGAAAAGCTTAACAACCACTTTACCTTTATTGAATCTGTAGCTAATGTACTGAAATAGCAGGGGTTTTGCTGCAAATGTAATTTGAGTTTTTGTCTGGGCATCTCTTCATGCCTTAAAAATGGGTTTATACTGAGCACAAGTGGGTTACCTAAAAGATCTAAAGACAGAGATACAGGGCTTGATTTTACAGTTGCTGATAGTTTCCCACCTAGACCCTGTGGGAAGGAAGTACTGGTTTAGAGATCATGGAGATTGAGAAGCCATGTTCTAGAAGTCATCCTGCTAAACGAACTGCAGCTTTAGGTTGTTGCTTAATCTCCCCAGGGATCAGTTCTCTTACCAACAATTTGGCAGAGTCAGAGTTGATGACCTTCAAGCTCTTTCAAATTCTAGATGTGTACTCTGCTAAGGAAACTTGCATGCTTATTTAGTTAATTTGTTTATTTGACACCTTGTGTTTTCCTAAGAGCATTTTCCTGAAGTGATGTTATCTCCCTGCGATGTGGTAAATTTGATCCTGAATTACACTATAATTTTGACCCTATTTGCTAATCATTTACAAAACAATCTCTAGGATTGCAACCGAAAGTGGAGTATGACTGTGGAGATATAACATAACTCACTTTTACTTAAAGTTGAATTATGTTGCCTGTGCATGAAAGTTCTAAGGAAGCTTCATTTCTTCTAAATCCTATTCACAGTAAACTACTAATTTTGAACATTTACTATCTACTACCTGTTATGCTAGAGAATTTCACCTGCATTTTTTAATGCTATCATCACAACTTACTGAAGGTCATACATGAGTAAGCAGTTATTGGATTCCAACGCCAGTCTTCCAATTCCAAACTTAACAGCCTTCCGTAACACATTTTCTATCAGATCGTTTCTCTTACTACGACCCAGAATAAACTGGAAGCACCATTCAACCTAAGCTCCTGCTATAATTATTGGTTCGTTCCATTCTCAGAGTCATCTCCACCTTTTGGCATTGTTTCTTGTCCTTTTGTCCTAGACTACACAAAATTGACTTTTATGTTAAGATCCAAGTGATGCCCCAGTCCTCATCAGGAACTTTTAATAATAATCACATCAGATTTCATTTACTTCCTTTTCTGAATATTTTTAGTGAGTTTAGTCTGCATCATTTAGGATGCAATTGTATACTCTCATGTTATTATTTATCAAATTAATGTTTGCTTACGAGCTCTCTTTTGGAAAAAAAAGCTATTTTTTTCTGGTGAAACAGGTAATTTGTAATAAATATTATTTAATCCATTCATCCAATAAGACTCAACTTTCTTTGCCCTGAAACATGCAAAAATGAAACAGTACCCTTAACCCTTTGGTCAGATAATTCAGAGTGAGATGGGAGATACTGATACCCAAACAAATAAATGTAAATAATATAATACAATTCATGACCAAACTTGCCTTAAATGTTATTACAAAAAGAGATGTGGAAAACAGCTCCGTGGAAGGGATGGTAGGCTTGAGAACATATGAATGAGGAAGCTGGAAATTAATTAAAAAGAGCTTTTTTTTTCAGACGGGAAGATCTTGATATTAGGAGAAACAATGTATGCAAAAATGAGCATGAGTATGGTTTATTCTCAGAAAAAGATGGGATTCTGTGTCTTAGAGCAAGCTGAATAGTAAGAGATGACGTAAGATTCATTCATAACTTGTACCTGTCTATTGAAAGCTTTATGCTATGCTGAAAAATCTAGGCTTTATCTTGGGAAACGCTAAAGATTTTTCAGTTTTGTTTCGTGTGTAGCAGAACTTGGGTGTAATAAAATTTGGTGTTAGAGAGATAAGGTTGGGCACAGTGTGGAGGATTCGTTGGGGAGGAGCTATTGTCACTAATATAGTTGTGGTGAAGAAGGAGAGGTAAAAAATTGATTCAAGAGATGTTCAAGAAATATAATCAACAGAACTGATTGAATTGAGATAGGCTCTCAGTCTCCTAGATTGTTTTTTTTTTTTATATACAAGTCTGCCTTTATTTCAACATCCAAATTGTTGAGAGCACCTGTCACCATCTAAATAGAACTCAATTGCTTTCTCGCTGATTTTTTTCTAGGACAAACCAAACACTGGTCCTTGCCCTTTGGATATTAAAGCGGTCTTTGAATGGGAACACTGTTCAGCTGTGGACAATTTGTCTATGAAATGCTACCCAGAACATGTACTTAAAAGTGACCTCTCTACAGTAATATTTAAAATAGGCTAAATGGCAAATACTTGGGCACAGAAAAAAATGTGTTAATTCTAAAGACGAAATATCTTGAAAGTAGTACTTTAAACCCTTTTAAAATTTAGGTATGTGATACCTCAAAAAAGTGTTAGGATAAATCAAAGATGAAGCCATTTTCCAGAGGGCAAAGAAAACAACAACCCCCTCCCCCCCCCACACACACACACAACTATGTTGGTGTTGTTCAAGGACAAATACAATTGCAGTATTATAGATGATCCTACATGCTGCTAACCTACTATACATGGAATCTAAGGGAATGTGTTTTCTCAATGCCACAAAATCAAGTTGCCTTTCCCTCCCAGTTGTGAATATTGTTGAAAAGTTTTCTCCATCTGCCTCTCCTCAAAGTTTCAGATGCTCATTTGCCTTTCTCTTAAAGAGTTCAGTACTTAAGAAAATCCTTCATCATGGTCTGCCTATAGTAGTAACCACTCTGAGTTGGCAATCTTACAGGCTTCCTACTCCACTTCTTTCCTAGAGCTAATTCTTGATTATGTTCACGGATACATTACAATCTCAGGAGATGAGTTATGATCACATGAAGGCAAGAGTGGTAGAATACTTCCCATTGCCAGACATTTACTTTCTCAATCTCCTGTGCAGGTAACAGATGATCCTGTGACAAATATGGGCCAATGAAAAGTTAGCACTAATCTTTTAGGAGCCTTCAGAGAGAGCTTTGGCTGTCTGATGAAAGAGCTAGTCATGCTGAGAGTTTGCTTCACTTTCCCTCAACAAACACATAAATCTTTAAAATGAGTCATGATACTGTCGAAGTGGCAGTCACCTTCAGTCACAAAGTAACAAAGCACAGTGACTAACATCCTAGTCAATGAGCATGGTAGAAACAAAAGAATGGATGACCTGGGTCCAGATGCGTGCTTATAACACACTCTCTGAGGGGAAAAAAAAAGTTTTCATTTGTTTTGTTTGCCAATTTTAATGGTGTAAATATTCCCACCATAGCTGTATTGAAACTACCAATCACTAAATATCCAGCACGCCACTGCCTGGGTACCTGATAACAAACGCTGAGCTACTGAGTCTGCTCTAGACTCCCTATTTAAGATGTCTCTCTCTATTTTTTTAATATTTATTGAGCACCTACTATATGGCAGTTGCTAGTCAGGGCATTTGAGACACGCCAGTGTGCAAAACAGAAGAAAAGATCTCTGCCCTAATGGAAGTGAAATTCTAGAAGAAAGTGAAAGACCATCAAAAATAATCATAGTTTATTTACACAGCTTATTTTACATAGGAATTATGTAACATTTTTTTAAATTTCTTTTTTAACCTTTATTTATTTTTGAGACAGAGAGAGACAGAGCATGAACGGGGGAGGGGCAGAGAGAGAGGGAGACACAGAATCGGAAGCAGGCTCCAGGCTCTGAGCCATCAGCCCAGAGCCCGACGCGGGGCTTGAACTCACACACCGTGAGATAGTGACCTGAGCTGAAGTCAGACGCTTAACCGACTGAGCCACCCAGGCGCCCCGGAATTATGTAACATTTTTAAAGTTGATAAGTATTATTTTAAAAAAGAGAAAGAAACACCAGATTAGAGTAAGGAAGATAGAGTCTGGTGGCCAGAGCAGGCAAACTTCAGTAATAAATAAAATGGCCCAGCTAGGATGCATTGAGATGGTGACATTTGACCAAGGTTTGAAAGAGAAGAAAGATCAGCCAAGTGGATATCTGGAAGTAGAGCATTCTGGGCAGAGGGAATTATTAGAACAAACGCCTTTTGGTCAGAAGCCTGAGAGGCTTGACTGAGGAGTCATCAGGAACAAAGTGAACAAAAAGAGAGGAGGAAAAGAGGGAACAGGCACAGGATCAGGGAGCCCTTGTAGGTCATCAGTTGTTAAGGCAGTGAACATCATTGCTGAAATAACTGGAGATGGTTACTGACCCATGTCTAGGACAAAGATTGATATTTATGAATGCCCTGCCTTATGCTCATTGACAGCCCTTTAATGCTAACTCGTGCTCCATGAGATCAATTTCCCCTTAGGATTTAGAGTATTCCACAACAAAACATTTTGTCCCCTTAAATGACAGAGCCAAAGCTTTTAAAATTTTATAGATTTTCTACTTCATTATAAAAGGCAATGTTTGCTCTAAAATTTTCTCTTATTTGACAAAAGGAGAATCACATCAAATACTTCATAAAGTTTTCTTTAAAATCAAAACAGAGTTACAAACACATTCTGGGAAGAAGTTACTGCTGGAGAAGATGCACTTCACTTACACCAGCCTCTTTTTGCCCTCCACACTGAGTTTAACGAGCACACCAAAAGCACATTAAAAAGTCAGATAATTTTTAATCTAACTTAAAATAAAAACTAGCAAATGATGATATCACCATGCCGAACTGTTAAAAACATTTTCTGAAAACGGAATGCAGATGAGCCTAGAAAGTAGATCTGAGAACATTAATTTGGAAGATGAGAAATCATCCTTCTGTTGCACATTTGGTCAGTGTGGGTCCGTGTGGGTCTGTGGGAGATTCATAATAGGGCCCCGTGGGACATGGTGCCTCAAGATACAGGAAATTCGGCTGTTGGAGGGTAAGTGACAATAGGACAACTTATTCGGATAAAGTCTAATCAGGAATATCTGAAAGTGGGAAAGTGAAATGAACAATTCATAGAACTACAAATGATCACTCTGGTAATCACCCAATCACTCTGGTAATCAAAGAAATACATCCAGAAAAAAATGAGGTTTTAAAAAAGTAATTTATATGTTTTCAAGTAATATTATGTTAGATACAATATCCCTATTGGTTGAAATGCTGGCTAAGTCTCTTATCTATATTAAATGTAAATATCTAAATAGGCACATCTATTACTAAGAAATATTAGGGCACACATATCAAAAGCATTATCAATATGCCTAGACTTTATCTTGGAAATTTTATTTCTAGAAATTTCTATTTCAGGGTTAATTTTTGTCTTGTGAAATTTGTCTGCAGGTGTCCTATTAGAAAAAAACAAAACAGGAAACAACCTAAATGTTTAATATGTTAATCCTTAAAATAAATTATGGCTTATTTATCAATAAAATATTTATTATCATTAAAAACAACATATACCAAATTATTTGAAAATATTCTGTACTATTTTTTAAATATATCTTATTTATTTAATTATTTATTTTTAACTTTTTTTAAATGTTTATTTATTTTTGAGAGAGAGTCAGTCAGAATGTGAGTGGGGAGAGGCAGAGAGAGAGGGAGACACAGAATCCGAAGCAGGCTCCAGGCTCTGAGCTGTCAGCACAGAGCCCAACGCAGGGCTTGAACTCACCAGCCGTGAAATCATGACCTGAGTCAAAGACTGACGTTTAATCAACTGAGCCACCCAGGCGCCCCTGTTTATTTTTTCTAATCTTTATTTATTTTGAGAGAGAGAGACAGAGACAGAGACACAGAGAGACAGAGTGCAAGCAGGGTTGGGGCAGAGAGAGAGGGAGATAGAGAATCGAAGCAGGCTCCAGGCTCTGAGCTGTCAGCACAGAGCCCAGTGCGGGGCTGGAACTCATGAACTGTGAAATCATGACCTGAGCCAAAGTACTAGGCTTAACTCACTGAGCCCCCAGGTGCCCCTCCCTGTAGTATTATTAAGCTAAATGTGCTATATATTTGCTTAGTGTTTTTACAAAATATAAACTAAAGATATAAAATAAAAATATTAGGTATATATACATGTATGTGTGCATATATATATACACACACATACATATATATATTTACATACATATACATATATATGTATATATATATATATATGGCTGAAATAAAATCTATGCACTAATAAAAGAGGTAAGAATTGGTCATTCAAAAATAAACATGCATTTCTTCTGTTATAAAAATATTATGACAAAAAATTCATAGCAAAAATATTTCATCTTGTTAACAAAATAAATTTTATACTGTCCTAGTATAAAAAATTGTTTCTACCCCTTTTGTTTGAAATACATGTATTTACAAACGTTATCTGTATATTATCATATAAAATATATTATAGATTCATATGTCATATTAATATATTCATAAAAAATATTTGTATCCAGTGAGTAGCTTCTGCAAGTTTGAAAACTCCCAGCAGAAATTTATATGGGTGCTTGGGTGGCTCAGTCAGTTGGGCAACTGACTTCGGTTCAGGTCATGGTATTGCAATTCACGAGTAGGAGCTGGCAGTTCACGAGTGGAGCACCTATCAGGCTCTGTGCAGACAGCTCAGAGCCTGGAGCCTGCTTCAGATTCTGTGTCTCCCTCTCTCTCTGCCCCTCCCCTACTCATGCTCTCTCTCTCTGTCTCTCTCTCTCTGTCTCTCTCTCAAAAATTAACATTAAATTTTTTTTTAAATTTAGAATTACCAGTTTGCAAAGGCAGAAAACATGGCATATATGATTGACCATATGCATTTCATGATACTTTTTATTGTCTATATATTTTGCACTTAATCATACACTACCATATATTAGGGAAATGCAAAGGATATAGCATATGGGCATATGAGTTGGAAGACAGTGAGTTCTAAATCCAACTTTGTCACTAGCCATGTCTCTTGGCTTTTTGCACATCGTTGGAACTTCTCTGTGTCTCATTTTTCCATTAAGGGGCAATACTTTAATATAAATAACAATTACCATTTATTGAGTGTCTAATATGTACTGAGGTGTATTCAATGTGTTTACAGGTATTGCTCAGAACAACCCTATGAGTAGGTGGTAATGTTATTTCTCTTTTATAACTGGGGAACTGAGGGAGAAGAGTGTAAATAACTTAAAGAAACAGTTAACAAGTGACAAAGCTGGGATTCTGTCTCAGTCTTTTAAGTCCAACGTCCTTACATTCAACCCATACCCTTCACTTCCTCACGAAGTTGAAGATAATGCTTTTCAGCCCTTCCTGCTTTATGTTTTTTTGTATGAACTACAATTAAGATGACAATATAAAAAATTGCTTTGAAAAATATGTACAGTTATGTTTTAAATATAAGTTCAACAGCAGTTAGTTTTTTTATGGGCTGGGTTTGAAGACAATACAGTCTTTTGCTAGAGAAGAGCTTCAAACTGGTTTCTAAGACAGCTGTATGAAGAAAACCAAAGTTTTGAAATTCTGAAAATGAACTATTAAGTATCCCAGGGATTTGAGGACTTAAATTATTGGCTCATGTGAATTAAATTATCAAGAAACCAAGGTTTCAGCAACTCAAGAAATAGATATAAAACTGAAATAATAAAAATAATCTTTAAGGTGACAGACATCCACGTCTTCTGACCAGCACAATTTCCCTGTTATTGGAAATTTCCAGCTGACAATCAGTGTTTAGTTTATGAAGCAAAATGTTGATACATTACTCAATACTTGTCACTGGAGGAATTGTTTGCTGTAAGGACTAAGCCATCTTACCTACTGAAGAGAAAAGGAGTCCTGACAGAATTGTATGGATATCAATTGCCATTTTCT
Organism: Panthera leo; assembly: GCF_018350215.1. NCBI lineage: Eukaryota > Metazoa > Chordata > Mammalia > Carnivora > Felidae > Panthera > Panthera leo. Next base: position 92,498,398 of record NC_056681.1, read on the forward strand.
TTTTTTATTCAGATAAGTCATTATTAATGGTCTTTCAGTAGTTATGTAAAAATTATACTTGATAAAAATTTAGGATATGCTCATAGTGCCAAGAATTATCTAAGGCAGCACTCTGATGCATTGCTGAAGGAATCTTCCCAATTGCTCATTGACATTTTGTCTTTTTGTAATTTTATCCTCAAATGTCACATGTTTCCTCATTGTGGGAACATTTTGCTAGTCTGTTCTTGTAATACCTAAAATATGTGCTTATTTATTTATTAGAGATCAATGTAATACGATTGAATTAAAGGAAATCAGTTAAAAGTTGTTTAAAAGGGCATACTTTCATAAAAGCCAAGGAAATAGGTAAAGAGCTAATGTAAAATTTTGTTAAAAACAGCAACAGTGCACTTTCATATAAATGCAATGCGGAACATATGAATATATGAAAGTCAGACCATCATAGACATGTATCCCACAGGAAACCCCCACAAGAGTAGGACTCAGCTATAGTTTCCTGTATTTCAATTCTATTTTATCCTTTCTTACTAATTTTTTGTATAAAAAGCAGAAGAGAACAAAGCCATATTGATAAAAGGGTGATTTAAATAGTGATTTAAAACTTCTTTCTATGAGCTCCAGAAATGTAAGTATATTTCCCCAGATTTAAAATATTGTGATCAGCTGTTTCTGGGTAGCTCAGTTGATGAAGCATCCAACTCTTGATTTTGGATCAGGTCATGATCTGATGGTTCATGGGATTGAGCCCCACATTGGACTCTATACTGATGGTGTGGAGTCTGCTTGGAATTCTCTCTTTCCCTCCCTCTCTGCCCCTCCCCAGCTCACACATGTGCCCACTCTTTCTCTTTCTCAAAATAAATAAAAAAACACCAAAATATAAAAACAAAACGTTGTGATTTTAAAAAGGAAGAATCAGGGACCAGAAGGAAAGAGATAACAACTTGGTAATGAATGTAGACTAAGTATAGACTTTATATAAGATGTAATAAGATTAAGAACAGATAAAAGGTCTGATTATAATATAGAAATACTAACAAGTAAAAAGGAAACAAATCAAGTCACTTTCTCTTTGAAAGTGAATGACCCAGTTTTTACAGAGGAAATAGTTTTTTTGAGGGTCAAAATAGGAAGATCTGACTATTTAAGTGGTAGGTACTTTTTGACAAATCATTTTGCCTCTTTAGGTATTGATTTCCATTTGTCTAAATTCAGACATATTGTATTATTTGGGGAATAAGGTCATTTTCAATCCTACCATCATTAATAATTTAATGATTTCATTAAATACATATTCTGTATATTCTTATATTGTAAAATTCCAAGAATGCAGGAAACTATAAAGTACAGGAACATTAGCCCAAGACTAACTTTTAAAAAGTATTTTAGAATCATCAAAAGTCTTCCTGCACACCACTAAATGATGTGATTTTTCTTCCCATATCTGTGCTACATGTCACTTACCTCCAGGAAGCATGAAGTTATATTCTACTTCTCCATTAAAATGGTCTTGTTTATTCAGTTTCAGTCTCTTCCTGATAGTCCATTTGTTGTAGTACGTTGCTTTCTCAGCTCAAGTGTCAATGCAGTCTTTTCAACAGCCACAATCTCTGCCTTTTCCTGAGAAATTTGTGTTGGCCTTTGCTGTTCCTTAAACTTGACATAGGCATTGAAATCTGCCAGGCTGATGGGGTAATCATTTGCTTATTTGAGAAAAGTACTTCCCTACTTTCACTTTTCCTTTTAAAAAGGAATTGTAATAAAACATAATAATCCAAGTTATCAATGGTAATAAAGGCATTTAACATTTATAGTTTCAAACAAGAGCATGGATGAGGATTAAAGAATTATGCTGGTTTTGAATTTATGACTCAAAAGAAAATCTGCTCTATGCTTAAATATATAA